>NC_139319.1:6283405-6898405 GCF_056507025.1 Lutjanus erythropterus
AAACTTCATTCAGGTGAAAGATAAAGGCTACTCAGGGGAAAGCAATATTGTTTCTGGAGAATGTAAAATATTAGACAGTACCTTTTAAAAACAGAAAGGACTGTCAATGACTTGTTAAAAGGAACAGTTTCTGCAAAATGCAGTCCTCTGTGGTTTTACCACTGTGGAAACTCACAGCAGCAACCACTTATCCAACAGCTCGCTCAAAGCTTTTCATGATAGCTGCTGACTAAAGGGATTTAAAATGCCTTTTGTGCACCAGTCAACTTATATTCACTTAGAAATAGTGTACATTGGTAAAGCAGTATCATTTAGAAGATGTACCCAACATCTACAGATGCTGCACTCATTTGCACCATCCATGGCAGTGGGTATATGTAGTATCTGTTGTGGATCATATCTCCTGTCACCTGACTACAGTATGTATCCGTCTTGGATCCAACACAAAGCCAGCTGGCTCCTCTCCATAAACCGCAATCAGCTCATCTCCCCGTCTTTCCGCAGCATCAAACAAAGGAGATGCCGCTGAGTCCTAAGTAGCTGTTTGGCTGCAGCGGCTGTGCTGGGATGAAATCATATCTGTGCTGTCTCTGCCTTAGCAACATTTCCTACTCAGATGAGAAGCACGTGTGATCGCCTCTGGGCTTTTCAGGGAGTAACTGTTACCGGTTAGGCTTCAATGATTTGCTCGAAGCATTCTTACTATTGCTGAGAACAGGGGCACTTGTGCTGGTGCGTGCAGGTGTGCCAACTCTGTAGGTGTTGATGAGTCTGCGGTTGGCAGATCTTTATGAAGCTACGTGTGGTTGTGTGGGAAATTTTTGTGTTTGACCAACAAGTGTCTATGTATCTGCCTGCTTGTCCATCTAGGACAAGTTTAACTAGTTAGGCAGGCCCATTTGGGGTCTTGCCATCCCCTCTAACCTTCACAAACTGTATGTACTGCGGGTCTAACTCCATTAGCCTATTTGTATGCATTTTTCAGACGGTCCCTTATGTCAGCTCCTCAGTTTCACTCCGCCGTCAACGACTGGTGCCGGGTTTCAATATCAGATCATGAGCTATTACAGCAAAAATGTTTATCTTTTCAAAGTGCGTTATCTGTGCACAAAGCAAAGAATTGTTACTCACTCATCTCCGAGATACTGTTATCTACACCACACACAGCAGACAACACATGACAGCTTTATCAAACAGTAGCATAAACTCCCCATAAACCTTACACCAGAAAACTGGCCCACAGCTTTTCATTTATCAGATATCTACTGTGCTTTAATTTAACACAACTTAATTAAAGAATATGCATCATGCAGGTCTAAAATTAACTTTTTGGTCTCCACTTGTACTTAACCACTGTTCCAGACTGAAGTTATTTGTTTTCACTTTACATAATAATAATGATACTTTAATAACTTTCTGTAACTGGCATCACTTCCTTGACTCACTCTGGTCCATCATGGGAGCTCTGTTATTTGTTTCTTGCACTTACTACAAAATTGATATCACCCTAGATGTCTGACCACAATCTGTTTTGATTATTCTTTTAGTCACTTATTGCTTCTTGTTTGATCGATGAATCCATCAGCGCAACCTGCAGTGCAAATGCAAATCTTTTTCTGACTGGTATACAGCAATTGGTGGTAGAGGGATGGATACACCATACTAGTACCTTGGATAGCAAAGGGATTGAATACAGATATCGATTGACTGGAGAAGGTTTGCTTGTTACTGAGTTATTTCAACTGAAACCTTAATGTTCCCAGTCAAGCTGGGACTGCTGGGCTGGGTGGTTGCCTTTCTTGTTTAGCCTTCATGTATATCACATAAACTTACAGACCACAATTTGCCAGGAGTACCTCTTACCGTCTGTGTAATCTATGTCTTCATCCATTTAGAGCATGTTTTGGTGAGGTTATGCTTTTTTGGTCTTTCATTTTATTTTCTGACCAAAATCTATGAACCAGATCAATACCATGACATACAACACATTAAATGACTATAACACCATTCATGTAAAACACACTTTTAATTTGAAATATTGTGCTGCAGGTGTATTGTGAGTGGAAAGTGACATAAACCCAATCTTACAATCCAAATGGTTAAACGGACCAGGCATGTGGGCTGCATATTAGCAGAGCAAACACAGAGCAAGGGTGACTTGGTTAAATTTATTTGGCTTCTCTATTTGCAACCAATTGTTTCCACCTGCTTAATCTTTTTAATATTCGCAATATATTTAATATCCTCCCCTTCTAAGTCCCACAATGTGTAGGTAGTATTAGAGGTGACACTTGCTTAAAATGAGCTGGCATTTTCATAAGCTGAGGAAATACCCTGGTGCTCCATACATGACAGCTAACCGAATTAGCCTTTAATTGATGGGGGAGTTATCCCATAAACCTGGTAGAGACAATGAAGGAGGCCAACGAGGGTTGAGGGGGAATTAATTTGTGGAGCTGATGTTATTTACTGCCTCTGCGTGAAGAGGAGGATGACCAGAGGGAGGGCGAGATGAAAGAATAACACAGTAAGGAGACGGAGTGATGGAAAGAGAAATATTCATTAAAGTGTTGTTGATTTCTCTGAATAGCTGCTGAGGAGGCATAAAAAAATCTCAGTGATTGAGATTAAGCTGAGGGGGAGGCGGAGCCAAAAAAACAATTTCTTCTGTGGTTAAAGTGAAGCCCACTGAAAAAGCGAGGTATGATAAAGATGCTGTTTTAAAGCATATGGCTCAGTCATGTGCAGCTTGTAATGCACCGGTTGCACAACAAATATTTTAACTTGTCACTGCAGGAAAAACACAGATAGACTTATGAACAGTAATTAGGGCTCAGTTCCATTAAGTGTCCCTGTAACTTTGACAGTGAGCTAGCATGCACAATAGAAGGGCCTCCCCGAAATGAAAAAGTCATCAATACACTTGTGAGTTTTCTGATACGTCATGTCAAAATGTCTGTGGTGCAACAAGTTCATTATGTTTAAATGGACAAAAAAAGCACATTTAAGGAGAAAAACAAACTGATTAAGTTACTGTGCACTTTTTGGTGTAAGGTAAGGAACGCAGCATCCATGAAAATGTAATACCAAAGCCACTCCCCCAAAACACGTGAAGACACGCAGCCTGACTACTGCTGGAGGACAAGTCGCAAACCATATCCAACTACCTCATGTCTCACTCACATGAAATAAAATACTCATATCTAGACAACAGCACAGGACGATCGCTGGTGACTCAGAAAATGACATAAATGACCAGTGGAGAGTACCAGCAGTGACGACTCACTGGACCTCAAGTCATGTGACATAACACACGTGGTTAACAGTGTAAAGCTGCTGTAGTTTGGTAAGATATTGGCACAAAAAACTATTTGGGTTGGTTTAAATTAGTCTGATTTGTGTTAAAATAAGCATGTTACGTATGTTATGTTAAAGGAAGTGGCATAACTCATGTGACAGAAGTTCACGTACAAAACAAGATTCAAGTAACTTAAAACTAAACAACACAGCTTTGACTTTTCGTGTCGCACAGCACTTGAACCGACCATTTGATTTATTAATTGCTATCAGGATGTGCGGAGAATTTTAACAAATATATAACAAAAGTGGTTCCGAAGTACATTACCTAATCCACCATAAAATATTTTGAAGCTGGTAATTACCGATGCAAAATACATTCTCTGTCAACGTACTGTATTTCATTAGTTTTTCCTCTCTCCTGGAAACAAAATAATTCTCAACCCTGCAGCCTCACACCAAAAATTGTTACACTGAGCAAAGATTTTATACATTAATATTATTTTGCACTTTCATTTACTTTTTTTTAAACCAGCATCAGTCCTGATCATAAATACCAAACATTCATTCATTTTCATGACTTTAACTCTTTAAATGCCAGTTTCGTTACATAACACCACTGCTGTTTTTTTTTTTTAAACGCACAAAAAAATAATTATTATTTTCCATATTCTAAGTGCTAATGGGATTTGTTAGGATGGGGATGACCACAGAATGGGATATGTGAGCGATGAGAAACTCATAGTCCATCAATACCTGCCTAAACTGAGTGATGGTCTCAAAAACAAAAGCAGTGTTTGTTTCGGTTTCCCTGATGGCTGCATCTCTGAATCCCCGTGTTTTTATTACATGAAAGCGTGCATGCTTGGGTGTATGTGAGCCTCTGCGGAGGTGTGTGCATGTGGGGTGCATATGATATGAGAATAGGAGCTGAAAAAGAAAAAGGGGCTTTGAATTTCTGTTTCAAACTCGAGCTCACGTTCTGTTTCAGCACGATTGAGTTGGAATGCCTCTGCATGTGCATGCATGAGTGGGCAGATGAGTGATGTGTGTGTGTGTGTGTGTGTGTGTGTGTGAGAAAGAGAGCGAAATATTGTAACTACTGCCTGCACAATATAATTTCTATCTCTGAACACTGCCATAGCGAATGAGAGCTTGAATTGTCTAGTGAGGTCACCATGACCTTGGCCTTTGACCTCTGATCACCAAAATCAAATCAGTTCATCTTTGAGTCAAACTGAACATTTGTTTCTCTTGAGAGAGCGTTCTTGAGATATCAAACATGATGCCGCTGAAAACAAAAGTCTTTTTAAAAAAACAAAACAAAAAAAAGGTAACTACATTCTGCGGGACAGGCTGCAAATATTCTGTGCGAGAGGCAACCTATTATTCATCCCATAATGGTTTTATCTAAGGCACTATCAGGATTAAATAAAGGACATGACTCTGTAATTTACAGTACATCATGAGAATATAAAAAGCCTCCATTAGCGGTAAAGTATGGAACAAATACCATCCTGAATCAATAATAGACTGGACCAGAATGTCTTTCATTCATCCAAAAACCTAAATCATAAATCAATAAATCTGACTTTCACATAGTAAAGTCATTTGACGCCATATTTCATACTTCATGATGAATATAATCACTTTTTCAAACTGTACTCGAGGTGATTTGAATCAAATGGGGGCATTTTGACTCATTGTGTGGGAGCATCATGTCTATCAGTCAAATAAGGACATGTCTATCAGAAGGCATGTGGCTGCGATATTAACTGCTCTCCAGATCCTTATGTTGCTGAATGATGATTTATAGACAGCTGTGCCTATCAAAGACAGCTGTGGCTATCAGCGTGTACGGTTGTTAAAAAGATGTTGGCTGTCAGGTAGCAACCAGCACACACTCTGTTCATCAGTGGAATCACTCTTCAATAGAGATATTTACCATGGAGCTCTCAGTTACCAGGACGAGGCAAGGGAGGAAGGAGGCACTCAAGGCAGCTAGAAATATAATACAAGTGCACAGTTTTATAGTTGTTTTTTTGCTTACTATGTATTGTATGGTGATAAAATATCATGCATGTATAATGGGATCTTTAGAGACCCATAGGGAAGTTTGGGCTAACAAGCAATCAAAAATGCAGCCGTATGCTTTGTGTAGCTGTACTGTGTCTTGATTTGTCTTAATTACATTAGCTGGGCTGTGGTGTGATTAAGTAATGCATTTATTAAGAGAAGAAGTACTTTTATTTAATTTGTTTTATTTTCTGATGTATTTGTGCCTATTTTCAGTGTCTTCTGTGTGATTGATGGAGTTTATTTGCTGACGTACACCTGCAAACCTTGTGCAAAATATAATAAAAACTTTAACCAGAATTTAACCAGAAAGGCTCTTGAGCACAGTCATGAAGGTGCACAAAAAAACTGACTAATCCATCCAGTAGTATTCGAGATAAACTGGACAACCTGTAGTTCCAGGTATCATACATGCACACTCACTCACTCACACGCACACACAGAAGCAATTACATGATAATAATACCTTCATTAGTTCCATTATACAGCAACAGTTCCCTTATAAAAACTATGAAAAAAGCATGCATTTTCCCTTTAGGCCAAACATGGGAAAATGGTAGAAATCTGGTGGAGATTTACAATTTTGAAGCGCACACTTTAGAATAAAAGTCTAATATCATATCATACATGTTTTTATGCTGTAATGGCTGTGGGATCAAACATTTTCGCTTTAATGGGTTTCATGGTACATTTTGTGAACTGGGCACACTGAGTGTACACTGAACACGCACACAGTTTATCATAGACCTGTTTTAGGTTTTGAGGTTGATTCCCAAAATTCTGCACAATATGGATTTGGATTTTTTTTCAAACAACCTGTAGTTTATACACACCTGAGGGTAAGAAAGGCTCAGATGTAGTGAGCAAAGACAGATGATTTAATGTTTCACAGCTCTGTCTGGACCAAATCTAACTGACATCATAGAAACAGTTCTGACTCTTCAATTTCATTTTCTTCAGTTATGTTTTCTAGTGAAGGTTATCAAAAAACTTCATAAATATAATTTGTTTTGCTTTTATAGATCATATGCTGATGCCCGCTATATATCAGCCTATTTATCGTTCCTGCGTAACTTTTAGAATATTTTACAAAAGCCACAATTTCTCTAACACACATGACATAGGACACAAAACTTAGATTTTATAGTCTGAAGTTCTGTGCTTTATCCTTAGTATACCCAGCCATCTACTATCTACGCCGCACTCATGGAGATTTAACTAAGCCACTGAAATTATTTCAGCCCACAAAGCAGTTCTTCCCCCAATAAATTTATATCTACAACTCCAGTTTGCAAAAAGAAAATAAAAAGAAATGGTGTCTTTCTCCCTATTTGTTCTTTCGTTTCGCATGCTTTACTGTTTCTCATGCTTTCCCTTTGTACATACATACACAGTGCCTTTCAAGACACTCACACACACACACACAATTGCAGACACTTGTACATGTTATGATTCCCCAAGTTCAACAGTTGTGTCAGTACATTACTTCTGATATCTCCATTTCTTCATCGCTTACTCTTACACTGCCTCTCTAGATCTCCTCTACTTGACATTCTTACAGCTGCTGTGCAGTTTCTTTTTGTAAAATCAGCCAGCAACAACAACAGGAATCAATGACATGCCGTTCCAAACTCTCTTATTTGTTCTCTGTGCATCGTAGACCGAGAGAAAACAGTCTTTGCATTTCCTGCTGGCCACTTTTCACATTCAATCTTCTCAATCTTTCGACTTCCTTTCTGCGTATTGTTATTACTTTTTTTACTCTTTTGCTCTCAAACACATGCGCTCTGTTCACAGTACATAATATACACTTTCACATGTCGGCAACAGGCTTGTGGACAAACACACGGAGACGGACGCACGCATGCACGCGGACAGGAATCCAATTTGCCTCAGCAGGCTGCACACGAAACACATGCTGTCTTGCTGTAACTTGCCTTATTGCCCCCTGTCTTATATATATATATATAATGCAAGAAGCTGTGCACACAAACACACACACACACACACACCTCCCCTATGTGTCCTCAATTATAACCCACCAAACACACACAGACGCTGAAAGGTCCATTCTGTGCTGACGACAAAATCATCATAAACCGGTTAGGCAATCTATTATGATTCTGTGGCAAATATGCTCGCACTAGCATGACATAATTATCTTATATGGACTAGTGTATGATTTATGAGACTGTTATTGCAGTGTTAGTCATGCTGTACTCCACAAGTCTAATGGGTAGTAGTTACACTATTACCATAGATGCCTCTAAAACCTCGGTCTGAGTGTTATGGATGCGCTGACCTGGAACACTGAATTGCAATTCTCACTGATATTGACCTAAGATGCAATTTAGTTTTAGTTTTTAGAAGTATGTGTATTATAACATGTGTACAGCTGTGGAGAATCATGTTAATCTGGTAGATGCTATTGATTACGGTTATGGCTTCAAACTATATAGGGTGCAGCCATTTTTTAAAGGTAAACTATGCAGGATATGCACCCCTTCCAAAAAAAATGCATAGGCTTATACGAAAATAATCCCTCTCAATCATGACTCACAACCCACCAGAAGTGTGTATCAGTCCCTGCATCTGCAGAAGCAATGCCGTCTGCCTGTACCTTCTTATTTTCTCTCTTTTTTCAAAACATCAATATTTTACCTCCTGGGAATGAGACTCAGCAATCAGCTATTTTTCTGCTGCATTTACAAACAGCAACTGACAAATTCTCCTTATTCTACCTTTAAGTATAGTGTAAGTATAGTATAAGACTGCAATTGAAGGTGCTATATACAATATTCAGCCTTATTAGTAGGGGTGTAACAATTCACTAATGCATCTGATGCATCAGACTTTAATGTGCAAGATACGAGCGCATCGGTTCAGTCGGCCCACATCAGTATAAAGCTGAACGTGAATCAGAAACAAATCGATGCAGCACTGGTGTATCGATACATTTCATTAGGATGCGCATATGTTTAATTTTTGGCATCAGGGAGCTGCCGTTGTAACTGTAAATATTTCATGCTCATCACAACTTCCTAGAGCCCGTGGTGATGTCTTAAAGTGTATTGATTTGTTTGTCATAAAGTCATAAAACCCAAAACTATTCAGTGTATTATCACAAAAGATGAAGAAAACCAGAACATATTCACACTGAAGAAACAGGAAGCAGTTACCTAAAACATTTTTTAAACCATTAATTTTCAAACAGTTGCCAATTAACCATCTGTCACATAGTGAAATCCTATGTTTTATGCATATGAGTCTGCATATACACTGTATACGTGTAATATTCTGTGCAGGAAGCACCTCCACAATTTCACCAACATGTCTTCAGCAGTGGAGAAAAAAAATAGATAAATAATGTTGAATGTAATGTATTGTAAATGTGATACATTCAATTTATTTGACAGAAGCTGTTGCCCAAAGCAACTTGCACACAAAGGTGCATTCAACCTTCATAGGAAGAGCTAGATATTGTTAAAAATGTGTTCAAATATACAACTGAGAGTGCATTCAATGTGACAGCAAAGTGTAGGTTTCTGTTTATCTTACATGAAGTACGATAAACATTAAAAAGGGCTTTCATTTCAATCAAAAGCCCAAAGAAAAATATTTAGTGCAGCATCCAGCAGCAAACTCATAATTGAGACCAAAAAGCCACATGAAGAATCCAAATCAACCAACAGAAACAACGAGACCACTGCAGCGGTCTAAAAGTCCAGCTGACAAAATCCATTACTGATCACACAAGGATACTGTATTAATATTGTAAAATAAATTGACCTGAATCAAACTCACTCCTGTTGTAAAACTCTTATCTGTATGGTTTTACTTTATTTAGTTTTTAACTATGTATTACATTTTCTTATCTACAATCCAGCAGTCCTTCTCCATCCACTGTCTAATAATCTCCACAGTCGTCACCACCCACCCACCCCTTCTCTGTAATTAACCTCCTCTGCTTGCCGCGTCTGTCCTCGCCCTGACCAGCATGAAACTGACTGAGCCGAGTGCATCTGTGTGTGACTCCGAGCATCTGTAAAACTGTGTTGTTGTGAGTTATAACTGCATTGTACGCACACACACGCATTCAGACGAACATACAATTTCTAAGTCCAACTGCAGCTTGGGCTCAAGTTATCATTAGCATGCACTGTCAAGCAAAATAGATAAATCCATAAACACAAAGACCTATTATAAGAAGTTGAAACTTCTTCGATTAAGTGACACCATTGTCAAACTGCTTCGCAGACAGCTCGGCTCAGGTGCCCCCAGAAAACGAGTTTGCACGGCAAGTCTTTCAATCACTGTTGCTAGACAGTTAAGCCCCTTTCACGGCAGACAAAAAAATCCACTGAGATCAACTAAAATCTGGCTTTTGTCTTTAGAGGGAAAGGGTTCCATTGACATTCATTCTCAGGTCAAATAACTTTGCAGTAGTCACTATTTTGTGCATTTTTTCAGTGGAAGCTATGGAAGCTTGTAACCTGGCCTGACTCAGTTTGACTTGAAGCCTCAGCAGTATAACTGTTGTGTCAGGGTCTGAACCAAGGGTTGTGTTTTTGTTAGACTATAAATTTGATAGGATGAGTATTGGTTTGGTTTACACTAAAGAAATCTGTGCCTACATATACTTGCAGCTGACTGGTTTGTCTGATGCCAGTGTTTTATCAGTTTAATCCAATTCCTCTCTCTCTCTAATCCTCCTGGAAAATGATTGAAAAGTGTCAGATCTTACTAACTTTATAAAGTTGTAGGGACAAATATGAATTAAACATTTGGTGTCCTCCTCTCCCTTCTCGCGATGACAGCTTATTGTCTTGTTTTTCCTTTTTTCCAGTTGTCTTGTTATAACTAAAAGTCCCACCATCCAAAGAAATTTTTTCACGCTTGGTTCAATACGATCTGGACCGGGACCACCTCTTTTGGTCCAACTGAGGTTCAGCTGTTTGGCCCAGACTGCGGTGCAGGCAAGGTTTTGTAATTTTGCTGCAGTCTTTTTTTGTCTATACAACGATGCTGTCACTGTTCATATTACCACTTTCTTCCTTCTGTTTATTCCAAACAACCTGCTGTTGCTGCAGCCTGAAGCATAAAACACATCTCTCCATACAGTATCAAACACTCTGGATGTTTAATCCAGCAAAAGTCAAAGCATGTAGGCTGAAACAGCTAAAGAAAAGGGCAGCAAATGAACATTTATGTAAAAGATTTACATATCACTGCCTCAAATTAGTTTTTACAGTGGACTCAGCCCACTCTCTCGCTCTCTTTACGACTTCTATAATTAACAGACTCATTCAGCAGGTAGCCTTCATTCTGTTAGCCAGACATTATAAAACTCAGTGGTGTACTGTGATTGCCCTGCAGAGAGAGAAAGAGAGCAGACTGGAGTGTTTAAAAGGAAAGGAGTAAGATAAGTAAAGAAAAGAGGTTGAAAAAGAAGAGAGAGGCAGAGGAGGGTGGAATAGGACCAGAAAGGGGGGGGGGGAAGAAAAAGAAAAAGATGTCTTGTCAAATCGGGGTGTAGCGACACGGCGAACACAACAGGGAGCTGACATAAGCACCAGTCTGCTCAGGGGGCAAACAGTGGGGCTTCCACAATAACAGAACTGCAGTGAACGGGGTGACTAGTTGAGAGGCTGCTGAATTATTCAGCTCCTTGTTCAACTTTTCAACAGCACTGTTTTAGCCTGTCTGTGTCCTCTTTTGACTGGAACAGGTACTGGGATGTGTGTGTGTGCGTGTGTGTGTGTGTGTGTGTCTGTAGGTGTGTGTGTGTGTTTGCACTTTCATTTATTGAACAAAAGTCAACTCAGCATGCAGCTTTAAAAAAAAAAAAAAACACATACCCAGTTACCATTTCCAATACAGCTACCACCTGCCACAAGAGACCAGAGCAGCTCCGCTCGAACATGAGAGTTCAGTGCCTTGCTCAAGGACAAAACCCGCTTCTCTGTTTTGCCAAGAGGCAGGAGTGTTTATTAGAGCCTCTGTCCTTGAATAAACAGCCCTGTTTATATGCCCTCTCCAATGCCCGGGGCTGAATCAGGAGAGGGCACATCTCTCCGACGCCCGGGGCTCCCCCTCGGGGGCCTTAAGCAGACTGGCTATTTTTGCCGATTCAGTCGTCTCGTAATGACAGCACCGACGGGTCAAACGAATGCTCATCTGGTCTTACCGAGGCAATTAAAGATGGAGGGAGGAAGGGGGGAGCGATTAAAGTGGAACAGGACAAGAGGGAGCGATGAAAGATGAAAGATTGACGAATGGGTCAGAGTTTGAGGCTTCCTGTGTTGCAAAAGGTTTCATTCCCTCTCCCAAGGTTTACACTAGCTCACTTTGTATTTCTCTTCATGTACTCAGAGGTCTTCTTCAGTGACGATGCTAACATGCTGATGTTCAGTGATAATGCTTACAGCTATCACCCCATCTCAGATTAGCATGTTAGCATGTGACTCGAGTCACAAACTTGATGACTTTAGACTCCACTTGACAAATCAAGGCCTGCAGTTCAACTTGAACAGACTTGAACAACTTGAATACCTGATCCCCTCCCCCAAGCCCAAATCTAGATTCTGTAATCCTGATCTTTTGGTATCTGTCTGAAAATTATTGGGGAAACTTACTTACAGTCTGAACCAAAACCTGACCGACCAACACAGAAACAGGTTTGTGGATTTCCACCACATATACAGTAGTACGATCAGCTGCCACACATAATATACTGTATATCAGCACTAATTCCATTTTAGTTCCTTCTAAAGCTGATGGATACAAAGATGAGAACAAAATATTCTTTTTGGCCTGTGTGGGAAAGAATTTTATTTAAGCTTCACAGAGAGCAGCACTTTCAACAAAGGTCTATTAAGCAGAAGTATTTCTTGGACGGTTTGGAGTTCAGTGGGTGTATGTGACAGTTAGATATAAATAGGCTTTTAGGAGTTTAATGTGGTGGATGAAAAATCAACATTCGTCCAAAAACAACAGGACATGGAACAATGACTTAGAACAAAAAAAACTAAAGATGCTCAGACCCAGCTTTTTTTCTCCAGATACCCGTTCGATGATTTAACTCTGGCTGTATTCCAGTAACAAGTTCTGGTCCATTACCAGTGCTGTCATTTCCCCAAATTCACAATTCGTATACCTCACTGAGATTGAAAACATTTTTATGTGTAGTAACACAAGCCATGGCTTGCTGTGGCGCTCCAAATCTGAATGAACGAACTGTTGCCAGCAATTGATCGGTATCAATGCTGCTATCAATCTGGCATATCAAATTGGTGCATACAGAAAAAAAAAAAAAAAAAACATCAGAGACATTCGGTACGGTAGATTTCAAAACCAAGAAAGCTCTCAGGAAAGAATATTTCAATGTCCATCAGATCTGGTGGAATACAAAGCAGCTACACGAGGGTGGGCCTGAAGAGGGAGGGTCACAGGGGTCGTCAGCGATCAATAGGTTTGTTCCTGCTGGGAGTACGATGTGCACAGCAAACAGTTCACAACTCAGGGCTGAAGAGATGAGGTCGTGTGGAAATTTAAGGGTTTTGGCCGGTGGCGGTGTCAGAACAAAGGCCGTGACAGACAACGAAATCAATAGGTTTCCTCCTTGAGGCATTTCAAATTTTACACCACTGAAGCCAATAATTTGATCTGATGTTGGTCAGAAACAAACAAAAATAATCAAATTGGTCAGTGAGGATAGTAAGCGATGAAAAGTCATGTCCGACTATTTCATTCTATTCGTGCTTGTTTAAGTTTGCTTCCCAACCAATGACATTTGCTGCTCAATCTTCTACATTAAAAGGACTGCGCTATTTATTTTACCAATAAAACTAGACTGTCAAGCAATGCAAAATAGTTTTTTCTTTTAAACTTGTCCGGGTTTTGAGACATGTGCTCCAACACAATGGAGGTGAAAGGATTTTTGAGAAGAGTATTCAAGAATTAAAAGCAACATCTCTCTCCAAGAACAACGGGCCTCATGCAAGAACCACTCATCCGAACAGATTTGTTCTTGGACAAGTGATTCAGGAGAACTCACTGCTTTCACCAGTCGTCTCTTATTTTGAATTTTCTTTCAGATACACACACAATTTATGACTGACTCAGACCTGTGCAGTTAGTCTGCTGTTATCCAAACCAAGGCTCTTCACTCCTGACTGTATAATTCATTAGAGCTCATCAGAGTTTGAAAAATAAATTACACCTCATAATTATGTCGACAATATTCTGTGTGACTCTGCATTTTGAATTATACTATTAATTCTAAATTCATCCATATAGCCTAACAATATCATCATTAAGTTAAATTTGCAATTACCTGCTGTCAGGCCGTATCTTCACATGCAGGTTTATGAAGTCGCTGTCCAGTTGAACGTCCTCCATTGCATTATCATTTATAAATGTCATGTATTTGTCAAATGTTTACTTTGGCTGCTTCTTTGATATAAAGTAATTCCACTGAAAACAGTGAGGTCTGCAGATGTTTCTAGAGAAAGATATTGCCTCTGCGTTAGATACTATGCATGAAAAGTGAGGAAAACTAGCTTTTTTCATCTGTGATTTGGTTGAACTGAACCTTTGAAGCATCACCTTGGTCATGTGAAGTCATTTAAATGTTAAAATATTGCCCCTGACAATGTGCATCCGTGCCTGACGCTCTTTTTGCAACAGTGCCTCTGGTGCTTCTGAAACAATGGTGGAAATCATGCAGGACCATTCAGGACTCAAAGACAGCACACGGTGTGATAATTTGGGATACATTGTGTGTTGCAGGTGTCATTCAGACCCAGTGTTTTCTCAGTTTTATTGAAGAAAACCTGACACATTCATCAAAAATGAGCTGAGAAGATGAAAACGGCTTCGCAACCTGACACACGTTTGAGACCTGTGAATTCCATATTCCTCAGGTGTATCCGAGTTAGCAGGCTCGCATTTGCATGTGTGCAACGCGTGTTATAACTCTTCCTACGTGTGTGAAGCATCATCAGTGTGGTTCTCAGCGTGTCCCCCATTAGTCTAGATGTGCGGGCGTGACAGTACCAGACCACTAGGATCTATGGCAGGTAAAAATAGACCGTGAAGCAGCTGTAGCGCTCTGTAAGCTGGCACTAACACAATCTGTCTGTAGTCACACTATCGGTCTGCAGTGCTGAGGGACACAGGAAGCCGTGTCCATAAATCACGCTTTTACTTCCTGGGTTAAAGGACCCGCAGATAACAAGAGAGCCGTTAGGTGGAGTGTAAATATACATAACCTAGTTAGTGTGAGTGATGCGTCACTGTCACTGACTGGGAGAACTGGGAGCTGAGCAGCGTGTTACGGCTCTAATTTGTACGGCAGAGTTTGTTTTAAGCTAAAAGTGTCACCTCTCTAAAATAATATTTTCATTAAGCAAAATTAAGTTACCCTAAAAATTTATGATAAGTTAAGTGCATACAAATGTTGCTTAATGGCCACATGGGAAATAGCCTCTGTTCTTGATTTGGAAGAGGAAAAAATATAATATTTTGACAGTGTTTATTTGGTTCTGAGCCTGATTAGTTTTTGGAGAGGATAAGAAAATAACTGTTCCCTCAAATTAGTTATTTGTACCCTCAAATTATTTAATTTGCTCCCATTATGTAATAACCTGTGTCCTGTAATTACTAAATTGTGCCCCCACATTACTCGATTCATTGCCTAAAAGGAATATTATTAGGTTGCTGTTGAGATCGGAAGTGAAGTTTAAGGTTTTCGTGGCTGGGGAGAGATAGACAGAGTTAAAGAGGTGGTGTTAAAACACATTTTTTTTATTTTAGATGGACGTTGTTTCAGCAGTCATTGTTTGGCAGTTATGTGGTTGTCCAGTCCGTACATTTCTGTCTTTGTCTGCCACCATGACACCATGTACGGTATCCACTAATAACCAGACTGGCATGAAATTTGCAATGCATAGTTACAGTTACTGTCAGTCTGTTCTCATTAGTCAGTGGTCAGTAACCCCCACGCTTCAATTTATGAAGTTGTGGGTATCCTTCTCCAGCATTTTGTTAATGACATCTAAATCAGATGACGCAGTATAAAGAGTAAAAAAGTCTGCATATGGAAGAGGTGTGGTGGAAGGATCGATGGATGAATGAGTCAAGCAAACAGAATACTTCACTTTGACCCACAGGCAGGGCTGAAAATCAGCACCAGCCAGCAGCCTAATGCTGGTAAAATATGCAAGTGGCTGGCAAATTTGCGTCACTCACCAAAAAAAAAAAAAAAAAAAAAAAAAAAAACACAATGGCAATTTATTGAAATTTGAACATTCGCTGTCATTTGGCTGCACAAAATGCACAAAAAAGTGAATTTTGCACTGCGTTTAGAAGGCCAGGATTGGTGGCCTGCGTGCAACCAATAGTCACAGTTTAACAATTTTTAACATATGTACTCTATGCAAGTTAAGTTATGTAACTTATGTCCGAAACTTAGAATAAGTTCAATAGTTATGTAAGTTAATGTATATAACCTAACTTATCTAAGTCAAACCATGGTCTAGTAGTTTTGTTGCGTAAACCTAACCAAGTAGTTTCTGCGCCTTTATTTTGAAAATCTACAGAGATGCTTTATTCTCAATATTGTTAACTATTGACCACGGAGCCTTGTGCAAAAGTGACACTAGAGAGGCACCTGCAGCGTCAGAGTCTGAAGTGTACAGCCACTTGTAAAGCTGCCATATTTTACGTGTTGGGAGCGAGATGGTGCCATTACTAGAACAACAAAAACAGGCCAAACCTTTAAGTTTCCTTGATGCTTTAGTCATGCTAAGGCAGAATTTATTTGGTGACTGTATGGTCACCATCAGCAGGGTAATTTGGTATAAACCACATCTACAGTAAAATATAACTAAGAAAGTGTCGAGAGAGAGATACATGATAACATTTTTATCTTTACACGTTCTAAAACGTTCTTTGTCTTAAGCTCAGTCGATTAAAATAAATGTACTGTGTGGCAGTAATGTGCTGATGTTACTGAGCAACATTTCAGTTTCATGTCCCTGGTTTATATCTACTGCTCACACTATCAACAAAACATAAATACTTCATAACTCAGTGGTTCGAGATTTTATGATATACAGTACAATAAATACAAGGTCACACATTCCAGCTCTGTGAGAAGTGTGATGTTCCAGGGGAACATATATGTCATCTGCACAAAACAATACTGACAATGAAAATAAGTCTACATCCAAGCAGGAGATTTTAACGGAGGACATTTCAGTTGATGATTAAAAGGTTTAAACAAACATAGCAAAATAAATTAATAAATAAAACAGGACATGATAATGATTAACTTGCCAGCGTTGTTAAATTATGATGTATTGATTGTTTAGCATGTTAATGTCATGCAAATGCATTCCAGATAATTATAAAAATAATTTGGCTCGGTTTTTGGGTCATTACACACATTTAACACGTGCCATACAATTTCATATGGTAATGGAAAGACTGAACAACATTAATTAAAAGGACATATGGCTTGTAAATGACATGACATTTTTTTTTTTTTTTTGCATCTTTCCCAGCTGTGGAAAGTAAACTGCTATTCAAGTTCCTTTTAAGAATTGTATTGTAAATGCATTTTTTTTCTGTGGTTCATCATTAACATTTTGAAAGCTTACTAATGTAACTAAAGGTATGACTAAATTACTGTTGTGAAAAAACAAACAATAAAAGCTTAAGTATGCAACAGCACTTAGAAAATCTTTTCAGATTATGGTAATGTTTATTTGCTGAAACGGGGCCAAATAAAAGCAAATTACAACTCGAGCATTTCAAACTGATTATGCAAACGCGTTTGTCTAAGATATAATTTGAGCTGTTAATTCTACTGGAATAAAACAGACTTTCTAATGGCCACACATTTTTAATGTTTGCTTTCTTAGGAGCAGGTTTTTTTTAAAACATAGTCTAATATTTTATAGCTGATTGAAAAGTTTTGTCTAAAGATAATAATTAGGCATAATGAACAGATGCAGTCAGATAATTGATGTATTATTAAGAAAAAAGATGCCTGCTATAACTGCATGACAAATGGTCCATATTTATGAAATTAAAGATAAATACCAAAAGGAACATTTAATTATTCTATTCTATTCTATTAAGATTTACATTTAAATAGAAAGCAACATTTAGATGTTGCCTCTGTAATTAAACACCTTTCAAGGTGAGGGATAAGAGCAATCCACCGGTGAGCAGAGAAACCCCACCACATTATGTTTGCTCAAACTTTTAACTGTGAAAACACATGCACATTGTGATATGATGAGCTAGAAGAAGACAGCTACTTAATAAATAATTTTGGAAATTATTTACACGGGATAAACTTTTGCGAGAAAACATGCTAATGAGACAGCAGTTTTTTCGAGCTAAACTGCTAATGTCAACCTGCTGATACGCTCATGATGACAGTTTTCACATACTAGTTTTTTGCAGGTGTAAGGTTTAAAATGTTTTCGTGTTAGCATGCTAATAGCCAAACTCATCTGGCGTAGACTGTTGGTATAAGCCTGACACTGGATGCCTATTTCAGGCAGCATTCTCCTCAACCTCCAATATCTGCATCTGTTTTCATCACCCTTCAAGCTAGCAATCTACAAAAACTGAAAATGGTAAGTTACCCTAACCCGAACACGAACAATCTAGCAGTGGTTATATTTTCTTTTGCAGGGATTTAACACCAGGGTTTGCCTCCCTGAACGTTCCACCAAAATAAGTTCCCCCTGACTCTACTTTGCAGGGACACGGTCATTTATATCCTGAGGTTTGCGCCACTCGAGACAACTGTGATTAGATTAAAGAAATACAGACAAGCCTTTTTCACCATATCGCAGCATGAGAATGTGTGCAGCCAGATCTTTCTCTATAGGTCTGGTTTTGCTAGACTAGCATGCTAACAGTTACTAATTAATACTACACACAAAGTAGAGCTGATAATGAAAGAAATGCAGACTAATTATTTTTAATTTAGATACAACCCAAATACTCATCCATTATAAGAATCATTTGGATATTTTATTTAAGGACCTTGGACATTTGAACCAAATTTCATGGCAATCTATCCAATCTCTGAAATTTGTGAAAATTCCATCACCTGTGATGGAAACATAATTATCAGTTTCTTCTTCTTCTTTCATTTTAAATTGTCGGTCATTCAGTGTGCGAACTCAACAAGCCATCCTCCGCTATAACAAATGACAGCTCATCACATCAGTGAGTCACTATCCCCATCAGGGCGTCTAATGGCTTGGATTCAGTCCCTAACACACACACACACACACACACGCACGCAACAGTGACACCAACAGCTTTTGATTTCAGTTTAGTCACAGAGAACAAAAGGGGATGCCTCTCACACCTTACAGTCACAGCTGTGAGACTAATGATCGCCGGCGGCTGAATATCGACAAACGAACACACAAACACGCGAAATGATATAATGAGGAGTGTGTTTGATGAGGTCAGGGGGCAAAGCGGGGAGGTGCGGAAGGTCAGGGATTGGGGGATCAGAAAAGACTGTGCTGAGGTAAAGACCGAGAGCAAGAGAGGCTTTATGAAATGAAAGATGGTGAGATTGCAGATGTGAGATTCGTGTGCATGTGAGAGTGAAAGAGGGAGAGAATGAAGGAGAGAGAGGGCGGGGGTGTGAGATGATGGATGGGAGGAGAAGGGAGGGTGCGTGGGGGTGATATGACAGATACCTCGTGAGTAACGGCAGGCTTGGGGCAAAATAACTCATCTGTAGAATTACACAGGGGGGCCCTGTTTCAGAGTGTGTGAGTGAATATGCACTACAGAAGCAGTAGAATATAGTGTATATATGTGTATGCAGATTCCTTTATGTACTGTATGTGCGGGGCTCTATGTGTGTAAGATGTGTGTGAGTGCAAGGAACCACGCAGAAAGAAGCAGAACCAGCCTGCAGAGGGAAAAAGAAAGGATAACAACCGCTCTCCTGAGAGAGCAGGGGCGGACTGAAACAATAACTCAGGCCAGGAATTGGACTCCAATTGTTAATGTACCAGACTGGTTATAAATTTGGCCACTATGTTCATCTGAGAGGGAAATTATCCAGACTACAAACTACAAAAGTGTGGGACTAAGCAAGTTTTCAAGGCTATAGGTGCAGCCGTACAGATTTTAGGGATATGAAGCAATTTAAAATAGTCTAAGAAGTTATGTCACAATGAGCAAAAAGAAAATGTAAGCTCTGTCAGACCATTTCCCTGACTTCAGAGGGTTAACTCACTTTCATTCTACTTCAGTGTAACCAGTAAATAACTACCATTACCTTTGTAAACCAGTAGGTGGTGCAGTCACTCACTGCTCTTAGCAACTATGTCAAGCCATGTAAGAATCTCTATCTCTGTTGCCATCGAAACAAAAGCTTCAAGGCACTCCTGAGTGAGGGAGGATCTTAGACAAGTTCATGACAAATCCCAGGGAAGAAGGTCTTCTCACAGGCCTCCTGAGCAATGGACTGTGAGGAGGAACTTGCCGCCCAGACCAATAATGTGGTAAGCATCTGCGAAGCGATACATGCAGACCAACTTTTACTCACTCTGTCTTCACGATACTCAAAACCTTCCCCTGATTCATCACTAGCAGCAGCCCTGATGCACTCTTCCACAGGTGACTTCTCCAAACTGTCCCAATGTTGTGCGAGGCTGATCAACTCAGCTTGCAGCATCTCAACTGTTGCACGCTCATCAGATTCCAACAAGAACTTGCTGAGCTCCTTCGTGGCTTCCATCTTCAGAAGGCCTTTTTCTCTTATCTCAGCAAAGCGCTTTGGACATTTGAGCGCAGCACTGCATATGCTGCATTATGGCGATGTGTGCAACCCACCTGGCCTCCTCATCCTTTTTTTTGTTATCTTCCCTGGGAGAGCAGTCTGAACTTCAGCCTTTGCTACTCCAGAATGCCACTGGCCCGCTCATAAAAACATCCGCTACCCTCTTCACACCCTCAAAATCTTGGGTAGACTCTCTCCAGTTATCTTTCATTCCTGTCACCAAGCGCTGTGCGGTTACGGTATCTATACCACTTTTTGCAAATACTAAGAGGGGAGGTCGGCTCATATTTCCTGGGAAAAACTGCAGCAGTCAGTATGGGTTCAGGAGTGCATCTTTGTACCCTTCAGTCTTGCTTCTGATGGAAGGTGTTATGGTCACATCCTTCTCAACTCTTGCCCTAAAAATGAGCACATCAGTGTGAAGTGCACAGTCAGTCTTATTTAAGCTTCCAAACAATTTCCTCAAGGCCTTGTCTTTGGCCCAGTTTCTCCAGTTACAATGAGTCTCTTGTCCTCACTGGTTTCCTCCCATGGCTTCATGCACTTGTGGGACTAACACAGCAATGTCACTGAGTAGTGAGAAAAATTATTAATTTGCCAGTATAATGCCAGTGGTAACAGTTAGCACAAGGTTGAGGACATGTGAGTAACACCATACATGTAGCTGGTTACAGGGCTCTTATATATTAGTTGCTCCATTTGTTACATTGCCAACACACTGTTTGATGTCTTCATCCATCCTCTCAAGGATCTCTTTCACAAGGTCCACAAATCACTGTCCAGACGATGACTCACAATCAATGACAGCAATGAGATTCTCGTTGCCTCGTTGTGTCCAATTGTATTGAGAACATCTCTGCCTTTCTTACTTCAGCAGCCATTGTCTGCCGAATCAACACTCCGAAGACCTCAGTGACTTTATTTCCTCGCGACCAGGGACCCTATTCCTTTAGTCCCCTTCGGCCTCTTGCTCTTCTCTACACAATCATCGGCTTTTTCAGCAAATAAGATGTTGACCTGCAAGAGAATTGGTATCAACTCCAGACAGCTCCCATGATGGACGGCTATGTTTCCCAAGCTATACGCAGCTTTACATTTGTGTCCTCTGCAGCTAAGCCAACATTGACCTGTGCTACATCAATCACATTCATGACACATTCCATGACCTGCCTCTTATTTCTGACCTGGTCTTTCTGTACTGCCATTTGCCCATCACTCAGAAGGCTATGGATGTCTGCTTTGCTGGCCCTGAGAAAATAGGCCTCTGCATTTTCCCTATGGGCCCCGCTGCTTTCATGCTCCTCCACTCTCTGATGGGCATGTTTCCAGGCCTGCATTCCTCCTTTGACAAATGCACTGTCACTGGCTGAAGGCTTTGGGAATGCGAGACACACTGAGCAGAACAAGGAGAGAGCTACCTCAGTGTGTGTCAGCTGTTTTATGATTGTGTCATCTTTGGTGTGAAATACTTTGGGAAGGACTCTTTGAGGGATTTGTTTTCGGCGGTGCTGAAAAAAATTAGTGCAAATCTTTGGACTGAGGATGAGCAGAATGATAAAGTATTACTGCAGTAACTTGTGTACCTGTAGATGGTGATAATGTCCTGTGCCTGTGTTACTGTGCTACATTACTGTAGCTTTTAGGTTATAGCGTATGCAATGTACTAGTTTCACTGGATGAAACATGTAGTTTAAAATGTCATATAATCACTATATTGTTCATTTTCTCCCTCTCGCCATCAAAATGTTAGCAGTAGGAACAGATGAAGATAGCTATGTACAGTAATCAGTCTCGTGATGGGCAGACAAATCATACCATCAGGTAAATCAGCACATGCACACACAGACATGGGCCATGTCACATGCACATCCACATACATACACACAAATATGACGTGCCTAATGCCATCCACCGGCCATTGCTGGTTTTATTGACCTGGAAACCCCAGCTGTTTCGTTCTACAGATCCAGCTTGACACCGTTTTGTTTTTTCTTTCATTTCATTTTGCCAAGTTCAACTATATCCTGATTGACTGTCCAGACCAGGCCAACCTGACGGTCAGTCCACCGGGAAAAGTCTGACTGCACTCAGTTCATGTCTGAAGGTGAGAGAGAGAGAACTGGGCTGAGAACAAAAAGGAGCGAGGAAGAAGAAGATGAAGAGTGCAAGGGGGAGACTAAAACAACTGTAAAGAGATAAAGACGTGTCCCAAGGTGAGTTATAAGGAAAAGAACCAACAAGAACAGGGAGGCACACGCACACACACGCAGACAGCTTAGCTCATGCTGACAGATAATGATGTATTGACACAAGTGGCCTGGTAGGTGAGATTCTCTGCACCTTTCCTACAGCGACTAATCCTTCAACAGAGTCAGACACACAGGGTCATCACACTACATCATTGGACTAAAGAGGGAGAGGACAGAGAGGAAGAGAGGGACGGAGGGAGGGCAGGGGAGGGGAGGGGTAAAATAATGTGCACCATGAAGGAAAAGAAGGTGTTGGTGACGGGCATCATCATTGTAGACTGAATGTAAGAAGAAGGTATAAAGAATGCAGGCGAGAAAGAGAAAAATGGGTGGCATAGTGGAGGAATCATTTAAATGCATTACATGAGGCTGCATGTCTTGTGATAGTTTATATAATCAATATGTCATGTTTACATGGAACAGACAGAACCCTGATTATTGAGCTGTATTATTCTGATAGCATAGCATGTGGGTTTCTGATAATTTGTGTTAGTGCATGTCTTGCAGTGGACTGGAAGTGAACAAATCAATGTCTTCACCACTTCTTGCTTGTTGCTGTGGAGTATAAAAGCTGCTCGCTCCATGGCGAGAACTGCCTAGATATATAGAGTTAATATAACTTTGTGCCCAGCCGCACTTCATTTTTGTTTATCTGTAATCCTTGAGGCAAGGGTCGTAAAAAGAGGTATACCAAAACTGCTATTATGAGCCTCTCCTCCATGGACATTTACTGCATCCACACCTGATGAAGACAAAATTCCCAGACCCAGATCTATAAACAATCAGAGCGACAAAACATGACCTGCAACCAATCAGATCGACGACACATTGGAAGTAGCTGAAGAAATGGTGGCCTGGTGGCAAACCCTCTAAAAATATATCCAAACAGACGACTTAAACATGTTTCTGAAAACATTTGAGGACAGAAATAGTCGACACAGTCACAGAACCTTGATTCATATTTTATCTGGCTGTTGAGTTGCACTCAAAACGTGCGACACGTGACTTTTCAAATCTAGACCGGTCCCCCTCCTCTGCACAGTCATTATATCAAACCTGCCCCATATTAAACAGATGTGATTGGCCAGAGGAGATCCTGTATGGTGGGAAATCTGTCTGAACAGGAGGGTATCTGCCAGAGCAAATGAAACAGGAGCTTGTAATTTCATCTGGTTCCCAGGCTAATTATGATCTTCTCTTCCACAGAAATTTACTGCATCCCCATCTGGTAAAGTCAAAACTTCCTAGCCTAAAATTGCATCTGTTCCTCTTTTTTATTTTATCTGGCAAATCATTACAGAGCTTACTGCTGACTGTTACCATCTTGTACAATGTTCAACTTCCCACTCCTCTCTTATTCTTACGTTGCTGGTCAATCCTGAATCACTTGCTATCCCACAACACCTTGGAATATGAGTCACTATTTTCATAGAAAATAAATAGTTGTAAACCACTAGTGGAGTACTACAGCCAGCTATTTGGGTTTCTCAAAAATGGAAGAAAGGCTTAGACGGGTGTGGGATATTGTGTTGTGTTTGCATGCACAAATACATGACAGGCATAGCAAAAGAAGATTATAATTGGAAAACTGTGAATCCTGTGAAAATTGCACTGGGATACACAGTCAAAGAATACTGCAAACATGAAGACATCAGCAAAAAAATAATGAAAACAGGAAAGGCAAGAAAGGAAAGAAGAAAACTGTGCAAGTGCTCAAAGAAATATAGGAAATGTTGTCTGACACTTGGGCAACAAGGAAGGAATCAGAGTGAAGAGAAGGATAGGAAGGATGTTGGTGAATATACACAAGATGAAAATAGGAAAGGAAGGAAGCAAGGAAGGCAAGACGGGGAGGACAGTTGTTAGGAGTAAAAGTAAAGTCAGAGAGGGCAGTTAGGCTTTCGTTAGGAGGCAAGAAAACCGGGTAGGAAGAAAGAAAGGAGGCCAGACAGGTGAGCCGATTGGGGGGGAAGGAAAGAACGGGGCAAGAGAGAAAGAACAAGCAGTAAGACAAGAGGAAGCCAGGTGATTGGGAGGTCAATTAGTAAGAAAGAAGTCAGCCAGACAGGAACCTAGAGCATCATTACAGAAAAGAAGATGGCAGAATGAAACACCACCATATTCAACATGTCTCCTACACCTGAACAGCCAGGTGCATGATTGTTGTGCAGCTGTGTTAGTCAGCTCAGAGGGATTCTGTACAGCTCTGTAGAATACCAGGCTTGATATGAGGATTAGGATCCGTGTTCTATGTAGTTAAATAGGCTACAGAGTGCTTAGGCGTAAAGTCAAGAAAGCAGTGCAGATAAATAAACACCGCACTGCACTTGAACACAAACCCACTCACATTCAGCGCTATAATCGGCTCTATCCTTTTTTATTAGGCTTTGTCAAGACTTTTAGCCCCACAGCCCACATGTAGGCAACATGCAATCACATACACAGCACATACACAGATACACACAAGAGCATTCCAATTGTGTAACATGCCGGTTTTATGTAAGTGTGTCGCACACCCACTCCCTGGGAGTTGACAGTTTGCAGAGCACCGAGGTAAAGAGGAGGGAGAAAGAGAGAGAGAGAAAGAGATGAAGGGAAACCATAACAGAGGGAAGGTACAAAAAAGGGGAAGATCGAGAAACGTAGGAGACCGTTCCACTTGTTTTCAACCAGTGTATACAATATGTAAGAATGCATGAATGCGTAGCATCAGCACGGTCTCACGGCAATTTGTGGCGCAGTCAGGAAATTTAATCTATCAGATTTGTGTACATGGACACAATTTTATTCATGACATTCAGCACGCCTTTCAAACTAATGTATTACCCACCGTTGTTCTCATTCAGTGGTCAAGTTAGCAATAATAAATATGCAATGTCTGGATAGACTTTCAAAATAAAGGTCGGGGATAGGTTTGAGGATAAAAACTACATGGTTAAGATTAGGAAATGATCGTGGTTTGAGTTAAAATATCTACTTCCTTCCACGGACCAGTGTGTTAGTGGCCAAGAAGAGAAGAAAGGAACTTTACTAAACATTTTGACAAAACTTTTTAATGACATATCCAGTCAATACTAAGGGTAGTTTCTGCCTAACCTCTTCAATGCAGTTAAAACAAACTCTCACGCAGTTGGTGTAAAATCTGACTATTCTCAACCAGACCAAGACCAATGAAGGTGAGTCTATGAGTGGGAAAACAAGCCAGAGCCTGATTCAACTGGTGCTACTAGTAGCGTGGTGGCTGAATTTTATTGCCTCACAGCAGGAAGATTCCTTTTTGTGTGGAGTTTGCATGTTTTTGTTGTGTTCATACAAGTTTCCTGGGTTGCATATGCGTTGATTTCCGTTCACTGTCTGGAGACTTTATGCTGCCTTAAGGCATGCACGGGTGCGTTTATCTGCACGTGTGCTAGCTGTGGTAAAAGTTCTTCCCTACTGCCTTCCACCCATCGCAGTATGTAAAACCAAACGAATGAATGCACTCTGCTCTGAGTGATCCGTCTAACACCAACAGGCATATTCAAATGCTCCCCTTCAGTTTGATGGAGCAGAAAATGCGAGGCGATTGCATCATCCATTTTCCACCAAGCAGGGTGTTGCATTTCCTTCCATCTGCTCTCAGTGAAATATGTGATGTTCCACCATCTATCACCACAGACTCTCATTTAGCCAGGATGCTTCTGCTCAAGCTGTGCGACAATGTGCCAGGAAAAGACGTCTAAGGTAGCACAACATGTGTAAACAATTACAAGGCGTGCTCGGCGTCTGAGTCCCTCGCTGAGCGGGAATCCAGAAGGGGCATTTTGCACTGTGGCTGAGTCTTTGTTTCTTGGCACTTTGCTTCCAGGCACATGCTGCATTTCAGAGAAGTCGTCAGAGGTCAGAAGTAGTAAAGTGGAGCGTCCCTGGAGCAGGTTCAGCACTTTACTTAGAGAAACTTTGATGAAAAAGAAACATGTTGCCTTGGGGAGTTTTGATCTTCCACTTACAAAGCCAAAAATCTCTGACCTCCACAGAATGCTTCTATACCTTCTTGACAATATTATTAATATCATTTTTCATAGAAGTTGGTTTAGTTTTTAAAGCTCTAAATATTGTTTTAGAGAGGAGCTCCTTTCTTTTCTACCCCAGTGACAGCCGTAGCAAGAGGCATTTTGTTTTCCTTCCCACTGGTACAACTATCCACTGAAATTTAAGGATGAACTGATTAGATTTTGATGTTCAGGTGTCAAGGTCACTCTGACCTCATTTCTATCCCGTTCTCGTAAAGGTGATATCTAAATAACGCTTTGAGGGAATTTCTTCAACTTTGGTGCAAGCGTCCAGTTAGACTTAAGAATGAGCTGGTTAGATTTCGGTGGTCAAAGGTTAAAAGCCAAGGTCATCGTGACCTCGTTAACCACATTTTTGGCCACAACTCAAGAATATATAATCTGTAAAAGGATAAAATAATGAGGTGATGATATTTTATATCCAAAAGGCCATAGATCAACTTCACTGTTACATCATATTTTTCTGCGGAAACATATACTCCTCTGAACTTATTCACTGGAATCACACATGTAGAGTGATTACTTCCATTTAGCCAAAAAATACACCTTTTATTAAATTCCTTCAAAGTTACGGGTCATTATAGTGGTTCTATGTTAACTTCCATCAAAGTCTTCACAAGTCAGTGGTTGGTGGAGTGACAGCTGACGTCCCACCCTTCTTAACTGGTCGCTGAGGGCCGCTCGTGATCAACAGCTGCTTCAGGTTGAAACCTTGTTTCAACTACAGACAGAGTAAGTGGGGGTCATGTTTACGTTGACAGCAAATCTCTGCTGGTTGTATCTGGCAGTTGTGGTGGCGTGCAGTATGTGCGTCATCATCTGTTGCCTGGTGAGGATATGCACTTTACTGGTGCGCTCTTCTAGTCTGTTTCAGATAACTTGAGAACTTGTAAAAACTTAAGCATTCAGACCAACAGTAGCCCTGTGTTTAAAAAATGCAGCCCTCTTATTTGAATGGAGCTGTAGGGGCTCACAAACACAGGGGCTCTGGCAAATCTACTTGAGGTCATCTTGCAAAAAAAGTTGAACCAATTTCAACTTTTCCTGTAACAGGACATCATCTGGAAGGAAGCTGTGTTTTCCGATCAAATACATGCAAGTGCACATTCCTGGTAGAATATTGTGCAATGTGAATGTCACATTTGTGCCACAATCCTGAGTATTGCACACTGTTGAGCAGTGTTTTGGCTACTAATAAGCCTTTAAACACATTAATTTATTTTAATGCAGGGCTGTTTTCAGTCTGAAACCCTGTTATGTGTTTTCATTAGAAGGCATACTGACCAGAGGATCAAGGAAAACTGCAGCAGAATTCTTCTTTGTTGTTCTATCAGAACAATATTATCTGCAGTCACAGTGCAGGCTGGTTAGCCTCCAGATTTGTTGCATTATTATGCAACACAAACACCAAATGGCAGTTACAGTTTCTGAATCACAGCTGAAGCTTTCGTCACTCTGAAATAGAATCTATAGGAATCTTTTACAATGCTTTTCAATCAGAACTCAAAAATAAATGGATGGCTTTCAAAAACAGGTGAGTACACACCTCTGCTTTGGTTGATTCTTCTAATCTTAATCAACTTTTGCTTTAAAGGAAACAGACACAGAGATGCAGTAAAAATCAAGACATGAGGTAGAAGTAGCTCCATGCTGCCACCATACAGTTTACAATCAGGGGAAGGTCTAGGAAATTATTTGTAGGGTGGCAAGAGGATGGTGCAGAGCTTTTAAGGGGTGACAAAAATACATATGCTGATTTAATCGTATTCACATATATCAATATTTGCTTGGATACTGTTGTCATGTCCTGTCTTTTCATTGAACATAAGCCCCATCACATAGCCTATTAGCATGAAATTATGACACATTATTTTATTAAAGACATTATTTTTTAAAATCAATCTAACTTAATGTGTCCACATAGATAGACAGATAGATTAAAACAAGCTGACCATCATGTCAAGTAATTAATTCATGCAAGAAATCCTGTTTTTAGAAGGTCAGAGTCGTGTTCACTGCAAACTGCGTGAAACAAGACACAATGGACGCCTTCTTTACATCTGTTTGTATTTTCTTCACGGCCATGAAGAATTGCAGTTACACAGCAGGACACAAAACCAGGACCAGTCTGCTCAGTTTCCCCTTCGATCCAGCACAACTGTGTTGTTTGAATTCAAGAAACATTAACAAGACTGAGAAACGATGTAGCGCACCCCACACCAACGGTGAAAACAGATTGACAAAGGAACCCACTCACAGGGTTACAGAGAGAAATGACATGAAAGAAGCGAAAAACATCTGTGATATTGTCGAGGTGTTTGCGTGTTTACGACCAAATTAAAATGCCGCACCATCATTAAAGAGCGCGACACATTCACCTGCTCTCTTTCAAAGCCCCCCCGTCTCTCATCACTCCCCTTATTCCAGCATTTCCCCATTTTTGTCTCCGCTTTCCATTTCCTCTGTTCCTTTTCACCTTTCTTTCTCTCTAAAGCTGCGGTACAATGGCTCCTCGGTCCTCTTTCAATTTTGTTTTCCTGCCTTTCATTCATTTAGTCGCTTTCCATTTTTCATTTCCCTCTTTATTTTGATGTGTTTATCCTATATCACTTTTTGCCTCTTTTCTCCTGCTTTCAATGACAGCCTCTGTGATTTTCACATTTTATAGTAGCGCTCTCCTTCTTTTGAAGTCTGTCCATTGCAGCACACCGGAACAAGCTGAATATTGTCTCCTTTTTTTCCAGTGCTTCGCTGGGTTGCAAGACAAATTTTGGGTCACAAGATAACTAATGGGACATGAAACAAGTAATATATATTTTTCTTCTCCATAAGATGCATTGGATTTGTCTCCAGCACTTGAATATTTTGCACCATTTCTTGTCATATTCTGATCACCAGACATCAGAATAGATATTGGAATTCTGCAAAAACCCCAGTTTTACACTGCCTTTCTGTAAGATGTGCCCATGGCAACTACAGCCTGGTTAAGGTTAAGCAAAGCTAGAGAAAGGTTATGGTTAATATAAAGGCAAACATTGATTGAAGGTTTGTGACTGAAATCCAGACTTAACTCTTGCCTTACTGTATAAGACACATTACTTCCTGCATTGACATTGGTGGTACATTTCCTACAGTTTCCAGTGGATTGGTTTATAGATTTTTTTTTTTCTTTTTTCTCTGCATCGGGGTCACCACAGCAGATCATCTGTCATCTGACCACGTATCATCTGTGACTCACTGGCAAAACTGGGCCCCACCCCAACCAGGCATGGGAATCTGATTTTATGATCCGCAAATCTGATTTGTCGTAGTCTTTTTGTGCTGGATGCCCTTCCTGACGCAACCCTCTCCATTTTTTCCAGGCGTATGGCCGGCAATTAGGAAAGCACTGTGTATTCTCAGTGGGTGGGAAGTAACCTGGAGTTCAGTGTCTTGTCCAAGGATACCTCAACATATGGACAAGAGGAAGTGAGGATCAAACCGCCTATCCTGTGGTCAGTAAATGAGCCACATCCGCCTGTGGTTGGTTTGTACATATGGGTCATAAAAGCAATCACATTGTGAGAATTACTGTTAATTCTCACAATGTCCCCCCTCCCGCTGGAGGTGGAGGGTGAATACAGGAAATGCCTAGTCCGTGGAGGTTGTGGTTGAGATGCAGTCTCATTTCCCACTTCCTCCTGTACCCCTGGCTACATCTTCTGTCTCTCCCTCCTGTGCTACCTCCCTCTTTTCTCACACTTTTCCTCAGTCAGTCTGACAGCCGTCCCCTCGGCCTGACCCTGCGCTCACCTCCATTTGCTTATGGGGCTTTCACCTTTCTTGGACAACGACTGCCATCCTTACCTCATTGTCCATCCCACATGGGCACCTTCTTTGCCTGCCTGGCCCTGTAGGTCTCTCTGGCCTCTCACCTTCTCAAACTGATAGGCATCAGCCGGTGCCTAGCCTTTGGCTCTCCATCCCAAACCGAGTCATCGGAGTAGCTTGGGGAGGGTCATCATGATTTCTACACCTAACCACGAACCCTATAGTAAAAACTGTATCTGTTGTCATGGTTGTTATCTATCTAGACTATATGCAGCAGTGTCTCCATGATGCTCTCACCCAGATTATATAGTATAGAAATGAGTATTTATAGTATGTAGTTAGAAAATATAGATCCAAGACAGATCTGACAAAGGGATGGGACTGAGAGAGTGGTACAATTACAAATCTGTCTGCTACTGCAGCACCATGGATTTATCACTGCACATCACAGTCAGGCTACTAATATTTCTTAGTCATGGTCGTGGCCATAGATTCTAACTTGCACAAACCTCAGTTAGATAAGGTTTTAACCCCCCTGCACCTGTGCTCTTTCTGCTACTAGGGGATTTTCAGAGGTAATGGCAGGTTAACCAGGGGGATGTATTTTGGTTTGCTAACAATGGGGATGGCGTACCCCCTAATCTTCCTTAAAATCAGCCACTGGCCTAGACACACTACCTGGTGTGGCAAAAGATGCAAAGATGACAAAGTCACAGAAGCAAGACCAAAGGAGTGCTACTTGCCATGAGCAGCAAGGAAAGGGTGTCTCTCTGCCTCTACATTTGACAGGAAGTTGTTACTGGATTGGTCAACACTCTTCTGTCTTTATTTTTATCACTTTGCAGGCTCTAGTAAATACTTTGTTGAAATGCACATGCTGGTGGCTGTAACTTAAGATCGGTTGAAGATCCTTTAATGACCGTTTAAAAGCTCCATAAAGCAGAGGGGAGCTGCAGATTAAGATAATTCTCTGCAGGTTAATCCCTACAATTGACCACTTTCACATTGTCACTTGATGCTTTTTTAATTCTAAAAATATCAATAGAGAAGACCAGATAAGACTGTTATTAAGTTAGAGTAGCGAGCCATTATTGTCTCTTTGATTTCTGTTTCACACACTGTGCACATCCTCACTGTACACATCTGTCATCCCTCTTTATCTCAAGGGAAACTTGATGGGAGCTTTATTTTCTCCGGCTCTTCGGTAGCCCATCCTACTTAACAGCCATCCACTTGAAGAGTGATCGCTCCAATATCACGCTCCTCTCTTCACTCCTCTGCAGTAGCACATATGTTCCAGTTTTCCTCAGCATGCTTTTCCTTTTTTCCTGCCTTCAATAAAGTCTGAAACCATTTTGGTTTACAGTAGCTTTGTGCTCGTTTAACTCCAGAGAGTGATTCTCCTTTAGCTTTTCTGTCGTGCCACTCTCGGGTCAAACGCCGCGCTGCTGAATAGCTACACTGTGACTTTACTTTCGAAAATTTACTATGAAAAAAAAATGTCAAAACAGACATTTTCTTTGGACAAAAGACCATCGAATTTGCTGAAAACATTCACGCTCCCAGCAGCATAACCTTGTTTTTGATTTAATGATTCCATTGTCCTCATATTGAAAACACACTTTACAATTCTAACTCAACAACTGGAAGGAAAACTGAAAAAAATAGCAACAATTCCACAACCTGGAGGACTGATAACAAGAAAATTACTACAGACAGATGCATGGGGACAAAAACTGCGCTTAATAAACAGTAAAAGTGAATGTACTGACTTGAAACATCCACAATATCCACTTATTTATGCCTTCAATTGTTTTATTAAGCCAGTTCTTGCTTGTTCCTCCAGAATTGTGAGTTAAATCATCTCTGTGCTGATTTTGCATGGCTTTTTAGCATTGTAATACATTAAAAACCACCCTGGCAATGTTTAGTCATTTTGGACTGCACTGCCAATAAAACATTGTTGAATTTGCCAGAGAAAGATGGGGAGAAGAGAGGAGGTAGATGTGAAGGGTACAAACAGATGGAGATTAGACAGGCTGAGCAAGAAGTAGAGAAAAGACACTAACAATCAAGTTACAAAAAAAAGGTGAATTTGATTAAAACGAGACGATTCAAAGAATACTGGATACAACTGATTACACAACACATTCAGCTCAAAAGAATTTGAACGAGCCTCACTTCACATTTTTGTTGTGAGACAACAAACAGATTGTTCTTGTTGTTCCTTTCAGCGAGTGCTAGCAATCGCAGCAGGTTAATCAACCAACAATTGTAATGAAATGAAGCGATGAGATGAAGATACAAATGATCTTGATTTTCTGGTGACATTTGAGAAGTGAGAGATGAGTCACTTCTTAAAAACAGCCAATTGTCTAAACATGAGGTGATCAAATCATCTGTACTTGTTGAGAATGATACAGTCATACACAGCATTAATAATAAGGGAAGGATTGTGTGAGGGGATCTGGGACTCTGCTGGGGTCACGTCAGTGTCATTTTGCGTGCAAAGTGGAATATTTCAGGACCAAGATGTATTTGTGCAAATGCTTTTTATTCATAAATGTGCAGTAACAGCTCAGTTAGATTGTGCCACAAATTACACATATGTTGTTTTCCAATTAAAAATATAATTTTACAAGTCAAGAAAGTCTTAGTTTATGGTAGTTTAGTTTTGGATGAAAACACTTAGTGAGCTACATCTCCCGTCTGGCACACTATACGTCATTAACACTAATTTCGCTACCCCTTGTAATGTTATCTTAATGAAGTGTTTTATCCACACACTTTTGTTCCTTTTATCACCCACAAAGAGAAAGAACAAGTAAGACTCATTGTTGCGTGACTACATCCTGGTACAAGAATCGCAGCTTCAGTGGCTAACGTTAGCTTTTGAGGGACAAAGTAATGATATCACTTTCATGACTTCTGGGTGTGTAGTCTTTCTAATTATGTTTCTTCACAGTCTGATACCTCAACAGTTTTATGACAAACTGTGACTTTCTTGACTTTGAAAATTATCTTTGAAATTGACAAATATCGTGTGTGTGATTCATGGCACAGATGACCCTTCACTAAGCCCCACCTCCAACAGCAACTGTGCAATCAGAGCCTAGCAAGAGTAACTAGAGCTGACAAGCTTTCCATTTCTCTCCATGTTGAAGATGCGCAGGAGGCTCAGAGAAGAGCGATACTCAGAGTTTCACAAGTCTGGATGGTGACGTCTTTTCTGTAGTTTCTCAAAAACATGAAACACAAGAGCACACATGTGGTGAATGGAATAAACTATGTCTCTCATCTGCTCCAACATAAGCTGCAAACATTAGCATTTCCAGCCAACTAACACTAGCTTACTAGCTGCAGTAACTTTACCTCCAGCCAAACTTGTTAGGTACCACTGCATCTGCATTTGTTATGTTGGGGGTTTGAGGAGGAGGATGCGGGCTGATGCAGAATTAAAGGGGGTCGACGGCGATGCATCTCTCTCTGGCTCGCTGTCTCAGGTCTAAAGGGAGTTAGCTCTTATCCTGCTTATCTTCTGCAATCACGGTCCAACTGGTTTGGCTGGGTGACCTGTCTCCAAATCTGTTGCACTAACCAACTACCTGCGCTTCCTTTCCCCACATTAATGAGTGTATTTCTGTTATCTATCATGTAGATATACCTGCTGTATTTCACCTTCCAACCAATATTTGCTGACATGTGCAGTGACATTAGCCTGAGTATTTTAGCATTTACATTATACCAAGTGCACAGCTGTCAGGTAATATTACATCTACACTGTCACAGGGTTCTTGTTTTAAAACATGTCAGATAATAACAATAAAACTGACTTTTTGGCCGAGTCAGGTTGTTAGCAGTAGCTTACATCAGCCAGCTACACTTATAAAATCTGCTTGTGAGTCATTATTTTAGCCGACAAAATCCACCGTCATCAGCCAGAAATGAGAGGCTGCTTTTGTTAACATCTCTAAGGATTCAAAGACCTCATGTTTCAATAATTAACCCAAATTTTGATGTTATATCTGCCACCGTTGTCACTGTAAACTGCATAAATGCAGTCAGAGAGTGGAAAGTTTGGCAGGCTTAGTAACAGTAACTAAGGAGGGCGGGGCTTAGCGAAGGGTCAATTAAAACAGGATCAAAAAATAATTGCTGTCAGCTGTATAGGAGTCGTGTTAAGTTACTGACAATGAAAACCCAACAAAAAGTCAACAGGCCTTCATTGGAAAAAGGGGCCATATTTATTTTAAAACTAAGTGTGTACAGTTGCACAACCTCAGATCTGAACCAATTTCTGTGTCTGTATCTCCATCGTAAAGCATATATACCACATACACAGGTTTGTTTTAAAAAGGACAGTATAAAAATATAGAAAATGATGACCACTACATCATGTCACAACTGAAAAATGTAGCTACATGAGCTATCTGCTGTGAAGCTGGAGGCCAAAATATTTTCTCACAGATATTTTCACTTGTCTAAACTCCAGAAGGGGTCAACTGCTACTGAAAAATCCGTTAACTGCAAATATTTCCAACTTTTTTTTTTTTTACTTCAATGGAGAGATTTCATGATTCCCTGACTGAATTATAATAATTAACCTTTGTTATTTACTCTCTATTTCCACTTATGTTGTTTTAGCCATGCGTCCATGTTTAACCACTGCATGACTGCCACAGACTAAATACAATATGAACTAAAACACACAAGCAGCATAAGAAACAAAACTAGTATCATTCTAACTTATTTTGTTGCACTCAAAATGTAGATATATTGTTTTCAATGATGGTGAGAAGCATTTAACCTTTTGCCAGATCTGATGTCACCGATGAGCCATCAGCAGGCAAGTCCCAGCGCTGGATGATACTGGATCATATCTGACATTCAAACGCCTCTGCTAGAGCTTGATGCAACAGTCTGTGGGAGTGGAACTACGCAGGAGCCATTGATTAGCTTGTGGGTGTGATAACAACCATATTTTGCTTCACAAAAAAAAAAAAAAAAACATATAATAGGCTAAGTCTTTTCTGCTGCACTGATACATTTGAGCGGTTTATTATTGATGTAAATCTTCAGACACGATAAACAGACAAGCAGTAAAGTTGGGCCAGTTAAACCCAGGCGCCTCTTACCACCACATGAAAACATGCTGGTAAATTCAGGTTATTTTATATAATTTGTTAAGGAGGGTTTGCAAATAACACAAGAGTAGCAGAAGAGAATGATGAGCTGAAATCATTTTTAGTGACTTCACCAATTTTCTGAAACAAAGTCAAGCGAGAAGGAGTGAAGACGATGAAACGCAGCCTGTCAGTTCTGTCAACAACATATTCTATGTACCACATCTGTAGCCATGCACTTCTTATATTCACCTGTCAGCTGAATTGTTTAAATTGTGCACTATTTAATGGTGCAGAGTCAAATACACACTTGCAAACAATACGACTGTATGTAAGGCAGCTAGCAAGTGTGACAACAGGCAAAGGAAGCGGCTCCACAAAGCCAATCACACTTGTAGTTCTTGGAGCCACTTTTATGTCCTTAAATTAAATAAAAGTGCTTCATGAGCCAAGTGCTCAGTGGCAAAGTTTGGTACTTGTTGATTAAAGTATTTATGACAACATTTTTGGTGCATCCCTCCAGCAAACCGTGGTGGTTAACCTGCACATATTTTACGAATCAGACAGTCTGCAGCAGGATCGATGAAGACAAAAGAAGCAGGTCAGACAACAAACAAGCAGCAAGCTAATGTTCTATGTTCAATAGTAATGTAAATCTATGTTTTATATCAACTAGCATGTACCTAGTTTAAATTATTCTGCAGTGGTCCTGCATGATATACCGAAATTATTATTATTATTTTTTTTTTAATAGTAAGAAACTGAAGTGAATTTTCACCTCGCCCAGCATTGAGGGTGTGTGAAGACAAGCTGCTTTTTTTCTGTTATTTTCCTCCAGTCTCTTCATTCTCCCCTCTCCTCTCTGTAAGTTCATGCAGTAAAATATGTCGGACTGGACCAGGATCTGATGTGATGTGAAGCTCAGGCTCAGGCTCTGCCTCTGCCTCTCTCTCCCCCAAAAGCTCCCCAGAACTTAGCAGCTGTTTGTGGGCGAGCAGCAGCTCTCCTGCCTCCACTCCGCGTGATCCTCCCAACGCAACACTCTACAAAACGACAACTCATGCTTTCAACTCGCGCTTAATACAATGTTGCCTGTGACACTGTATAAAGAGCGAGATATTTAGCCTTTTGTTGTGGTGCTTTTTAACAGCTATCAAAGTATAGGGCTATTAGCACCAGCATATAACTTCTAAACTACAGTGGCTCTGTAGGGTCAGATTGCCCCCCTATGAATTTAGAGAACATAGCAGCATCCATAGAGCACATTATGCCCCTGAATAAAAAAAGTTAGAATTTTGGTATATATATAACAACACTATTCTGTAGTGTATGACCAAATACTACTAATTTGTTTTGCCAGTTACATTTAGGGGGAAACCTAATTGCTGCTCTCCTGTGTCTCATGCTTTGCTTGGTTTAGGCTACTAAACCACTTGGTGAGATTAGATAAAGATTTCCGTTATGTTTGACTAAAGTCAAGTGTTCTTGCGGTTCAGAACAATATTAACACTTTCAATATTTAATCAAAACCACAATCTTTCCCTAAACTAGGAATGGAATTCTTATAATATAACACCAGGAGTATCTTTGACTATTTTGAGTACAACAGCTAAAATTTGAATATGGAGGAACAATCCCCAGTGGGACGTTAACTCCTGGAAAGATGCATCGCTTTGAAATCCTATTACTATGAATTGTAATGTGCTTTACTACCTTGACTCCAAGCTACTATTTTGTTATCTTCATTTCATCATTTCTCAAGCCCTAATTAACACAACAAAGGGCTCCATGTCCCTCGATGACTGCACTCAGAGGAGAAATCCTTTCTCAACGAACCCAATGAAGCCAGGCAAATGGGCAGTACACTTAAAAGACATGTCTAAGATTCTGTTTATATATAATTTTTTCATATTTCAGTTCAGTGCTGAAGAGACTGAAGAAAGAATACAAAATACAATGGCAGAGAATGTATAACATTTAGAGGTAACTATATTTTAATTTTTTAATATTGTTCTGCTTATAATAAGAGTCATAAATAAGTTGGCTTTGTATTGTTTTTATATTTTTGCAGTTTTGTTTTATTCAAAATAACTATTTGTGTATGCCTATTGAAAACTAAAGACAAGTTTTTTGTAAAAACACCATACATTTTTTTAAAAGACAAAAATAAATTTCAGGGCTCAACAATAAGGACTGCCCACTCACCCAGGGCAAGTTAAATACCACGTCAGGCAAGTAAATCTGGCAACTTATTGTGATAATAGATTAATCGTTAAAGTAATTTTCCTTTTAAATAGTTTTTGGCTTTTGTGCCTTTAATTTATAGGACAGCTGAATTGTTTTCAGGCTCTAAAATATGGATATTACCCACTTTTCTTTGTCTATCATCATATTAAACTTAATAACTTTTATATTTGGGTTTTAGCCTGAAAACAATGAGACATTTAAAGACATTTCCTTGGACTTTCGAAAAAACTAGAATGAGATTTTTTCACTATTTTTTAAAACCTGACAAGTAATGTTACTATTTATTGTCATTTAATAACCGCTAATAAAACAATTTGTACAGGGGCAAGAAAAAAATTACTTCAGGCAAGTAGATTTCTGACCTAAAAAAATCTGAAACAAATTCACATTGAACCCTGCAGTTAATATAAATGTCAGGTTCATTTCCTAAGAGGGCAAAATATTGTCAACATAATGACAAAACATTAAAAATGTTGTCCTTGTTCTTTATAGGAAAAAACAAAGATACTGAAGATTAACTTCATTCTCATTGATTAAAAGGGTTATTACACTCCACCAGAGTCCATGATGCCTCTGGCTCCCTCCATTGATACCGGGAAAAGTCTTTCAATTAACTAAAATAACGATCACAGCAACGAGAGAAACAAAAATGACTGTAACAAAAATACAGCGGCAATTAACAGCAGGAAAGAGAAGCAGCTAGCATCGCTAATTATGATCCTCCACACTGTCCAGCTATGAATGGGCTAAAGAAAAGACCCAAAGGGAGAGAAAATCACCACTCCTCCTCCTTCGGGGCATAACCATTATGACAGGTGGATCCAATGAGCCAGAACCAGCCAAACTCTTGGAAAACTGGGTCTGTGTGTCTGTGTCTGTGTCAGTGTGTGTGTGTGTGTGTGTGTGTGTGTGTGTGTGTGTGTGTGTGTGTGTGTGTGTGCATCCCCCTGGCCTGGCTGCTGGACTCCCCATGGCCAATTTCCCTGTAATGTTCCTTCCTCCAACCAGTGCTTATTAGGCCAGTTGCCAGCCATTACAACTGCACTCTGGGGAACGAACCCCCCCTCCCCAAAAAGAACAGCGCCTTACGAAACTAGTCCACTGGCCAGAGCACAGAGGTACACAAGAAGAAAACGATGTGCATTTTGGCTGATAGAAATTTTCTAGAAGAGGGGTTTGATTTGATTGTCAGCAGTCCCCAGTGAAGTTAAGCTAGAGAACGAAACAAGCAGTGGAATTCAAACCTCCCTGAAGCGTGTGTTTGTGTGTGTGTGTGTGTGTGTGTGCATTTTAGGTGATATCTGGACCCGGGTGTGTGTATACTGTAAACCTGAGGCAGGCCTGTCACACGCCTAAACGTGTAATTCCCAAGATAGATTCACAAGGGTATATGTCAGTGCCATGTCACTTTGAATGTATAAAGATCGAGAAAGTTCGCTTATTCAAGTATATTTTTGAGCCAGTAATCTTTTCACTTTGCCAAATACCTTAGTTACAGCTAGTCTGCTCTGAATATGGGGACTGAGTCTCCCCTCTATAAGACTTTTCACACCGCATTTAGCCTCAGGTTGAGAGATCAGTTAGCGTCAGGCTAAGGGAGCTGTTAGCCCAGAGTTTGCAGGGTTATCCCCTGAAAATCAACTGAACCCAGGGCTAAAAGCTGCCTGTGTGAAACAGGGCTAAAAGATTAGAAGAAGAAGATAATCAGCCAGGTAAAACACCTGCGTCGGGAGGCTTTAACCCAGTGTCAGAGTCAGAAGAAAAGCAGAGTAAATCATAAAGCCTGAGGCTTAGCTTAACCCCGGGTTAAGAATGTGTGTGAAAATGGGGCTGAGTTACGTCAGGGTCAACTCTAAGAATATGCAGTGTGAAAAGCCTTTATAAGTCACTGCCTGGATGAAAAATAACCACCAACTGTCTTTTGACCTCGAAGATGATGATGGAGCATAACCCAGAACAAGAGGCAGCCTCCAGTGACAATCCCCGGCCACATTTAGCTAAACTTTATATACTAAAAAGAGACAACAGTTACATGATGAAGTGCTGCTTTACCTCTCAAAAATGCTGATCTTCATTTTTAAAAACTCATTAAACCTGGAGGTTATTGACTTTAATTTATCCTGTAGCTCATAGTCTGTTGGGCTTTTAAATTGGTGTACTTTAGAAAGATGTTAACCTAAATAATGCCACCTTCAACATTAACACTACTTTCATACTCACAGTACATCCTAAAATAACAACCTAAAAAATAATTTGTAATTTATTAACCAGGTACTGTTTAACTTTAATTTGAGTTGATTTCTCAAATGGTAACTTTCACTTTTACTTGAGTCATGTTTTACAAGAGTAATTGTACTTTTACTTGAGTATAGATTTTCTCTACTCTAATCACCACTGGTTCCTGTATGAAACCAATAACAAGCATTGATTGCTTTAAGGAAGTAGTCATTTTTACCCAAAACATGATCTTTTTAAGCAGTTTTGTTCCTTAAATCTAACCTAAGCTTTATTTTGAAAGAGCCAACATGTCATATTTGTCATTGCTTACTTGACAGTGGAATCACATCCTTCTGACGAGGCAAACTGACACTGTCATGGTGGACTGGTGGGTCTATTACATGCTTTGACACGATAGCATGCTGCATGAGGACAGTGTGGGTAAAACCAAGGCACAAAGCAAGCAGTGGAAACTGCCCCTACTGTTGTGTGTGTGTGCACATGGATGTGTGTGTGCATGATGGATCATAGTCAAGAGTTCGAGAGGGTCAACCTCCTCCATCTGGAGTGTGACAACCCCGCTCATCTCTGTTCCCCTGCTCTGCTTTTAGCTCTGTGCTACCATTCATCCTAATCACAGTCTTTCTCTCCTGCTCTCAACAGCGAGCCAACTCTCTCTTATGTCTTTGCTCTCCAACTGCCTGGCAGCCGGAGCACCTTGGGACGATGGTGGCTTTTGGCAGTTTTTGAAGCGACTTTCCTCTTAGCAAGTTTGATATGCGCTTCACATTGCTGGCAACACAGCCACAAAACGTCCAAACATAGCCATGACGCTATCGTTACACTCCGACAGGCCGACTGGCTTATTAGGGAGCCAAATAAGACGGATCACACAAAACACAAGCTGTATTTCCACAGTTTTCTTCTGCAAGTCCTCTACAGGTCAACAGGCCACATTTTCACCTCCTAAATTTTGGCTCATTATTTCAGCGACTTCAAGGCGCGAAATCGCTTCAAAACAAAACCTGAACCTTTTTGTTCAAACTGAAGGCAACAGACTCAACAAATTCCCTCATGTCCACTTGTTTACTTTATCACTGAACAACCATGGGTATAAGCCAGCGTGTGGTTAGTCAACAAGTGTGTCGGCCAAGAAACGTTGGCCACAGAGGAAAGTTTTGTGGTCATCAGCCACCTGCAGCCAGTTTTCCCTCGCGATGTGATTTTACACTGTGAGTAACAGCTCCTTATTTGACTACAGCCACTCAATGCTTCTTTAAAAGGTTTGCAGAACTTAAGTAGACATTGTGTATGTTTTAGGGTAGGCTGGGGACAGTTGCAACAGGGGGTCACTGCAAAATATCTGATTTTTTCCCCATGAGCTGTCAGGCCATTTGTATGAATTAATCAAAACTCACTGAGCTTGAACCATAGTTTTGTTTTTTTCTGAGTAACATGGTTAGCACGTGTCAAGGTCAGTGCTTCTAGTTAGCACAAGATGTTTCAGGATGGCTGATAGGGCAAGTTGTTGCAACTGTCCCCATGCTAAGCTGCCACATCAAAACAGATCACACAACAGTATATTTCAACATAGACTAGTCATTGCTGCAGTTTGTACAATAAATACATGTTAAATAAAAATTGAATGCATTGCAAATTCAATTCTCCTTGTCTCACACTGAAATATAGTGATTTAATTGCATTTTTAACATCTGCACATTAACTCAATAACTGTTATTTAATAAATATTTCTAAATAACGTAATGATACTGTAATATTATTACAAAATAATCCACGCTTTTACAATACAAAGCTTATTGAGACAAAAAGTAAAAACTAATTAGGGAACTTTAACATACTTTTAAAATGCTGCAACTGTCCCCGGGGTTGGGGTCAGTTGCAACAAGTTATATGCAATGATAATTTAAAGTGTATTGGTAATTAGAAGACAGACGGAAGTTTAATATACCAAGATATCTGGTCTGAGTAACTGAGAGAAATGCGTAAAGTGTTGCATCCATCCCCTGTCTCCCCTACATGTTTCAGATTTCGAGTCACGTGGCGTCACATGAGGCTGTGATTTCTAACAGACATGGCAGGGCATGGAAGGCAGGCAGGCAGACAGGGAGGGTCTAACAAAAGACACCATCAAGTTGGATTATGGGAAGGGTTTTGGAGCCTTATATAGGTGATATTTTAGATTGACAGTGTGATCTTGATTCGCCAGAACAGATTACAGCGATACCTGCGATTGCATTTGATGCAATCCAATATAATTCTGTTGAGTAATTAATTTTTTCACCTTTTAACTCTGTCATGAATATATTATCTTTGCTGTTCATACAGAGGTGCAAGCAGACCCATTAGACAAGCAGATATTTTGTTCAAAATGTTGCTAAAGTCACCACTAGTTAATTAAATGCTTTTTCCAACTCTCAATAGAGCGGAATGAATCAGCACCAGGCAAACAAATTTGTCACCACCATGAACTGCTTCCATGATTTTAGAAATAAATGTGAGGGTTTATAGTAGTCATCTTTTCTAAAGCTCTTAACAATGGTTTTCATTGAAGCTTTACTCAAATAACTGATGCATTTTTTAACACAATTTTCTACAGCTGACTTGTTCTGCCTGATCAAAAGTCCAAAACGTCCACAAAGATATTCAGTTTGCTATCATAAAAGAGCAAGACAAGCAGAAAATCCTCACGTCTGAGAAGCTGGAAGCATATTTCGCATTTTTGCTCGGAAAACAAACACCTGATTAACAACATGGCAACGATAAAGCAACGGTGACACCAGAGAAAGGAAAACGGCGTTACATGTTCATCCTTTACAGATGCATTAAGCCACAACATAGATGTAACCAGAGCGTCTCACACCACCAATTATCGGTTAAACCCTGAGTCACTCTCTGGTCTCCGGGGCCACTGTGGAAAGACTGCAAAGCTTTAATAAATACCAATAACAACAGCAAACACACAGTGTTCTTTTTTTTTTTTTTTTTTCGGACTTGTGGTGTGTTTATACTCAGTAAAGATATAATAAATAAAAAAAACAAACAAGGCCAACATTACCTGATTTATTTATCACACTACAATTAATGTCCCCATGTTTTGTATACTAAAACATGAACTTAATATTGCAATATTATGTACCATTCTGACTATGTTTGAAGCAATTTGTTTCCTCCTGTCCCTTCCTTCTCAGACAGGAAGCTCAGGCAGGTTGCAGGAACACTGCAGGAGTGCCAGACGGGTGCAATATTGTAGTTTGACAGTGACAAGTAACAGCGAGTCCTCCTCTGTTAGTTGATCAGCTGTTTATAACTGTAAATCATCTGTCAATGAAAAGCAAAGCCCGTTCTCCTGAAAATAAAAGCCCACTGCTCTGAAAATACACCCTTCATTGTAGATCAGTGACTGTCTGCCTTCTACCTGCCAGACTCCATTAATATATTGCTCAGTTTAACTGTCACAAACATCTACTCCCTCTAAAAGATTACTGATGATTTCCTATGACTCATAAACAGACAATAACTTATTCAGTGAACATTCAGCATTAATTTAATGGAGCAGACTTTTCAAAAACTGCACACCACGGCTGTAGCACTGTTTCCTCAATCTTTGATGACGTATCATGGCCATCCTGCAGTAAATATATTACAGATTCCTCCTTTAAGAGAACAACTCATGTCATGCAATTCATAAAAATAGTCAGGACATGCTGTTTCAATTTAACTTAATAAATGAACCTACGGTAGCTGCAAATGGAAAGTGCAGGGCACTATAACATCGTTCCGACAAAGTGGTGCATAAATCTGACTGAACATTTCTTGGAAGACAAAGGAACCATGATCATAGAGTCATCAAGATGTTGTTTCCTTTTAAACGACAAACAAACGGCGTCCAATAATCTGAGACTCAGTTTGTCATCATAAGCATCACAATAGATGCATTGCATGCGATTTCTAATGGAGTGTACAGCAGTTCATAACTATAAATTGCATCACCCATTTTATCAGAAAGAATGTCACATATATCAGACAGATGTTATATGTCTTGGTTTGAATGACCTCTTTCCTCAGTTCTCTGTGACTCTGTACGTGGCTGTAAATCATGAGCCTCGGTATCACTCTGCCTCCGCGTGAGATCCATTTAACCACTGAGAAGCGATAAGGGAGAGATCTATAATCGCTGACTGACACAGGTTATCGCAGATGCGCTGAGGGCAAAAGGTCCATACAGAGAGGAGAGAGAAGATTTGAAGACGAGCAAAACGGTGCAGCAGGTGATGGATGAGAGGGGAGACGGTACAGTAGAGAAACTGCAGGGAAACAGAAGAGATCTGCTGTGACGTTACTATACTAATAATACACTCCATTTTTACATGAAAAAAATGTATGTAAAATAATGAGAGAAAATTAGGAATTACAAGCAGAGGGTGAGGTCTCTACAGATACAGACACCACACACACACTTCTAGTGGGTCATAAGAGAAAGAGATTATGATTATATGAGTCTATGCATTGTTTTTAAGGAACATATTGCATATTATAACATTTAAAGAACCTAATACCAGAACAATAAATGTTTAACACTAAATATGACATCATGAGCAACCAACTGGCCTCGTACATTATGAACTGAGTGTGTCTGTCTCTGCTTACTTGAGAATAATTTAATTTTTCATCCCAGCAGTGTTTGACCTGGACACAAGAAACCAGGTTATTTGGAGAAATCAGGTTAAGTCAGGAAACCACAGAACAAATAGCACCTGTGCAGTAACCTGGTTACTGTAAAACCTGCGTTAACATGCAGCTGTTCAGTAATCACGTCACTCCCATGAATACAGTCATATTTTGGAACCATGGCAGGCTGAGTTTGATGGTATTAATTACAGTCTTCTATATTCTAGCTTATTAAGCCTTGGGTTTAATTTTCATAGTTTTGTAATCTTTTTCACTATGATAACACTGAACTTCCAAGGTTATCTCTGAGATCTGAGAACATGGCAAAATCACTACTGGCAGAGTAACACCAATGAGCAGTCTGACTATAAAACAGGTTGTTGCTTAGTCAGATTATCTAACCCACTTTTTTAGAGGTCAAACTTGACATGAGAGGTACTTTTCTCTTTTAATCTGTTATTTGTTCAGTTCAATTGCTGAAACACATATCACCTATAAAAATATATACAAAAGAAACCAGGTTATTTGGAGAAATCAGGTTAAGTCAGGAAACCACAGAACAAATAGCACCTGTGCAGTAACCTGGTTACTGTAAAACCTGCGTTAACACGCAGCTGTTCAGTAATCACGTCACTCCCATGAATACAGTCATATTTTGGAACCATGGCAGGCTGAGTTTGATGGTATTAATTACAGTCTTCTGAGAGAACAGGCTCTAGTGAGAAAGTGTAGTTTTATGTCGGAGTGTAAAAGTGTCTGTGCACTTTTACAATATTTTGATGCATTTTTAGACCTCTGAAAGCGACTGTTCTTTATGTTGTTGCCATTTTATGTTTTAATGAGATTTTGTCAGATTTTTATTATTTTGGTTAGGCAATATTGCTCCTGAGTGCAGTTATTGATTTATCAGAAATTACTGATAACTCTGCACTATCAATTAATAACATCAAAGGGATTTTGCACACTGATCTCTGTGTTTGGTTCGTCTGTTCTGGGTTATTGTAGAAATGGATTCTGTAGAAATGGACCTGTGCTCTCTGTAGATATAAACAGCTCATTCTAAAGTTAGCAGTAATTCTGTTACTTAAAGGACTATTCTAGCTTATTAGGCCTTGGGTTTAATTTTCATAGTTTTGTAATCTTTTTCACTATGATAACACTGAACTTCCAAGGTTATCTCTGAGATCTGAGAACATGGCAAAATCACTACTGGCAGAGTAACACCAATGAGCAGTCTGACTATAAAACAGGTTGTAAACAAGCCAGCAGCTTAGTCAGATTATCTAACCCACTTTTTTAGAGGTCAAACTTGACATGAGAGGTACTTTTCTCTTTTAATCTGTTATTTGTTCAGTTCAATTGCTGAAACACATATCACCTATAAAAATAAATACAATTGTAGGCACTGGAAAATGAAGCATTGGGTTTGGATTAAACAGTGCACACGGCATCTTTCAACCACGCAGTCAGATCAGCTGGAGGCACCACCCCAGCAGGAGAGGAGGAGAGCGGGGACAAGAGCCATGCTACAGCTGGGAGCTACAGCTAACTTCAGGCTGCTCCTGACTAATGTCCAGCCAGGAAAATGAACTTATGAAAAGGGCCAAGAGACTGCTGTGCCACATCCTACAGGGACCCTGAACACAGCACATCAAACTATTGCGCTTGATGGTCAGATCGTACTCCAAGCTGACAGGATGCAACATGCAAGACTCCAGCAGGATGACGAAAGGAGGACTCTGTTTTTTTACTGGGACTGACACCTGCAGGTCGGTTGATTGATTTGTTTGTCATTATGATCCTGTCTGACCAAATTCCCACTGGTCCGACAGTCGCTGGTGTTACTTTAATGACAAGAAAAGCACTAAATCTATTACGGTCAGGGAGCAGGACTTGTGCAGACCTGATGCATTTTATTTCTGAGTGAGAGGCTATTTACTGAACATTTACTGACTCCAAACTAATTAACACCAAGACAAACAACCAGCACTGAATAGTACATTGGCTCCCAGCCTCAGAGGACAGAAGAGCTGAGAGAATTAATAGTTTATTTTTGACGACATACGTATGTGTGAATTTTACTCCGCTGACAACGTTCTTAAGAAGGTCCTGCCAGTTTTTACGTAATTACACACATTTCCAGCTCAATGATGGATAAATACCAGCTGTTTGTGACCTGACTTCAAACCGGAGCTGTAAGTTTCACTGTAATTTATCATGTTGTAGTGTTTGCCCCATAGGTTAACCTGATGAATCTGGTGCTAGCATGTTTTTAATGAGGCTAGTTCCACAAGAGAAACTTTGAGAACGTTTAGCCAGTTTCAAAGCCAATTAAATAACGATAGCAGTTGGTCGCACGCTGTAACCGTTGTTTCATGTCGCTTTTTGTTGAATTTTATATACAGTGACAGCTGCTTAAGCTTTTTTTTCCCCCATATGAAAGCTGGTTTGATCCTCATCATTGGTGTATGCCTAATGCATATATGTGTGCGTCTTGCTGTATGTTAACTTACTTCATAGCCATGCCCTGAAGGAAATGATACGGCACCACGTGAAAAAGAAATGGTCAAACTGCAGGAATTCATGTGCTTGACAATGCTGTGCAACTTTAATTTGCATTTATTTAGGTTACCAGGTAGAGTGCACACATTTAATTGATAACTCACCCCATTGAACAATCAGTTTGTTGAGGAGTGGGAAGCATTTTTTTATTTGGTTACCTATTTTTTCATGGATGAAGCTTGGTGCCTTGTTGCTGTTGTTTACTTCAACCAGATGCCAATTTAAAAAAAATGCACTGCAGGATTATCTCCTGGATGTGTGTGTATATACAGTATGTACTAACTGTATATGTTGTTTTTTGTTGTTTTTATATTTTATCCTATTCCATTCTGAACTCAATTAATTATCTGTATGTTGTTTTTTGTGTGCAGATGATAATAAATGACCTTGGTTCCTTGATTCCTTAACTGATCTTCCACTGCAACAAGACGAATCCGTGCTCCCTCTCATAAATGGAATTCCTACAACTTAAATTAGAGATAGCAAGGTTGTCGACGGTGTGCAGGTGAAGTGATGCAACAGCTTTACAGATGGTTCAGAAGCAGGAGCAAAAATAACAGGATACAGTGTGCCAGTAGAGGTGGGTGGATTTGGTTCGGTTGCAAAGGCAGAGGGAGAGAGACCAGGAGAGAGAAATAAAATGGAAATGGAAAAAAAAAGGGTTTCGAAGGACATAAATTACATGGTTCCAATAAAAATCACTAAATAAAATTAAAACCATGGGCATTTAGACTCAAACGTGCACACGGACGCACGCACATCGTCTTTGTGTCTCTGAAGGCCTTGTGTCTCTTTTGCTTCATGGCTCCCTTGTTTCCTCTCGTTGCTCATCCCTCTCATCTGTCTATCTTTCTGCGCTCAGCTTTGCTTTAATTATCAGCTGGCTGCCACCGACACCGAGTAACCACTCCTGACAACCAGGTGTGGAATGACAGCGACGCACACACATTCTTGCACCCAGACACACTCAGATTCACACTTCAACAGTATGCATGCAATCATGTGCCTCCATAAACATAAACAATGGGAGACACCGGCAGATATGAACAATAAGACTCGCGCAGTCGCACACACACAACCTGTGCATGTGTGTGTGCGGTCTCTCAGAAACAAGCGGTGGGAGCAGCAAACAATGGTGGCGATATTGCAGCCTGGTTGGAAATGAGAGTGGGGGCGAGAGAGGATTAATTACAGGTACGAAGGAAATGGAGAGATGAGAGGACAGGGAGAAAATATGAGGAGGAGAGGAGGCGCATGAGAGCGGAGGGGAAGAGACGGGGACGTGGAAAAGAAATAGAGCTGTGCAGGAGACAGTGAGGAGACAGCGAAGTGCAGGTTGAGGAGGAAGAGGAAGAAGAGCGAGCGAGGTGGGGAAAAAAAAAAGAGTTGCTTTGTGGCTCTTGCTAACAGGTACATGACAGACTCATCAGAAATGACATGGTTTAACTTGTTCAAACAAACTTCCTGTGTTTGCTTTCCTGATGAGTAACCTGAGAATAATGACTGTTGTTAGTAAAGATTATAAGTAACATTTACTTGTGACTAAGTATTGGGCCCAATCATAGTTGGCATATTACAAAACAGTGATATGAATCTTTCTTGTAATGATCATTTATAAAGCACTGAGAAGGCCAAGACACAAGGATGTCATCCTGCTGATAAATTATGATAACGGTAGGTCATTTTTCAACGAGCCACCACCAAACCAATAACTGTCGACTGTGGATGTATTCGCTCCCTTCCCTTAGTTTCATCTGGGAGATGTGTGACAGCAGGGACGTTCCACAGCTTTTTACAGTCAAATAAATAAAAACTCAGAAAATATCAATGAAGGACATATTCTTACACTTACACTCTTGTTAAACAGAAAAATACAACTCACCTGCTTCTGAATTCAAGTTTCTGTTTCACTGAACTAAGACGAACTAAGGCTTAACTGCTTAACAATCACCTTCATTCAACAATGACTAACTACGGTTTGGACAAAATATTTTCATTCTTTAGAAGCAGACTATTGAATTAGCAAACTGAAATGAAAAAAACAGCAACCAGCACTGGACTCAGCCAATTGTGGATAACCTCTATGGCCAACAAACTTCAGTCGCACCCCATTTGCATTTTGAATGCAGTTCCACTCCCACTGCATTTGTACAGTGTTAAACTTTGTGTTACACTGATAGCAATCATAGGTGCTGTGCACTGAAGCAAGACAGGTTTTCTTGTGATAGATGATCAGAGGTCTGACTTGGAGTTCAAAACTTCCAAACTCTACAGTGATTGACAAAAACAGGAAAATTACAGTATAAGAACCTTTAAAACTGGCCTGGACTCTCACATTTTCAATGACTTCACCTACAGCATGGATTTAAGGAAAAAGAGGAGAAAAGGCTTCCCTGCCTCCACGGACAGACACAGGCTAAGTGTAGATGCCACCGGTTTAGTAAAGGTTTTGCGGCTGTGAGTTTGCAACAATCCTCACACCTCATTTAAATTCATAGTCAAACAAGCATTATGTGTTATATATATATATATATAACACCTAGAACACAACAAAAATGCAATCACATAAAAAAAAATCATAAACAAACTGCAATTGCAAGCAGAGATCACTTCACCGAGAAATTGTCTTGTTGCATTAAATAAGACACTAGTGATGTCACAAGAACAAATGCTTCAGCACCAAGTAGCCCAAAATTCTGAAAACTTGAAGGTACTCATTTTTCAACAGTACTGTGGTTAACAGGGATGCAGTTCTCCAGACCTGATGGGGGTAACATAACACCTACAAGTGTTCTAGTCTGCAATTAAATACCAAACAAGGAAGGACAAAAGAACAACAATACAGTGAAAAGTGCAGGTGCAGTAATCGCTCCGGCTGTGTAACAGCGGTAACAGCTGTGTTTGAAAGTAAATTTGTGCTTGAGGTGAATTATCAGAGACAGTCATAAATTGGCTAAAACTAGCATGTAAACAGTGCCATGTAACTTTTTACAAGAAAAAGAGAAAACTTGTAACTTAGCAAAGCACTTGAAAGACAAACCTCCAGATGTAACACTACATTAACAACGTATCCCATCGTATCCCATCATTGTTATCCTTATTTTGAAACACATAAATTTACACTTTGAACCAAACTGTATATATAACAGTGCACTGAATCAAAAAGTGTATCTAACTGTGACATTAAAATTAAATCAGAAAATGTGTGCATTGTTACACCCTGAGTCCAGACTGATTATTTGTAATGTTTGGTGTACCTTTGTTGTAGTCAGCTGCACCAAGATGAACTTTGCCTTCACACTAATGTTGTGTTGCATTTGTGTTGCACTCTGTCCGCGTTGCATTGTGTTGTCATTGCGTTGCATCAGATGGAAGTGCCAAACTTCAAAGGTAATCTGTGGCAAGTTCTTCCAAGTTATTTTCATTGAAATAATGAGCAGAAAAGTTCACATCGCTTGTTCTCTGGAGTAATGATTCATGTGAAAATTAGAAAAATTATTAGCAGCCCAAACATGCTTTAACACTCCAATTCCAGAAACATTAACATACAGCATCTTTCACCGGGACAAATATCATTCAAAACAGCATAACTGCAAACTTACTTGTATCTGGCTGCTACCTGTGGGTGTATTGTAGGTTGTGTCAGCTCAGGTTTTGTTTACAGTTTGGCACACATACCTAAGCTTTATGCATACTGATGAGGAACGAACAGATGCCTTTCCCCTCTGCTCTACTTTCACAATAAGAGTACTCTGTAGAGAGGACAAGCAAAACCACCAAAGCAACAATGTAGTCCAAGTAACTTTATCTCACACTCGCTGTAAAAAAAAACCCCAAAAAAGCCAGCAGATGGTAAAAATGTATAATGAAGGAGAGAGCAAAGGAAAGAGAATGTGTAAGTGATATAGGAAGCAGATGAAGAAATGTAGATGTTATTAGGAGCTGATATATCTTTGCACTGTGCTCACAAGTCTCCTGTATCCCATAATCCCTTGGCACTCTGATTTTCTCTACCAATTAGCCCACAGAAATCCACCAAAGGCACACACAGACACACACACACACACACACACACACACACAGATCTAATCAATCCAGTTGATTAAGGTCCTGGTCAGAGACAACTAGTCAATTATTTGTGTGTGTATCTGTGTGTGTGATTACCGCTGCGTCCTAGGGCCGCAAATGTCAGGCTTTCTCTCACTTTAATCGCTTTTGCATGACAGTCTTCTTTATTTCAGTCCACGCACAAAATATAATATTCACCTCCACACACACACACACACATCTTCAGAGCTGCAGGCATCAGTGTGTGACTGTGTGTGATCCACCCCACAGAGTATCACAGTTCAGCCCCTGCTGCTGCGTTATTATCCGAAGTCTCCAAGCACAAAGGGACACTTGAAAAAGGACAAATCACCTTCCTCTTCTCAGGTTTATGTAATGACATTAACCACAAAAAAAAGCTACATTACTCCCACGTCAAGTAATAAGCCTCACTTTCCACAGTACAGTAGGGCAGATGTAGATTTTCCCAGCAGCACTTCAAATGCTGTAATGTTTTATTTCACCAGTTATGTACTATTCAGCATGATCATTTGACACACAGACTCACACATGCAGAAACACGTTTACATAAACAATATTTATTGTATCCCTTCAGGGTGATGGTTCTCACTTTGTGGATTTTCTGACTTTTTCAGGCAACACCAGTGCAGCACTGTGCACTCCTCAGATTCAATTCAGTTACTCAGAAATTCAGATGAGACCGTCAGATTCAGAGATCTATGCGTCTTCAACCACACCTTCATCACAATGTCTGATCTGAGAGTGAAACTCCTAGGTCCAAATCATTATTTAAATTCTACTTCTTTTGTTCTTTGTTTTTTGAAGAGAGGAAAGAGATGCTGCATCGGCTGAGACAAATAAAAAAAAAGAAAAAAAAAAGAGGTAAAACAACTGATGAAGTACGAGAAATAGGGCGACACTAGAGCTCCTCTGTGGTGTTTTATTAGTCTCAAAACCTGTGCACATAAAAATCAGGCTCATGCACGTGATGTGAGCATGCAGAGCGGCCTCCGCAAGCAGAAAAGCAGAGGGAGCATTTCTGCTCAAATATGGCAAGTAGTATCGAAAGCACAGGTCTGTGTAGCATGAACACAACCCTCCTCACGTGCTGACAACCAGAGTTGGGAGAGTAACTTTAAAAATGTTTTCTGATACAATTACTAATCACTGATCACTAATCATTAATCTGTTTAAAAACCTAATATTAAAATATTAATAAGAAGTGGTAATAATAAGTAAGTAACATTAAAGTAATGTAAAATGGTGAAATTGTTTAGCTTGACATGTTTTATGTTCGAGTGCTCTCTTCTGATTTACGGACAAAATTTTCACACAGAGAAAGCATTTTATTTTCTAATGATAAGAAATTGGCAACTGTAAGATTAGCTGGTTTCAGTTAATTTAAAAATGCATTTTATGATTGTAATCCATCCAATAATCCCCATTTTTTTTTTACTAAATTTACCTGGAGTCTGATAACATCTTTTTTTCTGTACCTTTTATGAAATACAGCTAATGATGTAACTCCCATTACATGTAATCTGTTACTCCCCGAGCCTGCTCACAATTGATCAATACTTGCACACTTGTCAAGTTAATTTTCTTGATGGGGATGGAACAGACATTGGCTGATACGTCTCCTCCTGTCCTCGTCTCTCATTTGACTCAATAATAGCCAACTAGATAATTACAACAATAGCAAATTATGAGTCAATAATGGCCACAAGTTTGAGAAAAGTATGATGCAAAAGCATGTGCTGCCTATAGTTTTTGCACTACAAATTATTTTTATAATCTGTATAATTTATTATCTTTTATTTCCTAGATAGAAAAGCAGCACACAGTACAAATACTGTGGACATTTCAACACAAGAGTCAAACTTGGCAAACAAATAATCTACAGAAAAGTTAAAATAAAACAAAGTTTGCAAGGGAATGATTTTAAGCCATTAATTCCTGGTTGGCAAGTGTGTTTTAATCTAGTCTTTTTTACTTGTTTATTCTAACATATACTGCCTAGAATGGATGAGGTTTACAAAGAAGAATTAAAGATGAATTAGCTTCCCTGTAATCACAGTTTGATGTTTTTTTCCTTGCTCCCATTATTGTCTTCGTTGTGCATTAGTGCGCTATTTAAAATGTTCTAACGTGGTAAGATTCATCATTCATTGAAATGGCCAGGTTTTGTCCCTGCTTGGCTCTTTCTTTGATGGAGGAAGCGCTGGCTCAGCTGTTGACTGAGTGGAGTAAAAGGGGCTGTTAAACTCACATTTGAAGACCAGATAGAGACGTCTGAACCAAACGCCAGAGGATCATTTAAAATTTTGGAGTACGGCTGGAAAATTTCCTCAGGACAAAACAAAGTGTTGAAAAAGAAACAAGGATCTCCAGTTGATTAAAACGTTACATAAACCTTGAAAACAGTGGAGTAAGAATATTGTGGGGACCTGCTTAACAATGCAAATTTTTCCCTGTTTGACATTTGAGACTCTGTACAATCCAGCAGTCACAGAGGAAATGTTAACGCTGGCTCTGTTGGCTCTGCATTTTGACTCCAAATGACCAGCCACCTCTGAGCAGTTTGGGAGTCGAGGAAGTGCTCTGAGGGTGTCAACTAGTCATAACGTTTGTGTGTCCAAGGAGCACAGCCTCCATAAATGAGGGAGACAGAAGCCTAAATATAGATACGATGGTGGGAGAAGCACAAACACTCCACGACAAACACTATTAAGGCCGGGTCAGAGATGGAACTGGAAATAGCTTCACACACACACACACACCATGAACAAAAAAATAAGGAACACACACACACACTCAAACCTGTAGACCATACAAATGAATGTATATTACAAACCGCCATTGATAAAACTGACAGAAATCTGCTCGTTACATCAGCTTCAGTGTTCAAACAATTAGTCGTTAAAAAAAAAAAAAAAATCAATCAACATGAAATTATTTGACACAGATTGATCGTGGAAGAGGATTATGCTAAGCCCTGTACTTCAGTACAAATTCAAGGTACTTGTATTTTATTGAACGGAAGGGTATGAAAAATTGTCATCTGCCTGCCAGACAAATGCAGGTGAGTAAAAAGTACAATATTTGTCTCTGTGATGTAGTGGATTGAGTTTTTCATACCCTTCCCGTACAATTAATAATTGTTGAGATATTTCAGTCTGGACCAAAGAGGTGGACGGAGCGATCAACCAAAATTGCCATCTGTGGAAGACAAAAATCATTTTTCAACCATGTAGTTAACCTGTCCAGTCTAATTTCCTCCATTATCTGAAGCCACTGGAAAAACTTTGAACTGATGTTTGGCTGGGCAAGTTCATTCTTAAAAGCTTTGTGTGCATAAAAGACAATTGATCATAAATCTTGATCAACACACGTTTTAACAGCGTGTACAATAGGGACAAGGTTAGAGAAGCTATGCGTGTAAATCCCATTGAAATTTTATTGACTCATAAAGTTGTTGGCCTGTGTCCTTTTGATTTATTTGTCAAATGAATTTTGGGACCCTGCATGTTCCTACTATACTTTACTCATTAAATGTCTCATAAAAGGCGGCGTAATGACGACAATAAAAAGAAAAAACAAAGACAGAATTTTCACAGTCAGGGAGTCCCTTGTCTCCTTGTCATTTGCTCTGTTCATCAGCTGTATTCCCTGACTGCGTCTCCTCTACCTGTCAGCCCCCCGGCACTCAATTCTCTTTGCACCACTGGGCCGCACTGAGTGTGTGCCTCTGTGTGTGTGTGTGTGTGTGTGTGTGTGTGTGTGTGTGTGTGTGTGTGTGTGTGTGTGTGTGTAGGTGGCCCCAGCCTTCCTTTTGAGGATATTTAAAGCCTTTTGGGAAGCTTTGCAGGATGGAAGAGACAGCACCTGTGTGTGCGTTTGTGTGTTAGTGTGTTAATGTTGCTGCATGTGTGTGTGTGTCAGCCTCGTCCTCAGAGGGCAGTAATGATCTGCGGTCAGGGTCAGGGGCCCTGAGTTATGAGAACATATTGATCCCACTGAGCCTTGCAGTGATTGAGGGTTGTTTGTGTGGAGAGTATCTCCCTTCACCGAACTCTGAGTGCTACAGGGTGGACAGAGGGGAAAAAAAACACTCACAATCTGTCTTCCACAGGTGATGTGCAACACACTATCACCCCTAAGTGCATCCACTCTAATAGCACATGATCTTGTGAACAACCTGAATTATCCATAAAGACAGCGAACCGCTTCGTTTCATCAAGGTTTCCCTCAGGAAATCGGTTAGCAGAGGTGGATAGTGATGAACTACTCTAAATAATTGCTGCAAAGCAAATATACAGTGTGATTAATTCATCAATCACCCGCTGAGCAGAAACAGACAGATCCTGATGCATCTCATCTCGTTATCGGTATTATCGATGATTTAAACAATCACCTCACTCATTAAATATATAACCTTTGCTGTTTAATGTAGCACCGTTGATAATTTCCCCTGAAGCTTGAAAGGCTGATATTATATTTCATAAAAATTATGTTAGCCGAGACGCTCCTTATTTCACATGAGGTGGAGCACCTTAAGCAAGTGTAGGTCTGTAACTAACAACAATACGACAATATTCATTATCACTGAATTTCATCATGAATCAACTTATCGTTTAATTTAGCAAATCCAATACACAGTGAAAAAGCACCTATTACAATTTCCTAGATGTCAAGGTAGCCTCTTCAGATTAGGGCTGGGCAATATGGCCAAAACTTTCCCTCATGGTAGTGGCTCAAAAACTTTTTCTGGCAAACTTTTTCAGAAGCCAAAAAGAAAAAAAAAATCACACCCTGCCCCTACCCCAAAATTATTAATCAATAGTTGGGGAAACAACTGATAAAAAGGATTTAAGTTTAGTAAAATACAGCTCATGATAGCATCAACAAACTCTCCAGGGGGGCCCATACCCCAGTTTGGGAACTGCTGCATCATGGTATATATAACTTTATAACACTGTAATAATAGATATAATCATGTAATTGTTCAGGAAATTCAAGAATTGGTTTAAAATAACTTTATAATTTCCTTCTTTTATTTGGAACATTTGCGAAAACAAAAACGGCTTCTTGTCACTTTCTTCTTCTGCAACATTGGCAAAATTGCCTTAAAAGTGCATTACCGCCACCAACTGTCACCCTCGTGTCACGTGAGAACTTTGTAACCCGTTTGCTGCCCAAACCATGTTAACTTGCATGGCAGCTGGATTCACAAGATTGCGAGATCATCCAGGCCAGCTTTTCCTGAATATACAGCAAAGACACTAAGTGATAGTTTGCATACTTTTGCATGGTATACACCCTCATATCACTCAGCCCCACTTCAAATTTATTGATTTGTCCAAACAAAATCACATGATTAACATCAAACGTGTGCCCAGACTTTTAGGCATAAATTTACTACAAAAAGTATTTAATTTATTACTTGTATATGCAGTATGATGCTGCTGAAATAAAACTCAGAAAGGAAATATGAAATATGACTCAAGATATACAGTCTCTAGAAGTATATGATTCAACTTTTCCCATTGTCTGTTATTTAGAAGAAAAAAAAGCAAACAACAATAGCAATAAATTGTAATACTGAATTGCAATACTTGTAGAATGTCAATACTTAAGAATTGTAATATCATGTTGACCCAGCCCTAAAGAAGATGCATTGACTATATAGTGAAAAACCAGCAAATCCCTGTCTTTGCCTTTCTTTTGTACTTCTATGTACATCTGTTTGTCCCTCTGTTTTGTCCCTACAACTTGTTGAGATTTGAGAGTTGTAAGCTTCAGCTCCTCTGTAAGCTTGTGCGACCCTAAGGTTACCCATTACACCCTTCCCTGCAGAGGTTCATGGAGATGTCTCAATGCTTTTCACAGAGACATAATTCCAGCTTAAGGGCTGCACACTTACTAAATTGTGGGCACAAGGACTGCTAAACAGGTGAGAGATTAAATGAAATACCAAGTAGTTAAGTGTCAGCCTTTGATAAATTCCGACAGTCACCACCTTTCTGCAAGAGTTCTCCAAACACCTCGAGGCAACTGAGGTCCAAAAAAGCCAAACGGTTAGTACTCAAACTCAAGGTGCATCTGACACAAAAACTGTTAAATTATTTAACATGGCACAGAAGTAAACAGTCTCTGGCAAAGAGGAAAAGGCAGTTATAAGTCAAAGCTTGCTGACAGGGACAGATGGAGATTTCACAGAAAAGTTGCTAAAAGCATGAATTTACAGACTCTGGAAGTGAATTGCAGAGTTAAATCAACACCCCTCTGACATGTCTCGACAAAAAGCTCTACATGAAGAGTTTCATGCCATTTATAGTAAAGCCATAATTCAAAATCCAAGGCCGGTGTAAAATGACATGTAACCTGGTATCAGGAGCACAAAAGCTGGAGCTGTCAGCAATGGAAAAGTAATATAATTCTCTTTTATCCTTACAGGTTTACATTAAGAAAAAGCCAGAGGGCATCCTCAGCCCTCAGTGAACTGTTACTGCATGTTTAACGATGGTGCATCTGTAATGGTATGTCTTGGGACTCATTAGTTCAGCAGACTTATGCAGGGTCATATATAATACAAGACATAGAGGGTCAACACTGCTCCCTGATGCCATATTCTGAGATAAAGCTACCTGTGCACACTGCTAAATGAATTCGACACTGTTTTCATGACCACCATGATGAGGTCAAACAACTGTCTCCCTTATAACCGGGTCTCAGCATCATTAAATCTTGATGGGAAGAAGCCAAGTAGATTTCCATCTTACTCAGTCCCCCAGACGAACTGGAAGCTTCCCCAGGTAAAGGATGATCTGATATGTTCTGACATAGTTCGGGACAGGTATGACAGCCATCTGAGGAGGATTGACACTGTTCTGAAGAGAGTGGTCCGTCTCCTGAGGATTTATTTCCATTCCGTGTGTTACAGCTAGATAATGGCATGTTTATCCAACACATTGTGTATCTGTGGCTGAAATACTGCAGCACACTGGTCTTGAATGCTGACAGTGAAGTGATTTCTTCTCTATTATATGTTTTGCCTTTTTCCCCTTGTCAGCATTTAGTTCCTGTATGTAAGCATTTATGCAATAAGCTCCAACACTAATGAGCCCAAGTTAAATGCCTGTAGATATTCTGTGGAGTTTTCTTTAAAAAAAAAAAAAAAAAAGTATGTTTGCATTCAGTGTTTCTCACAAGGCCTGTGAATGCATTTAATTCTTTACATAACATTTGTACAGATTATTCTCAATATATTTTGAAAACTTCCTAATTTATATACAGTCTCCTCTTCTGCTGCCACATTCCTGTGTCTTGGCACCGTAACATCACAAACTTTAAAACAATGAAACATTACACTGGGTGATATGTCCTGTCCTTCTTCCTCTTTATGTTTATGGCTTTCATGCACTCATTTTTTTTTTTTTTTCATTTCACAGGAACTGAATTGTGTCATCCACATGTTTGTGTTTTTATCTCAGATGAATGATGCGCCTCTACTTCCTCCCACTTTACAAAATTGAAGGGAAAATATAACCGATACAAGGGCTACCATCCTGGATTGGTGATGTTATTTGGAGCCAGAGTCTGCGCAGTAGAGATCAGGTTAAAATAATAGTGATATCTATCATCGATTGACACTTAGCAATAGCAATAGCAGTAAGAAAGTAGTCCAATAAAATGTCCATTAGGTTCATTTGAATGCATTAAATGCAGCTGCCATAAACACATGAAACACATGAGACAACACCGTGCAGAATGAGTGCATATAAAACAGGACAGTTCAGCTTGCCAGTATAGCAGATTTTGGGATTTTTTAAAGTCTGACAGCTATCAAAGATCAAAGGGCTCGGACACACAGTGGGAGCTCAGAGTGGCATCGCTCCCCCATCGGGTTGACAAAAGCCAGCTGAGGTGGAGGAGCTGCAAAGTGTTGCTGGAGAGAGGGACATCATGCTTGGACAGCTGCCAGTGCAACTCAACCTCAGATATAGCTGGACGGACACCTATCAGACAGAATAGCTTACTGACTAAGACCGGTAATATAGGAAATTTATTGCATCACCTCAGCCCCTTCCATCCTTTTGGTGTACACATGTCAGTCAAACCCCACACGATCAATAATTATCATCATCTACCGATATGAAGCTTAACATTTTCACCTATATCAGCCAGGCCTAGGAGGTCCCACCTGTACACCTGGCCGTCTCATTCAGCTGAAAATTACATCACCCCCTATTTACAGAATAAAATAAGTACTTAAAACCAAACTTTTCAGAAAATGACCACTTGAACATACATCTGATCGTGGCACAGTTTATGACCTATACTGCCACCAGCCACCGGGGGAGATCAAGATGTTTGTTCTTCATTTTTGGCGAGCTGTCATGTTGTCCATCTTTATATACATACAATGGTTTGTACACATGCATTCTAGTCATATACAGTAGACAGAAGTGGACAAAGCTTCCAGCTCTTAAAAGTGTGGAAGTCCCTAAAACCTGCATTCTTTCTAATGGCCAGTGGGGGGTGATTCTGTAGGTTGCAAAAATAAGTCTGACTGTATTGAGTTTAATACAAAAATTAACCTACTTCTCACCTAATTAATTACCTCAGCAAACAGTTTCCATTATGAATGGACGACCCAAAATCCAGGCACCACCCAAGTTGCAGTATGTCATTCACCAGCTCCACCACCACCAACATCAGGAACACGGGCACTATCTCCACAGTGAATTCAATGTGGGGAAACTCTTCAGGCCTTCCCACGCCACCTTGCAGAAACCTCTGCTGCAACACCTGAGGCTCAAGGTGAATGAAGTACTATTGCGGTGGATTGATTTTATGTGTGTAAGTGCAGGTGTGATATAGACTAGGTCTTTCGCCTTCACATTTTTCAAATTTTAACACCTACAAATGACAAAGATATCAATTCAGTGATGTATAAACATAATTTGTAATTATGCATTTCTGAACCACAATTTTACCAAGCACTGTATCTTTGTGGCCCAGGTGCTATTTTTATTGTCCCCGGGAAAACGGGACATCCTTAATTTCGAGAGCTGAGCTCAAGACAAAATGGGGACTCACTCATCAAAACACTGTAGTGCTAGTAGTGTTTAAAAACTCCACAGGGTGCCATTGCATACAAAGCAAACAATCACAACCACACACATAAAAACCCCACATAGGAAACTGATTGAGCAAACATGTTCTGCAGCAAAGAAGTGAGCAATGCTCGAAAAGAAAAAAAAAAGTAGAAAGACCTTTTATCACACACACAACTCACACAGGCACTAACAATCCCGAGGCGACCCTATTTACCCTTCCTCCAAGACAATCTTGAGCTCCATACTGTAGGTTACACACACCTCCTCAGCCAATAACTGTGATTGGCTCGTGGTCATTGGCCTGAGACCCCCCACCCCCTGGACACCACCACCATGGCCAGAGAAATGGTGTCTGACCAAGTTGATTCAGTGGATAAGGGGATTAGGTGGGAGGAGCGGGGTTGGCTGACCTTGAGGGAATGTCAATTTGTTCTGGTGCTCACTTTCCCGCTGTTGCTCCCTCAAACGCTCATTCTATATTTGTATAGTAATATTATAGCCCACTGTCCTCTGCATATTTTATTGTATGGGTTGTACTCTTCCCCTAGCAGCACATGTTCCTGCTCCGAGCCAGTCGCCGTGTCAGAATACAGTGTGCTTTCTGGTCTCCACAACAATACCACAACTAACAGTTTCCATCACATTTTGTTCTGCTTTTCTAAAATGATTACTATTTCTTGCTGCCTCTCACACACTTGAAAATACCTGCTCAGTGTCAGCTTGTTTAAGACTCTGCAGCCAGCAGCAAAGGCTATAATAAACATGCATTTTTACTTTGTTTTTGCAATGTAGCTAGGCAATGTTTCCAGTGACAAAAAAAACAAGGCAACATCCAGAGACAAAAGGGTGCTCAACTGTCTCCCGGCAACAAAATTTCTTTGTGCTGACCAAATACTTGTTGCCATCAAAGAGCCATGGATGTACTGGACAGCAAAGGCAAAGCAAGCAATACAACTGCTGTATTACGTGTTCACTGAATGTGTCTCTCTGCCTCGCACACAAAAACTGCTGTTTCTCCCCCAGCAGCCGTGTCATCCAGGCATCCAAAGATCATCCAGTTAAAGGGACTACAGCCAGCATTAAGCCACACTAAAACCACACAAGCCCCATGAGCCACCGGATGCAGCTGTAGTTGTGTGTTGGATATATGTTGCTTTACATCGATAAGCTAAGCCACTTTCCCCTCAAAGCCAGAAGTTTCCAGAACACAGACTCTGTAGTGGTCATTCATCCCCGCTACACCCTAAAGGAAACAATTCAGGGTTGTACACTCTTAGAAATAAAAGTTGCTAACTAGAACAATAATTTTTTTTAGCTTGTCCCCATAGGAGAAGGCTTAGGACCTTTTAGAAAGGTTAAACTTGGAACACTTTAAGAGAGTTATACTTAAAACCCAACATAAACGGTTATACCTAGAACCACTGGTGGAAGCTTCCACCCAAATCCCCTTATGAGAAGTTCTACAAAGAACACTTCTGTGGTGTAATGATTTCATCCAGAACCCTGGATTATAGTTTACAAATTTACAAAAAATGGACAACTAAGCCTTTAAGCCAGGAGTACGCTACTAATGAAATTTTAAAAATGGCACATTATAATGTACAGTTTGGCGGATTTGCAACCAACAAAAGAAAAACACTTTGCTTTGGCCTTGGCTAAACACAACCATTCTCCCTAATGCTCCCAATGTACCATCCTTTAAAGGGTCAAGTTCATGAACTGTGACACATTTTTGGTTTTATATCTCTCAACATTTGGTCTTATTTCTTACATAATCTCCTTAATCAAAACTTGGAAATTCCACCCTCACGTGAACGTCCAGGATACCAGTTAGAGTGAGTGTGTTGGCAGTTCTACCTAGAGCTGTAATCAAGATCTCTTGAGAATTAACACCAAATCCAATTTCAAATTGAGCATCTGTTGAGTTGTTAGTCATTTCTTGAGGGACCGTTTCAACAGAACCATTTAGGTACTGGTTTGGCCCCACAGCTCTCTGGCATCTCTGGTCCTTCCCACAGAAGAAAACGCACAAACAGAATTTGGTAGAAAACCAAGCCCCTGCTTCGTGTGCTCATGGAGAGGTGAATTATAAAGACAAAGTGGTGAGGAAGCAAACACTGCAGCCCCACTGGGACAAACAGGTATGTTGTCCTATCTGAATTTATGTATGACACTTGGTCTTAATATTACCACAGCAAAATAAATCCAGTGAACCCATGTGAGTCTTTCTTCAAGGCTTTGCACACATCACACTGGTGTAGTCCTTAGGGTAAAATAAATCCTGGGAAAGGTGAGGAATCAACAGTAGGTACCGGTATGTTTTGGGATTTAGATAATAGAGGCTGTAAGTCTTATGAGTCAGGCCATAAATACCTGCTCTGGCTGGGAGAATCAAGACAAATGGGTAACACCCATTGTGACTCAAAATACACAGTGGCCAGACAGCAATTATACTGTGAAAAACTCCCACGTGCGAATGAGTTAAACTATGTTTATATGATGTGTTTTTATCTAGAGAAAGTCATAATAGTTGGTAGTTTTTACTGGTGTCAGTGGTTCTCCCACTAATAGTCTGGTTAAAAATAATAAGGTTCAACACATTCACAGCTGGGAGATACCCAGGACAATTTGGTTACTGCTGAGGAGCTCAGCTGAGGCAGCTGGGAATTTAGTGTCTTGCTTGAGGCCACCACAATGGTAAGATGAAAGCCTTACTCCATCTCCCAATGATCACAAATCTCTCTGGGGGGGGGGGTTACACGAGCAGCCTTGTGGTCATGACCCACTCCTCTAACCTGCAGGCTACATAACCACCCATGTGAAGATGACATGTCAGCAAAAAAAAAACCCTGTTTGAAATACAAACATGAAAAAAAAAAAGTATAAAGTGGTATTGAGGTTCTGATAGAGATGTCATGTTGCTGTCACAAATACTGTCCTTGTTTGATAGGCCAAACATGCACTGGGGAACAAGTAATGAGCCAATTACACCCCTGCTTCTGATCAACCTTAATGATGAGATGAAATGTCATCCTCTGGGATTTTAATTGCCTTCCTCCTCTTGCATCTTTACTCTTTAATCGCATTTCTCCAGCGGCAATGATACAAAGTGTTTTGTTTATTAGGAAGCAAGCTGCAGTCAGTATCTATCATCTATCTATCTTTACATCTCTTCCTCTTCCCTCCTCCATACAGAGCCTAACATGCACTTCCATCAAATGAATGAATGAATATACTGTATACATACTGTACATATGTATGTGTGTGTGTGTGTGTGTGTGTGTGTGTGTGTGTGTGTGTGTGTGTGTGTCAGGGCATCTATGTTCTAGGGTATCCATCCATTGTTCATTAGTTTTAGCTCGATATAAAAAGATCTTATAGGAATGATCTCGTATCTAACCTGCAGCTATAAACCTCATGGATTTCAGAAAAGACGGTGGGTTACTCGAAATCAGTTGAAAGAGCGTCCCCTGTTGCCCGTTTCATCGCCTTACTTCCGAAAATCAATACAGACAGAAGAGCTAAGATTATCCTAAACAACCATGTCAGTATTGCACTAATCCAATCTGAGGAATCAGGACGAATATTTTCTTCAGGATTCATTTCATTCTTTCTTACAAAGAGTCCGCTTGTGCAGAGAAAGAGAGGGAGACAGAGACAGATGCGCCCCCGGACCTGTTGACCCAGAGCCATTTAAAAAAAAAAACAAAAAAAAAAAACCAAATTCATTATCCACTGCGCGGTTGGACCGACCTGCATGGGCGTCACGTAATTGAAAAGGCTTTTATTTATTTATTTATTTTCAGATAAATGTGCTCTTCTCTTCAAATCAATAACTAACAGAGGCTTGAAACCAAGTAACAATCACATGACAAGCATTATACGATTTTGCGCACTGGAAAATTAACGATCTTAATTATATCATCTCACATTGTGAATGTTGTTTTGTGTCTTTGGGCATAAGTTGTCTTGGTTTTGCCATGCGTAATGAAGGCCTGTGAAATCTTTTTTTTGAAATGGTCTCATTTTCTCACCTAAAGGCGCATTATGACGGTCTTCATAATTGTTTAAGGTGTCAAGCTGATGTTGAAAAGTGAGAATGTATAGAAACAACCAGAAATTCACGTCTCCGTGAAAAAAAAGTATTGTTTTTTGTTCATATTTCCCGACTCTAAATAACATTATAACCAACGCTTTTACTGTGTTAATGCTTGTTCTGAGAGCATGAGATATGAGCAACAGGAAATGTGAAGAAAAATGTTGCTTTTACCTTTTCAGACATCAAAGAAGAGCGCGTCTACAGTTGTTCAGGAGAAGAAAAAGCCCGTAAATCCGTAATTGTAAGATCTACTTTCCAAATTCTTGTCCCCTCCTCGCTGTAACTCCAGAGCCTCTGCTGTGTCTCCGCTGGAGAGGTTTGATATCCGAGCGATTTCCCCTTAAAACCAAAGCAAATATCCGAGCAGGAGCATTCCTGAGTCCAGAGCACTCCGACAGTACCTCTTCTTCTTGAACATTTTCAGGTTTGCGCAAAACTCAGATGGCAGTTCATACAGAAAGAGAAAGAAAGAGAAGAGAAGCTGATGAATTGGACACCTGCGCGCATCAAAGCCGGATCCGACGGTGCGCCTCGGGAATCCACGTGTCTCTGCTGTCCTTCTTTCGTTCCCGTCTTTTTCCTTCTCTTATGATCACCGAAACATGAGGACTAGTATTGATGAGGGGCCAGGGGAGTAATCGCTCCATCAGCGCAGACTGACGCGCTGCGCCCCGGAATCCGGAGAGGTTATATCGGCTCTAGATGGCAGGTCTGTGTCGCTAAACCGTCGAAGAGAAAAAAAAGGGGGAAATATTCGACGAAGACGCGCATGGGTGTCTCCTGGAAAGCCTCAGTGCCCCCCGTCTCTCCACTTTCAATCAATGCCCCCTCGACCCCACAGCTTCCCCAGAACGATGTCCCCCGATGAAGGTAGATCAACTGAAGGTGATCGTCCGCCGCCCCCGCCGTCAGCGGGTTAAAAGTACTGTCTCCCCCCGCGGTTCGTCTCTCCAAACTCGGGGAATTCCTCAACTGAGGCGCAAATGCGACCTGCTGGAACGAAAGCTGTGAAGCTGATGGTGAACCCTCACGGAGACAAAACCAGGCACTGGAGACTGACTACATCTGCCTGTTGCGATTGTTTGGTGGGTCCCCAGTGCATCTCCAGGCAGGGAGGGTGGAGAGGGGGGGGGGGTATCAACAGTTTGCTGAACCTACGCACAAAACATCGACGGGCTCCGCGGGTGATTTCATCTCAGGGAAAAAAAAACTGAACCGGGACTGACAGCCTGTGAGCCTCTGACTGCTGTCCTGTGAATCCTGTATGATTGATATGTTTTATTTTTTAACAATAAGATGATGTGAAGTCATCAATTATCCTACTAGACTTAAATCTAATAAACATTATTTATAGGCTGTGTGTCCCTGCGTTTAATTCCACAAGCCACGAGCTCCGCGTCTCCGCCGGAGGATAGGTGGGAGGCAAAAAGGCCCTTTGAGGTGTCGGAAATGAATATTTTAACAGGGGCGCGGGTGTGTGCGCGTGCGTGCCAGAGAGAGAGAGGGAAAGAGAGAATCAATGGTGAGCAATGGTGTGTGAATGTGTGTGCGCAAGAGACAGAGAGTGGAGGAGAGAGGGACGGGAGGCAATGCCAAGTGAGGGAGATAAAACACTAAAACAAAAGTCACAAAGAAAAACAGTAAGTGTGTGGCGAAGGAGGAGAGAGAGACAGAGGGAGACTAACCGTGTGGGCAGCAAACAGATTCTCAGTTCAGCACCACGGACAGCGGCGCTCTGATGGCACTGGATCACTTTTTAATGTTTTCATTCACTAGGTTCTACAACCCTTCTCATAACAAGAAGGATGGAGGGGGGCAGTTTCCCGGCGCAGATTCAGCCCTGAGTAAATACTGTGGTACGTCGTTACCGGTTTCCATTCCCGGTTCAGGGTCGGCCACATGTCGGCATGCAGCTTGGACTGACAGAACCCCCTCATTTCAGCTTTTGCTACTTTATTATACTAATGCCACCTGCCACAGCCACCTCCCCAAAACACTTCCATCGCCTACAGTGAATTAGAAATACATAATTAGACTACACTTTTTTCTTTTTTTTCAGAAATAATGTTAAAGTTTAAATATTAAACGGACTTACAATATTATAATTAAGGCTGCACAATATGCCAAAAAAGTAATATTGCGATTTTTTAACTGAAATTGCGATTGCGATATGATTAGTGGGAATGGTCATTTCTTGCATTATAATTTTTATCTTTACTGAACAAAACAACAACAACAACAACAACAACAACAACAAACCAAAAAAAACCATGTTGTCTTTAATCTGAAGAAAGAGTTTTAGGTCACTGCATATACATCACTACAGCATCTCATTATGATGTTATTTTCTCACACATTTTTGATTTTTTAAAATATGCAATTTGGTTCTGATTCTGCAATTTGGACAGTGCACTTGGCCATATTGCAATTTAATTGTGCATTACTTTACATATAGTTAATAGATTACACTGTAATCTGTTCCTTGTATGTATAAATTTACTTGGCAATAAAAAAAGATTCTGATACTTTTAACTAAGTAGAAGTGTAAAAAAAAGAAAAAAAGAAAAAGAAAAAGAAAGAAACATGCAGGATGTGGTCCCTATTATATTTTCTATCTTGTAAGTTGTCTTGGCTTTTTGGAGGAAAATTTGACAACCTCTGCCACATAGTATACTGTATGTGGTCTTATATTTTAGCAGCACACAATGTCATATCTGGCACAACCAGGGAAAAGATGGAAGTGTTCAGTTGTTAAGTAGGGAGGTGACAGACATATTTCTAGGCCTATTGATGCAACAATTGAAGCTGGAGCACAAAGGATGAGTCTACAAAGGACTTCTCAGATTAGCTTCCCAAGATGTTCCTGTTCTTTTCAGTTGTCGCCTTCAATCTGAGGGTTTTTTTTTTCTTCTTCTTCTTCTTCTTTTGGCTCCTTCAAAGACAATTAAGCAACAATTTAATTAATTATCCTATTTAACATTGAAAGTGCTCTCTATCTTGCTCAAAAGTGTGTATCTTACCCAAAGTGTGGACCTTCAGAGGTAATTAAAAGTATTTTTTTCCTGTGTTCCTGTTTTATATTGTTTATTTTATCATCATTATATTCTCGTTAAACCTCTGATTTTGTTTTTAATCTAATTTATAAGATTTGTATCCTGCCATCTCAGGTTGTCCTACATCACTCCATCAAAACAAAGAGCTCTGTGGCTCGTCTGCTGGGAGCCATAATGTGACTTCCCTGCTGTGTGCCAGATTGTACCTGGTTCACCAGAATGTGGCACGCCAAACAAAAATTAGCAATCAGCCCGATATTGCTTACTTGCTGGGATATAGCCTACTGACAGACAAACAAGTGATCTATCATCGTTTAGTGCTTCCCAACCATCCACCAAACAACACGTAATTTCCTTTAAAATGGACGATTTGATATTTAATGTCAGAGGTGACAGCTGTGAAAGTGAGGAGTGCATTTGCGGTGACAGTGACTGCGAGTTCCAATCAATTCATTTACCTTATGGCTGTAAATAAATGTCAGCCACTACATTGTTCTATTGCTGCCTAACTCAGTTAGTTTAACTGATTATATTGATCTTCAACAGACACTGCAGTCCTTGGGGTCCTGACTTGGCAGATTAAAATGAAAACATACGCATAAATTCAATACACCCTGCCAATGCCAAAACACTCAAAAGCAGACTTCACATACTAAGGCACACACACAAAAAAAAAATAATCAGAGAACCAAGACACTTTTTTTTAAACAAACAGCCAGTTCCATTGTTGATGATCCAACCCAATCGCTTCAGTCTGAGAACAAATACCACAACTTTCAAATCGTGTGCAGTGCAACTTTCAATGTCCGACAGGCGGCAAAGTCCAACTTTGGGATCTTTGTCTCTCTCTCAAAACTGTGAACTACTTGGTTAAGTTTTAAAATTATCATATGACTAATGTTAAGCAATGTTTAATTTTTTGTTTCACACAGGATACCAACCCCGGCCTCCTGGGAGAAAGTCCTCTGAGAAAGTCTGCATATGGTGAATGTGGGATGGATGGATCAGTCAAACAAACTCAAATACAAATTCTTGTAGATGTCTTTGTAACATCTTAATCAGACTAATACACTAATGCACTTTTCTCTGGCCTACCTAAGACTGCAACTTGAATTGTCTTGAATTAGTCCAGAACAAAACCACCAGCATCCTCACAAGATCCAAAAAAGTTTATAAGATCCCAAAAGATCATATAACACCGAAATAGATGTCTTTGCACTGGCAGTTCATACTACAGCTGATTTCAAAATCCAGCTTCTTACCTATAAGGCTTTAAAAGGACTGGCTCCCTCCTACATCTCCAACATTGTCTCTCAATATACTCCATATTGTCCTTTGCGTTCCCTTTGATGCCTGTTACTTAACTATTCTTTGATTTCATAAGAACACTTTTGGTAGTCAAGCCTTCGCCCACCAAGCTCCACTCCTCTGGAATAAACTGCCACTGCATATTCAGGAGGTAAGCTCTGTCGATACGCTCAAATCCAGGCTGAAAACATCTTTTCTGTTCACTCTTATCTCTCCCAATTTCACTGTCTGAAATCCAAATCAAAGGCTGTTCATCCAACTTGACAAGTAGCTACCCCAACCCTGCTATTTATAAGATCTGACAATTTGACACATGTACTGCATGCCATTTCAAATACTAAAGTTACGGCTGCGCCATGTCAGCTGGAGCTGATCGCAGCCATTCTACACAATGCTTGTGATTCCACCAGCAGCACCTTTTCTTTTTGACAGATGCTGCATCAATTAGCACAGAGCAGATCAAACGGACAGGAAGTCAGACACAGTGAAGGTAGGGAGAATCCGGTTAATTTTCAAAATAAAAGACCCTGTGCAGACTCAGAATCATAAAGACAGAAAGAAAAGAAACCATATAGAATGCTTATCCATGGTAGACGCACAAAGAGCAAGGGAAGAGGACCTAATCAAAAAAATCTGAGCAAGTAAACGTAATCAGACAGGCAAAATGCTCCGCTGCTGAAATGCTTCTGAAACGCTGCTGGGGGGGGGGGCTGCAGCCGTGTGAAGAACAGATCAGAACCATGGTGCAGACATGCCGTGCTTGGTGGAATCAACTGGTGATGAGAACACAGAGCTGCTCTCCTCAAACTGAACAAGACATGGTACTCCTGTGGTAACTGGATGCTACTCATCTTAATCTCCATCATCATTAGAACTATTTGTAGTATTTACTTCCTATTGGCTTTGCACATCAGTTTGCCCAGCGGCCCCATTCAACACTGCTGTTGCTGCCCATGAAGCAAATGTTTGCTTCACTAGAGCTTGTTAAGCTCTGAGGCAGTGGGAATGGAGCTAACCGCAAGCACTAGCCTAAGTTAATACTTTGATAAAAAAAAATGTTTATTTTAAAAAGTCCTCTCTCTTCTTATACTCTCTGTGACCTGGGTCATTTTGGTTCATTTATTCCCTTCTCCCGCAGTAATGTCAGCAAAAGTAGCCTGTAATCAGCCTGTAATCAAGCCAAAAAGATGAAGCAAATTATGTCTCTGTTCAATAATCTGTATTCTTCTCTGTCTGTGTCCTCTTTTTGCTGAGAGTTATATCGACCTATGTCCATTGGCAAAACCACCCCTGAAAATTACAGCAGTTATGTTCTTTGATCTGCCAGAGACATAACATCCACACTTATTTTCACTTACATGTATTCATGTGACTCTAAAGCTGGTTATCCAATCCAACATTTGAAATGCTTCAACTCCAAAAGTGAACTGTAGTGTCCGCCAGCAAAAACGCCCTTATTTCATCCCTGCAGAGGGCTTAGCAGGTTTGTTGATCTGAAGGCTACCAATAGCCCAAAGTTAATCCACCAGGTGCTGACTTTTTTGTCTTTCATAACCAATTTTCTCTGTTTGGGGACTAAAACTGCCAATTTCTTGGTATTTCGACACACACTGGATCTTCTCCCCTGACTACTTGCATTTGAAGCCGCTCAACAATGAAGGGCAGTGAGTTATGAGCAAACACAGGCAGTCGAAACATATTTTTGTCCACAGCCAGTAAAGCAGATGACATGTCTGGGGATTGTGCCAGAGATCTGTCCATTGTTGTGTTTTCTATATTGTTTGCCAATAGGGCTCGATAGAAGGGAGATGGACCATTCATAGCAAATTTATATGGTCATTTAATGAGATTTTGTCAACACAAAAGTGAATACAAACTTCGGCTCTTTTTATTGTGCGATGTCACCATGATCAAAAGGCACTGCTGACTATCTGACCGGCAACCTTCAACTGTCTCACTCAGCCCAGAAAACTCTGGCTCCACCAGCGAAGGGAGCAGGCAGATTAACACTCAACAGATGCCTGCCAGGCAAGCGTCCGACATACATTCTCGTGCTGGGTTTAAAAGAGTCTTTGTCTCCCCACTACATGTCTGTTACTTTGCTGTGTTCAGCCTCTGAAGCTTGAAACAAAGTTAGCTGCCAAGCCAAACCGAGGAAGCCATGTTAACAAAAGAATAGTGCAAATAACAACAGCATGAATGAAACTAACACGTTACTTTTGCAATTTAAGTATTCAGACATTTAGTTGTGTTTTCAAAACCACCACCTGCACCTGTCCATGTCAGGGTGGCTATTTTTGCATTTCACACAGAGGACAGCCATAGAGTCTAAGAGTTGGTGGACTCCGAAATCACAGATTATCTCAAGTCAGGTGTGGAGAGGGATGTCTAGAACTAAATTTCTCATGATTAAGAAAATCTTTTTGAGTTAATACATCAACACCATTTGCGTGCCTGTGGAGAGGCTTTTTAGTCTGGGAAGTCTTGTCCTTAGTCCCACAGGAACAGACTGTCAGACATGTATTTAAAAAAAAAAAAATCTCCATCATTATAATCATTACTTTAGAGTACAAAGATTAACTAGAGAAAACATTGGTTGGATGATTTTATGTCATTTGAAAAGCCAGTTTTCTTAGGCTGTACAAGGCTGTGTTTTATTGTGTCTCCTGTAATGTTAATACTGTAAGTGTCTGTCCAGTTCCCTGGCAGATTTATAAGCAGCTAAAATACTGCACAGGTGCGCCTGTCAGGTACACATCTTTGTTAATAAAGAGTAAAGGGGATTTTGCATTCCTGTTATTAGAGTAGAGTTAGTAGGCAGAGTTAATACGTTCAAGCACTTGTTCAGTAGGTCACACCGTAATCTAGTTAGTTTTTAATGGCATCTAGTCTTTATGCACATACGTCAGACTCAAGGCCTGCAGGCCAAATCTGGCCTGGAATGTCATATTATGTGGTCCACAAAAGCTTGTGACTGTACGATGAATGAATGAAGTGATACAGCTTTGCAATGTGTGTGATTGAGACAGAGCTGCTTGTTTGTGTGCGAGATGAATAGATGCGCATTTCCCACGCATAGACTTCACTTGTACAGGTCGTCCGGGTATATTAACAGCTGGTTAAGTGTATGCGGTGACCCAAAGCACTTTCATTCTTATCATCTGTCCGAGAGAACAATAATTGACAAAGTGGACAATATTACAGTCGCTCTTCCTCAACCTGCTCTAAGAGTTACAACTCATCTGCTGCTGTGAAAACAGAACTGCAGGTGAGGAAAGTTTTTCACACGATGAAGAAACTGAACAAATCAAACACACTGTCCAGACAGAGAAGAACAGAGAGTGGCAGGGCAGGACGGTGTGTCTAGGATGGTGTGTACACTTTGAGAGACTGTAGAAGTCCTCTGGCGCACCAGTGATATGTATATAAAAAGTTAACTTACAGTCTTGTGTAGGACCTTCAACTTTAGACAGTATTCAGAAACGCAGTATTGAACTGTAACTTCAAGGTTCACTATTCCAGGTGATGAACCTACAGTGTAGTACTCGCACACTCGGGCACATCACGTCTCCCCCTTCTTTATCTCACACACAGCAGCTAACAGAAACGCACAGAGAAGCACAGCGGTGGTGACAGCGTGGTTTATCAAAATCTTATTGGATTTCACCTTGTACTCCGCCACTGCAAACAGAACAAGGAAGGTCAAACGGGCTCCAAGACGCTGTGTGAGCAATCCCACCCCAGAGGCAGAGCGGTCGTTGTGCACTTCGGCCACGTTCCAGCTGTCCGCTCAATGCCTACTTGTCTCTTTTCACATCAGGTCCTCATACATACCGGTGATGGACAACAGGGAATAGAGGGTAGACCACTGAAATATGGCAAGGAGTGTGACATGGTAGAACACGCCCTGATTGATTTTTATTCCAAGCATTCGGCATGCTTGTTCAGGGCAAACTTACAAGGTGAGCAATAGTAGAAGAAGCTAAAAGCAACTGGTAGCAAGGGCAGTGAGGTTTCTGAGTTACGGCATCCAGAAAAAAAAAAAAAACAACATCTCAGTACCACTAGAATAATGACAAAGAAGCTTCATTCTTCTTTTCTTCCAGACTGGTATAACTGTTTTTATGCCCGTTTCATGTTAGAGTTAAAATGAATGTTGAATGTTTGCAAAATGAGTAAGTTTCTGTTCATGGGTTGTAAGAAATCATTACAAATCCTGTGGAGGACTAGAGGTTTCTAACAGTTAAATTGAGTGACGTGAATAGAATCTGGCAGGCAGTGAGACAGGCAGCCTGGTAACTCAAACTCCTGAGTGTATTTTCAGAGGGCTTTTGTTTTTAGGGTAACAGGATTAACTTTACATTTACAAACATTTGACAGTTATAAACAGCTGATCAATTCACAGTGTAGGACTCATCGTTGCTTGTTATTGTCAATTTACAATATTACATACATCCTGCAGAGCGTCTGCAGAGCGTCTGCAGCCTGTTGGAGCTTCCCCTAGTCTGGGGCAAAGGTAAACAACCCATTTCAACAACAGATTGTGTATCAAATAGGTTGAAATCCTATTTAATATGCAGTCTGACACCAACTCGCTATTTGGAGTGCTGTACTCATTTTTGCTCACACAATTGCTACATATTGCTCTTTCAGCAGGAGTTTAGAAGCCAGTTTGAGGTTTGATTTGTTACATAAGTGAACAGAAAGTGGCCTGAAAATTGACTCACTCATTTTGTTTGATTTCATTCTGGAATCTCAACTCTCTTCATGTTTGGGAGGGATTGTTGGGTTTGTTGCAACCACTCTGGCTGAGTGATGTATTTTTCATTTTCACCTTATAGGGAAGCTGCAGTATTAGTTGCTGTAGGAGCAGTTTACCAAATTATTTTCCTTTTAGTCAAAGAAATACAACATTTAATTGATATTTCTGTACACCAACCTGTACGGCTGCATTGATCTCATCCACATTTGTTGCCAGATGAGGTTCAGTTGTTTTTCCAAACAATAAAACAGTCATCAGTTAGCGCAAAACCAGACCTATTTGAATCACTGAGAAAATATCAGAAAAATCTGAGATAAGAGCAGCTATTCAGGCAAAGCAAAACATGCACAAACACACACACTCTCTGGATGGGTCATAAATCATAGTTCCCTTATACATGTAAAATTGCACAGGTGTAAACAATGCTGAAGTGCACACAGGCAGATAGTGGATGTTATGGATGGTGTCTTAACAGGGTACTTAGAGATAGTCATATATCATATTCAGTATCATCATGCAGTTCATGTTCTATATCACACTGACATTCACTGACTCTTGTAGCGCTGTTGATAACTTCTACTGGGGAAAATGAGGTAAACACATCTCTTTTTGAGTAATTCAGGGAAGTGATGAAAGCCAGCCAGTTAACCAAGATACATGCAAGCTTAAATTAATGAGATTAATATCAATTAAGGTTAATATTTAAAGAAAAATACTTTTGGCATTAACTACAATGATTGGAAACGTGACATTGCTCCTGCCTACATTACACAACACCATGATAAAAGTGCTAATCCCAGAAATTTATGGAGATTATTTCATGATCTGAAAAATTGGATATCACTCAACTTTGCTCCCCGGGGCACGCACACGTACAGTATTCCAGTCACGGACAGTGAAGTGCTGATCACACATAAAGAAAGGCCCCCTGAGGAGAAGTCCTCGTCAAAGTAAGGACTAGCTGCAGTTTGTCCTCCGGTAGGTCATCCTTTTCACCCTGCGACACTGTCAGTCTGAGACCTCATCTAGACAAGGCTTTTATCACTGAGGCTACTATCGCTTTGATGCAAACAAGCATCAAGCATTCACTGAATGTAAGGTTTTACAAGGTTTTTCTGTGTCTTTAAAGTGATGGTTCTGATTATTTGAACTGGGGTTGCAAGTTGAAGTTAAGCAATGAACTGCTGCGGCCAGCAAATGCATTCTAGACACCTAAAAAAAAAACAAAAAAAAACAACAGTCTAAGTGTACACACTATTTAGGATATTTTTACCACCTTACTTTGCTACCAGACAGCCTTTTCTGATGGGAAACTACCAAATATCGCTCTCTCCAAATGGACCAAACTCCACAGGCGAAATCAGTCATTTTACCCTGCAGAACATGGGAGTTGCTGCAATGATCGGTTAGTTTGTTTAAGTATGTGTAACTTTAGTGTTCAAAAAACAAAACAAAAGGTTAGTTCAGATTCACCGAAGTCACACAATAGTACAAACAAGCTAACAGATCGAGGCAGCAGTAGACCAGGAACCCCTGTGTTCTGCAAGGTAAAATTACTGATTTCGCCAATGGAGTTTGGTAGTTTTGGAGAGTCTTCTATTACAGTCATTTCTCCTCAGAAAAGACCGTCACAGAAGAGTTAAGTGGTGAAAATATTCTAAATATAGCATACACTTAAACCGATGTTGGTGAAAATATGTTTTGTTGCTGACCCAGTCCACAGCTTCTCTAAACCCAGAGCGGGCCGACCGGCTTCTACTGTAGCAAATACACTGACTACTCGTTTAACCCCACAGGAAATAATCTGCACTGCTCCTTTAAGCATGTTGTTGTACTGTGTAGAGGGACTGTTAAACTAAATTTCTCCATTAAAGGAGGAAAATTCAACATCAACCTGTAAAACAGAGAAGGATTTTTTTTCTTACCTGGAAGGGAGCCGCTGACAGATGTTGGCTGTAGTCGGCCTGATGGGCCATTGAACAGCCGCAGCAGGGGGATCTTTGCAGATGAGTCTGTCCCTGCTCCATTTCAACTCGCTTGTGGTTCTGCGTCAGTTGGAGCGACCTTGATGCAGAAGGAAAATGTCCTCAACAAATGGGCCTTTTCATGTCACAACAAAAAAAAGGAAAAAGAAATTTGTATGAGGTCACACTGACATGGATCAAAGACTGTGAATGAGGTTTGTGACAACAATTCATATATGCAAAGATGGACTGAGGACGTCATCTCTGGCTTTGGGAACCTGTGATCAACCTTTGTCGCCGTCTGACATTTTGTGGACCAAACAACTAATCAATTAATTGAGAAAATAACCAACAAATTAATTTATTATTAAAATAACTGCCCTGGAAAAAAGTTACTTCCAAATAGCATGACCTCTCCGGCACTTAACATATTGCCCCGAGGCTATGTATGTATTCCTAACCACACGGAGTACTTTTTTTGCTTGAGACGGAACAGACGAGATTTGCTGAATAACATGATCAGTCACAAAATAAACTTGTACGAATTAAGTTTTGACTGAAAATCAATGACCAACACAAGGTCAATTTAGCCACCACTAAAAAAAAGTTTGTGTACGCATCAGTGCTTTAAAGGTCAGCTAAAATTCTCAAATACTGCACTCAAACCACAGCATAGAGCACCATTCATACTATTCTTGGCACAAAGAAGCAAGACAGATACTTGGTCTAAAGTGTCTGCTGTAATGCCTCAGGTGTTGGAGTATGAAAGCCACCTAAAGCTACATGAAATTACAGGGGAGGGCAGTTTCAGTAGTCATCCTGACCTCTTTTTTCTCTGCCTCTTCTGTCTTATTTTAGCTACAGAAGACAGACGGCAGTGAGAGATGAGAGAAGAGGAAAAGGAATTAGGAAGAAAGAAATGACTGAAATAGATAGTGTATTATATTCGCCCAAAAAATAGCTTTTAGTTATTTTAAGTTGGTAAGTGTGTAAGATTTCCTCTGACCTTAAATTCCCTCATATAATTACAAATTATTCACATCTTACAAGTGCAGCATTTAAGTGAGACATATGTCCAATGAAATGACCCAAAATGGCAGAAATTTAACTTTTCAGCGTCATCCATAAGTGTGATTAATTCAGTTAGTTTCACTTAATATGCTTATTGATTTTCTATGACTTTGAAATGCTTCGGTTACATCCTCCCTCCGCACCCTCAGCCGTTAATATATCGCTCCATTTTCGTCATTCCATCCCTCTTTTCCCATCATCACAGCCGTACATCTCTCTAATCCCCTCATCGATATGCAGAGTGAGAAAGAAATGATAGTTCTTTTAAAGACACGCTGAGATACGCAGATCTAGACAGAGAAAAGGGTTTTGGTTTTAAACCACCACAGTGATGAAAGCCGTCATATATGAAAGCATAACAAACAAAAGCTATTATTTGTGCAACAAAAACAAAAAGGAAACGGCATGCCAACAAACTATTTTTGTGAAAAGAAAATGCTGTGGCCAAATGACAATATCTCAGTGGCTGCAGTTATATAGAAATTAAACAGCCAGGCCACATCCTACATACAGCAGCCACAGACATTAATATGTTCTGGTGTTATGCTATTTCTCTGTACAGCATCTGCCACAAAATGGTAGCTTGGTTATTGATGCCTTTGTGATGGTGGAGGGGGTGGGTAGGTTTGGTATGGAATTGTGTCAATAAGGGGAGAGTAAAGAGCAAACCAGACAACGCCACCTGGGGAGTTTCACCCCAGCGACTACTTTAAAGTATCCTTAATATTGTTTTTGAGGTAGCTGGTAAGGCACACAGGTTCAATACTGAATAAAAGGATGAGACACGTTAAAAGCTGAAGTGTTATTTACAATAAGCAAAATAATCAAAGCAAAAAGCAGGGGCTGGAGCTGCTGAGAAGTAAGATGATTAATAACCAAAAATGGAAGTGGTAGTAGTAGTTACAATTGATACTAAAAGGCTTTGATAGAACTTCTAAAACTGAATAACACAGAAGTTAAAACTCAGCCCAACATAAGCAACACTAAAGAAACTAAGAAACTGAGCAGAGGCCAGTTGCTGAGAGGCAGACTACACAGATTAGCTACCACTAATCACCACAAGTGGGCACAGCAAACAACACAGCAATCCTCAAACAAAAATGGTGCAGTCTATGGTGTTCCAGTGTGACTACTCACATGCAAAAGTGCAGGGACTTCACCTTGGGTGCCTAGCCTCTCACCAATATAGCTCTCCGCTCCTGAAATAAAGAAACTCACAAAATAAACACAAACAAGAATGTATCCTACTCACTCACCACCTCATGTGTTGGGCTCTGATGGGTGCAGGTGGGCAGGAGGGAAGTCAACTTGTACCAGGCCAGCCAACATATTTCACTTGCTAAATCAGAACTAGAATTGCAATGCAGGTAAAACTGCACATAAAGAGGTGCTTTTGGCACATACCTGGTGCAGACAAACAAGAGTAGCCACAGCAGGGACAAGGCATGAAGCAGGAAAAGGGAAAACAAAGGCCAACAGGTGCCATTTATTGCCTGGTCCTGATTAGGAGGTTGGCCAAGGGAGGAGTCAGACCCAGGCTGCATTCACTCTACTCACACTGTCTGCTGCAGGAGTGGGAGTATTCCCACCACACCTGTGACATTTTCACTATAGGCTGGATTTTTGGTTCCAGTGCTGATAGTGGGGAGAAAAAAAATCTGACACTGATATATTCTAATTCAAAACGACATGATGACACTGAAACAGTAATATTTCACTGGCTTTTCAATAATTATATTTAAAAAATAGAACAACTTGAATTACAAAAGCATCAAATACACATTAATTTCTGCCAGTTAACCCATAAAAATAACTGCCATTAAATGTTTGCAAATATTACCAGAAACTGGTGAGTGAAGCACATGTGCAAGTCACTTGAATATCTTACCAGTATTTAGCTGGTAGCTGCTAATTTAGAGCCCTGATATGCACATTTAAGCACACGTAGCCTGCATGTAGCTAATAATTAGCTTAGCATGCAGGCTAGCCACCTAGCTAAGGTAGGTGACATAGCTTTTCTGTCTAGCTCATTATATTACATATTTATTTATGTTTCTCATGTCCAAAGCCCAAGCTTGCTCTTCTTTTATTTTATTTATTTTTATTTTATTTATTTGTCATATTGTATTTTATATAATTGTTTGAGTCCCCTGAATTTTTATGTTTCTTTTTTTAGAGTAAACCTCTTTCAGCCATACTGATATGAAATAGTAGAGTAAACACAGGTGTAAACAATGACTAATTGAGGCCCTGTCCCATTTAGTGTAGCAGAGCCTTTCCAGTGAGCCAACAGGCGTCAGAGTGCTACTCTGACTCTGTTTGACCAAATGAAACGGAATCTTAATTAGTATCATTGATAAACACGTGTTTACCCTGCTATTTCATGTCAAAATGACTGCTGTGAGAAAGAGTCTATTGTATGGTTAATTGCAACTACAGGGTGTAAAATATTATGTATCACAACTGCTTTTTTTAAAATTTTATTTTACTGTCACTGTAGTATGTGCGGAGTTCACAGCAGGACCTTAATCTCGGCAGAGGTCCGGTGCGCGCGATGGAAAACTTCCTTAGTAACCAACTACCATAGCAACCGCTGGCAACATCGTTTGGGGAGACCTCTGCTGTAGCTAGTTCATATGGGTTTCCCTGTTAGCTCACTCGCGTTTAGGTACAAGTACCCGGAACCTTGGTCCCTCGGACTTGTTAGCTAAGTTGCAGAAGCTGAACCGGGACGGGTGGGACGCTGCCGATGAACATTTTTAACCCGACTAACTGCTCAAGAATTAACGTATTGAACTAGCCAGTGAAAGCTAGCTCCACCGCCGCTAAAGCTAGCTAAAGATAGCGTTACACCCGTCGGAAGTTGTGAGGGAGTCCGCTCGTTTTCCGAGTTTGAGACGTGGATTTTAATGACATCGAGGCTTCTGTACAGAAAGAAGGGGAAAAAACACACGGTTTAAGGTAAGACAGCTCGGTTGTCACTGCAAGATGATGAGTGTTTTTTTTTCACAATTTGCCAGCTCCCGAAGTGACAGTGAGATTCAGTGTATGGCTTTGTGACCGACATATTTGAGGTTTAATATAGCTTAGGTGCAACTTGAGGGTTTTGAATGGGAATACATGCATCCAGTTTCAGATTTTTCACTTAAAACAATCACCAACACTGATTGATTCACATTTTGTTAATGTATGCTGTACATGTAGAGGTGTGTAAGCTTGCAGGGATTTTATTAATTATTGCAAGAACAGACATTAGACATATTTTTTTGGCTTGTTGTAATATTTTCTTAAACTGTGGATCTATTATTTTTACTTGTACATGTATTGTGTAAAACTGTTTGTAACTCATACAAAGTTCAACAAAGTGTTGAGTATCATGGATTATACCTAAACACCTATGTATTAGCAATAATAGCAATGATGCAGTGAGTTAATGCCTTCCAGTCACTGACTACTGAGGCCTCTACCATCCTAACGTCGTGATTTAAAAGTGCCCTAAAAGTTAAAAATTGAGGATGAAAAGTATTAAGGAAAGTGTATAAAATATATCAACAATATCATCGTCCTGCAGTGCTTCATAGATTCCTTTGCCAAAAAATCATATTCTTAATATGAAAGAAAGTATGCTACACACCACAACAAATATCAAAATATCACGATTTTTACATTTACATTTTTTTCAGAAAAAATGAAAATGCAAAAATGATCATTCCCACTGATCATATTGCATGTCACAATTGCAATTTCAGTCAAAATAATTGCCTCTTTTTTTTTTTCTTTTTTTTTTTTTTTTTTTACCAAATTGTGCAACCTTAACTGCCACTATAGGAGACTCCATTAGAAAACTCAGATGATTGTTTTTCTTAATGGCGCCTCTTACCTCTGTCCAGCTGTTTGCATTAGACATCACACTGTCACAAAGATAAAAAAAAAAATCTGCCTCCTTTCTCTGAGGATCTCTCTCTCTCTCCTTCCTCTTCTGTCTAATGACACTACAGTGAGATCATTATGTAGATAATTAAATGTGAGACTCATGCAGCTCCCTGGTGCTCTCCAGGCCCTGATGGTACATGTTGGTCGCACAAGCGTCTGTCCATCTGTCTATCTGTGTGTTCCTCCGGAGCCTATTATTGCTCTTTCGTGCAGCAGGGGAGGACTCTTAGCTGTCGAATGGACAGGACACTGGTGGCTTACAACTGTCACCCCATAAGAATTAAAGGGAGAAGATGACACAGTGATCCTGTCCTCTGTATAATCACCACATGGGATCCTGGATAAGTTTTAACCACCTGAAAATTACTAGTTATAATTCAAGTAATTAAATTTCTGTAGAGGTCATATTAAAGACATTAAGGGGGCACCAACCAAGTTTCCATAGAAATGTAGTGTACATTTTAACCACATTTCCAGAAAATCATTGGGAGAAATTGTGAATTATTGTGTATTTCCTAGGGTTGTACGATATTGATTATTTTCATACGATAATAAGATCATTCATAATTCCACATTTTTGTATTTTAGTTGCATTTTACTTCATAACCTTTATTTCACACACACCAGAGGGTAATAAAGGCAAAAATACAGTGCACACAAATGGATGATTTAATATTCTCAGATGATCCATCACACTTTCTCATGTGATTTACCATGGCGAAAAGAATCACAACTCTAAAAACGTGCATATGACTGTATGATCATCTGTTATATTGCAATATTTAATCATACTCAAATATAATCAATATATTACCCAGTCCTAGCTCTGACCAAACCAAATCTACAAAAACAAATAACAGTTTTTACTCTTCAAATGTAAATTTATTTTTTTTATAAAGTTCATCAAAAAACTTTACAAACATACTTTGGCTTTTATAGCACATTTTGCCTAAGAATTCAAGTTAAATGCTTTGACAAAATCTGTCAAATCAGGCATGTTGTGTTGTGTTGCATTTCTCTGAAACTGTAAAAAATAGACATGCTGGCGACGACATGTTTGGCTTTCTAGTCTAGTCTGGTGAAGTCTGCAGTTTCCATTACACTTTCCATTACACCTCAGTTAAGCTAAAGACTCTTACAAAATATTTTTACCCTTTTTTTCTTTTTCTTTGATAGAAACACATTTACTGAAGAAGGATTAAATATCAACCAATTTACAGTGTTTATACCATAATTTCAGAATTTTTATGTTTCTTAAAAGTAACAGTGATCTGGCACTGAAATGGTTGTAAATTATGATCTGAATCCTCCCTCAATCTGTCTTCCCTGTGACTTTCAAAGTGACCCCTCTGCAGCTGTTGAGTAGGAAGAAAAAAAACAAATATTTTTTCACTTACCTCCAGTGGTATCCAGTCATGTCATGTGGTTTTGAGAATCTGTAATTTGGGTGAACTGACCCATGAAAAAGCCTGCAGCGTAACATAGGACGACAAACTTCCAAAACTTCCAGTGACCAAACGTGTGGAACAGATGTCCAGAGACATTTCCTCTTCCTCTCTAAATACTAACCTGGTGCTCTTGAGCAAACCACTAATCCTTCGTCTGCTGCAGTGGAGCAACCAAGATCACTGTTGCACTGGGCTGTAGATGTACAGAGTGTGTGTAAGGCAGAAAGGTTCAGATAAAGTACATGTGGGTTGGAAAATAGAGGTTTAAAGTCAACTGAGAATACATCACATATTTATGAGTTATGAGCCTTAAGATACAAGATATCCGTGTTGGTGTGTGTGTGTTCAAAGGTTTCTGTCAGTGATTTGTGACATATTCCTTGGGGGAAACTGCACAGCCATCCAAAGTAGGAACGAGGCCTGATAAGCGAGTGCTTTGCTGCTTCAGAGCTCTGTTGTTGCTGCTTAGCAGTTATGATAATGTGATAATGTATCAGCGAGGCAGATAATCATTTCTCTGATGTCAAGAATATGCAGTGTTCCCTTTGTGTATTTATATCCTATATGTTGTTTGTTGTTGTTTTTATTAGTGAGGAGGATTAGCCCACTCCTGTCCATGTGGCATCTTGTCATAGATAGATGGATGGATAGATGGATAAACAAGACACACTCAACACACTGTGATGCTTAAATGGACACTTGTACAAAATTTTGCCCACACAGATACACCACATGTAGCTTCACAAAGTCCTGCCAACTGCAGACTCATCAACACCTACAGACTTGGCCTACCTGGATGCATGCACACGCAGCCAGTGCACATACACAAACACACAGACAGTCTCACACACACTCTCACACACACTCAAACACACACGGTTAAATGGTGCTTTGCAGTAACGCCGGCGGGCCAAGTGGTGAGGTTGCTCTGCACTCAGCAGCACTGCATTTTTACTGACTGCCAGCCAGTAGCTCAGCACTTCTGTGTGTGTGTGTGTGTGTGTGTGTGTGTGTGTGTGTGTGTGTGTGTGTGTGTGTTTGTGTGTGTGTGTGTGTGTGTGTGTGCGTGTGTGCGTGTGTGTGTATGTGTGTGTGTTTGTCCGTACGCTTCTGTGTGTCATTGAGCATCTGTCAACATATGTGAGTTGACAGCCAAGCATCTACGTGTTGGCAAATGCATTATTCATCATGCCACACCAACAGTATAGTGTGTGAGTAGATGCATTAGTATGCACATATAATGCTTTTCTTTGTCCAATTTGTGTGGAGCTGGACCTGCTCCAAGGCCGGCTCCCTGGCTGCGTAGCCCAGATTAGTGGCCCCTGACTGGGCTGCGATGGCAGAGAGAGCTGCCTCATCATCCGGGAGCTCCAGGGAAGCTGCAGGCCTCCAAACTCTCCTAAAAAAAACTCGCATTTTACGGCAAAGTGTCTATCTCTCTATCAGCAAGTGAGTAGACTTATGCTCTTTTGTGCTTGTGATGATTCTTTAATGGCCAATTATAATACATGCACTCAGGGCTTTGCACTGATTTGCTGAGATGTCTTCTTGACAGCTGACAATTTGCGCAAAAAAAGGCCCCAGAGCCTCATGTCTCTCTGCCATTCAGTTGAAGCCATAGATGGCAGGATACTGGCAGCAAATTCACTCTTGGTTTAAAATTTGATTTTATAAATGATGCGTCTACAAAGTTAAGGCTCCAAATCCTAAAAGTTGTTTCTTGGCAGATTTTAAAAAAAGATTGCACTTGCTAATCAGGAGGATTTGGAAACTGAATTATCTTAAAAAGTCAGAATACTTAACAATTTTCATGAAATTTAAGAACCAGTGTGTAGGATTTAGTGGCGTCTAGCATTGAGCTTGCAGATTTCAAACACTTCATCTCTCGCCTAAAAAAATCTCCTCTTCCAAGTGTGTAGGAGAATATATGGTGGCTGTGAAACCTTTACAAGACACAAAAGGACGAATGTAGAGCCAGTGTTTGAATTGTCTGTTTGGGACGGCAGACTCTGTGGAAGAGGACCAGCGCCCTCTGTAAATATAACTGGTTAATTCTGACAAAAACTTAAGGAATGTTATTAAGGCTGCAACTAATGATTATTTTCTTTGTTTGAGTGTTGATTGGTGTTTCCCAAAGCCCAAGATGACATCCTCAACCCAAAGATATTCAGTTTAGTAAGAAACTAAAAAGACACCAAAAAATATCCATGTTCGAGAAGCTGAAATCAGAGAATTATAACTTTTTTCTTAAAATGACTCAAACCAATTATTCAATTATCAAAATAGGTGCTGATTAATTTAATAATCAACTAATCTTTGCAGGTCTTACTCTTATTGTAAGTCTCATGTAAGTATAAACAAATAAAAATACGCTTATATATTCTATTTCTGCCATATTCTGCCAATAAATCCCTGTAAATGTTACACGCCAGACCTTTAAACCCCATTTTTGACACTATTTATGGTTGGCTTTTTCATTTGTATTTACATTTATCTCTTTCTACATATATGTAGTAGTCTTCATCTTGGTGGGTTATAGAGTTGGGCCATATGCTAAAATTTTCCAAATGATCATCGTCAGCCCGTCCATCGGCAGTTGACGATATCTTTGTACCCAAAATAAAAATAAACTCACAGAGTGTCTAGAAATTACATGTTCCCACACTTATTTTCCATTTTAAACGGAGAAATACAACCACACACCTTCTGAATTCAAGTTTCTCACTTAATTCAAACTTGACAGAAAAACATGTAAAACTCACCAAAACGGTCTACGTTCGTCTCTCCACTCTTACAACAATCACCAACTCTGGTTGGTCAAAATAAATCCTTAATTCACAGCGTGAACAGAGTGTAAAGAGTCTGACTCTGCAGGCTGTTTTCCTCTCCCTCCTCACCCAGCTTTGCTCACTCATGGTCTGAGTGGGTGTGTACTGCGCCGCTGGATGAGAGCGCGCTGAAGAGCAAATGCTGTCACTCTGCAGACCATTACATTAGCAAATGAAAACGACAAATATTACCCTAAAAATCGGCCAAAAAAGCAGTCGGCGATGGATTCAGCCCATCGTTGATAGACGATATATTCGTCCACTTGCCAAACCCTAGCGGGATCCGCCATTCCTGCATTAGATTGAGATAGTCATGCAGCATGTAATCCAGAGTTAGTGTTTTTCTCATCATTTCATGACTGATATCAGCCTCACTGTTTACTGTTAATTATTTGGCTATTCATGACATGCTAGAAGAAAGCTAATTGCTATATATATAATATTGACCAGTATTTAAATCTTTTGGATCATAATTGCAAGCTGAAGTTTAAAGGAAATCCAAATGCACAATAGCAATCTAACTATGTAATCTGGGGTCTTATGATCAGAAAAGACATCCACATCAGTTGTCCTACTCAAATGAGTGCAAACAAAACCTCTCTGCTCCTTCTTAATCTGCCTCTTTGAGACTGAGGCACCTTAACGAAGGGGAACTTAAGCCATTATATTGCTACAGAATTCATAGACAAAAACAGTAATTTACTTTGCTGAACACAGGAGTTGCTGGTCTGCAGTGGCAGTAGTCCTGCAACTCCTGTGTCCTGTGAGGTAAAATTACTGTCTTTGTCTAAGAATTCTGGTGGCTTTTAAGAAAGGTTAGATAAAGGCTTCAGTTCCCGTCCAGAAAGCAAAGGTAAGTAGTAAAGTATATAAAAGTATATATAAAGTATATCATACAGTTAAGCTAATAGTGATTTTTCAAGGTGGCTAATTTTGCTGCTGCCCAATAGCAAAATTAATACTTATGTACCTTTATTTTCACGCGGATTTTTGTGGATGCTTAATGTCACAAACTTTAGTATCATATATGCATTTTTACTATTCAAGCCAAATCTCCAGAGGCTTTAAACTGTCTCCCAAACAAGACTGAGTGAAGCTGGTTTAGACTTTGTTAGATCTTCTGCCTTTCCCAACACTTTGGTAGCATTTAGCATAAACGATGACAGAACAGCTGGACTAAGCATGAGCACGCTGTGGGCAGTTTACTGATTGCACATTAGAAGATTCTGAGCATTGAAGTTCACAGAATTCAAGCAGCTACTTCTCAGTGCCATTGGGGACAAGCAGCATGTGGACTTTGTCCATGCGGCGTTCTCATTTTCATACTGCAAAGGCAGAGTATTTCCTTTAGTCTCAGTAGGACATTCAAGTTCAAAGGCAGTCTGTCAGCTTTATCTGAAAACCTTTGCTTTTTTGTTTCTGTTGTTTGTGTGAGGAGAATATATCTTGTAATTTAGGTGGAATTACCCATTTTCTACATCTTCTTTCTCACTTCTGTTTGTAAAGAGGTAACTTAAATAAACTAAACTTTCTGGCTATCTCCCACTTTCCAGAGAAATCCTCTCTTCTTATCTACTCTAACCTTTTACGCTCTTTGTTTCAGCTTCCTCGCCCTCTCTTTCTCTGGTCTCTCAGTGCCGTAAATGAGCTGACAAAGAGCCTGAAGCAAAGGGACTGAGCTCCAAACACCAATCTGGTCCCTGCTCAAATGTCAGCCACTCTTACTGCACACACAAACACACAGAAATCTTCTTTTCTCGCTCTCCGTTCCTTCTACGTTTCTCCTCCTGTCTGTCCTGTCTGTCTCCCACCCACTCTTGCTTCCCTCCTCTCTCAGCATGCTTATTCTCTCTCTCTTGACATTTAACAGTCTGCACTCATCTGCTCTGTAATTTCTTGTCATCTCCGGCAATCTAGCTATCTAAAGGAAGGTTAAGGATGGGAGTTAAAATAGACAGGACTGGGTCGAGACAAGGGACGGTGATGTTTGCCGGCATGTTCACAGCTCCTGCGGCGGTCGTAAACAGAGCCGATCATTTGATGGAGCTGAAGTGGTCATTATGGGACTGCGGTTTAAAGCCGAGACAGCTGTGAGCATATCGCGTCTGTGTGACACTGTCACAGTCTGGGACAGTCACGAAAAGTCTCTGTAAATTATACTAGGTCACAAATATAGCTGGATGTTGTTTGTCATTTTTTAATATCAGTGCTGGTATGATGAGTTTTGGTACTGAAACAAAAAAAAATGATGACCTTTCTTGAGACTTATTTCTTTGTCTTCATTTTAAAAAGGAACCTAACAAGTTTACAAACGAAGATAAGATAAGCAGAAAGGACTTTGGATCTCAAAGTCTAGTCAAATTTAAGTAACTATATTATCATGATACAAGAATAGGTAAAGGAAGTTATAAATCAGATGGGACATTCAGTGACAATTTTCAGTACAAAGCAGTTTTTCATACTTTGCACTACAGACACATTTGTATCTGAACAACAACAGCGTTAAAGAATGGACACTATTTTCTTGCGCTAGAAATGCTTTTGAAAAACAAAACAAATGAAAAAACAAAACAAAATGAAACTGAAGTACCTGACTCAATACCCACAAGGTTAAATGAGAAGATTGTGTGATTTTAGTGACCTGCCCCTTTAATTGCCTCCATCACATTAAAAAATGTGATGCTATTATTCTTTCTTCAGATCTCTTTATAAACCTGTATAAGGAGATTAAACAAACACAATATATTTCAATTAGAAGTCAAATGTTAATTCACATATTTACAGTCAGATTAAATTGAACAGAAGCTGCTGATGGAAAACTAAATCAGATCATCTCCAAATCCTTTCTTTAAAATACAAAATAAATATTTTTTTCCCCAGATAAGATTAGTCTTAATAGCTTATTTCACTTAGTATAAGCTACTGATTCACAAAGAGACATCAGAGTTTCAAGAGAAGTGTGTTTTGGGGCATCTTTTCCTTTATTAATAGGATATAACCCTCAAAACATATTAGAGAGAACAATGTGTATTTTTCTTTGACTGAAATGAAACACTCAAATATCAAGCCAACGCTACAAATCATAGTTATGACATCATACTATAATGCTGTACATTTTAATTTGCAGTTGAGAGCCTTTTAAGTGCAAAAAGCAATGACACAGTGTCAGTATCATCACATATCCTATACATTACACTGGACATTTCAACATTTTTGACAGTAAAATGGATAAAAGTGATAGCTATCACCATTTAAGCCTTTAATATCATTATTATTATGTTTTTGAAGTGTGAAGCCTTCAACACTACAAATTTAATTTCTTATTTTAAGATTAAATGAAATCTGAACTAAACCCTTTATGATCACATCCCTGGTCATATTCTGCACCTATTCAACAATAAATGCCCCCATAAATACAAAAAAATCAATTTGTCACTATCCTTATACCAAAATTCAATAATTTTTAAAAACAAAATATGATGTGCATATGTAGACTTGACCCAAACTCTCTGAACTAGTAGTATGGCATCTCTCAGCAATCTTCAACTTTTAGCGGCACAGATATAAGAATCATTAGTTAGTGGCACACCCGCTTTTTAACATTAAGTCTAAATCCCATGTCACTCAGAAACACGTTGCGATATGTAAGCTAGATATTCTAAATATCTAAATTTAGATATACTAAATGCTGTTTCATCTGGACTTTAAGAGAGCAATCATCCAGATCATTACGAAAAATTTGTGAAGAACAAAAAGAAACAGTCACCAGGGAAAAAAACCTGTCAGCAGTAGTTTTGCCCAGTGAATGTATACATTTTAAAAAGCAATGTATTTATGCCTGCATCTGCCAGTGGACGATCATGATAAGAGTAGGCATAATATGTTAATTCCACCACAGGTTAGATTTCATATTCTCTGCAGTTAGGTGGAGAAATATATGTGCATATTTCTAACAGCGATGGGCCAAAATGTGTCGGAGAATATCGGATATTGGCAAAAATCCAATAACACGATTCTTATGAGCAATAGCTAGATGGCTAAAATGAACACACATGTGAATTTACATGTAAATTCAGTTTTATCCTTTAAAAACCAACCCTGATTTAGGTGCAGCGGTGTGGTGGAGCAGGGTGGGTTTTTGGGTGGGCATCGGAGCTGTATTATGGGGGGATGGAGGCCCCGTGGGCAAGCGAGCTCCTGTGGACGCACCATCTGTTGCCCCTGGCAAACAAGGGCAGCGGCATGACCTGGATCGTACAGACCAACATACAAAACAACTAGCTGAACACAGAGAGATGGGGAATGGGGATACAGGAGTGAGAGGATCTAAAGGATAGTGAGAGTGATAACAGCCCTTTGATGCACAACAAGGGTCAAAAATAACCTGTATTCATAGCCTACTATAATAATCATTTTTGTTAAAACACAAATAAATTTAATATTTAAACTATGTTTGTCACTTTGTTACACATGGTGTACACATTACTGATTACTGATATAATTAGTATTGAATTGTAGTACATCTGTAGTGAACTGTGCATAGCTGGTCTAAGTTGGTGGAGCGATTTGTCTCGTTAATTTCAATCACAAATGAGACTCTGGCATGCTGACTTTATGCAGCCTGGCAGGACGTTTGGTTGCCTCCGGGCTGCAGGCTTTAAACCCTCGTCTGGGCCCTGTCCCAACCAGACGGCTCTCCCTCCACCTGGCCATGTGGGCTAACCGACTTGAAATGTCAGGCATGCTTGCGACAGGCGGTAGGGTCCTAGTCTAGTGACAGCAGGCCTGGCCTGGCCTATTCAAAACATTAACCCAAGTGCAGTGCTGCACCTTGATTGCCTGTCTGCCCCCTAGTAACCAGCTCTCCCCTCTCCTCCAGGTTTGGGTTTAGGCACCAAAACTACTTGGTTAGGCTGAGGAAAAGATTGTTTGTCTCGGCCATGTGTGTGTAAATAGCCACATTGGCTATTCCACCCCGGGCGCAAAAAGCATTGTTGGCAACAGACACACTGGGTTCTAAATCCACCTGCAATAAAAAATAATGATTTGTGGTCATCAAAAAGAAGATATTTAATGCCTACATGGAATATTAAATAGTAAAATATACTTATGTCAAAGATATAACAAGAAACACTCAGACATGCATGAAATAACACAGGCAATGAGAATGGGTTATGTTGTGCATGAGAAGAGCACTGATACAAAAATGATTTTTATTTAAAGAATGAAAATACGGATTTGTGATGATCAAATGCAAGGTAATTCAAGGGTATTTACAACACAGGGTTGTACAATGAAACTAGAGTTGTAGTTCCTTCATAATTTACACAAAATACAACATACACATGATTAATTGAATTCAGATGGAAACAGTGAAAATATATCATCTTCACATTAAAAGATGATGAAGGCTGAGGTACTAAATGTGCTTCATCTGTCATGAGTAAGGATAAGAAAGGAAATTTATGGTTAGTCCCATCAAATATTCAGTAACCAGTTCAGCATCATATATGCAAATATGCGATGATGCTGACTTAATTATGGAAACTAAAGGGAACCCATGGGCATTTCTTCTTTGTTGTTTTGGTGATGTTAACCATCTGATGTGCTTGGCTCACTGTGAGCTGAGTAAATAGTACAAAATAGTGGAGAATGCGCAACCAAACTGGTGGCACTGAACTTCATACTCCGCTGATGGCCACTGGGTCTGTAATGGATTGATGGATCAGCTTAGTGAGAACATTTTGACCTGTTCACAGGTGGTTCCCTCAAAACATCCATCAAGAGCCACAAGTGACCAACAACTGTGTGAGCGAGCGAGATGGTGAGAAATGTGTGTGTGTGTGTGTGTGTGTGTGTGTGTGTGTGCTTGTTTGAGAGTATGAGAGAAGGGAGATAGAGTGAGAGAGGATCAAAGACTTGACCGTGTGTGAATGTGTGGTTGTGTGTGTGTGTGTGTGTGTGAGTGCATGTGAGACAGAGGCACACCGCCAAGGCTGGTGGCTGTCAGGTTCAGAGCGGTGTGCCCACGGTGTGACATCATTACTCTGTGGAAGATGTGTCTGATGGACAGGCTGTGTCCTCTCTACCTCGGTTTTGATTCAGGGTCTGCATATTTAATCAGACTGCAGCGCTCCACTGACCCCTGCTGACCAGTGTCAGTAGTGTCACAAAGCTCTGCTGCCCTCTCTGTATTCACCACATGTACAAAATATTTGATATTAAGCTTCCTCATATTGAATCCCATTTTGTTGAATCCACATCCCAATTATATCAGATTTGTGAATGATCTCCCTCTGTCTTCTGCTTCCTTTTATCTAGATGTCAAATCAATAGATGTTTTTACCTGGATTCACCAGTGTTAGTCCCTGTCATGTTGTGATTGCTTTTTCATCCAAATTACCTCATGGACAAGCGCATGAATTTCCATTTTAAGAGGACCAAGTGGAAACCATCCCTCTTTTCAGAGTTTTAGTTTAAATACAGTCTCCCTCGCCCTGTTACACCCAAGCAAAGCAAAAAGGACTGGGTTTAAAGCTTTACAAATCAGCTGTAAACTGAAAAATAATGAGTGTTTGAAAGTCCGAAGGATTTTGTTGCTTCAAATCTAGTAATATAATCTCAGTGTAGAGTTCTGCAGGTTCCTCTTTGTCATTTCTTCCTCTCAGTGTCTGATAGAGATGGATGTGGTGAAATGGCGCAGACATCATCAGTCTCACTTTTCCTGCCCGATGTGCCATCTTGCTGCCATTTACTGAAGAAGAAAGTTTACAAATTGTAGAAAATGGGAGCTCTTCTCCCTATTTTTTGATTTAGACTGAAACTGTTTGCTTTTAGCTTGCGTAGTGGAACTTTAAAGGAAAAATAACAAATCATAAAATGTCCATGATGTGTCTTTAGAGATCAAGGAAACATGTTAAGTTGAAATACTCGCTTCTATTACATGAACACTGCAGCTGTGGTGTCCCCATTTCTATTCAGGGCCGGAATAGCTGTTTTAGTTTGACCGTTTCAGATTAATGCTGAATATTCACCGACTAGTTAAGTGTCTGTCTGCTAAGAAATCATCAATAATCTTTTTGAAGGAGCAGATGTTTAGAATGGTTAAACTGAACATATGTTAATTGAGTCTGGCAAGCAGTGACATAGGCAGTCACTTAACTCAAAGTCCAGAGTGTGTCTTTTCGGAGCAGTGGGCTTTTGTTTTCAGGACAACAGGCTTAACTTGACCGGCAAGTCATTTGGCAACAGGGGCGAAGGAAAAAAATCCCTTTAAACAGGCAGAAACCTGAGGTAGAACACACAGACATGTTCGTACGTTTGTTGGTACGTACATCCCACAAATGACTTAATAATTTGCATCACATGGACCCTCAGAGCCACATTCATGCAGAAAATCATCTTTAATTGCTGATATGGCTGTAATAGTGTTTCTGGGTATTAGTGGATGTGTTAGTGTTCCTGTAACAAGGAATCCTTAATCAGCTAATAATCTGCACAATTTTCCCTTTTGTCTTTTAACACAGTGGGTGGATTTGTAGCACCACAGGGCGAGGAATTAATTTTGGAAATGATTTGCTGAATGACTTGGCTGGTGATAGTGGACTCGGTGAAAATTGCTGAAATTGGAGTTATGTGTTAATATTCATTATGGTCTTTTGAGAAGAGTGCTCGGTTTGACCCAGAGGATCAGACAACACAATATTCTTGCTTTCCGAAAAGGTCAGTGCAAGACTAGGCAATTTTTTTTTGCTCTGATTTTGCTGATCCAGTAGACCTGACTGATTCTTGTTTTATTACCAGACACAACACAAGCCCCGACTTTAGTTCCCCTCATTGCAGAATTCTTGCTTATTGCTTCCACGACAGTCTAGTATTGCTGTTTGCTCCTTCAAAGTGTGGAAATCTATCTCGCCTTATATATATTCCATATGCTTTGCACCAGTGTTTTGTTCTCATTTTGCTTTCGGTGTTTCTCTTTTGTGTACAGCTGTTAGTTCCTATTCCCTTTGATCACAATCTACAAGCCAATCTCCTGTGTTCCTGCTTATATGTAAATATATGTGTAACTGCATTTGACAGCACAGACCAGTTTGTTTGTGCTTGGTCTGGCTGATGCTCTGAATGATTTGAGCTGCGCACGTTGACTGTTACGAAGTTCTCATCTCAAATGTGTTGCTTGATTGGTAGATGGCTCACTGACATGTTTATGACCACTTCATGGAAAAAAAATGAGATTTTCGATTACACAAACTTGTTTCTGCACTCGAGAGCCAGACACTCATTAGCCTTCCCCTCTCATCCACTATTTTTTCCCCCCATCCTCCTCCTGTCACTCCCATTTTCTGCTTCGATTTTCTTGCTTTTTCTCCTCCTGATCTCTCTCTCTGTTCCTTGTCATTCTCTTTATATATATCTCAGTGTATCAGCAGCTACTCTAACAAGTGCTCAAATCACCCAAACAAATCATTGGCAGACAGTCCAGTCAAACAGATGGTGATTTATACAGGTTCAGCGGATTTGCACACAGGGTAAAACACTTAGGTACCTCTTACAAAATGGTGTAGTTGTCATTCTTTGTTGATACAAAATGATAAAATGAAACTGACAGCAGGGAGATGAAAAACTGACTGTGCAGATTTCAGACAGAAAGTATAAAAGACCAAAGAAGCACAGAACAGAGGGGAACTTGCATAAATACATTTTTCCAATGTAGAGGATATTTATTCAGATGCAAATTAAAGAAGCACATAAACTGTAAGACCATAAACTGTGTCATAGAACTCCATTGTTCCAAAAACTATTAAAAACCACAAATGTTCCACACTGTTGCACTGGATGACATGTTCCTTAATTACCATGAACACAGGCACACATAGTTTATTTTGACTCAGCCCCCACTTACACCTTCCCAATGCCATAAATACTCACTTGTGCTCCAAATGTGCTACAATATGCAGTAGGAAATTTTATACCCAAAATGCACTATTTACTCTGGGTGACTAACGTTCGCCCTTAAAAAATCATCTTTAGTACCAACCAAAAGTCAGATTATTAATGGTTTTGGTCATTTTTGAGAGATTTGCTGACGGTACTGTAAGTAAAATATGGATTAGTACGAGCTTTAGCCTTTTAAATGAATGGGCATAATAGTCTATAAAATTATGCTGATGTAGATATTTGGGAGTTTATCAAAGCTGATAACGATTTAATGACCAGTTGTATTTTTTAAATGAAGACATCACATAAAGAAGCAACCTTGATACAGAAAAATATGAGGGTGCGAGCTTTACACTACGACACACATGCACTTACACACAAAATCAATCATCGAGACCTACGCAACCACACACACCCAAACACCTTGAGCCTCAGGTGTTGTGGCAGATTATTTCCCCACATAGAATTGATCATGGAGATCAAGCTTGTGTTTCCAATGTCAATTTCCTGCTGTAAGTGTGTATAATAACATTATATTTAATTTGTAAAATTAAAAAAACAAAAAAAGAACTTAAATTTGGGACAATCATTGTTAAGCCTGGGACAGTTGAAAGGAGAATTAGGGACTCTAGACACTGAAGAAAACCATTCATTTCAAGCCCATTTCAAGCCCCTGGATAGTTCCCATCAATTTTAATGCAGCATTTTGATTGAACAGAGATCTTTGTCAGGCATTGTCAAAATCATTTTTGCACTTATAAAAGTTGTTTGGATGTGCATACCCCCACAACCTATTTGTTTTTGTCCAGTATCAGCATATGTCAAAAGTGGTAAATGTATGTGAGACTAGTAATATTATTGTTATTATGTTTATTATGATATGCTATCATATTACACTATTAATATTACATGTTTACTATTGTTATTATTCTATTATTTCTGCTGCTATTGTTATATATTTATTATATATTTGTGCTATCTGTTGCTCTACATTATAGTTTATCATATATGACTATATTATTATTATTATAATTGTCAGTATCACTTTGCTCTTGCACACCAGATTGTTTCAGACTGTGTCCAAGGTCCAGTGATCGTCAGTGCCTTCCTGCACCTTATTTATTTTTTTTTATTTACGTTGCCACTGAGTGTACCTGTGCATCCTGTGTACTTGTTTACATTTTGTGTATTTTGTTTTTCCATATACTGCATGTACCTTGGCTGCTATAACAGTTTCATTTACTACATAACATGAGACAAAACTCTTCACATGTTCTCTTCTTCAAACCTCTTTGTCGCTGTTTTTAATATGTTTTTGTTGTAATTGAAATTTGGAGCCAAGCCAACTCGTAAAATCGTTATTGTTGCTGCTTTTACGGCCTTGTGATTTTTGGGATCATGCCTGGATGTCAGTGGTCTGCATGAAAACAGATAAAATAGAAGCACATGATGGAACTAGAAAAATGTCATCACATCAGCTTAATTTGTCATACAGTAAATGAAAGGCTGATTAACGGAATAATTAAGTGTGTGTGTGTGTGTGTGTGTGTGTGTGTGTGTGTGTGTGTGTGTGTGTGTGTGTGAGGGAGAGAGAGATTAACGCTACACACACCACTGCCCTCAGCAACTTTGTTCTGCTGAATTATTCAACTCTCAGGCCTGTCAGGGGGTCTTCTGTGTACGTATGTGTGTGTTCATCTTTGCAGGACCTGCATTTCTTCATCCCCCCATCTTTTCTCTTCATCTCCACCTCCGCCCACTCTGACCTAGCCTCTGCCTGTGTGCCATCCTGACAAGATGAATATGCATGGTTATTGAAATGAGGGTCATTTCAGCACTGTTTGCCATAGCAGAACACACACGGGAACTGTTGCCATGGTGAGGAGCATTTTATGCTGATTGACCCATCGAGCGAACTGACATATACATATTTTATCTTTAAAAAACAGCAAACTTTAACAAAAGTTGAATAGAAGAATAAAGGAGGAAAAATCTGAATAGCATTTTATCTCTACCTGTTACGTTATGGAATTTTCCAATTTCAGGTATCGTCCTAGGACCTTGGAGACATTGAGAGGCCTGCACTGATTCTTGACAGACATACTGTCTCTCTTCTGGACAGAAGATGCAGCTGTCTTCTCCATCCAGATAAACAAGGGAACAGCCTGATAGCATTGCTATGGCAGCTGAGGTCAGATAGATGTTTGTTTTGTCTCTCTGAACAGAGAAGATGTAACTGTAATCTGGTTTGGATTTCACTGGCCCTGAGCTAATGGGAGCAAAGGAAGCTGAGCTGTGGTCTCAGAATTAGTGTATTCATACTTGCCATGTTTGGATTTGTAGACCAACAGACTAATTCTACGCACTGTAGTTGTGATTGGTCTGACCTTATTTGGGTGTAGATTCATCATGACCTTTTCTTTGAATGTTTAAAGACTATGTCAGAGGACTGAAACTCCAGAATTGAAGGGGACATCAGGACAAAGCGTGCACTGATTATTTCTTCATTCTCCTTGGACAAGTATTATAAACCAGTTTCAGCGTAAGACACATTATGAAATGGCACACAACTAGTTCAATTAGGAGAGACTCATTCTGAGTGTAGAATATTTTTTATTTGATATGTGCACAATTGAGAGAGAATTGTAAACTCGATGGAGTCTAGGCATTGGTGGTGGTGGTTAAGGGTTAGCTGAAGATCTGGATGTGATGACTTAATAAGTTGACCCACCTTGACGAGACCCTTTCCAAGTATTCCAGCATCTTCGTAATCTCTGAGCCCACTTTACTTGATGGACTGTTTCTGTGTAGGCTTTTCAGCCACCTGCAGCACAGGCACCACCATTCATTTCACAGCCGTTTAAACCTGAAGGCACCATCAGCGTTAGGCGGTATGATGCATGGATATGAGCCGGTGATGTATGAGTCCAGTGGATGAAGGTGAGGTATGGACTTCCATTGATGGAGACAGATAGGCTCTTATCCATCATTATGTCAGGAATAAGGCCAGAACACTGAACGACATTGATTCTTGAGGCACAATTATTGTTTCATTTAGGCCCACTTTGTAGAGAGGTCAGGGTCGGTCACCACTGGAGCTGGAGTTAATTCAGTTTTTATTCAAGGATGCTTCAAGAGGGTCAATGCTTGAATCCTCTGGTTGAGTGCTGGTCTTCTTCACTCCCCTCCTCAAACATCAATACTGTGTAGAGGCTAGTGAATTGAAGACTTTTCAATGCATCTTTTGTGATAGCTGCTTTGATGATAGTTTGCCACTTGATTTTTCTGTCATTCATCTAATGAACCAGATGTACTTTCATTTTAACAGTTATAGCTGTCTAGTAAAGTACAGTCAGGTTTAATTATGTTGCCCAAAGTGACAGAAGGCTTTACAATCTGTGCAGCACATAACACCATAACACCCTTGATTTAGATGAGAAAAGCTTCACAAAAAAGTTTTGTGCAATGGGAGAAACATCAGCAAAAGAAACATGTACTAAGGCCAAGACTAAGTGTGAATGAATCAGAATGTGAATGAACATGTTCAGATTAATTTTAATGCAACCCACGCACCCTGTCCTAAACTTCAGCTGCAGCTGCATTTTAATGTGAGGTTGTTTTTGGTAAACAACCTCACTTTCATTCACATTTTTTGCCATCTATTGTATGACATTGTAGGATCCCACACATTACTTCTCAAACAGGCACAACAGGCTTGTAGTCTGCAACAAAGGAGGAGATGCACACTGAATGTGCCTCCCCAGAACAATAGAACTCAATTTTAATGACTGATGGTTTGAAGATTTGTACAGTATAACTTGAATATTTGCATTTCCTGAAGAAAATATGTGGTGCCATACTACAGAACTTTAGAAATATCATGTTTGACTGTTACTGCATGAATTAAATATTAATAAATAGCAACTAGTATTTCTGGTGCTGACAAGCGAAGGTGGCAACGTTTAATCATATAGTCGACTAAACACACACATCCCTATTAAGTAGAATATCTCAATAACTGTGACAAGTTAAGTAATGGTGCCAATGAGATGGATATGTCTTATATCTGAAAATTAGAATGATATATATGAGCAGAAGGGATCCAAAAACTGAAAGAAGAAAAAGATATAAGGACTGTAAAAGATGAAGATTGAAGATCGCATAAGATATGTGATTTCTGCAGGAGTCACACAATGACTGATTCTGCTGTGACTTTTTTTTTATTTCAAACCGATACCGGGTATTCTGTCATGCCTCTTTTTGTGGATTGCAAGTATTTTCCAACTGGGGACAGTACCGTCCAATATATGAACTTAAGAAGGAATTTTTGTAATGCTGAGAGGTATTGTTGGTCTCGCTGTTTTCAAATCCTGATGGAATATTTTTTGTCGTTTTAGAATTTCAGAGAGCTGTTTTTTTTTCCTGAGAACTTCAAAAGACAAAGTCTTTCCTTTCTTCCTCACCTCCTTTCACTCTGCCTGCCTGTTCAGACTTGGACAGAGGTTTGGGGCAGAGGGAGATGAGCAGAGTTAGGTGAGGTAAACCGAAATGTGATGTTTGCTCACAGAATATTTATCATATATCCGTCTCTCTGTTGTCAGATACATCCATCTGGCTCACAGCCTCTCCCTCTTCCATTTGCACTCAGCAAGTCCCCGGAGTTTTGAGTCCCTCGACACTTAAAAAATGCAACCTTCGCTGAGTGCTAACGCACACAGACGTGCGCACAGTCACGCACACCAAACAGAGTTAACGGGCCTTTTAATGCTGAATGGCAGCTCCGCATTGAGCCATATATGAGCCCTGTCCACCTGTTTAAACAGGAGGTTTATGAGCTCTGTCATGAAGCTAGATGGGATATTTCAAGGTCTCAGGCCATTAAACACACAGATAAACACACACACAGTCAACATTTGAATAATTACACCTGTACCTGTTTTCTTGTTTGTGGTGCTACATAATAGGCTGCATAACAATAGATGCACATACAGCTGTAGGTCACCTTGGCAACAGCTGTCAAAAGGTAGATGATTCCTGTCGCTCTGTTAAAAAAATAACACACATAAACATCTATGAGGGTACATACAGTCCATTCATCAAACCTCTAATGGTGGGAAAGCTGATTGCTTGGAACTGGCTTTCACTATTTTAAGAAAAGAAAAAAAAAATACATTGCAGGATCAAATCCCCACCGAACATCACACGGGGGTCTGAGCATTCGCGGCAGGCCGACCACTGAGACCGACTGTGAATGTCAGAGGGAGAAACAGAGTGATGGCGGTGGCGGCATTTGCTTGCATTGCAACCGGCTGCTTCTCCGTATCCTCTCACCTCACCTCTCACACTTTCTGTTTCTGTCTCGTCTGTGCTCCCTTATCCCTTCTCTTAGCTGACTCCTGCTCCCACATCTGTGCCCCTGCTCTTGTTTTGAAGCATTTCTCTTACAGAACACAATTCCTCTCTCTTCTTACTCTCTACATGTCTCCATCTTACCTCCTTCACCACCAGGCATATTCTATATTTCTGTTCTTGATCAGTTACCTGACACTACAGGTACGATCACATCTTAATTTGTTTTTTTACTAACGATTATTTTTGAAACGTTTAATCTATCTTTTTTTTTTTGATTAATTGATTCATTTATTGATTAATCTAATTATTATGTTGTTATTATTAAATTATATAACAATTCATTTTCAAAAAATACATATCAAAAACTTGTCTCATTAATATTTCATTATTTTATTCAATCATAATCCTAAAAAATAGACACATAAAACACGTTCGAATAATGATAATAGTGGTATATTTTAAAGATAGTCTAATTTCCACCTGATTTAATAGACTTCATGTCAGATGCCTGATCAGAAAAATACTGGACTTAAAATTTAAAAGGAGCTATGGTGCATATTAATTTACTAACTAATCACTATGTCAACCCTTCACTGAACTGGACAATCAGTATATTGACTTGAAACTTAAACGGGTTATGACATGAAGTTATTTCACCAGAGTCATATGCAGGTAATATGATTACTGGCAGTGTATTTTTGGTTCAGTGTGGGTCAAACAAAATAATTTTCATCATTTTTCTGCCGACTGAAAAGAATTAAAGACAATCTTTAACATTAGTTTTTGCCATTTTTGTCTCATATGTGGCCGATGAAGTGAGTAGAAAGTACAAAACGGCAGAATAACACCAGTAGATGACACGTGGTGTAAAGTTAACGGCAGCAGTGCAGATGTCACTTTTAACACAGACACAAAGTGAACAGGATGCTGCAGCTGCAGGAGGAGCACAGGTCGCTCGGTGCTTCACCTCCAGCATTCGTGTGGAGCAGTTTGTCCCACTGTGATAAGTCACGTCCAGTTTGTGGAGTTAAAGAGAGAGAAACTGCTGTGTCTCTGTCTCTCTAAAATACAGCCACACTTTATATGATCGTGGTGTGTGCTGCTCTCTGCAGCTTGTTCTCTGCGTGAATTTGTGCTCTGACCTGGCTGTTCTAGCAGTTCACAGCGACTCGTTGGTGCAGGATATGCAAAATTGAAATATTTTCGCCATCGATTATGTTGTTTTCGTCTACGAAGAGCCCCAGCCCTAAATGAAACATAGCGAAAGAGTTGTTTGTTGCCTTTGTGTTAATTTAGATAAATACATATGAGAGGAGACTGTCAAGCCAAAAGTTGCATGGACTCAAATCTATATTTGTAACAGAGGTTTGGAAACTTGCATAGTCAGAAATATTAGCATGGGTGGAATCAAAGTGTGTTATCTAACGTACAATGCAAAATATACCCAGTCCCCGTAACTGTAGCCAAGAAAATTTGACCTCTTAGGGACACATGAAAAAATCAAGCATACAAGATTGATATATCTAGGATTTGGCAATCTAAATGAAAGACAAACTAAATACATTTAACATAACTTTCAATTACAAAAATTAAGACAAGGGACAAAAATAGAGATACTTAACATTACAAACACAGAAGATGATATTAAGGCTTTTTAATGTACATTTGATCTGGGCTTAAGTCCCATATTTAAGTATTGACTGATATATAAAAGAGTTCTTCAGTCTTACTGTATTAAATCGTATCTCTGGTTTATTGTAACAGTGTGTATTCACTGTTCAGGACATGGTTGGGATCAGAAACAAAGTTGTTGGCCAGTATTAATATCTTTTTTATGCTAGGCTGGTTTGAAAAGTTTCTCCAGGGGTTTCCCTGCAATCTTTGAGCAGATTTTCATTTAATGGACTTGACATTGGCTTCAGAGTAGTGAAGAAAACTATTGCACCATGTATTACTGTAGAACACTCATAACCACAGACATAAAAAACAAAACTGGAATTTGTTTACTCGTCCCAAAAGACCTAAGGTGGCAGAGATAATAAATTCTTTGTTTTGTCTTTTTTGCAGACAAATTCACTGTGATCTTTCCATGATAACAGATGGTCAATCGTGACACCCAAGTATCTGTATGAAAATAACTGCTTGATTTTTTTCATTATGGATAACAATAGGAGCTTTATGAAAGTCAGATGGTGAGCCAAATGCAATCTGTTCAGCTTTCTTTGGGTTAATCTCAAGAGCATTATTATCACTCCACTTCACCACTTTGTTCACACCATGTTTGAGGCTTCCAAGTATTACTATGCACTGATATGACAACATCTTTCTTCTTACTCTCAAAACCTTTTGGTTTTGTCCTGCAGCTACCTCACACTGTATTGTCACTCCTCTCAGACAGCACTGCAGTGCTCCTAAAAAGGGCTGAGACGAATCACTGCCCCCATCAGTGCAGTGATTTCATGCTACTTGAGTTTAGCCTCATTGCTCTCACCTGCCAAGCCAACCGAATTAAAAGGTGTTGTCACATTAAGCCACAAAAAGTCTTGCAGTGATGGAACAGTCAGTATCTTGGTGCTAAAGTCAAATGAAAACGTGTCTTTGTCTGTTTGTTTCTCTGTATTTACTGGGGATGCCCCGATAAAACTTTTTCACTTCCGATACATTACCGATATTGCAGTCTTGGGTATTGGCTGATACCGATATCGATCCAATATCAGCGCGAATCATACATACTTTTATTACTTATTTTGTAGTGTGGAATGTTAGAAAATGCTTGATCAAGTGATGTTACTCAAACAGAGAACAATATTCAGCAACCAGAGTCACCTATGGATAGAAGTGCTGGAGCGGAAAATGGACTGCTTATCGGAGCGCTTATATCGGAGATTTTAGATGCAGTCTGATAAAATCCGATACTCGTTTTTTTGGATGATATCGGACCAATATCCGATATCAATATCGGATCGGGACACCCCTAGTATTTACCACAAATACAAGTGACATATCTATTAAATGATACACCTGAAAAATATTCAAGATTGATCCTAATCAGTAACAAAGAAAGATACTGACATTGTTATTCTAAGAGGGTTGACATGCATGACACACCATTTTTTCCTTCCTTTTCACACTGGTGGTGGAGGCTTTCCTTGTTTTCTTGAAAAAACTGGTCTGATGTGGGCTGATAGCGTGTTTACACCGACATCACAGTTTGGTCAGTAACTCAGATAACAGGCCGTTTCGGAAAAATACAATGGAATGCACAATGCTGATTATTCAAGCCAACTTCAGGATGTCTAAAACCACAGAAAAGTTCAGGAAAATGTGTGGAAGCTGCTAAAACTTACAGAGAAGGGCTTGGTCAGCAGGAAAGGTCACAACTTTTTGAGAAACTAAGATTACTAGGTGGTGAAGATTCATGAACTGTCTCCCTCATCTTGGAATAACAACTGGATGGTGTTAACCTTTAGTTGCTAACCCGACATGGTGAACTACCTTGGTATTGGAAAGCGTACACAACTGTAGACCTTAAATGTTGCAAAGTTTTCATGGTGTCTGGATGGTGAAAGAGGCACATTATCAACTCATTAATGACATATGTATCATGAAAGCCAATATTGGTAATCCACTGATCTTTACAGTTTGGACATTGAACTAAATATCTTGTTTAGGATTTAGAGTTCAATAATCTCCTTGTGCAACTTTTTAGATCAAAATGCTGATCTGTCATAAACATAAAATGTCCATCTTAAACCATTTTTTTTAAATAAGTCAATTGATGGAAAACAAGTTTATTAGTTTTACAAGCTTATGATTTGTTGATCAAAACTGACTGTTTAACTTGCAGACAATTTCTACTAACTAAGGTTGTTCAGATGAAGTCTTCTCATGAACATGGTAAATCTGACCCCATTTAGAGGCAGCAAAAAATCAGGTACAATGGCAAGTTTTTATTCCTTGTCTATGGTCGGTGCAGCCAACATGGCATGCAGTGTCCGTTGATTATTTGTGTTATTCAAGAAATGTTAATTAACCTCACTTGAGTGCATTAAGATGTATCACGTGGCTGCCTTGTCAATAATAAACATAATTTCTTTTGGTCTGTAGAGAAGGACATTAAAAAGAACCATAATTCATGTCCTGCAAAGTCACCCACTACACACCTGTGAAATAAGGGAAAGTCTATGTCAAATAGGTCAACTGTCAGTTTTTTCTTGTACTCTGCTGCCATCATGTGGCAAACATCATCACTACAGCAACATTCAACCCTTAAATTGCAGTCAAACTTCTTACCACAGGTATACTGACTCCACCTGTTTCCCTTTCCATCACATTTTACTGTAATTAAATAATTAAAAACAGTTCCCACAGCAGATATACTTCGCACAGCTTCCGCATCTCCTGCCATGTTTAATCAGTGGTAGGTTTTCCACAGAAGTCAGCTGGGTATTTAGAGAATTCGAGTAATGCTTTGTTCTATCACACCTAAACACAGATAAGCAGATTAGCAGGTAGACGCTGAATGCAATCCATAAGATGGCAGAAACTCCACCCAAGCAAACAAGTTCAGCAAACCACAAATGAAACACTTGGCATCTGCTGAAGAAACTTAAGTGTTTGTAGTGTTATCCTTGGCATGTTTAAATCTGAAAAGTAAAGTGACTCGATTCCCTGTATCATTGTTTGTTATTGATTTCACATTGCATCTCTTTTGTTTTGGTGAATAAATTACAAATTCCTACCATTATCTCATGTTTTTCTCATGTTTTTGAGTCTAAGTGACTAAGATGACAACAGCTTGTTTAAATTGGTCCAGAAGACAATTTATCACTCTCATTCTGCGACATAAATTAAAAGATGGAAAGTGCTTGTCCAGTTCCTCCCACTGAACAAGAATGAAGCTGAAACATTCTGGATATGAGTGCTGCCATTTTGCACTGGTGATGTCATTTGGAGCCTAGACTACCCAGACTACACAGCAGGCTGACGCGATCGTAATCAGAGGTCAGCTGCGAATCATGGCATGAAACCATGTTTTTATATAATCTAATAACTAATTAAAACCAAACTGATCAGAAAAGATAATGCTTGAGCGAAGATCACTGTAATAAGAACTACTTAAAGTGACAGAAACCATCTTTGGGAAAAATATATTCCATGTGTACCTGGTAGTTTTGTTTGTTCCATGTCCCACGTATTAACACTGGGGAAACAGCATTTATGATTTTTAATGCAGCCTGCCACCAAAGGGCGATCGAGATGATTGGCTTCACTTTTAGAGAGCTCTGATTTGTTCATTTTTTTCTCCCGGAGCCCCCAGAGGTGACTGAGATTCTTCCAGGTGAGAGGCCCTAAGATTTACAAATCGAATCACAAATTTGCCACAAACCATAAAACTGTGATGGAAGAGGAGAAGGGTGATAAAAATGCAGAGCAGTGTGACACACTATCAGCCCCCTCATCCATGCAGGCTCATCCGCCGAGTGTGCAGCGCAGACTCCTTCTGCATCATCATCAGTTTCATTCAAACTAGATAAAATTCACCAAAACACCCCGGTTTGTCTTTCCACTGCCCCAACAATCACCAACTCTGGTTTGGTCAAAATAAATCCTTCATTTATGGCGTAAAGGAGCACAGAGTCTGCAGCACAAGTGATGCTGGACAGCGGCTTGAGAGCGAGGCTCCACAGGTCCACTGATTTTATAATAGAACTGGAGGATCCACACTTTTAATTTCTCTGACTGTGTGAAAATCTGATATTTTCACATCACAGATGACAAAGAGAGACATTCAAATGCAAGTCTTGTTGGCAAAACATACTTGTGTGGGCACACAGGAATATAGTGCGGAGCACTCCACTGAAAAAACAGACTAATTGTTAGATATTCATATTGTACTGCCAAGTCTGTTTCAAGTAAAGAAAATCTTTGTCAGAGGCTGCCCTAATACAGTCTATGCTCTCATCAAAAGTAGTAACGTGTGATTAGGATTAGCATGATTAAATGTCATCACCCTTGCTAGTTGGCACCAGAAATACTAGTCGGTTCAACTATTTTTGAATATTAATTCTTGCACAATTCAAGTTGACTGTTGTATCTAAGGTGTTATGCAGCTGCTGCCACTAGTTGGGGCTGCAGCCCCATCAAGCGGCAGCCCCTCTCACCCAGCACGTGTGTCCAGATGGCCCAGGCAACACCAGATGGTGTTATCATCAAAGTCAGCCAGATGACAACTCAGAAGAACAGGGCGGTTTGGCAGCGTATTGCTATAGAGAAAATGTAAATAAGGTTGAATGTAGGCTGTGACATATTAAACTGGTATTAGCCACTTGACTGGAACAACGTGTAACAACATTCAACACAGATACAGACATTAACCTGCAGGCAGAGCAGAATGTTGTTGCATGCACTGCTAATATTAGCCTAACTGTATAGCAGGCTGACAGCTAACGTCAGCTCTGGATACGTAAATGATGTTGTTTGTTCACAGACCCTGTGATCACTTTCGGTCTGAAAAGGTGAAGCATTTAGTGAGCTGTTGTCATGTTTTGTAGGTTAATGTGCAAAATTCGTACATTAGTGGCATATGTTTCAGCAGCATTTAAAATACAATTTGGTGATTGTAGACTGATTAATGGCCTCAAATGATTCTTAATACACAGTATTTTTTCAGACAATGTTTAACGTTATCAATGGTTAGATTGTGCTCAGTTTGACTGCTTTCAGAGTGTTTTCTTACTTCCAGATGAGTCGACTTGTCCACATTAAAATTAGCATTTAATTGACAGGTAAATTAGTCACCAGGAACATCCCTGATCAAAGCCAGTCATTCTGTCATCATAAAACACAATTCATTCAAATGGTATGTCTCACCGGATGCACACTGCAAGTGTAAGTCCTGATATTGGTCACTTGCTTGAAGTGGCATCGCGGCGTCCACTATCTACGTTTTCCAAGTCCCCGGGAGACAAGAACAAGGTCCTAGCTGCAATCTACACGCTGAAAATGCTAACAGTATGAATAGCTGTTACTTTTTCTTTTGCAGTTTAATGCCAGAGCTTGCCTCCCGATATGCAAATGTTCCACCCTAACAAGTTCCCCATTGATACTATTTTGTAGCAGCACTGTCGCAGCATCCTGGGCTTAGCTCCGCCTAAGATGTTTGTGATTGGTTAAAAGAAATGCTAACGAGGCACGGTGTTTTTTTCCGTTATTGCAGAATGTGTTTGCGTGGAGCCAGACCTTTGTCCAGCACTGAGCACTGAGGAGGGAGGTCTGGCTATGTGAGACCATTCAAATAGAAACCAAATAAAACTCACGAAACACATCATGGTTGGCTTTTAACTTTGTGTTCTCATGAGTATCATGGCTGCTTTGTGCCTCCTGCATCCATTTGTAGCGTTGGTTGTGCATACTACGGAAATGTATGGTTCAAAGTATATTTCTTGTCTTAGTTTTATTTTAATATGAGGCTTTCCACACAATCCTTCAGAATTCAGTCATTCATTTTAGATTGAGATACTTAGAAATGGTAGTTTCACAAAATATTATTATTTTATAGTCTTCAGCTTTGGTTTTCAGTTGCTTTTATTTATTACTTTTCAACTGTCATTTAGAGCCTAAATAGCCAGCAACTGAAGATAATATTGATTTTGTGTCTTATTAATTATTTATTTGGATTAAAGGTGATTTTTTTTTTCCATCCTTTATGCAGCTGCAGGGGTTGTTAATACTCAGCTGGTGCAGTTTGTGAACATGTGCACTATATATTTAACAGTTTTAAGTCATGCATGTAGTGTACTCATGCACATGTACCGTGCATGTAAGTTCTTATCTTTTTGTACTCGTCTTTGCACCTGCGTCTATTTCAGTGTGAGTTCCTGTGACTGTGTGCAAGTGGTCAGCAGTGACACAAAGTGTGTCTCGGCAGCAGCTGCAGTCTGACTTTGCTTCCTGTAAGGCTGACAGCAGGAGTTTGTCACTTTTCTTTAGTAAACCGTACGTTCGCGGCTCTGCAGGGAGAACAAAACATACATGGTGAGTAGCACAATGTTTCTGCCTCTTCTGTCGAGCACAAACAGCAACACATTGTCATTCTGAATTATGGTTTGTTGGCTTGCTGTGTTTTTTTCAGCTGTCAGTTCAGACTTTCCTCTTAGTCCACTGAAGGTAAAACATACTGGATGCAGTTTCACTCCGTGAAATGCAGGTGAAATGAATCCAGATGAAGCTTGTGATAGCTTATTGGTTTCACCTGTCAAGTCTATTTTATTAATGTGCATCAAAGAAAAAATGAAGAAGAGGTGACAGGTTAAAGCACCTTTTGTGGTACTTTTGCAAATATCAGTTTGTTGTTCCTGTTCCTGTGAATAAGACATAAAAGAAAATATAATAATATTTGAAAAAACAATATATTTTTTTACAGATAGAACTGCTGTTCCCCTTAATGCCTGTATGTGAACATGTAGCGCACGTGGGACTGTAACAGATGTTTATTTTCATTATTGATTAGTCTGTCGATTTTTTTCTGAATTAATATTTTATTGTTTGGTCCGGAAAATAGTGAAAAATGTTGATCACTGTTTACCGAAACTCAAGGGAACATCCTAAAATGTTTTTTTTTGTCCACTGCCCACAAATCTCAAAATATTCAAATTTCAGAAGCTGAAATCAGAGAATTTTGATGGGGTTTTTTTCTTTAAAAAATGACCCATTGGTTACTGGGTTGTTAAACTGTTAAATGATCAAATAGTGTCAGCTAATTTGCTACATTATAAGGTGAATAAAACTAGAAATGTACTATGTAAAGCTACTGCAAGGAACTTTCATATTGTGTTGATTTTGGAGGCCCCTGTGGAGAAAAGCTGTCATGTTTCCACCGTAATAACCACAAAATATAACAGCCAATATAAAATTATCTCAAGCAAACGTTCCCCCTGCTTTTTTACTGGCTGATGTACAACTCACTATAACTTTGGGAAAATGTAAACAAAATTGTTTCATCTGATTTCAAGGGGAATCTCACCCAGTAGTAGGCATTAAAGACAATCATACAGAAATAGCCAATCACTGATGGTTTTGTTTGGTTACGTAGGTCATATGGCCACTTCAAAACTCCTTGTAGTAGCTTTAAGTAAAACAACTAATGCTTTTTTTTTAGTTTGTACATTTGTAACACCTTTATACCCTCTTAACCTTTCTTTTAGCTACTTTACCATGGAGGCTATGGCCAAGTTCGACTATGAAGCTGCGATTGATGATGAGCTGAGTTTTCGAAAGGGAGAGAAACTGAAGGTAAAGGAACGTACACACACTGTACAACACGCCCACGCTAAACGTTCACCTTCAAGTTATAAATATCTCTTAATATGAAAAAACATTCAAAGTGCCGGACTGTTGATGTGGTGCTATCAGCATTTCATGCAAACCAGTGTCACCTAGATGACTAGACATTCAGTATATTCACACAGAATTAGTAACAACAGCATTTGCATCGGTGTCACTGTTCTCCGCAGCGCTTTACAATAGTTTGTGCAGCAGGTTATGAAAATGTTTGTTTCGTATTTGCACGTTCACAGAAATGAGATCATGGTCTTTTGATAGAAGTGTTAAAAAAAAAAACAAAATAGCAAAAGCAAAGACAAAGACAAAGTACAAGTAATACTGATGCAGTGACCACACCGGTCCAAATAAAGTACTGTAATAACTAAATTGTACAAACAGTGTTCAAGCACAGAATGCAAACTGATATCAGTGCTCTAAGTAGAAGGTGAGCGGCAAGTCCAGCAATCAGCGTGCAACAGGTTCTGTGCTTTTGTGCATGGATGGAACTTGTGACTCTCACGCCTAAACCACGTGTTAGTTTTCTTTTTAAGTTACAGTGGTGTTTTAAACCTGATCCTTCACCGTTTAACAGTGGCATGCAGACATTTTGGGGTTGGTGCTCAAGCGAAAAACAAAAAGGCACTCCTCTCGTAATCCTTTATAAATAAAAATAAAGTTTGTAGCACATCTTTTACTTGCGTATTTATGTGTTTAAACACTAATGCAAATATACACTATCACAAGAGACGGCAACAACAAAGAAAACAATGCCACATTGTGTTTTAGTGGTCTATAAAATAAATAACCATTCAAAATGGCTGGCAAAAGGCTGTTCTCTGTATAAATAGAATAAACTACCAATTAGCACAATAAGACTTTTCCATCCCCTTTTTTTATTCTCCACTCCTATCCTTTTCTGTCCTCTCCTCATTTTCTTCTCCTCCTCATTTTGTAACAGTATTTTGTACTTTTACTTTTAATACTTTAAATACATTTTCCTGATTTACATGAGTATACTGTCACTTACATAACATACTGTATATTTTCAGTGCAGGACTTTTATTTGTGTCAGATTATTTTCACAAATTATTTTCTGTGACGGTTTGGATTTTTTCTTGCAGCTGTGACAAAGCAACGTATTACAGCAGGATGGTGGTTCACCAGGACCGCGTGAATAACTACGTTTTTTTGGTCTTTACTGAAACATATGGTTGTTAGCCGAGCGGTGCTCGTTTAAGGAATAGGGCAGTACATAAGTGAAGCAGAGCGAGCGGCAGGCAAGTGACGATGCTGCTCATGGCGGGACAGAAACTTTAACTTAACACTATGTTGTCAATCTGGCAGTAAATGCACAGAACAGGTTACAGTGTGTCAGTTAATAAACACTGCAGCCTCTCGAGATCAAGGAAAGTCTCGTCTGTTGGCTTGGGACATTACCATCATCACTGCAGATTTTATTTTGAAGGGTCAGTCTCATGTTGAGATCAAGAACACAGCCTCTGATTGGTTGACAGACACAACCCAAGGTATTTCGGGATTGCCCATGGGCGGCTAACAATATGCTGACGTCAAAAACTGTTTTCAACATGGAAAAATGGATAAATAACTTCAGAAGTCATTCAATGATGGATTTATCACACACACACACACAGACCTCAAATACACACAGAGAGAATACCATGTGTAATGATTGACACAAATAGTCAAATACTACCCGCAGCATGCACACACATTACGGTAGCTCTCTCTCTCTAGGTTAATGTTCAGATATCCAGATATGATTACACAGACTGTTATTAATCTGGTAAAGCATAGGTGCTTACTTGTTTCAGCTGCCCTATTGCCTAAGTTCGTCTGGCTGTACCGAGATGTTTCAATGGTGGTTTAATTTCAAAACACTGACAAACAATATTTAGGCTCAGGGCAACCACTATCGTGACTTGGCTGTCTGTAACCTTTGAAGGCTGCAGGTCAGGGAGACGTGTGGATCCTGCTGCTCCGTAGGGCCCTTGATTCAGGTGCTGAAGGGAAGTGGAAGAGGGAGAGGCAGGGGTTTGTGCGGTTTTACAGAATTAGAAGTCAGATGCAGTTCGTGGGCCTCACAGCACAGTTTTAATTAAGAATTGATGCCATGGGCCAAATTTAAAAGCTAAAATATAAAATTAGAAAAAAGAAATAGGAAAAAGGTGTCTCATTAAAAAAGCACATATTTGGTCAGAGGCTAAAATGGTTGCTTGAGCACCACCAGGAGTTTATCTGTGCACGTGCCTTCACTTAAAGATCCAGTGTGTATGATTTACAGGGATTTAGTGACAGAATATGGCAGAAATGGAATGTATGAGTATGTTTCATCAGTGTATAATCACCTGACAAACACAAGAAAGAATTGTTGTGTTTTGTTATCTTAGAATGAGTTGTTTATCTAAATCTTTACTTCCAGAGGGTGCGGGTCCTCTTTCATGGAGTCTACCATGTTGCACTGCCGTTTTTCCAAATTAGCCCATAACGGACAAATGAATAAGGCCTTCTGCGTTCTGTGCGAGTTTCATGGCCACCGTAGGTTCTCCTACATGCTTGGAAAAGGAGAGTGATACAAAGTGTTTGCAATCTGCAAGCTGGATGCCGCTAAATCCTACACACTGGTCCTTTAATCAGTACAGTTAATTTACAGTTTAATAGAACTTAGTATTGAAAATGCAGATAAAACTAAACTTTTTCACGGCAGCCATATTAATATGAAACTTTTGACCTGAGTATAATGGAAACTTAATTAGTATCAGTGGGAACTCCTGCGTCTATTACTTCATGTCAAACTGGCCGTTGTGTAAAAGATCTGTTCTAGTCTTTTTGTTTTGGGTGCTCACTGAGCTCATGGCTAATGTTAGATGCATTAACCTCATCCTCTGCACTTTCTCTGGTGGTTTCTGAGGTGGAAGATATGTCAGAGTCTCTTGTTCGAGAAGTTACAGAATGATGTACTGTGACTCACAATTATATGTGAAGACTTTAGATATTAATACAGCCAATTGGCCAGTATGTTTTAATAAAATGTAGCTAACTGGTTTGGCTGACATGAATATGTGGCACACAGTGATTTAGTGAGTTAGCTAGCTCACATGATTGCACAAGGATTAAATGTTTACTTTTTATTTTTTTTTATAAGACCCAGGCCTTAGAATGAGACATTTATATCTACAAAATGTGCCAGTCCTTTCCATAGAGGCGGCCATGTTGCACCGTCATGCTTGTACAGTAGCCCACAACAGTCAAACCAAACACTGGCTCTGGGTACAGAGTTTTGCACATGGCCAACATAGGTTCTCTAGACAAAAGTGAAACGAGGTGTTTGCAATCTGCCAGCTCATCACTAGTTGCCACTAAATCCTACACATGGGTCGATTAAGATGACAATAAATTCTACTGCGTCTAAGAAGTTTGGCTTGTTTTGCTGAATGTCTAAATTCTATATTCCCTTAGGTGCAAACTGCAGCACCAAATGTAGTTTACTCTATGTACTTTGATACTGATTTAATTTCTGTTGTACCTCCATACCAGTATTAAGCAAAAAGAATGCTGTAGCATATTCAGCTTGATGTGAATGTCTTATGTGATTGTGTCCCACTGTTTCAGATTCTGCAGACCACAGGAAACTGGTACAAAGCGGAACTCAATGGAACTAAGGGCTTTGTACCCCAAAACTTCATCAACATTGATCTGCCCAGGTAAAACTTGAACAAAGCCAAAAAATAACTGAAACATAGGCAGAGACAGATAGACATGACCTATTTCTGACATTACACAGAAGAGAGTATGAAGTCATCTTCATGTGAAATTAAACAACCTAAAGTTTCTTGGGGAAGCAAGAACTGAGACAGCGTACAGTGGAAATATAGTCATCACGTCATGCTCGAAAATAAATTAACGGTGATTCATACTTTTTACTTTTTACCCTTTTTCTGCCTCCTGCATGACACCAGCTGGTACCAGGAGGACTCCAGTCGCAGCGACGCCCAGGAGAAGCTGATGTCACAGCCGGTGGGGTCCTTCCTCATAAGGGGCAGCCAAAATGCAGCCTCAGGAGGCTTTTCCATGTCTGTCAGGTGCATTCAGCGTGTCTATTTGTATATCTACAGCCGCCGAGAGCTACAGTTTGGTTACTACTATATTTTCCAACGAACATTTAGAGAGATTTATCTATATGGTTAGTGACTGCTAACAGCATTGTTTTGATTAATGCCCATTACATGTACATAGTACATGTAATGGCCATAGTACATAGTATATTGCCAGCAATTATTGATATTGTGACGCTGCTGCTACTAGCTTTAGCATATGCTAGCCCTACTTTCAGAGGTGGGATCAAGTCACTGTTATGCAAGTCACAAGACTGACAAGTCCCAAATCTTAAACTTTGAGTTGTCAGTCCTTAACAAGTATACTAAGTATAATAAAGTAACATTATCCACCTTCATTGATTTACAAAGTTACCTAACTGGTAAGCTCAGTGGCTAAGAGTTAGCTTGCTAACTATGTTAATATCAGCCTCAACTTACCATTGTTTGTGCGACTTCAAATGTCCAATCCTGTTGGAAGTTGTTGCATCTCCATCTGTAATCGGATTGCAGGTTTTGTGCATTTTCCTTAACCAATGGATGAAAGTATTAACAATCAATTACCAATTAATCAGTAATATTAATAAAAATACACGTCTTCTTTTCTTTAAACAATTCTAGTGGTACATTCCTTTGGTAAAAGAACAATAGCTGCTCTTGATATCACTGCTCTGTAATGTTCCACCCACAAGTTTGCTAGTTTTTGTACCAGAACAAACTTATCTTTGTCATTTTTTTAAAACTCGAGCTAAGTAAACTTTAGATAAGTTCTTTGTGGTTCTCTTCTGCACCATGATTGGCTGCTTTCACCGTGGTTCAAACAATGTGGATCTGTGTTGACTTCAAGGTATCGATTCATTTTCCAATCAAAAGGCTCAAGTCGAAGTCACGAGTCAGTGGTGTTCAAGTCCAAGTCAATCAGCAAATCAAAAGTCATCAAATTTGTGGCTGGAGTCCAAGCTGTGACCTCTGCAAAACATTTTCAGAGCTTTTTGTAGAAATCTCAACCAGTGTTGATGGATGCTTTGTTACTTTTGATAACTTGTAAAAGTGTAAGGTAAAAGGTAAAAGTGGCCTTATTAAGCTCTTCTGCCATTTTCACTTCTCCTATATATATATTTTTTTTTTGTTCTGTTTTGTGTTTCATACCTGACAGTGATCCAACTGTCTTCTCTCATTCTGTCAATATCACATCATTGTGGGATAAAAAGACCCAAGCTCAGTTCTTCTATTTGCACTTTCAGTTTTATGCATATTCTTTATTTAACTATTTGACCACATCATTTCCTCCAGCAGATGAACTTTCTGTTTGAGAAACTTTCCCGCATGCAAGAAAGTGACAAAGAGTGTGGGATGTCATAGCAAAGGTTAGCTAGTGCCTGAATTCACCAGTGACATAAGGCAGTCACGCTGTGATGACAAGCCCTATTCCATACTGGTTAAAGGTTATGAGACAGGTTGTTATACTAATAATTTGTCGATGCAGATGCCAGGCGAGTGGCTACATTGCTGCTAAGATGGAAGTTGTCTATTGACTTGTAAATATTTCTAAAAAAAAAAAGTAATAGGAATCAAATATAGGGAGCTGCCGTCTCCTCTTCTTTTCTGTCTTGTCGTTTCTTACGGCCACTTTTATGTTTGAAAAGCATAACTGCTCATGAAACTACTGTATTATCATATTTTCTTGTCATAGGATCAGACAGAGACTTGATATTGGACAACATCAACATACATGTTACCCAGCAGTCATCAATGACAAAAAATACAAATGAAAATATTAAGTTATTCATTTAATTGAATAGTCTATTTACAATTTCTATAGTTAGTGTAGAATAAGCATATGATTATGTTATAGATGGCTACTGGATAGGAAGAAAAGAGAAACCTTGACAGAAACGGGTTTGCCTTTTTGATAGTATATCTAGCAAATAGCACAGGTTTAATATGGGTTCTTATTTGAACACAAATACAGTATATTTCTGATGTGATCTGAATGTCTTGCAAGAGCCCGTTTTCTGCTGAAGACAGTACTGGAGGTCTCTGTCTCTCTAGGCCACCCACCCCCACCCTACAGGCCCGTGGAGCTCACTTACATTATTTGTGTAGATAATTCTGCAGCTTCCAGACATACAAAGCTTAACTATTCAGTACAGATGGTTATGGTTAACATCACGATGAACGGTGGGCAGACCAGTCAGTACAAATCTGATCAATTGTAACAAGCAAGACATTAAAACGCTGAGTACTGCAGTATTGACCTGGAATCTTTTTTTTGACAAGTTACTGATCAAGATTTTTTTGGATTTGATGAGTTCCACAACTTTTAAAGGTATAAAAACTCAATATTAAAAAAAAAAACAACTAAGTATAGACTCATTTAAACAGAATGCCTTTCAGTTATCACTTATGACCCACTAGAAGTGTGTGGTGGTGGCTGTATCTGCAGAAACGCTGGCCTCTGCCTGTACTTCCTTTTTTTTTCTTTTACTATTTTGCTGTGCTCTGAACACTTTACCAACCCAAAACGTCAATATTTCACTTCCTGATATCTTTCTGGTGTGTTTCCAGACAGCTCAGACAAATCTCATCGATTCTACCTTTAAATTATAACTGCAGGTCTTTTCCGTGTCACTGTTTTGGATCCATATGGATGCATTGCATACGCTTGCCACTGAAAACACTCAGTGCTGATTGACTGGAATAAACTTTTAGTAACCTGATACGAAGCAGGTGTTTCTTTGCAGTTTTAAATGACTGTACCAGTGCTCATCTGTCAGCAAAGACAGCAAATGAGTCTCAGGTAAAGATCTTGGTGCAAACGTGTAACCACAAACACCACCAACCACAAAAAATATTAATAGCTGCTCAGTCTGAACAAAGTTTGACCACATTATTTACATGGTGCATCTCTCTGGCTCTGCTATGCTTTTGAATATTCTTATTTATTCGTAAATGGGATTACAAGCTCTAGAAGCCTTAGGGTTGCTTTTCACACAGCATCTCACATTTTAACCTTTATAAATGTAGTCCAGCTGGGTCCTTCACGACACAAGAAAAGGCATACACAGAAAAATAAAGCATTTTCTGTATTTTACTCCTCTGTAGGCATGCAGCAGATGTGCAGCACTTCAGGGTGATGCAGGACAGCAGAGGGCAGTATTATCTGTGGTCAGAAAAGTTCTCCTCTCTCAACCAGCTGGTGGAATATTACAAAAAGAACTCTATCTCCAAACACAGTCGGGTATTCCTACAAGAGATGCAACAACAGGTAGGAAAACCTACTCGTGGAAACCTATACAAGAAATGTGTCATGTGTTAAGAGTAGAAACATCCATTGTAGTATAGGAATGTAGTCATTGATGTATTTAACCATTTCGAATAAAGAGCACAGAAGGAAAAAAATATGTTTTTGTCTCCCAACAGGAAAAAAGAAGCTCAAAAAGTCTATCGCCTCTCCCCACTCCTCCACTCTCCAAATGCCCACCTCTACCTGCACCACGACAGGTATTCAGCAGTAATTTATGTGTCTCTTATGTGTTTTGCTGTATATTCTGAGTATGTGCATGCTCTTTGTTGTAATGACTGTGTTTTCATGTTTGTTTCTGTCTATATTTAGGCTACTTTGTAGAATAAGTCAATTTAAAGGTCCAGTGTGTAAGATTTTTTGGCAGAATATATCAGAAATGGAATATAATATTCATAAGCTTGTTTTCATTAGTGTATAATCACCTGAAAATAAGAATTATTGTGTTTTTGTTACCTTAGAATGAGCTAATTATATATGTAGTGATTTTGAATGAATAAGGGCAATATGAAAAGAAAATGTTTGTCCTGCTACAGCTGAAGGGGCTGCAACAAAGAAAAGCCCACCATGAAATGTCTACAGATCTCAGTAAATAAGAAACAGGAAGTTGAAACAGTTCAGTTCAGTGACATTTGGTCCATGTCTGTCATCTGTCTGTCCGTGTCTCATCCTGTATGTCCTCCTCTTCTGTGTCCAGGACAAAGCCTCCCCCACGCTGCAAGTCAGAGCTCTGTACAGTTTCCACGCCGAAGAGTCGGACGAGCTGGAGTTCAACGCCGGTGATGTCATCAAGGTCCTGGAGAGCTCTGACCCGGCATGGTGGAAGGGCCAACTAAGGGGCAAAACAGGCCTGTTCCCCTCCAACTACACCAAACCCATTTGAGAGGAACACAAAGACAAACACGTGATATTTCCGTACCCACATCATATATCTAATGCAAAATCTTGCAACTTAACGTAAACCAACAGCAAAATGCTCAGTGTCTGCTGACAAAAAGCATCAGTCGTCATGTTGCTTTAGACGCACATATTGTTCGCTGTCTCGCCGGCGCCCCTCTCAACACTCATTTCTGTAACTTGTACTCTCTACTCACCTTATCATCACTTCATACCCAGCTCCACTGCTTTTAGTTCATTTATAAAACTGTCATTGGCAGACCCTCCCCCCATACCTCTGCTCACTGCTCAGTATCTCAAACAGCACCCACAGTTTACACTCCAAGAATTTCATTAACATGATCATCCCAAAAGTCTGCACCTCCTTCGGCCGTTTCTCATTCCAGTTTGCTACAAAAGAAGCTAAAACTCCACACCTTCATTCAGTTACTCATCTTTAGTAACTCGTTACAAACGATCGTCTTCTGTATCTCAGGAAAATTGTTGTTTTATATTCTGTACGTGTTGTGATGTTTTAATATTGTGTAAGATTGTTTTCAAACCAGTTAAGCTTATGTCAGTATGTAGCCTACTGTAGTTACCTGTCATGATAACACAATTCCATTGCCTATTGTTGCTCTCTTCTTCAGTGCCTCAGTATACTGTACTGTATGTTAGGTGATAGAAATAATTTATTTGTGCACCTGCAAACCTCAGAAAATATAATAAAAACTTGGTCAAAAATAAATAAATAAATGTAAGCTACAATATACAAGATATTAATGAAACAATATTTATTTTCAAACTGTTTTAATTAAAAACAACAAAAAACAATGACGAGCATTATTATTTAGAGTTGATGATACTTGGGAGAAGTGTTCATATAATATCTGTATTCATAAACTGTGCAGCACTGTAAGTACAACATGATGTAAAAATCCTTTAGCGTTCCCTGTAATATTATTGTATTTAAGGAACCTAAGTCTCCATAGTCAGTAATATTCTGCGAAAACTAAACTATGCTATAAATCAGAGGTTTATATTGTCTCTCCTCAGACAAATTTAATATTCAGTCTCAAACTCAAGTGTTTCACTTAATTATTTTTAATCATGATGATGTTATTTGGTGACATATATACCCAACAATTAAGCTGACATAGTCTAACCTTACTGAGAAAGATAATAAATTCGCAGGAGGCCAACTTCCTGCTTTGAAAACCTGTTCTAAACCACTGAGATGACTGATGATGATTTTGTGTGCCGTGATCATGTCTGCAAAGGTATACAAGACGTAGGCTTCTGAAATACTGAACACCTGAGTTTATTGGGACATTAATGGGACATTTGGACACCCTTAAGGTGAGGGAGTAGGACCCACAGACTTCAATCTTCAAGGTACAGAGAGAAGATAGAGAAAATACTACAGAGTGGTTGTAAACCTTTGTCAGATTTAACCTTGGGTTTGTCATTCACTCCGTGAGGTCATGTGACTCAGCTTATCTTGTGTGACCCACATAGAAAGCTGCCATTCACTCAGTTTATTACCTGGGCTGGTTTGTTTTTGAAAGGATGACCAAGAGGTGAAAGACAAGTTCCTTCCTTGACAGCAAGTCATGTTTCCACAGAACCAGTCCTTTCCAAGCTAAACGCTGCTGCATTCAAGTACCATCTGTAAGTCAGGCATTCTGATTGGAAATCCTAAATGTTACCAGTCTAGTTCTACTCTTTGCGTTTTTATGTCATTTTTAACTTCTACTCCATTAAATTTCAGGGGGAAATATTATAGTTTTTACTTCACTACATTTATCTGACAGCTTTAGTTAATTATTACTTTACAAATGAAGATATTTCCATTAAAAACATATTAATCTGTAAAATACAATGTTTTGACATAAAGTGAACCACCCAATGATTTATACAAGTGTAACCAAAATGATTAGTTAATTAATTTATGCCACCATTTTGGTAATCATTTTAATTTATTTTTCATGTAAGATACTTCATGACAAGCATGTCATTTTGATGTTTGGGTGGTTGATTGGATAAAACAAACTTTGTAAAATTGTAAAGGTGTCACTTTTGGCTCTTGATAATTGCATTTCTCACTATTTTTAGAAATTTGACAAACCATACAAATCAGTAATTTAACAGAAAGAGTTGTAAAAGAGTATTTGTACAGTGTGGGACTAGAACTTTTACTTAAAGGTAGAGTTCACCCCAAAATCAAAAATACTTGAAACTGCTCACAACAAGGTCTGTACATTTTCTAACTGGGTCGTGATTTTCGCTATTGAGTCTTTCAAATGCATATTTTTGGCACTTTGAGCACCACATGCCCAGTTCCATTTAGTCCCATTATATTTGAGAGAGGGTAGACATCTCTACAGCTCATATCTCCAAAACTCTGCAACTCACACCAAATCCAGCAAAACAAGATGGATGAATAGCACTACAGATAAGAGGGAAAATACCTATTTTTGATTTTGGGGGTGAACTGTCCCTTTAAGTAAAGGGTCTGAATAGTTCCTGCACAATTGTTTAAAAGATTAATAATTAAATTTATGTTTGAAGGGTCTGGTCGTGGTACAGAAGTGAGTTGTTGCATTTGGGTTGCAAGAGTAAAAATTAAACAACAAATAGCCTAGTGGTTCTCAAATAGAGGTCTGGGGACCCAAGAGGTCTATGGCAGTGTGCCAGAGATCTTTGAAAACTTTTCAGATTCATTCATTTAATTATCATGACTTTAAAAGGCTTCATTATAGCTAAACAAGCATGATTAGACTTTTAGTAATCATTACTTTTTTACACAACTATATCCTTTTCACAAACAATTTTATAGGCTAAGTCCCAGGATAGGACTATTTTATTGCTTCTTTTCATTTGCTATTCAAAACGTAACTTTACCTGACAGTTACAGTATTCACACAGACCTTGAGTAAATTGGCTCATTTTAGCAGTTTATAGACGTGCCAATATTGCAGTCCTCTTTATTCCATTTGCACATGAAGGCAGCATGGGTTGTCCGCCTCGCGCCCCACCTCTCTCCCCCTAAGTCAGGTGAGAAAACTTTCCCAGCTTCATTGTCACCTGTTCGGCTACACGCACAGGGAGAAAACACCAAACAGACCCCACGGGGTGAGCGAGAGGTCCTGAGCTCCAGGAGGGGAACCCGCTGCCACAGCCATGGCCGAATCCCAGCTCATGTGCATGGAGGACGGCCACATCGGAGCCAAGATCCCGGAGTCCAGACCGGAGTTCTACTACAGCGAGGAGCAGCGTGCGGCCATCGAGGAGCTGCTCAAGAACGGCGACGGCGCCTTCAAAATGCGACTTAAAGATGACAACATGAAAGACTTCCTGTCGGCCAGAGAAGTCAAACAGCTGATGGGAACTTTCAAACAGTACGACTCGGAGAATGACGGCAGCAAGGCGTCCTCCGGCACCGACGCGGATTCGGGGGTCCATTCCACCTACTGGCCCCAGATGTCGGACACCGAGGTGCCGCCGCTGGACATCGGCTGGCCCAGCGGGGGGTTCTTCAAAGGGGTGACCCGGGTGGCCGTCCACACACACCCGCCCAAAGACAACGGACCTCACATCAAAGAGGTGGTGCGGCGGCTCATCCAGGAGGCCACCAAGGTGAGGACAGGGACTATCATACAGTATGTCATCTTTATTATCAGGGTTGTCAAGAAATTATATCTTCAAATATGGTACAACACTTTTTAAAAGTTGACATTTATTGTCATAAAATGGGAGCCCTGGGCAAAATACCAAACTTTTTATTGCCACATCTCAATTAATACCCAGTATGTATATGTGGTCCAATATGCCCATATGAAAACTTTTTTTCATGACAACATAATGTAGATTGTTTTTGTTTGCTTTATAAGCAGAATTTTATTGATCTTCTTTCTTAATTCAGGTTTTATATATATGTATATTTTGCTCTATTTGTGTTCTTCTGTTTATACTTGTCAAACTGTAAAATGTTCTGCCTCCATAACATATCTGTAGATTATTTTTTCGATTAATCAATCAGTGATTTGCTCCATTAAATGTCAGAAATGGTGAAAAATGCTGATCACTGTTTTACAAAGCTGAAGCTGATGTCCTCAAATGAAATCTTGTGTCCAAAACATGAAGATATTGAGTTTACTCTCATAAGAGGAGTAAAGAAACCAGAAAATATTCACATTTGACAAGCTGAAATCAGAGATTTGGGCATTTTTATATTGATCGATTATCAGAGTAGTCGGTAATTAAATTAATAATCGATTAATAGCTGCAGCTCTTCTATCTTTGTCACAGGTATTTATAGGGGAAGGTAGTATGGCTTAAAAATAATTGTAATTTTTGGGCTAGGCACAATATATGATATATATTTCAATATGCACATTTTCTCTAAAATAAAGTAAAATAACTATAAATGATCGATTAGTGCAAACATATGATGATCGTATGCAGTATGATGCACTGCTGTAGATAAAGCTAACAAACACCAGTGCTGGGCAATATGGATAAAATCCAATACACAGTATTTTTGACCAATACCTCAATATTGCCACAATAATGTTAGAATATTTTTTGTTGTCCAGTATCAGACAGGTCTGAACTGAGATGAATAAGAAAGGTTTATGATCTACAGTGAGAGGAGATTCCAGATAGAAAAATCTCAGTATTTATGGCGACAACAGTTGACTGAATAGGTGATTAGATGCTGGAGAAAAAAAGAGTCGTGTTGTGTTTTGTTTTTCTTTCTTTTTCTTTTTTTAACCACAGATAAGGACTACAGAGTTATGAAGTGGTGAGTGAGTTTGAAGTAGTTGAAGAATGCAGTTTACACATGAAGTTGTTCTGCTTTTATGACCTGCTTGAATCCCGTAATTTCCTTTGACCCAGTTTACTTAAGCCACATTACATTTTATCACACACATACTCATATCTACACTGTTGTCAGTTTGCCTGATCACATAATTAAATTGGATGTGTAGTTATTGTTTGGAAAATTAATGATGTTTAGGTGGAAACAGTCTGACATGTTGAGCTCAGCCTCAGTGGGCGGGGCAAAAGAATTATATAACTAGAACACATCATCACACATGTGACCAGGACAAAATATTATGTTTGTTAAATATTATGTTTAATTTATGATGATTAAAAGTCAGTTTACGAACACGCCTTTGATAATTCTAATTTAGTGTGGTTTATTTAATCATGGAAGGCCAATTGGTTTCTGTTGCAACGCTGCCACACTATAAGGACAAAAATATGTGGACATTAAAATGAACCTTTATGGCAGAACAGTCATATTGGATTGTACAGATTTACCCAATAAAGTGGCAACTGAGTGTGTTATTATCAATCACTTACTAGATTTTTTGTTTCTTTTTTTGTTGCCAACAAAGGGACCAAAATCTGAATTTTACTTTTAGGTTATTTAGACAACCAGCAAATATCCACACACGAGAACCTGGAACCAGTTTTTCTGGCATATTCTCTGAAGAATCTCTCTCTTAAAAAAAATCTTAATTTATCCAATAATCATTTTCTTATGATCAATTAATCAGTCAATCTGCAGGAAGGGACCTTCCCCAAACTGTTGCCACAAAGTCGGCAGCACTTTTTCTTTAAAAATATAATTTTATGTTGCAGCATTGCATTTTTCAGAGTCACCTCAGATAAAGCTTGGTAAAAGTTCTCCCCCTTTAGTTTTCTAGCGTAGTTTTGCCCAATTCCCGGTTAACTGTGGTATCATGATTATGTTATTTGATCCAGTTGAGCAAAGATAGCATGATATTTGTTTGTTCAGACGACACCAAATACATTGGAGAGATTTTTCAAAAGACACTGCCTTAAAAAAACCACTTAACACCCTCTGACATCTGGCCTTTGTCTTCAGTGGGAAAGGGTACAATTTACATTCAGTCCGGGGTCAAGTGAAGGCTTTTCACCTCCACCTTTGGCCCTTCAGTCATCCATACCTACGTGGCATTTGGCTTGACTCAGCTCGACTCCATGCGTCAGCGCAGCAGAATTTGCACCCACTCGAAGGCGTGTGATCGACTGATGAAGCACTCGTCCTGAGTCGAGCGGCTGAACAGTAGATAAAAATCTTGTTTCTTAGAAATTCTTCACAGTAAAAGTTCCACATTATTTTCTTATCTTGAAGCTTTTATCATTCCCTTCACTGATCCTCCCCTGAAACTGTTTGGACCAAACCAAGAAGACAAAAAAAAGTGCCATTATGTGGACAGGCATGTCCATATACTTTTGGCCATGTAATGCACATTATTAGTAATATTGCCATTGTATTAACTTGCAAAGTTCCCAGGTGGGGTGAAGTAATGTTTGAGTGATTAATCCCTCCCCACACAGGAACTAAGAGCTTCAAATGGGTCTGTGTTTGAGTTGCCCATCGCAATGTTTACTCATACGCTGCTGGAGCCCGGCTGAGTCATCTGTTCCGCCTGCTCACGGCTCGCCCTGCCTCATTATGACTCTTTTTTTCTTTTTTTTTAAACTGGGTCAAGGAAAGACTGATACAACTTTATTATGCAACTCATCTATGGATTTCCCTCAGAATTTCTTTGGGAGTCCAGCTTCTCTTCTGTGTTTACCTTCCCTCCCATTCTTTCTTTCAATCTTTTCTTTTGTTTTCTTTTTTTTTGCGCTTTCTTGTTCCCTTAAGCTTTTCTTCCTCCCCTCCCTCCTTGTGTCAAACAAGTTCATGCTGTACCTCCTATACAAGAAGCATTGTAAGTGGTGAAACAAGATCACCAGCCCTCCTCTTTTCCATGCTTGCAGTTTTTAAAGACAGTGATTTACAGTATTTACATACGAGTCTGTACACATTACCCTGCTCCCTGGTTGTTCAGCCTTCCAGTTATTACCCTGTCATGTTGGGAACACAGAGTGAGTGTTTTATTTATAAGTTTATTTCCTCTCAGTTCTAAATACTTAAATTTATATTATACATATTTTTTTCCAGTCTTTTTGGGGTGTTTCCTGGAGTAGTCAGAGAATGATGGTAAATGCATGGTGTGCATGTGTGGAGCATAACAAACATACCAGCTTTGTTGTCGTTTATCAGAAAGGGAAGGAGCTTTTCTTAAAATAACACACACACACACACACACACACACACACACACACACACACACACACACACACACACACACACACACACACACGCTCAACATAACTCAACTCATGTTGAGCAACCAGTTCTCCAACAGATTAGTCTTGGCATGCAGATATCAAATTTCTTCTCAGTTTAGTTGATGATGATCCTGTCAGGAGGCTTCATGTCTCTGAGTCTGCCGTCCGCGCACGTCCCAGCTTGCGTCTGTGTTGTTCACCTCACTCAGAGTCCACTCAGCATTTTTCCTCAGTGAGACACTGTGTGGAAAACAACAGGCCTTTTCTGCCTCACACAGGAGCATTTGTTACAAATTTAAATACAGGACACTTTTCTCTTTTTTTTCCATGACTTTGCTCTCCGGGGGAAACAGTGGAACATTTGAATATGATACATCTCCTAAACCTACATCCTCTGTTTGTGCTGAACATGTCCTAACATGTTTGAAATGACCTTCTCCCTCTTTCTGTGGCCTTTCTTTGTCTTTCACTCATATCGATCATATCATTCTATGGACATAACATGCAACTTCTGTCTAAGTGGTTTGACTCTGAATGTAACCTATAAAGTTCATTAAACATTCCTGACCTGAAGACTTTGCCCTGTACTCTCAGCCACAGGGCCTAAGAATGCCTCTTTTGGTCATGTGTTGGTCTGTCCAACACTTGTCTACATATCATAACTACAACACACCAGACTCACCTTACATTTTGATATTTTATGGTCCTAGATAAGAAATCTAATGTTTTCTGTAACCCTGTGACTTTTTGTGTAGTAGTACTACTCATATTAAGGCCTCGTGAGCAAAAATATGTAGTCATTTACATACCAACAGCATCATATTAAAGTATGAAACAACAACTGCAACAAGCCACAAAGGCAGACAAAATAGGCTCCCAGCGATGGAGTACAACCGAAGAGTCAGTTCTAGGGGTGTCACAATTTCAGTACCAAAAAGAAAATCGATTGAAGTGAACCTTCAATTTCAAGAATTGAATCACAAGGCAGAATCGGTGTTTCTTATCGCCAGCGCAAGAAAAAAAAAAGAACACTTCAAAGACGACACGGCGTAGCTTACCGGCTATTTTATCACACTTGATACCAAGAATATGAATAACAGTTATCGGGGCATAAAACCAACAGTCTGTTGATCTTTGCTAATTGAAACTCAGTCAAATAGTCTAACAATGACATACCCATCCGTGAAAAAAAAAAAAAAAAATGCTGTTGCTGTTGCCTGCTGGTTAAAAACGGTACTAAATGTGTTTTCTAAATAAAATATTTGAAAAAATTAACAATTTTCTTTGTATGGTACAGTCTACTGGAACTACTTTGCAGGAGCCTAAATGCAATTGTTTGTTTTTTGGTTAAAAAGGTTAGTAATAAATCATTTAATTTAACAGTTTAAATGAACAGTAATATAAGTTAATAGATTTAGAAGGAATTAAATGGTATAGTTGCAGGTGTTTTCAGTTCGTATGTATGATGTTGTAATAAGAGAAATCATTTAAAATGTATTTAGATGGAGTGTAATTTAAAAGTGTAATTTATGTAATATTTGTAACGGATGGGAGCATATAACCATTTGGTGTTTTCAAGTTGCTGCACACCTTTAATTACTTTAATTGAGGCTCCCATGAGAGGTCAGTCAGACAGTCAGGCAAGAGTGGACGTTTTTTTTTTTTTTTACCTCTCTCCTTTTTCTCCTCTCGTTGTTGATTTTTACGTGGATGTGATGGATGCTTAATGCACAAGTTTGACATTTTTTCTGTACTGCCTTTTTTTGTGTGTGTTTTCAAGAAGTTTGTACGAGTGGTGCTGTGGAATTTTTCATAGATGTGGATTATAATTAGAGCGCAGAGCTAAGCTCCATTCTATGGAAACCTATTTTCTTTCTGCAGCAGAATCTACTGGAACTATTATCTTTCTACTTGAAAGAAAGTAGTTCCCACATGAAACTGCTTACAGCAACGTTAGTTCTAGAGCAGGCAGACATCTCTACGGCTGATATCTCCAAAACACGGAGACACCAAGTCCCCACCAATTCCAGAACAATTTAGATGGATAAATGGCACCACAGGTCTGAGGAGAAATATGTATTTTTGGCGTGAACTGTCCCTTTAATGCCAGGTGTAACAGGACGCTAAACTTCTACACTTGTTTAAACTTCCTCTAGCTGACCCTTATTCTGACAAGACTCAATTTTTGCTGCATAATTAACAGAATAGACTAAAAACTATTAAATACACCACAGGTGGACACAGTTTAACCTTTAACTTTCAGCATATTGTTGTCATTTTTGCAAGTTACAGTTAAATCTGTTCGATTTTGCCAACATACACAACTACTGGGTCTGATTTCCTTTATTTGGTAAAAACAAACGTCTCCTAATTCCAATGCTCTGACAGAGGAGAAAGCAAAAGCTGTAGGGAAGCCTTTCTTAAGACAGAGACAGATTTAAGTCCTAAATTCCTCCACTGCTCTCCTTTTGTTGTTGTACAGCTCTGTGTCTGTGATGTGTCAGCCTGACTGGAACTCAGCAATGGGATGAAACTGTGGTTTTCTCCACTGTTGCAAGACCAGCCCCCGGGGTGAATGCATCACTGGGTGGCAAAGTGCTTCACTGAGACAGATTAGCTTCTTCTGCTGGTTCCTTTGTTAGCTGTGTAAAAAGACATGCTGCCCGTAAGCATCTTATTGGCTTTTTTGAAAGGGAACATGGATGAGAAACAGAGCGCTTCATTCATGCCTTTAAATGGTTAGTCTGTGTTTTTTTTTTTCCTGCCCCAACATGATAAAAAATACCCTGACCCAACCATGAAGGAAATTTCATAAATTTACATTAAAATTTTCTGTTCTGTGAACAAAGCTTTGTCTACAAAAGGATTACATAACATGACGCACTCAGCGAAGTCCATTACAGGCTTGTCATTAAGTCAAGAGTCATATTAAGAAGTTTGTTATACAACTGTACATAGTTTTGGTTTGGCCACGTAGAATCATCTGTGTTATTCACATCATCCAGCCAAATAAAATCCAGTGATTTCTGTGTTTTGTTTTGTTTTTTTTGCTTGCCCAAATTAGATTCCTGGTTCTGGTTAGTTGTAGTTATGTAACTGACACTGGTTTCTTTTTCTGTGAATACCATTGTGCTGGTGCTGTGTGTACATTACGGTTGGGTTGGGTGCTGGCATGTCGCTGAACAGTGGCTGTCACTTGTTCTTTAACTTAGCAAAATAAAACAACAGAAATTACCCGAACATATGCCCCCCGCCCAAAAAAGTGACCGGCGATAAACTAGCCAGTCATCAAACACTGATATATTTCTGTAACCCTAGTATACATTTGTGTTGTTAAGTGGAGGTTACCTGCATTTTTAATTTGTTCCATGGCAGTGAATGAATGAAGACTCACGATTTGTTTTAAATCTTGCAGTATAAGTTGCATTAAATTGTGATTTCCTCAGGCACTAATCTGCATGCTCTTGTCAAAACACATTTTGAATTGTCGTCGCCTTTAAAATAAATCAGTTGAACCCGTTTCTCTCGCAGGTCATAGCAATAGTGATGGACATGATCACAGACCCCCAGATCCTGCAGGACCTGATGGACGTGGCCTCCCGTCGCTCCGTGCCCGTTTACATCCTGCTGGATAGCCAAGGTGTGCCGCACTTCCTGGACATGTGCTCCAGGCTGCAGATCGGCTCACAGCACCTTCGGGTAAGACGGCCCTTTAACATTGGATACTGGGGGAGCACAGGCATGCGAGAGGATGACCCCGAACATATTTACATACACCATAAAACCAAATGTTGTGACTGATTATTCATTGTTTATCGTGTTATTATATTCAATTTTTGCCTTATTCTGCTAGAATAGATCCTTGAAAATCTTAAACACTGGTCCTTTAAAACATGTACCCAGGGTTCTGTGCAAAGCACTTTTACAACTTGTTAAACTAGATTATCCTGGGAGAATGAAGTAACTTGAATTAAATTATTCTCATGTCAGAACCTGTTGACAAAACTCAGTCATGTCTTACTTACAGTAAGCACCATCTCAGAAAAAAACACATAAGGCACAGCATATCGCTCACAAAGTCTTTACGTGGGTGAAAACTTTTGTCCAGTTTTTAGCAGATTTGTACTCCGGTCATTACTTAAACAAATCGGCTGGCTGGTTGGGAAATCTGCCACATAAAAGGTGATAGCTTGAAATGAAAATAGAAATGAAAGTAACAGAAAAATATGTAGGCAGAGGCCAAACAATAAGGACAACTAGAGAAGATCTTGAAAACAGACAATCAGTGCCATCATCAGAGTTATGTGTTTCGTTTAATCCTTAAAGAGACCAGGCATAATTGCAGCACCAAAATCACCATATTTCAAGACATATTTCCATTCAAGCTTTAGTTTTGCTTTATTTTACATTTCATCTGTACATTTTGGCCTAAAATATAGACAACACTAAATCGGTCAGCATTTGTGTGGCTGCAGTGTTTAAAAAGCAGACTGCAGGATTTGTTTGTGACCAGGAAGGAATTTAATTTTAAAGGTCCTCGTGGAGGAGACTGAGAGAATAACATTCACGTTTCATCAAATTATAGATTCAGCAAACATCATTGCATGAAACATCAATTCTCTTCCATAAGCAGCCAGTAGAAAGTTGGGGTGCAGTGAACCTTGGTGATTTTCTAGAGGACGGATCCCGTCAACTGTCTCCTGTTTTCAACTCTGATATAATGTCACCCTGTTGACGTTGCTGTCTGTGTTTATTTCCCATTCAATCCTCTGACTGTGACCCTCTGCGGCTGCAGAACATCAGAGCCAGATCACTTCAGGGAGTCGGCTTCAGCTTGTCCTTCGGCAGACTGCCTGGGTCACTCTGTCCTAAATACATGCTGGTGGACGGAGACAAAGTTATGTTTGGCTCATACAGGTGAGGACTGTCTGTGTGTGTGTGTGTGTGTGTATGTGTGTGTGTATGTGTGTGTGTGTGTGTGTGTGTGTGTGTGTGTGTGTGTGTGTGTGTGTGTGTGTGTGTGTGTGTGTGTGTGAAGGTCTGCTTATGTGTACAATAAGCCCATGCTAGATGGATAAATATGGAAAAATATTTGTGTTTGCAGACTATTGTTCCTCTTCTGTTCTCTAAAATTAAAAAATTTGAATGTCTCAAAATAAATTGGTCCTACAAGCAGAGAGTTCTTCATGGCCGGCAGCCAGTGCAGCCAAAATGTTTACGACTGTGTGAGAGAGCGTGAGCCAGAGCGAGCTTAATGTTGTTGAAAGCAAGGCCAGAAGTATAACTCACTCCTACACTTCCTAGAAGTCTGTATGTCACATCCTGCAAAACCCAAAGTGCCTTAAAAGTGTACGAAATCTGGACACCTGTGACCTTCTAGTTCAGAAGAAATGTGGCAATATATATCTTTGAATAGCAAATATACATAGCATCACTACTAAGCAAATATTAAGCTTGTGTGAACATCTGTGAGTCATGCAGTGAAGTAATTATCAGAAAAGTACAACTATTTTTCTTCTTCTTATTATTATTATTATTATTTAAGTTTCTCAACAACTTCTAGCTTCTTCTTTATCACAATGACCACAAAATATAGGTGCGGAAATAATATATTATTTGTTCAATACATCGGTTAGTTTACTTCCTGTTTCCTTTGTATAAGTGTGGACTGAATGGCCACAATGGGTATTTTATTTTGAAATCTTTTTATTGAACGTTTTCATGTCCATTTACTCGTCACAAGATGCATCACAGCAAACAACATCAACAACAAGCTTGACAAGGCACACTAATGTCAATACACAAATAGATATATGTACACATACAGTTACAAAATACAGCAACAAATATACACACAGAAAGAGCCAGACAGATGTTCAGAGAACCCGACTTAATGCTTAATGTTTTGATATGAAATTTTGTTCAAAATGAGAGAGGAAAGGTTTCCAAACATGAACATGTACTGAGCGCCTAGTGGAGCAGTTAAACAATGTATTTAACAATGTTTAAAGTTTTCCGAGGGCTTGTCTTTGTTTTGTGTTAATACATTTGCATGAGCTACAGTACTTAGTTACAATCATCTGTCAAGTATTTAGTAGAATAATAGCATACATAGAATGTGACATAGATGATTTGTGCATACGTGACCTCAGTCTCAATAAAAAATGCTCAAATGATAGAATGTAACATAGAAAACTTGGATTTTAAAATAATAAATACACAAAAATGTTGCTGTTTGTACTTAGTATGCAATACTGAAAATGTGTAAGGACCCTGTTTTTTATTGTCCTTCGTTACAAATAATGATAACAATAAAATGTTCTCAAAACTGCAAAATTCAGACCCAAGTTGTAAAAAACACAACCTGGAATTATCTTCCAAGGACCACAGATAAAAATAAACTCCTAGCTACATCTGGTATAATATGAGTATTGTACCTTGTCCCTTTAAATAAAGCATGAAAAGTCCACATTCCTTGATTTGATTCTTTGGACACATGCTTATTGCATTTGTGAAATATGTCTTTTATATTTAAATATTAAATTTCTTTGTATAATCATATTTGCTGTTAATCTAATGGACCAATGAGGACACACAAAATCTAATGAAGATGATACCTGTTGTGAAACATTTCTCTGTCTCTGTCCCAGTTTCTCCTGGTGTACGTCTCGTATGGACCGGAACATGATCACTGTGATGACGGGACAGGTGGTCGACTTCTTCGACCGGGACTTCCGTGAGCTTTATGCCATCTCTGACAACATGGACCTCTACAAAGAGTTCCACGTCAGCCCGCCTGCTGCTAAAGTGACCACCACATTGCGCTCCAAAGTGGGGCCCAAACGCCCGCCTTTACCGGCGACCACATCCCGCTTCCAGGTTAGCTTGGGGGATTCACGGAAAGCGGGCATCCAGGTCCCCGCACACAAATTCTACAACCCCAAATACTCGCTGGTGTTTGGCGACACCCCGCGTCCGCCGGGGTCTCTGCAGGAACGCGGACCCAAGAGGGGGTCGATTCTGGCCGAGGCTCCTGAGGAGGTGGAGCAAGAAAGCCAGCGATTGTCCCTCAGTGAGAGGAAGGACCGGTTTAGCCCGATGCCGTCAGAAGCGCCAAGCGAAAGCTTCCAGAGACCCAACGGAGTCAAGCCGGAAAAGAAGGGGTGGCTCAGTTTCAAGCGGAAATTCTCCAGAGGGAAATCGTCCAGTAAGCTTTCGGTTAACAGCCTGACGAGCAACACGTGTCCTTCGCCCACAGAAACCAACCGGACTGAAGAGAACGAGGACAGCTTTGAGGTTATCGTGAAATCTCCATCCAAGTGGAGGAGTAAGAAGCTGGGCAAGAAGACAGACTCTGAGCAAACTGTCAACACTGTACAGGACAATGAGAGTAAGTCAGGACTAAAGTGGATTTGTAAAGATTGGATCAGGAAATGGTGGTAAATCTGAGGGGTCACGAGTAGATTTGGGCCTCAGTCAGGCAAGTGGGGCAGAAGTCTACCTATCTGATAGTAATTCTTACTTGCCCCTGTGCAGATTGTGTTAGTGGTTATTAAATAACAACAAAGACTAAAGTTAATTGTCATGTTTAATCTAGGGCTAAAACGTTTATAAAATAACAGAAAATAATGGAAAAATGTCCGTCCCAGTTTTTCTGTGAAGATTCTCTGTTATCCAGGTCACGGCGTTAGTAGAAAAGGTTGTTTAGCCTCTTGGATGAACCCTACCAAGTCCAGTTGCTTACAACAACCTTTTCTTCACGTCTCAGTTTCTTAAAGTCTTTAAATGTCTGGTTTTGTCAGTCTGAAACCGAAAGATATTCAGTTTAATAAGATAACAAACAAACAAAAGGAAATCTCTATATCTGAGAGGCTGAAAACGGCAGTGTCTACCATTTTGCATGAGAAATTACTTAAATGTTTATCAAAGGTAGTTTAATTCCTTTTTATTTACTTGCCCAATATGGCATTTTACTTGCCCCGAGTGTGCAGGCAACCCTTACTGTTGAGCCTTGCCATATACTCTAGTGAAATGCCAAGAGGGTATGAATAGGTAAATACCACCAAAGCCAAGAGACAATTTTAAACTTTTTTTTTTTCTCTAGTCTTGAAAAAGGCTCTTTAACTCTGTCATGATCTATGGATTATGCTACTGGCTACAATCGATTTTCTGTCAAAGGGTTTAAAACCTCCAATCCAGTGGTTCTCAAACTGTGGGGCAGTGGGGACTGAGGGGCATAGAGCCGCTGCTCTGTGAAGTTGAATCAATAGAATTTATTTATGGAAAATCAACAAACAATAGTTTGCTGATGCTATTGTGCTGAGCTTTACATTACTGGAATTCAACTTCGTTCATTTGTTATTTGTTGGTTCCCATATCATTGTTGACAATTTATGGAAAAAAGAAATGTGGGGTTGGAGGTGCTAAACTTTTTTTAGACTTCTGACTGCTGTTCTGATCTTATTTTATGGCAAATAATAGTTACTTTTGAGTAATCCTGGTTTAAATATTTTTAAATATTTTTACAATATAGTGATGAATTCTATGTAATGATTTTCTCACCTCACAAATCTCTTTTTATAATAATTTTGTGACTGTTTCTCTTTTTTCTCACAGGTGTTAAGAGTCGACGTCGAGGAAGACAAGGCTGTAAAGTCTCTTGAGGACCCCAGAACAGAGTACAACATTCTTACAGATGGATTACAAAGTGACTTTCTTAAAACTAATGCCACCTTTTTTATTGTGCAATACAGTAAGTACTTTATCCAGTGCCTTACAGAAAGACCAAATGAATGTACAGTCCTTCAGGTACAAATGTTACCAAATGTTACAATGTTTAAATGTTTGCCGCCAAAATGCCAAAACTCAATAATCAAAGTGTTGTGGGATGCCTGTTACCCATATGGGCTGCAGAAAGGTCTGATGGGATACTTCCTGGTGATTACCTGCATCATGTTTGCTCTGAACCTTGGTGGGGCTTGAGGGACGTCGGGCCGACTGTTTACCCCCTGGACACGTGTATGTATACTTGCATAGTGAATATTTGAGAGCACAAAATGTGAAGTCTTCTTCGGCTCATTCTGGAGTTTTAAAGAGAGCAGTCATCAGACAGACTTAAAGGGCCAGTATGTAGGATTTAGTTGCATCTGGTCGTGAGTCTGCAGATTGCAAACACCTCATAGAAGAACCTGCACCATGTAGATTTCTGACTTCCATTCAATACTTAAAAAAAAACATCCGTTCAATACTATTTTCTCTAAAGAATTGCCACAGCCCTAACCCTAAAATCTTTTATTTGTATTAAGAATAATTCAGTATTTCCCCGACAATTTGAAGACAAAACATTTTATTGTTATGTTGTGAAGTCATCATTTTCACAGTAATATTGAAAGACCTTTATTCTGAAATGACCTTCCATTTCCTCTCTATCCGCTTATAAAAAGCTATGAGCTGTTACGTTGACTGTATGAAGATCTAAGGTTCTAAGGTTCTTCTTGCTCTCTGTCTGAGCTGTTCATGATGTTGCATGTTACTGAAATCGTTTCAATTGTTCAAAACGGATACATATTGAAAATCTTCATATCTTACAATACTAGAGCCTGTGGTGGCTGCAGAACGTGAAAGGCCTGTATCTAGAACCAGTGTTTGGTTTGTCCGTGCAACATGGTGTTCTTCATTGCAGAGAACCCGCTCCCTCTGTAAATACAGATTCTTATTTACATACTTATGAATATTACTTCATTTCTGCCAGTAAATCCCCATCAATCTTACACACCAGGCCATTAATTTTGTCCTTTACACCTGGTGTTAAAATGGGATCTGTATCCAGAAGTGTTACCTGAATCTCGCCTTTGTGTTTACATCTGTTATCTTTAATGCGTTCTGGTTATCCTCATTGACACTGGATCCTCACTGAGACTGGATCTCTGTCCTCCAGAGCAAAACCTGCACTGTGTAATCTGAGATAGAGGCGGATCAGCCCCAGACTCCTTTTTTAAAAAGCAAAGGTTTTGTGAGTTATTGAGTCAGGTGAAACGTTAGAAACTTTGCAAAACACTGTTTACAACATATTCTTAATTTTTTGCCCCCTCTTGTAAATTTGGTAAATGCAATATGTCAAGTTATCCCTTTCTTTGTGTTAAAAGTATTGTCAGTTTGTGTTGCAGTACCAGTGTGTAGGTTGCTGTGTAATTAGATACTGTTTATGAGGCGTATTAAATTTCTGTGGGCAGCAGCCCTTTAACAGCCTCAATCTGGCCCTTTGATTACTCAGAAATGTCAAACAAAAATTATGAATAAATACATTTTTCAAAGTAGAGAGGCTGATTAGCCCATTCATTGATTATGTCTTTTGTGAAGCACAAACATTTATTTCAGTTAAAAGTTTTAACTCGGGTTGTTAAAGCAGAGGGAATTCAGGAGAGTTGAACAGAATTTAAAAAATGCAACACTGCTTTTAAAAACAACTTTACTTCTAATCTAGGATTACAATGGTGTTTTGTTTTTTTCCTGTGACTTTGTACATGATGTTTCTTTTCCAGTTTTGAAAACTAATGAAGTGGAGAAAAAAAATGAAAAGGTTCATTGTTTTACCCATTTAAATTCCTTACTTTAGGTCAGACAGAGGAAATGTGATAAAGTAATTGAATTGGCCCACTGCACAGTTTATCGTTCACTCCTCAGTCCAGTATTGCTTTCTTTTTTCATGCAGTCATGTTGAATAATTTATCTTTTGGTGCTTAAATCCTCCCTTGTTGAAGAGCAGACTCACCTGCAAGACCCCAAAATGGATCAATACCACTCTGATCATTAGCAGCTTATAGCAGGACATTGTCACACCTTGGATGAATCTTACTTTTGCACAGAAAAATTCTGCTAAAACAAAAAGTAAATGTCAATTGTACCGTGGCATTGTGGGTCATTGCATGTGTACAGTAAAGTACTGCAAACCTTTGTTATTTTTCTTTGTTGAATTCATATAAATGTCTGTTTGATGCACTAATAAGCTGTGGGATCTCTTGTTCACCGTGCTTAATAAATGGTTTCAGATAAGGAAAATTCTGATTCTGATACATTGCTAGTTTTGTGTTATATTTGTACAACAGAAGTATGCTTGCATTCAAAATTTGAGTTAGATTTTGCCTCGTTTAAAGCAAGTGTGTTAGGAACTTTATTGTGGAAAATCTTTCAGTGGCTTTACAAGAGCAATACAGAACATGAGACGAGGAAAAGTACCACAAGCTGTCCCAAAACAGTCCGTTTAAGAAAAATAATAGAGTAAAAATGAAATGGGAGATGGTTTAAAGTAAGCCCTTTGCATGTCTGTGCAAACTTGAGGCATCACTTTGACCGCAGCTCCACCTAGTGGTGTCACACAGCGATGCACCAATACCTCAGGTGGAAAAACTAACGATTGCACTGCACAAACCCACCGCCAGCCGCCTCCACTGTCCCCTCTCTGCTCGTCTTCTTTGGGTGTTTGCTCATCAACTCAGACCTCAGAGGGAACCACAGGCCTGCTGGGACCTCAGGGCCTGAGCTGGGGGGGGCGAAGGGGGGAGGGTGGAGATATGGTGCAACACTGAAACAGGAAGTTAGAGCTGCAGCAGGAAGAGGCGTTCTCGCACTGCTTGACACACACTAATTTTACTGACACACCACAGGCATAAAAATGTTATTTCCTGTGAGCACTGCATGTAAATGTTTATCCTTGGGTTCATATCTTGTCTGCGAGAGATCATTTTGTTTATCCCAAGATAAATTGTGTTTTAACAGCCAAACTGTCCTCAAATTTCACACCTAGCGGACACAAGCTTGATTAAAACTAACACAAATTACAGTATGTGACAGTTGATGCTCAGTGGGAGAATATAGATCACATCTGTTTACTGTTTTGGATTACTTATCTGTTTGAAAATTGATGTTTTTGCTGAGAAGATTATGATAAAATAACACGTATCGTGCAAAAAGAAACAGATGTACAGGTCAAGGTGCAACATTGGCCTTTTAACAGTTTAAAGCGATAGTTCACCGAAAAATTAAATTTCACTTAATATCTACTCCCCTCTGTGCTGATGTGAGGATGGGTGAAGATCTCCAGTTCACAAAACACTCCCGGAGCTTCAGCAGAAAACAGCGTTGCAGACAAATCCAGAACAATTGAAGTGAATGGTGACCAGTTTTAAAATGTAAAAAAAGAACACAAAAAAAACCCCACGAAATGTCTCCATACTGTTCGTGTGGTGCAATCCAAGTGTTCGTAAGCCACAACATTAAAATTTGACCCAAAAAGACATCATTTACGACATGTTTTTAGGCTCTAAGACCTGTGCCACGTGCACACGCCTGAAGCGGCTACACAGGCTCTCGCCCAAGCGGTACAACATGATACGAGTGCTTTGTGAACTGTATATCTTCACCCATCCTCACACGAGCACAGGGGTGAGTAGATATTGAGTGAAATTTCGTTTTTGGGTGAACCATCGCTTTAAGTAACTTAGTGGAGCTTGTCGTACTTGAGTACATTTTTGAAAATGAGATAAATTAATGCAAGACAAATAGTACCTCAGTTTTTACTTTGGTTGTATCTTGTAGAACCGCATCAAGCAGAAGATATTTTACTAACTGCAGAAGGCACAAGCAGGTCACCTTAAAGAGACAATTCAGCCCAAAATCAAAAATTCAGATGTTCCTTTTGGCCTGTATGTTAGATTTCTGCCTTCTCTGCTCAAAGCACCAAAAAACTAAATTGAAAAATTCAAAGCCGGTGTCTTGTCAGCACGGTTTTGGTCAATTTCAGGAAAATAGATGTCAAACTCAGCACTGAAATGGCTTTAACTTAGCATTAAGAAGTAAATCTTGATTGCATGGTACAATGGCTATAAAATAATGTTGATCAGCATTTAGAAAGGTTCCCATTAATCAGGTCCACATGGAATCTGCGCTGCAGAATTCTGACAATATTTGTACAGATTTTCTGCAAATTTTAAACTAATAGAGACGCTGCTTGTAAGACTCAGAATGTTAACAAGCACATTACCTGTTACAGTATTTATTTGCTCTGTCTGCTCCACGTCGACCCTTTCATTTTAGCAGCCATGTGTCCTACATTTTATGCTGATCAACTTTTCTAGAATACACTTTGTTTTAAATTCTTGGTGATGAAAAAATTTTTAAAGGTTCTACTAAAATCTACACAGATTCCATTTGGCCCTGCCTTTAAGCCTTATTTCAGCAATCTGTCGATTTTCCTCAGGAAAATGTCTCCCAGACAGACTAAATCAATCAAAAAAGTTTATGCTTTTCCTCCTAATGTTTCCTTCTAACATTACTTCTGTAGTTACTTGTTTGTGCGAAGCAAAAGGCAAACGTTACTCAAACAATATTCTTCCTATGCAATGCACATCACTGCAAAAACTTTCATTTGACTCCTTCGGTGAAAACGCCTCTTTCTTCTCTCTTACCTCCAAAGTGGTGTTAATCGTTTCTCTGTGGCGCTGGACTCTCAAGGAAACAGAAAGCGGTCTGACAAACAATAATACCACTTGGAAATGCTAAGGTGAGAGTTGAAAAGTTGTGTTTCCACTTAATGCCATTGACAGAATGGATATAATGTAAAGTACACGTCCAAAATTTTACCTCCTCAACAAAATCTAGCATGAATCTTTTCTTATTGTTTACTGTATGTGAGATTTTCTAAAATGAACTTTGCGCTATCCAGATAAAATTAGATGGTTTTTACACCTCTATGTGTGATATTGCATCTAACCACAAAGGTGTTTTAGATGCTTCACCCTTCGAGAGACACATATGAGGATGTGAACCGAGCATGTCAACATGCTCACACATACAAACATAGACACAGTCAATATGAGGAAGTGAGGAGTGGCCTGATGGTTTCAGAGTGCACTCGGCTGAAAACACAGCTGTCACCGTGTTCCTTAAACCATAAAACAGTATCCAGGCTTACATTTCAACAGGCACCTGAATTCTTTTTATTAAATAATAAATTCATGAGAACAGAACTAATGTAATACTTAAAATGACAGATAAAAGAATTTTCATTTACAGTACAGTTTACACAGGGCAGTTCAATCAAAGCAGACAGAATGCATATTGCACTTATTGCACTGTGCTAATAAAGATTTGTGAAATATAAACAAATGCAGGCTTGGTCTGATTAGAACAAGTGTTCTATGTCATGCTATAAAGTACCAGAAACGCTACAACAAAAACATTAATATATTTACAAGCACTCGTCTTCAGACGATGCTTAACTGTAACAGTGCGGCACAGGGCTTTCTTTTCATGCAAAACATAATGACCCACTAGACTGAAGCCGTTTCCTGTCACTTCACTTGTTTTTTGAGCCTTTTGAAAGCTCTTAAAAAGCTGAGAAACATCTTGCCTTTTTTATAGCATACATACATATACATACATGGGATATCACATGCTTAAATTGATGATCTGGATGATTTGAAGTGGAGTTGCATGTGGCATCTGTGTACTACCTACAGTAGACGGTATGTCAGCATATCCCCAGTTTGGAAAAGCAAGAAGCAGCACCAGCACAGAAGCTAAGCAATGAACTGCTGTGCACAGGGTCAGCAACAAAAGGTATTTTAGTCACTTATGGAATGTCAGCCTGAAAAAAATAATATAATTTTTAGTGTACTCTGTACAAACTGCTGTTTTAAAAAAAGCCAAATATCACTCTCTCCAAACCCACCAAACCCCACTGGGAAAATAAGTAAATTTACCTCACAGACCACCAGAGTTTGTGGTCTACCTCAGCCTTGAACGGTTCATTTGTTTGTATTAATGTGTCACTCCGGTGTTTTAGAAGGATAGTTCAGATCCACCCAAGTCACCAAATAACACAACAAACTAATAGATCAGTCTAGCAGTACACTGACAACTAGTGTTGTGTGAGATAAAAATGGCTAATTTTTCCCATGGAGTTTGGTTTGTTAGGAGAGAGCAGTATTTGGGTCATAAAACCACAGTTTCCCTAAAGAAAAAGCTGTCTGCCAAGTAAAGCAGAGAAAATACTCTATAAACATCATATACATCTTCTTTAAGTGGTTAGAATACCTTTTGCTGCTGACCCTGTCAACAGCAGCTCTTTGCTTTGCATCCATGCTGGTGATCCTCTCTGCTCCTCCAAACTAGAGGCACGCTGACTGGCATCTACTGCAGGTACTACTCTGACTATGAACAAGTGCCTCATACATCCCCGCTTGAAATGATCTGAACTGTTCCTTTAATTTGTCCTCCTGATCCTTGAAGCTAAATCTTGTGAAGCAGACGGACATAAACCAAAAATCAACTTCTCATGGTAAATTATATTACAAAGTGCATAAATACACAGCCATGCTTTTATAACTACTGTAAACCGAAAAAATGTCCACATCATGTACTGACAAAGTTTCTACTAACACCGTTCTGTCAATAAATTCTTCGTGGATTGTCAGACCGACAGTGAGAACAACAAGAATGAGTCGACGTTTCCACCTTTGACACCGTGAAGTCCAGTCTGTAAAAAGAGAAGTGGAAAGAGAAGTCCCACTTTTAGCCCGAACAACCACAGTCAGTGTCTCGTCTCCAGCGTCCTCACTCAGCTGTGTTGCAGGGTGCTGAAGACAACTTGGGAGGGGGGGAGGAGGGACTGAATCCCACCGCGGTGCAGTACCTTAAATGTCCATGGGGGGATGCTGGACAGCTCAGTCCTGGGGAGCTTGGTTTATCACCTTCTTCTTACGGATTGAAACCAAGTCATAGAACGGATCCTTCGTGATACTCGCTCTGTTTGAAGGAAAGAAGATCATCATTATAGAGACACTAACGCACCAAAATCAGTGTGTGTGTGAATGTGTGGGCTTGTAATGCTGTCTGCATAAGGTCCAATGTCAGTTTTAAAACATCATAGTGAGGACATTTCAGTCCCCACAACTTCAAAGGATAGTTTGAAGGTTAAGACTTGGGTTTACGGTTAGGGGAAGGTTTAGGTTAGAGAAGGGTGGGCCAAGGATTTAGGACCCACTCTGTGTTACCTGTCGAGCACCAGACGGTGGACAGGTAAAGTTAATTACTAGCTTGTGAACATAGTAGATGTTTTAGCAGCTAATGAACTTTTCTCAGGAGTTCGTCAGGCCGGAGGGAAGCAAGAAGCGAGATATGTTGAGTCTAAGCCAGAGTTTTCAGTGTAACCAAGGTGGGTTTCTTTTAACTTGCCTCCATCACCAGGATAACTTATGCCGAACCCAGAAATAATCACAGTGCAGCTTACATTCAGCATCTCAGATTAAATCAACTATAAAACACGCTTCTCTTTTATTAATTTATTTTTCTAACAGCACAAATTGTATGCATCACTTCGTCACAAGAACCTCATCATTTTTCCACCGTTTTGCTTCAGGTCATGTCAACACAGCAGATCATCCACACACTAACAGAATGATGAAGCAGCTGCAGACCCGTTTGTCCTAAAACTTAATTAATTTCCACATTTCCTTCATTGTTGGAGGGTGTCAGATCAATAAGATCATGTTTCAATATGCTGTATCAAGTTCGATTACGAGCGCATTAAGTTGATTTGTAATTTTCTGCAGCATTCCTCTTGCAGCAACGGTGTTGCTTTTTGCTGTAAAAGTTGTTATATCCTTCATAGCTCTTTAGTATAGCAGCCTCTTCCTCTTGACTGAAATAGCTTCATGCAATCAGCCCATTCTGTGCACAAGACGAGTCAAATGCTGCACTGAACGCCCCTTTTTACGGGTCTACGATCTCTGAAAAGGCGAGTGAACGTTGGACTTACATCCAGCAGGTGGCTGCTGAATGCTAAACCATATGCAATATCAACTTTATAAAGTGATAACAAGCTATACTGCACAACCCAGTGACCAGAAGTACATGTTTAGGAATATAATTTGTATTAAGTGGATTTTATATAGATTTTACTCTAAAACAAGTCCATTAAAGCATGCAGCAAATGTGGTTAGACTGTAGAGTTTAACTGGATTATTTTAAGATTGATGAATCTTTTATTATAATCTTTCCTTGTAATTTCTCAGTGCACTATGGTCAAAGCTGAAAAAGGAATAAAAGTATCCAACAGTCATTCACAGATTTGTTTAGCCGCTGAGTTAATGAGTAAAATGTTACAATCAAAACATGAAGAAGTGGTGGCTAAAACTGCAGAAATAAAAGGTAGGTTGTAAGTTTGTAGGTTGTAAGCAGCCATGATCTTCACTGTAGTGGTAACAACATGCTCTTTCCACATCCTGTTTAGCGTAGCACTCCATAGTCGAAGACCTGTTCAGTACTGGATGTGGTCTCAAGCAGAACACACCACACCTGACTTCACCCAGCTGTGATGTTGGGTGTGGACAGATGTTTAATGCACTTTGATTCCACAGATGTGAGCGCAGCAGCTTTTTTCCTCCATACAACCTCAAGCAGACGGTTGGATGTAAAAATATTACAAAACGAACCAAATTAATGATGGTCTTGAAATGCACAGTAATGCAAAGAACTAGATTGTGCAGGTGTGTGTGGTTATGTATGTTGCTGATTGTGTGCGTGTACATGTATGTATTTGTTTGCATGTGTGTGGCCTGACCTGATGGCCTCGATCCAGGAGTCTCTCTCCTCTGCGCTGGCAGCACAGATGGTGTAGGACTGGTGCTTCCCCTCCACCACCCTGCCGTCCGTCTCTGTTTTGCACGCTTTGATCTTCTGCCCTCGACTGTTGGGGTTGTACAGCTCCAGACAGTACTAGACGACACCAGAACCACGTGATAATCTCTAAGTCTATCTGTTCACCTCACTTGAGTATTAGATCCACAGACCCCCTAATCAAGACTGTGTAATTTGCGGCAGCTGATGGTATCTTACCGGTTTGCGAGAATACGGCACTTCTCTCACGCAAAGGTTCTCTAGAGGGATGATGCCTCTGGGCTCTTTATCCTGCACACAGATTAAAAAGACATAAGAGTGAGTCAGGTGATGCGTCAGGAGGGCGAGAGGGAAGAGCCGAGAGAAAAAATGTCGTTGATGTCACAAAAAGAAGAAAAGCAGAAGAGACAGAGACTCACAGTTTGAGGAAAGACATTCTGACAATCAGAGCCAAAACAAAACAAACCCTACACTGATAATAAAAAATGTATGACTCTGAGGTGTGGTTATCAACCTTTATGATGAAAGAAGTCAGCGGAAAGGCCTCCCAACGTGAACCAAATAAACAGCTCATTTAGGATTTCACAACTACAACCAATTGGTAAATGTTGTAGGACAGGTCTTTTCGATTACTGTTTTAGAAGGACCAGATTAGAAAAAATACATTACATTTCTATGTCTGACCTGTAACGCGAGGAATTTAAATGTGTAAAACAATGTACCTTTTTGTTTTTGTTGGTTTTCCTTCTCCATTTTACTAGTTTTCACCACTCGAAAAGAAAGAACGTATACAAAAGCACAGGAAAAAACAATATACATTAATCCTAGATTTTCTAATAAACATAAACATAAGCTTAGAATGTAAGCAGGTTATTTAAATAAAATCAAAACCCACCAGCGGCCAGTTGCAGAGTTTTCTCCGAAATTAAAGAAACTAATGGCACACCAGTGACGCACAGGGTAACCTTCATCGTCTGTATGTGATGCACCAGACTTCCAAGTAACTTCGCTGTCAACTCATTCACGTCAGGTGACACAGTATAAAGAGCGAGAAAGTCAAGGGGCCTCATTTATAGAATGAACTTCTGATCAATTTTGATCTTCAGCAGAAAATAAGTATAAGCCTTACTTTGACATGGAAATGATCTTCGTTCTTAGCAAAGTTTAGACTTGACTTGCCGGTGATTTTGCTGCTGGTCATGTCAGGATATTGTAAAGTGTGGTGAACTTTGCATTTGTTTTATGAAGAATGTGAATGGGAATATTAATTAAAGATGAGGAAATTATTACAACCCTGTCAACCTACTGTTTTGTGCACTGAATAATATACTGTATGTTGCCTGGCTTCAGTTTCTTTTACCTTTGCTGTGATCTCGCCTTCCAGAAAGTTTGCTTTCCTCTTTTTGTCCTTGATTATTCCTGATTGAACCCTCATTTGCGCAGCATTATATAGTGCAGGTGGCAATTTTAAGTACGTTTTAGATCTATAAATCACGTGTGAAAGTCACAGATTTTCTTCTTAGAATCTGCTGAAGCAGATGCTTTTATGCTCAGTATCTTTTATAAATCAGACTTGAGCAATCATTTGAAATGATCTTAAGACTATGTACAAATCGAAAAGCATTTTTATAAATGAGGCCCCATGATTGGAAGACTTGGGGTGGAAAGATGGGTCATGTGAAACCAAAAGCCAACTTAATGTTACATGTGCCACTTTTGTCACGTGACTTTTTAGCAATCAAACCTAACCAAAGTGCGACAGTTTCACAACGTAAACCACATGTGAAAAAGGCCTTCTGGCAGCATCTCACACAGAAGCTAAAGCATGACCTGTGCATCGGAACGAGCTGTTACAAAGCGGTGACGGTGTTTGACAACCTGGGATGAGTAAATGTTGCTTTGCGGTGACTGTTAACGGTTATCGTAACAACAAAAGGTTATTTTAACCTATGACTGTTAAAAATAAGGAATAAGGAAGAGTGTGTGTGTCAAGATGATTTAAAAGGAGCAGTTTGGGAGTCTTACAGTGGTGTACTCGAAGTAGTAGAGGCAGTTGTCTGTCAGGATGAACCATCGTCTCTTCCACGTCTTAACCCGACCTCCTGAAATACAGACAAAGCAAAAAAATAAATAAATAAAGGCCTCTATATGCAGTTATTTTCTGGGCTTGTGAAGTTGTGCAACTTTACAACAAGCTGACTAAAAGAGGCTATCTGAAGTTTAACTTCTGCATAACCTAACAGTGACGTTATGTGGTTTGCATGCAAAGTGTTTTCTCCACTATTGGGTCATTTTCTCACTGCTTCCTCTGTACTTTCCTGTTTTTTTTAACCAAAGTCTAGTTGATATAAAGTGGCACAGCAGCACCTGACCCTCTTCTCCTTTGTTTTATGAATTTTGATGTTTAAAATGTTTTGGAGAGTTTACCCAGTTTGAGGAGCCAGCCTTCTCTGTCAGGGTTGAAGAAGGTGTGAGTCAGATCATTCCCATCATCCTCTGGGATTTTGAAAGGCTCGTTGTGAATGCTCTCGTAGAGTTTCTGAGTAGGAAGGAGTTTAATAGATGAGGGAAAAAAGGAGAAATTCAAATTATGGTAATACATATACATACAATTCTATTTAATCAAACTGAGAACCAAAAAAAAAAAAAAAAAACCCCACGTCGGTGTGGTGTCAGCAAAGAGTGACACTGAATCAGCTGTATTCTGTGAGAATGAAACTTTTGTGCGATCACACATCTTCATTCTAACACCAGCCCACAGGCTGGGGCACCATTAAACATCACCACCCTCTGCAGGTTTTTAGTTGTGACTGACCTGCAGCTGGAAAACCAGGCCTGAGAACGAGCTGGATGTGGTTACATGTGTGTGTTTCTGTTCCTGGTGATGTGGTGGGCGTGAGATCGTGGTATTATTCAGCTATTTTATACATTAATTTCATTTAATTTGACTATTTTTACTGAGTCTTAATCCATTTTCATATCAGCCTCTGACAGGATAACCATTTTGTGGTCCTTTATACACTTTATAAATAAAAACTATGCATTCAGAAATGAAACTGACACTTTCTGGTTTTCTTAATCGAGCCGTGGGATTCGCTCAGATAACCTAAACATATCTGGCATCCTAAAACAGGCACACCTCACACTGCATCAAACTGTACGGTGAAAGAATAAAAAGTCTCCATTCCCGTAAATCCACACAAATAATCCTGCAAGTGAATTCTAAAGCAGAAAATCCACTTTTTAGGGATGTAAAGTGATTTGAGTCATCGAAAACTTTGCAACTGGGTTTTTACTTATTTCACAATCTAACACTGAGGCTAATAGGGATTGGCTTGAATAAATTGTCAATTAAATAATTTTTTTTTAAAAAAGTGCAGAATAACAACAAAAAATAAAGAAAAATAATCCCTCTCAATCGTCACTAATGACACTCTAGAAGTGTGTGGTGGTGTCTGCATCTGTATCTGCAGAGATCATTCCCTCTGCTTGTATTTTCTTATTTTGTCATTATTTTATTGTGTTTGGGACGCAGATTAATTTAATTGCTCTAGAAAAATAGTAAATTACATTTTCACAGCTTTGATAATCAGGCATTATATGTTTGTATCCTGGAAGAGACATTGTCCAGGTATGGGTATAAAACAGGGACAATCTCTCATATACTTACATTTTGAGGCCTTTGCTCTACAAATAATCAGTAATATAAATGTGTGAAATATTGATCACTCTTTATTTTACTCTTGAATGTATGTTTTTGATTGATTCACTGGTTTTTGCATGGTCACAAGTCAAAATGCAGTTTTCTCCTGTTTGCTCAGCTTCCACTGCTGATATGGGTATTGTAGGGACGCCACAGGGTAGATGGTAAATTTAAAACAGGAATAAGATGGGGTTTTTTTACATAAATATTAATAGCTTATTGTTTATTCAAGGATTAGATTTGTTTCTAGCATTCAAAACATATCTGAATAACTATTGCTCCGTTTTTTTTCACTTTTTAAAACTTTTTTATGTAAAATATAAAGTAGCTAATTAACAGTTTATAAAATGTTTTAGAAGTTGATATGCGAACCAAATTAAAGAAAAACAGGAAAACGTCATATTTGTACCCAGAACAGGCAACGTGTTTCAGGAGAAACTTTGTCAATATATCCTAGATACATCAGAAAAATAGTAATAAATTAATTTGATATTCCCTATGAAAAAAAGACCAGCTGTATTAGTATTTCGGTTATCACTTCCTGGCGTGTAGTTTGGACATTGTGATTGGCCGGTGGATCTCACCGAGAGCAGGTCGTCGGGTAGATTCTCTCCATTATTGATGCCTCTGTTCATGGAGATGAAACGCTCCAGAGTGGTCTTGTCCTTCACGTTGGGGTTGTGGAGGCTGGTGTTGAGCATGATGATGGCGAATGACAGGATGTAGCACGTGTCTGGTTCACACGCACACACACACATACACAATAAGAGGAAGCAACATTAAGTTCCTAAAGTCCTAAAGGGATGAGTAATGCAGTTAACATAAATATAAGGTCAGCAAAAAAGAGAAAGATATGGACGGAAAAAAGCACAGACAGTGTCAGCTATTATTACCGAGAAGGCAAAAAGAGAAGGGGCAATGTGGTCTTTTAACCTCCAGCCCCCCCAGCCCCCCTCCCACCACATACACACGTCTCACACAAACACACACACACACACACACACACACACAAACGAAGTCCAGACAGGAAGTAGGTAGACGTATATTTAGTGAAGCTCACCAGTTGACTGGAAGACTTGAGTGTTGCAGTCACAGTAGCGCGTGGCGAAGGCCTCCATCATGCGGTCGATCTTCTGGGCTTCACCGGGCAGACGGAAACTCCACAGGAACTGTCTGTTTCACACACACACACAACACACACATTAACATGAAGTCTCTGTATGTTAATACATGTTTATTTAGGTGTGTGAACGGTATGTGAACTGCAGAGGCGCCACACGTCCGGAAACTGAGTGTTTCTCCAAGTGACGAGTATGATACAGACTATCAGTAATGTGTGTGTGAGGTCAGTGATAATGATAATTAATATTTACTAACAAACAATAAAAGTATTGTCAATATTAGAAGTACAATTTACTCCTCAAAGGGCTGAACAATTTTGAAAAGATATCTAATTGTGATTGATATGATGATTGCGATATGATCTGCAGTATTAAAGATACTGATAAATTTACATCTTTATTCTTATTTTGATTGAAAAACATGCTAAAATGACTATGGTGTGATATGTTTTTTCAGGAATTGTTACTAAATGAAGATTTTGTTTTTCCAGTCTGTAGAATCTGATTCGTAGGACAGGACATTTCTGCCTCATGTCATTCATTAATTTTAAACATTTTTGACACACGTTACCTTTAACAAACATTGCAGCTCCTGCAATTTGAAATTTGCAGAAAGTCATGTTGCAGTTTCGGTCAAATCTGCAGCCCCAATATGTGCTTTGCTCGAACACTTTCCAGATGAACTGAAAAATGCCTTTTAGATCACATCCTCAGTCATATTGTGCACCTATTTAACAATGTACGCTCTATGAGGCTGTATTTGCGCACGGTGGTGATTTGAATTCAACATCGATATTCACATGCTGGTGAAAATGCTAACGTGCTAATGTTAGGGTAAGCAGGTGGGCTATAATGGTTAACATCGTCACCATCTTAGTTTAACACATTAGCATGCTAACATTGGCAGGAAAGGCCGCAGCACAGGCAGAAATATTGCAACTTTTAGTTACTGATGTTTGTCAATCCTACATTTCCCACAATGCTGCCAGTTTTATCTTCATAAGACTGTTCCTGCCAATAAGTTTCACACTCTGCATCCCCCAGTTTGTGACGCAGGGTTCCTGTTATGACTGTGGTGACCCTGATAACATCATTATGACATCTTCAGGGTGTGTGTGTGTGTGTGTGTGTGTGTGTGTGTTTGTGTGTGTGTGTGTGTGTGTGTGTGTGTGTGAGAGAGAGAGAGAGAGAGAGAGAGAGAGAGAGAGAGAGAGAGAGAGAGCGAGAGAGCGAGAGTGCACCCCCACAGCCACAAACAAGATCAAACAACTGTTTTTCTAAGATGAGTAGTACTCCCCATGAGGGGTAAACTGATATTTAGGTGCAAAATTGTATGAGAGTTTTTGTCTTTGCTTGACTCTGATTTATTTGTCAGTGATGCAGGTAACACAGGTAACAGGTGTTACTTTCCACTGATGATGTGACAGTTCCTCTCATCTTCTTCATGGAAACTAACTGAAGTTTGTGGCTATGCGGCTAATGACTGGTATGTAATCACGCTATACAACAGTGGTAAGATGGTTAGTTTGACAGTAGCCGCACTTTAGTGATTGTGTGATGACTTATAAAGGTATGTTTTTCCATTTTCTTTGAGTTTGCTATAGTAAAGCATGTCATAGTAATATAATACAATGATACCAAAAGCTGAGGAACATTGAGAAATGTGTGTTGAAGATGGATTCAACAGTGCTTCAAGAGTGTTTCGCTCCTGGTAATATTGTCACTATTTCATATGCAAAACTCTGTACAATATAAACATCACTGCCAACATATTTTTGTCATAATTCTGTGAAAATTGTAAAATTCACAGTTGCTCTAAAATGTGTTTTCCAGTCCAAAATTCGTTTAAGCAGTAACAGATAGATTTGTCAAGTCGTTACACTCCACTTCCATCTTCAGTTGAACTTTGTCTCCAATCTTTAATGTTTTCCGTGGAGGCGGGGGGGGGTCAAGTTTTCCTAACCAATCAGATCAGTGTAAACGGCACATAGCTTAACAGCTCTTAGTCATTAGTCCCACTGCATTGCTCATGGATTGTTTTTTTTTACAACCGAGAAACTGATGTTTCATGTCATGATGCCAGATGAATCAGTCAACTTGGAACAGTGGGCAGATTCAGAGGCTTATAAAGGCCACAGTCAATCCTTCGTGACTCTACATCCAACTACACTTTATACTCTCTAGTGTGGAATGACTAAGTATGACTACATGAAAGCACTTCCATCTACTTTGGTTTTTTTTGTTTTTAGGGTCAGGATTTTTATCAGTTTCTCCTTGTCTTTTTAGCCGCAAAAACCAGTCACTCTGACAGTCAGTGGTGGCCACAGTTTTTCACAAATGGATTCACAGACTGGCAAATAGTGGGTGTGGCAGTGGGAGTGGCCTATAAGAAAAAGTTGCATAACCCCTAAACAGACTCGTGTAAAACATGGCAAAACTAATTTACCATAATTTTAGAGCTAATTTCTCATTGTTGACGTTTTGCCTCGCCCCTTATAATTTAGCCACGCCCCCTTTCATAACTCAAGCAGTTGTGTGTGTGTGTCTTGTGACCGACGCTCTTATCGTGTATGAATCTCGATAAGACCTGTACATGTAAGCGTTTTTGTTAATTCTGCTCATGATGGCGATGAAGAGTGAGAGTTCTGTAGAGGAGACAGGGGTGAAGATGAAGGGAGCTGACCTGAGGGCCTGGACCAGGTTCAGGTCGGAGAACTCGTGCAGCTCCACAAAGGCCTTCAGGGTCTGCAGGTGGAGCTCCTCCCTGCAGGACAAATGTGGGAGAAGGAAGACACATGAAACGAGAGGAAGCTGTTCACTTTCCCTGATAAAACCTGACCTCAAATCTTTCTTTCGTCCTCATGCTATTAAATTCCCCTCGTTCCCCATATTCCCCTTCACATGGCTGCTTTTCCTTCCTCCATATTTCTTTTTACCATCTCTCTCCAACCTGTTCTCATCCCAACTCATCACACATCAATGTTTTATGCAGCTGCACAAGCGACTTTCGTTTTATGCATAAAAACTACTTTTACTTTTACTTTTCCTTGATGACATCATTAGTGCATTCCTCATTTTTATCTCTGATGTTAATTCCTTTCATCTTTGTCATTATTCTTCTGCACATCACTTTTCCTTTCTTCATACTTCTCCTACTTGTCCTTATTGTCCTCATCATTTCTATACCTCTCCTCACCCTCTTTCTCCTACTGTCTTCCCACTCCTCCCTCCTCCTTCTCCTCTTCCTCACCTTTCTCCCAGAAATTCTCCAATGGCTGTCTTGTTCAGACCTTCCTCCTTGTAGAGGAACTCAGCAATGGTTCGAGCACTTCCATCCAGCAGCTTATTCTCCACCAGGTAATTGATACCCTGCACACACACAGTAGATTGTTCACCGGATGTATGCATTGCACTCTTCCGGCGTTTTCTGTTTGTTATTTATTGTTTTGCACCTTCATTTGGAACACGTAAGTGTCATTTTTGCTCATGACACACATGCACTAAAACATACACACACACACACACACACACACACACACACACACACACACACACACACACACACACACACACACACAGACTGCCAACTGTGCTCAGTTTCATAATGATCTCATCTTTGGCTGGTAAAGCAGCGAGCTCACAGTTTCTGTAATCCTAATTCCTTAAAACAAATTTCTCTTCCTCTTTCTCCTCCATCACAGGCGTTGGAGAGGAAAAGGCTGGTTAAAAATATATTTGGTATGAAATCTAAAAAGAAAATTGAAAATAATCTCTAAAAGTAGCAACCTTTAGTGAAGCATTTTTGCTTATGTCTGCAGAGGCTAAAATAACACATCAGTTTCTGTGAGGCTGGGATTCTCTCCTGAAACGCACATGATCAATGCCAACTTTCAATTTAAGAAAAAAAAATGCAAATATAGTTTTTTATGACTGTTTCGATGTAAAGTGAGAGACCAAAATGATTGAACAGAAAAATGAAAAACAAACAGCACCAAAGTATATGTGAAAGAGTGTAATGTTTTGAATATAATTTACTTAAAACTCTCACATATCACACTTTCATATTATTAGAAAGCTTAATATTTCTACGAAATTCTGATCTAGGAATCTAAGCTTATTCAAGTCTTACAGCGGGGGTGTCAAGCATATGGCCCACGGGCCAGAACTGGCCAACCAAAGGGTCCACTCCAGCCCAATGGATGATTTTGCAAAGTGTAAAGAATTGTAGAGCAGCTTTATACTTACTAGTGTCATATTTATAGACTGAACATTATGGAAACATTATGGTTCATTGATTGTGAACATTTTCAGAATGTATTTCTTATCACTAAAAAGAGAAAATGTTGTAAATCATTGGTTATTATGCACAGGTTTTACTGGTCTGTATGAACTTAAATGAGTTTGACCCCTGTCTTACAGTCAGCACAAGTAAATATACACTAAACAGAAAAAGAGCCTAAAGTTAACCTCTAAAGTCTGTCTAAAAGTTCAGGTGACCTAAAACAGCAACTTGCTTATTCCAGTAAGCAAAAGTGGCGATGCTTTTACTTTGTATTTGTTGTTACAAACATTTGCGTCGGCAACAAGGTTGACATATCTCTCAAACCACTGAAACTGTGCTGTGGACCTGCATCAGTGTCAGTTCACAGACTCACTGCAGGTCCAGTGTGGTTAAAATGAGAGGAAGCCCACACAGATACTGTGTGGGGTTTTTAGTTACTGAAGCTCAGAGACACGCAGAGAGATGTGCAAGGTATTTTCAAACCACTCAAAAATAGCAAGAAGTAATTTCTTTACAAGCATTATGATTACTAAGATATTTTAACTAAAATATATTCAATTTATATTGATTTTTGTCTCAAAAGACGCATGCACAAACTTCTGAGCTCACCTTTTTGGGGTCCATGTTGAATTTCTTCTTCCCATTTGAGAACCGTTTGCTCTTTTCTATGGTCTTGCTGCAGGAAAAGCAACATTATAGAAAGAAAAACAATAATATTAAAGAACAATTTCAATAAAATAATATTATGTATAGATTTGAGTTATTTCTCATTGAAAGTTTCTTTCATTAGTCCTTACGTAAAGCTGCAGAGGTGGGAAGTAACAGAGTAGAAATACTTTGTTACTATATTTGAGTAGAATATTCAGTAATCTGTACTTCATTTGAGTCAGGATCGTTAATTTGGTTTTGATGCATTTGAGGAGAAGTATTATCTTTTTTTTTTGCATCATTGTGTGACGCCTTTCCAACATCAAGACTGATTTCAATGTAAAAAGACAAGAACACATAGAACCCTCGGTGTGTCCATCAGTGCATATCACACATGACAGACAGAAGAAGACCAAAAAGACAAAAAGACGTAACAAGATGTAAACAAAGTAATAAGACCTAAAAGACGTTAAAGATGGCACAAGATGAAAAATGACATAAAAGACTTAAGAAAAAAGAAGTCATGTGACAAAGATTTTGCCTAAGAAAGCAAAAAAGACCTAACAAGACAAAGACAATGTAAAAAACAAAAAAGATTTAACAAGTCAAAAAAAATGTTTTATTTACTTATATATTCTGAGTGTATTCCAGAGCCTGTAGTTTTTCACTTTTACTTCAGTACAGAAGTTAAAATCAGTACTTCTACTTTCACCAGAGTCATTTTTTTACATCTGTATTTCTACTAGAATAAGGGATGTGTTTACTTTTACCACCTCAGTAAAGCTACAACATGATACCGAGGCTTTTTGTCCATATTCTATGAGTTTTATATACTTTGCTGGAGTAGCACAGCAGCTTCTCATTTTAACGTAGATGACCTACATTTTACCGGCATTTAAACTTCATCTCCCACAAGTTTTTGTTAGAACTCCCACCCAAAGACTGGAAGCTGTAGTCGTTGGATCCCAACAAAATCATAATTCTCTCTTTGCAAAGATTATATTTCATTATCTCTTATATTAATGTCTATATCATTTGCTAAAATGTTGAGATGCTCAAATGTTACGATGCTGTGCCGTCACTAAGTTAGTAGCTTAAAGGAATAGTTCTGCATTTTGGGAAACATGCTTGCTTGCTTTCTTCCTGAGGGTTACATGAGTATATTGATATATTTATCCACTAAGTATGACGCTACAGCCAGCAGCCAGTTAGCTTATAGCTTAGCATACAGACCAGAAAACAGGAGCTACCCTCTGTCTAAACAAAGCTAAGAAATGCGCTGCTGTGGACAGGGTCAGCTGCAAAACGTATTTTAGCCACCTAAAAAAGAATCGATATCACTTCATGTGCTTGCTATATCTATAATATTTTCACTGCTTTACCTCGCAGTCGAACGGCATTTTCTGAGGGGAAACAAAATTTAACAAGCCAAATATCATTCCCTTCAAAGCAACCAGATTCCTTTAGCAAAAACAGTCATTTTACCTGACAGAAAACGGGTTGCTGGTCTACCAGCGCCTCGATCAGAAACACCCAAAACATCGCTGCTTCTCTAAACTGAACACTGATTCTGGCTAACTAGCCTACATCAACCCACTCCCAAAAAATCCAAACTATCCCTTTAAGCTCATTAATTATCATATTATATCTTGTATGTTTAATCTACACACACACACACACACACCAAAAAAAGTATAAAAAACTTAACATTTACAGTGTGGGATATGTGTGAACATAATATTAGACAAACGGTTAATCATTTTAAATTTAATTTAAAACAATGAAATATTAGGTATCAAGAGAAAGGAAGTCTGAAAGTTTGATGTTGTCATGGGAACCAAAGTGCCCATTTTAACAGAATCAAGAGAGCAAATAGTATTTTTAAAATTAAATTAAACTTTTTTTTTCTAAATCATCCCCAGTGAGAACCAACATTTTGTGCCACAACAGGGTGAAAATTGTCGATGACGATGAAAAGACAAGTAGGAGTGTTTAGTGGGAGTTCTAAATAGAGGAGCTGTATTAAAAAAAAAAAAGAATAATTGGTTTGTGAGGTAGGTGCGGGGTTTTCCCAGACTGAAACTTACTTTTCCTCCGCAGACTCAAAGCTGAGTATTTCCGCCATGACAATGTCTATCTCCATCTTCAACTTCTGAAGAGGGCAGAATGAAAGACAGAGCTTTAATGTTTGTTTCCTCGATATCAAACTTTTTCAGACTAAGAAAAGACTAAACCAAAACGACTGACAAAATGCATGTGTATGTACCTGGATATCATCCAGAAGATCTTCCTTATGTGTCTTAATGCTCTCGATCTCCATCTTCTCATCTGCTGTGAAATCCGAGGAAACTGGACAAAAGTGGAGCGAACACATCAGAAAAATTCTCAGGAATTCAGATTCAGATCTTCATACAACTTTTATGATCATTTATTTTTAGGCTTCCTTTGAGATATTAGCAGATTTGTGGAAACAAACTCGAGTTCTGTCACGCTGATAAACAGACAACCAAGTTTTACCAACCTTGTCACTTTAGTTTGAAACGGATCCGATTTTGTGCAAGGGAAAAAGTGTCAGCAACTTTTTTAACTTTAATGATACATCTGTTCTACTCTGAAGTGTTTTGTATAAATCTACATACAGGATCACTGCATAAAACCACAGAATGAAGGAAAAATGTTTCTCTGGAAGATATGCGAAACAGGTGGTGTGGTTTTTACATGAAAGATATCTGTCACCACAAAATATAACCAGGAATAGATTTCTCAAAAAAAAAAAAAAAAAAAAAAAAAAAAACAGACGCTAGCATGCAAATGCATAAACTCGCACCATCAGGCTCTGTGTTGGCGTCTTCATCACATTCCCACTCTGTCTACCACCATCTCTCCCTGTCCTCCCACATTAGAGAAGTTTAGTGACATTCAGAGGTGGTGTACAGTATGAATCATAAAAAACTTTCAGTCATTCTAAGAAAAGTTTGTCATCATGGGCTTTGTGGTTGCTTGAGAAATACATCTGAAGGTCGCTAGGCAACTTAAGCCTATGGCAAACCAATCAAACGTTCTCCAGCGACGGGGAACAACAGACTGCCCACAGCCAAACACATTCAAACAAAACAGCTGATCAAATGTAACACGTTTAAGACCGGGTTGTGCCAGGAAAGATTAATTTAAACTAAATCCAGCTATAATTAGACTAAGGCTTAAAATCATTAAACCCAGATTTAAAATAAAGCAGAGCTCTGTTGCACAATTCAAAAACAAATCTCAGCTCAGTGAATCCAATTTTAAGGATTAACCGAAGTTAAATCAATACAGTTGATGCTTCTTATTCAAATTAAAATAGATAAATAAATGCATTTGAGTGCTGTTGGACCCCAATCAGTATAAAAGAAGGTGCGGTTGCTCTGTATTGTTTGCTGAATAGCTAGAAAGTTAACAAAATGCTGCATTGTTTGCTATTTTAAAAGTTAAACCTCCTCAAGTTTAAGTAAATTCAACACAGGATCACATTTTAAATTGGGGCTTAATGTTTCGGTGCGATAGAATTCAATTTAAGAGTTTAAAGAGAGGTTTAAATTGATTCTGACTGAAGTTTTGTACAATGAAAGTTAAACCATGATTAAATAAAAAAATAAAAAAATAATCTTAGCCAAACTGTTGACTTCAAAAATTCGAGATTCAAGAAGTTTATTAAGAACTGTTATATACAAGCGAAATAAAATTACAAAAAAGACCTTCAAATGGAGAGTAAGGAGGACACATACTGAAATCTGGAGACACTGTCTTAGAACTGTTGTGCTTAGAAGTGGAAAGACATCTTCAAAATACGACAAATATCAGAAATATTGGAAATAAATCTGGAGCAGACAGTGGTTATTAAGATAGAACAAGAGACATGACACATCTCACAGCTCTTTTTTTTTTTTTTTTAGATGGATGGATGGATGGACATGCGTATTATATGCATTCTGTCTGTGTTTTTTGGAGAATGTTTGATGTCGTAGATCCCTGAACACACATCTTTTGATGACTAATTACACTTTGATGGTCTATTATCATAAATCTAATGTGGTCGCTGCATTACACGAGTGCGTAACCCTCAGTACCTCTGGGTTCAACTATTCAGGTAAGATTTGTGGGAAAAATAGACCTCAGATAAATTTCTGAAAATAGCATTGCCATTAAACGCAGCATTCTTTGACAAGGGTCAGAAATCGATGACTAACGTAAGAAATACCGGAGACATGAGGGAGAGTCTACAGCCACACCGGCAGCTCTGTGAGGCACAGAGTCAAATGTTAATGTCAGCTTTGCAATAAGTAGTTTACCATCGTATGTTAGCATGCTAACATGAGCTATTTCGCACAAGACAAAAAGTACAGCTGAAGCCAATGGAAACTTTCTGGTATCTGGTCATAAAACAAACTGTATCGCCAAGGTTTTTGCGATTCATTTTGAGGTGGAAATAATGATCCATCCCTGAGGCCTCTGAGACATTTTATTTACAGTTAAGAGACAACAAAAATCATGAGGATTCATCCTGCGGGAACCGCGAATGTCTGAAATGAGTTTCATGGCCATCCATCCAATACTTGCAGATATTTCACTAAAAGCTGAAAATGTCTGTAGGATTCATTGTCTGGAACGTCTGTTCATAGCAATTCATACAAATCTATCGAGCGGGATTGACACTGATTAAAAAGTATTTCAGTGTGGATCAAAGTGGTGGACCAACCAACAGACGCTCTCATTCCCAGAGCCGTGCTGTTGGAACAGCTAAAAATCTGAATTTTTTTTGACTCGTCTCAAAATTCTGGCTTTCGTATCAGATTTTTCTTCCTTTCCTCTCTGAATTCTGACATTTTCCCACTTCAGGATTCACATTTTTCTTCCAGAATTCTAACTTTACACTCAGAATTTTGAAATGAATATCAAAACTATGCTTTTCCTCATTTGTGTTTTTATGCATATGGCTCTTATGTCGGAAAAATGTGTTCCCCTGACCTGTCATGTTCAGCAAAGACGCTGAATGCATGTTTACAGGTTTGATCTTCTCGATATTTATTCAGCCTGCTTATTCATTCATTTATTTTTTTGGCCTTTTCCTGCGTTGATTTTCACAGCAAATCTGGAAATGTACAAGAAAGGCGGTAGAGAAGTGAGGGAACGATGTGCAACAAGGGGCCAGAGGTTGGAATCAAACCTGGGTCACTGCTGAGGACTCTCACCTCACCCACGTCTCCCTGCACAACCTTATCGAGTCTCTCTTGATTGGCTCAAACACCATCATACATTCGAACGTGACAACTTGGTCCTTTGCAATGAAGTAAATCGCATTCTTGCAGCCTTGCAAAGAGCTGCAGCCATTGTATGTTGGAAGGAAGCTTTAGGCAAAGTTAGAGGGCCGACTTGAGCCTCAACAAGGCACAGAGTGTTGACCACAAGACCAAAACAGAAGTAATACAGACGACTTTCTCATCATAGAAGAATATATGAGCTCTGCAGTGCCTCCCTCACAGTTAGAGACACCAACATGTAAGGTTTTTCTTGGGTGAGAACCAGACCTAGTAGGATATAAAGTTAACCAAATAACAACACTTCCTGTAGAGATCAGTGAGCCGTGTGGTGTTAATGATCTGAACACAGGACTTCCACTTCCCCACCCTTCCTTTACATATTGTGCAATACAGCTGACAGGCTTTAAGTCATTTAACTTTTCATTTATATCATTTAAGATTATATGAAAAAAAAAAACAGTGGACACAGTAAATATCCTGGCACTGTGACTTTAAATGTCTATCTATCTAAGATAACAACTTCTGTTTTTTATATTATTATCCATGGTGTGTGTGTGTGTGTGTGTGTGTGTGTGTGTGTGTGTACGTGCGTGTGGTCCTGTGAGCTCTGACTGATTGACTCTTCCCTATTTCAGCTCACACCGTGCATCTTCTCACCACAGGATTCAGATGGTGACAAGCGATATACCAAGAACTATTTCAATAATTTCGCAGCTTTTTGGTATAACAGCTTCCTTGTCATTTCCTCACATGGTTTAGAGGACAGACACAAAATAAAAGTGTATTAAAAAATGAATTTCATTCTCTCTGGTGTGACCATCTATGAGAACAGGCGGAGAAAAGTTTTACTGTTTCTCACCAGTGTGTTAATAACCACAAATTAGGGTTCTCATTTTACAAATATCAAGTTTGACAGGATAGTTAAATACCTCATCATTTGTAGGAATAAATAATTTTTTAAAAATGCATGTAAAATAGCAGCAAATAACAATGCCCTATTTTTCAACATAAAATATGAAATAACACATTTAGATCCAAAATAAAATGCCAACAAAGGCTTTAAAGTCTTTGTGGGCATCTAAAATAAAACATAAAATATGAGAACCAGCATTAACATAAGAGAAGAAGATCAAGGCAGGTCTTACCCATTTGGAAATCAGTCATTTATATCCAAGAACAGAGGAAAGAAATGTCAACACCAAAACAGTTACATGCAGTCAAGTCGAGATATCAAGATATGCACACTGCCTCAGTGCCTGAACACTTGAATGAAGATGCTGGGTTTTTTTTTTTTTTTTTTTTAGCTCCGCCTCTTCCTCATCCATCACACGGACAAGCTTACATCACCAGAAAGACAGACAGAATGATAAGTAGAACCTCCTTCAAAATAAAACTCTCACTGACTGGATTAGTCCCTGAAGCAGAACTATCTAGGAGGGTTAGACGGTCCTTTTAAATTTTATTTTAAAGGGGTTGTAAAATCTCTACAACTGACATAACTTTTGTTGTGTTGGTGTGTGACTGACTTGAACAAATGACACACTCCAACAGAGACTTCTAGAAAATATGAGGCAGCATCCCACCATTAAAAAAAACAATAACAAAACAGCTTTGTAATTGACTTTTGTGGCTTGAATTTGACATTTCACAGGCCTGAGATTTCTTAAAACACCGGTAGTGCATCCGTCATTGCATAGAGGAGGTGACGGAGAGAGTTTTGAAATTTGCTTGGACAATCAAACGTGATTGCAAAACGCAGGCCGGGCCAGGAAGTGAGTTTTGAAAGGCAGGAATCGCATCAGATGGTGACTCCTGACATTTATTAGCCCTGCTGTTCATATCAAATGTGCTACTGATGAGCGGTCATTTGGTGCTAACTGATAAAAGATGAACCTAGCTCCAATTGAGCCCCTTTTAACTCTTTTATTTTGAAGATTAGATCAGCTTCCCTCTTTGTCTTGTTATGCTGCACTAAGTGAGGCTGACTTGACAGTTAAAACTATTTAGAGCAGAAGTCATGAGCGGTTAACAAGGTGGTTTTGTGCACAGCATCAAGAACAGTATCTGCCTGTAAACTTCTTCTAGTGGTTATTAACACTGATATGCAACATCTGCTAAAAGACAAAAATATGAACACAAGAAAAAATGAATATTAATAATTTTACAGCACAGTTAAGACATTATATGCAAGTTACAAGAAGAATATTATCATAACACAGTAGGATTTAAGAATATGACTATATTTTATCAGGCATTAGTGGATGTTCTTCATGGTTGATCTGACAAATGCATCAGCTCTTTGTCTAAAACCTAAAATATTTCCCTACCTTTGAAATATTAAACTAAAATGCAACACAAATAGGTCAAACAGTTCCTCTGATGCACATACTCAGAGTTTTGGACATGATGATTACTGTGATGATGAAGATGATGCAGAAGTGCCATCTAGTGGAGAATCACAGGTATTGTCATCTGTAGTGTATGATCATGTGTTTGCATGTTTTGTCTTATTTTCATTTCATTTTATTTCCATCTCTATCAATTTGCAAAGTAAAATCAGACTTAAACCATGTAAACTAAATTTAATCTAAACTACAAATGTGTGTAGTAGTTGTATTAGCAGTAGTCAGTGGTGGTAAGAGTACTGGTTACATTGCTAAAATATTACTAAATTACTAGTAAAAGTAGTGCCAGGATAATATATTAGTTACTGTTTAAGTGTTGATGTTTAATGTATTATGAGTAGGAGTTTGCAGATTTTCCTTAACCAATAGTTGTAAACTCAAACAATTTTTTTTCTCATTTTAGGTCTAACTTTAAGTTGACTTATTCAAGAAATGGCTCCACCAGAGGTGCAGTTATTACAGCCATGGCTATTGATTAAATATCCATCAATATATATTTTAATTGATTAAATTCTTAATGACAAAATGAGTCACTTCCTTACTACATATGTTTTGTTTTTCATTTGTATGTCCTGGTTTTCATTTGCTTGTTTGTGATCAGATCGGTTTGAATTTGAATTCAAATTGTACTCAGTACGCAACTATGATTTTAAAAAGTAACTAAGTAGATTACATAGTGTAATGTGTACTTAAGTACAAGTAAAAGCACAGACTTGAAAATCTACTTACAGAAGTACAAATCTTCAGTCTAAACTTGTGATCGTATAGCCTTATTGGCAACAAAACTGTAAATGAAAGGTTTGAATATTGATTTTAAAAGTAACTAAGTAGATTACAGAGTGTGATGCATACATACGGGTAAAATTACACCCTTGAAAAAATACAGATAAAAGTATACAAAAAAACTGAGTAACTGTAATTAGTTACTTCCACTCGTGGGAAATATTAATGGAGTCCTCGACTGAGCTGCGGCCTCTCGTCCATGAGTAGATGCACACTTCCTTGTGCACGGTGAAGAAAATTGTTCCTATAAAACTGCTCACAAAAACATTGTTGATGAGCTTTTCAAATGTATTTTTGGCGCTTTGAGCACCACAAACTGAGCGACATTTAGTTCCATTGTATAAGGCACACACACACACATACACACACACACACACACACACACACATCATTAGGCTTATTAACAACAATGTTTTGGATTTTACTGTTTGCAGATATTTTAATTGTCAGATTTTTCACCTAAACTCCATACATCACATTAAGACTTGACATCATCAAGATCAACATCAACATCAATATACATATTACCCAACAATAATCATTATATATCTGTATTTGGCAAAAAATACCAAAGAAAATAAGAAGTATTCATTTAATTGAATAGTTTGTATAGTTTATTGTGAGTAAGGAAATCATTTTGTTAAATATAGTTACTAATATTTTACCAAAGAAAGAAAGAAAACAATGACGGAGATAGGTTTGCCTTTAGAAGGCATGTATAACAAATGGTACCGTGTTTAAATTAACCTGAGTTCATCAATAAACACAGATATACCTCTAATGTGGCAACTGGAATCAGAAAAAGTCCATTCTCTGTATAATTCATTGTTGAAGAGCCTAATCTCTTTATGCCCCTCCGATATCCACGGGTCCAAGACTTGACAGCTCACACTACAGGTAGGAGGGAAAATATGTACTTCTGATTTTGAGGTGAAATGGTCCTTTAAGTTTAACTGTGTGTGTGCGTACGCATGCATGATTGCAAATCCACGCGCACACAAAAGAGGAAGTTTTAAATACAGTCCCTTGTTATTGTTGCTGCATCTTCCCCCTTTCAAAACACCCCGCAGCTATTTCACAGCTCTCACCTCTTGCAACAGTGTCTTTTTCCACATCTTTCATATCACATTTTATAATATATTTTATACCAATCTGCTTGCTTAAGTACTGTTGTTTAGAAGAAGAAGAAAAAAAAACACAAGAAAACAGGAAGGAGAGAGTGGTGCAAAAATGAAGGAAGAGAGACTGAGAAAGAAAAAAAAAAAAAGAGGCACCGAAGGGAGGAGGGGAGGTGGTGAGGGAGGTGTGTAACAATTTCCTGTAGTTGCATGCTGATCTGCGTCTCTGAACCTTCCTCTCTGGGTCTGTTTCTGTCAGAGTGAAGAGCACAGACGAAGCGGCGCGGAACAGGATGCAGGCTATCAAATGTGTGGTCGTGGGAGATGGGTACGCCATTATTTTACTTTACCTATGCTGTTGTAACTTAAGCTGCCTTCAGGTGTTGAATCGAGACATGTTATCCCAGCTGATGTGTGATGGGGTCCGTTGGCCCCCAGACTCAGTTTGGGGTTCTTTGATAGAACTGTCACAGACTTCACATGGCCCGAGCAGCCTTGAGGAACAGTTTTCTCAACTTCCGCAGTGATGTGGCCTTGTGTCGCTGACTTAAAACTTTTGGCTGCTGTTACTCTTAAACTTGTTGAAGAGCGCATTCTGTCCAGTGTTGCGGGTGAAACTTTAGGTGTGTGTGTTTGACAGCACTGATTCAGAGTGAGGGTGTTGGATGGTGCAGGCCACAACATGCAGGAAAATTCTGTAATGCAGCGAGCTCGGAGCACAGACTCCTGTATGACTGTAGGTGAAAATCCAAGAAATTACCAAGTGTGTGACTCCATAAGACACAGAAAAGAAAATAATAGACAAGAAAGAAACAGAAAAATGCATAAAAGCTCCATTTTGCTAAAATCTACCACTTTTACAGTCTTTAGTATGAAAAAATCTGGTGGGTTTTTTTTCAGTTTAAAGGCTTAAATTCACTCTCAGAACAAGTTTGGACAATGTGTCGTCTACCACGTCAGAAAAACTTTAACACACTTTTTGCCCTTGAAGGTGGGGCAAAAGCACCACTTGTCATGATGGGGGAAACTGTGAAGCGGAAGTGTTGTAGCTGTTGCAGCAAGAGATCAGCAAACAGTACCATAAGATTAAAATTTTACAGGTAGTACACACCTACGGTTGCTCCATTTCCTTGTGTGTGTGTGTGTGGAGCTTCCTGGTGTGTGTTGCATGTGGCACTGTGATTTAAAATTGTAGAGTGGAGAAACTGCGAGACTGAAGTCTGTAAACACTTGAGACATTTTGGATTGGTTTACTTAAGCATACTGCATTTAAAATAAAAACGGCGTCTGTGATGGTAAAGTGCTGACTCTCAGCTATGATTTGGAGGTGGACACACTCAAACAAGACTGTCCTCCGTCTGCCCGGAGCGAGGATGGGAGCGGTGTGACGCTGTTATAGAGCCACAGAAGTAGGTTGGAGGGAGGCCGAGGTGAATGAATCGATCCACAAAATGTGGGACTTTAACGCAGGAGACAGCTGTTAAGTTTCCTGTTAACAAACCGACAGTCTGTGTTAGTTTCTTTAAACCATAACCACAATGATTTCCCAACCAACACTTTATTGTAACCATGGCAACGAAGATGCCCCAGCTTTAAGAAACAACTTTATTTCTGAAACAGTGATGTAGTCTCGTATGGAGCATCGGATCTCATGTCATAGCGTAGACCAACCCTGTATTTTGTCATTTAATTCAGAGAGCTTGTTAACAATGTATTTTAGAAGCATTTTTTATATATTTATTCACATTCTCTTTACATCCTGATAGCAATCAGTAAATCAAATGCTCTGACAAAAAATACAGAAAGAAAATATCCACAGTGAAACATCACGATGGACGATGATATTGCTGTTGTATTTCTGACACATACTTTAGCAATAAAGCTGAAAAAAAGTAGTAGATTTGAAGTACATTTCATGTTTGGGCCTAAATCATTATTGTGATTAAATAAGCTGTTTTTTCCTTTAGAAAATCAGGTGAAACGAGCCTAATAATAACTAGAATAATAAACCCATTTTTCATTTTTGCACTCTCTTTCTGACGCATCAGATCTAAGGTACAAAATTTTTTTTTTGATAAATTACTCATATCGGCTTTTTACTCGCAAAGCATTTATTGCACTCTCAGTAACAAGACGTGACTCAGGAAACAGAAAATCTACCTCGTAATTTCAGATGCTGTCCATTCTGACCCTGGGTGGCTTTTAAATCATGATGGTAGGATGTTAGAGGGCTCAGTGGTCGATGGCTGTCAGGCATCACGACGGACGATGGCATCGTCTGTGAGCCCAACCCTAGTATCCATGGCTGTTGCACGCCAAGTCAATCAGATGGCCTACCTGGCTATCTACCTGCCAGCCCAGTCGCACTTCCAACTTGCCACATACCAACAATTTGTCACCACTCCTCGCTGACTCATGCAGATGCAGATGGTACCTGTTTGTGGCTGAAAGTGACCCATCAGGGTTTTCACGTGATTTCCATGTAAACCCACCTGCGGCTGTATGAGATGACCCCAGCTGCTAAACATCGACTATTGTCGTGTGACGTTCGTTTTTGTGTGTCGCTTCAGTGATGTCTCGTGACATATGTAACCACAAGCGTGGTCTTATCCTAGACCTAGCCAGTAGTTGTTGTCATTAAACCGATCCAAATTGCAAGAATCTTACAGCGTTAATCACAACTTAAAAAGACTTTCAGGCTTCACCAGATACAGCCGCTAAAGGGTATTTGTGCTTCAGTATCAGAAGCAGAGGGACGGGGTCAAAACGGTATGTGACATGTTGGGATGAGAACATGTACCACCATGTACCGCACAGCTCGTCGCACCAGAACGGTTTGACGGCTATAAGTAGGAACAATTGTCAGGTGTTTTCCTTGATGTGAATGAGACATGTGGATATAGTTAGCGACTCATCCTCCAGCAGTAATGTTAACAACGCTCGCTTTAACCAGAATGATGTAAGATAAGAGGACAGTTTCTTTTTTGAAGGACAATATCATGTCAGATCAGAAAATGCGTTGATGTGTCGTTCTTGAGATTAGGAGGACTAAAAATCAGTTAAAGCTGAAAGTCAGTTCTTTCTCTGTTTTATTTAAAGTCTGAAGTGCTCGATGACACGGAGTCCAAAGCCAAGATAAAATGTGTCCGATCTGCTGTGTCTCAGTTTCAAATGAGTTTGTGTTCACTGTGTCCTTTTTTAAAATGCCTATGGACATGATTTAAAGAAAACTTTAAATGTGGAACGTGACAACTTTTTTGCTTTAACTTATCATTGTGAAGTAAAAGTTGATTACACAGTGTAATGGCTATAGAATAATGATGCCATTTAGAAATATGCTTTTTCTCCTGATATCACTCCTCCCTCCAACCTGACACCAACCCCAAATTTTTGAAACAGCAATGTCCAGGAGACAGTGTTGCTAACAACAAACATTGCGCACGTCTTAAATCACTTGAATGACAAGCTTGACTTCTTATTTTAAAAATGCACCCACGTGGATTCTGTTTAATCACAGCATCTGTCATGGCCGCTGTCCAGAACTTGACCCAGATTGCAACCATACCCAGCTGAACAAGAGGAAGTAACATGAGTTTTATACCTGTGACACCCGGTCAATCACTGCAGAAAGGATTGATTTGTATATTTTTAAATGCTGCAAAAACTGTGTGGAAAGAAAAATTGGGGTAATGAAATAATCTATGGCCTCATGAGAGCTGAGAAGCCGTTGAAGCTGGTGGTGGTGTGACTAATTTCTGCCATGATTTTTCAGTTTTTGATCAACTCTGGAAGGGGGTTAACGTGGCATCCTGCTGCAAACATCCTCTGCTGTGCGTAGCAGCAGTTTGAGTTTGGGGCCCTATCAGTTTCTCAAGTGATGAACCCCGCGCAGGTGGACCTTGTGGAGACTTTAAAAAGGAACACAGCCAAACTGTCTGTGTGATGTGTGAATATGTGTGTCTATATATGTGACTAAACCGAGATGTCAAAAATGGGATTTAAAGGTTCCAGTAAGAGAGAGAGAAGAGGAAGCTGGTCTCAGGTTGTGGGGAAGTTCGCCGTCTCTCAGCGAGTCACTGTGTACATACAAGCTAACGTGCTGCTGATATACGACCCCGCTAAAGTGTTCACCTGTTGGTTGGATGGATGGAGTGTTTCAACAACAGCTTAGCTCAATGGAAACTTAAAAAAATACACAAATCTTTATCTTAATATACAACTTAACATTAAACACACATTTCAAAACCTTTTAAAGGGAAATCTTTGGATTTTTCTTCTAAATAAACAATGTTTATATTCACCGCTACTCACCAAAAACATATTTAGTGTATCGTAGAGGTGTAACAAATGTTTCAAGTGCATTTCCTTCCTCCTTAAGCATTTCATTTTTATTCTTTAAAGTATTTTAAACCTAGCATTGATAAGTTATGTTTAGGTGGTTGCAGTTTTTCTTCTTTCGCACCCTTTCTGACACTTTACATCTCATCTTGTTACTGTTACCTGCTGATCAGTGTAATAGTGTGACACCAATGGTCTGACATAAAGGTAAACATTATGAAACCCTGAAACCTTTATAGATTATCAAATTCTAGTGGAGATCAAAATCTTCCAAACATACCAAATATTGCAGGTGGAACTGAGGAAAGTAGAAAGTCATGAGCAGGACGACTAGAATATTTGTATTAAATGGAATGATGCAGATAGCATGGGTTCTTGGGTTTAATATTTGACTCAGTGAAAATATCAGAGATTAAAAAAAGGAAGAAAATATATCTCCTACCCTCATAAAAAGTTGAATATTATTATTTAAATAACCTTAAGAGGGAAGTTCAGATTTTTTTAAGTGGCGCTGTTTGAGGTACTTATCCATAGCAAGTGTATTACCTACAGTAGAAGACGATGTCTTGAGAAGCAGCAGGTGTACTGGTGGAAGAAGCGGTGGACATGGTCAGCAGCAAAACATATTTCAGCCTCCCTGAAAAAGGCCAACCTAAAAAAAACATCAGTATCAGTTTAAGTGGTTGCTATATTTAGAATATTTTCACTGATTAACCTTGTTGTCAGACAGTCTTTTGCGATGGGAAACAATTGTTATATAAGCTAAATATCGCTCTCTCCAAAACTGCCAGACTCCTTTGAACAAAATCAGTAATTTTACCTCACAGAACATGGGAGCTGCTGGTCTACCACTGCCTCGATCAGTTAATTTGGGTGTATACTCAACACAACAAACAGATAGAAGCAGCAGTAATCCTTTTTTTAGGTGGCTAAAATACAGCACATTATGTTGTAATGGGTTAGTACTCTTGTGTTGTGTAGATTAAATGATGACCCACTCTCAGTCACTGTTTGGCTTGGACCCCCATTCATTTAGGCACCGGTGAATAAAACAGAAAATCAGCGTCCTCGGCCAGCTCTCATTAACAACGCAGTTCAACATCCACTGAAACAAAACGAAACAAAACATTTGAGACTTGCGGCTAATCAAATAGCTACATCACCTGCATTAGTACATACAGATGTACATAAATTGGTACATTAATTAGTTTTCTGTAGAGGTCTTCATGCTGATTTGCCAAACTGGGGACCTGCTGTCAGGTCTGACAATAAAGTTGTTCTATATGCTACAAGTGTTGCAAGAGTTTTACCTTTTAAACTCTTTTCCTTTCTCTGTGTATCTTGGAAGTTAGCGACATTGTGCTGAATACTCCTTTAATGCTTCTACAGTAAATTTGGGGCATTCTCACCTCCGTCTGTAGGTTATAGTGACTATGGATAAGTAGCTTACCTAATACATCCCCACTTCAAAAATTCTGATGTATTTCTTTAACAGCCTGCTCCACAAATGAAGAACGGTTTGCAGATAATTGACTGTAGGTCTACTCATATTGTAGGCTTCTGTTACTGACCAAGCTAGCAAGTTTACTAGCTTACTGGTAGCTCTGAGGGCTTAAACAGATGGTATACATCCCAGGAGCAAAAATTAGGGCGTATTAAATGTTTCGACAGCTACTGTGACTGACTAACATGTTCCAGACTGGCTAGCCCGTTAGCGCTTAGCTTACCAGCCAGTTCACTAACAGGCCCTGTGGGCAGTCAGAACATCTCCGAGCCTCCAGCACCACTTGTTTCGTAATGACGTGTGTTTCACTTTCTGGTGTGAGCAGGCTTTAAGCTACTTACTCACGTTTGAGGATAAAAAAAAACTTAACTTATAATTGCAAGGAAACAAACTCACAATCAGCTAATAGACCTTTTTTACTGCAGATGTACTGAGATGAAGTAGCAGGTTAAACACAGGTGTTGATGATACTAATTAAGGTTGTGTTCCATTTAGTGTAGCAGGGCCTTTCCAGTGGGTCAACATGCACAATAGCAGCACCACAAAGGATGCAACTTTAATTAGTATCATTGGTCACACCTGTGTTTCATGTCAAAATGGCTGCCGTGAAAAAAGTATACCGACACTTTTTTCTTGCTGTGGCTTGTGCTTTTTAGACTGAACCAAGTGAAGAGAGAAGGGGGTGTCTCTAATTAAGATGTAAGAAATTATAAAAACAACAACAACAACAGTGTTTTACAATATTACAACCAACAAGTGGACATGAACAAAGAGAAAAAAGCTAAAAATATTCAGTGCAGGAACTAATAATGAGGAAGTGAACTGAAAAAAAAGAGAAAAGGGAAGAAGATTAAGACAGAAAGAGTGAGAATAAATCTCCTTTTGAAGAGTTTGCCAAACCAGAACCAGATAATGTAGGATGGCGTAAGCAGGGGACAGAAAAATTGATGGAAAACCAGATTAAGAACAAAGCGACAGAGCGAGATCAGAGGTTGAAGCTTTTTTGATAACTCAGTTTGGCTGGTTCCTGTTTTCAGCGCTAACTGGTGCTTCTGAAACAGATCAGTTCCTATTTGACTCACGCCCAACCACGAAACACACACACTACTACTTCTATACTTCTGAGAGCCTCCACTGATGTAAAACACTAATCCTTATCTTAACCATCACTTTTACACTCCTAACGCCAACCTTGTAATTTTGCCTAATCCTTACTTTTAACCGTAAGATACTCGAACAGCTTTTTGGAGAAGTGACGACCTGATAGCATGCTGTCAAACTCGACGTCTAAACCTCAAACTGGTCCTCACAAAGACAGAAGTACTTACACACACATCCAGACGCACACACACAGTTTTTCTGAGCTGACAGCTGTGCTGCTCACACTGTCCCTGACTCATCTTGTTCCTGAGCTGGCCTTCTTAAAAATGTCAACTTGTATGATGAGACCTTTTTTTTTTTTTACACCAAGCGCCAGCTCATAGTATAAAAAAAAGTTAGTTTGTCAGGCTCTCTTTAAAGGGTCATTCCACCCACATCACAGAAAGATATAGTTGCTTCGTTATCTTTAGTGGTGTCTATTCATTCAGGCAATTAAGTTTTATTATTCCCTCCGCTGAGTCTAGTTAATGATTCTGCAATACAGTTGGGTGGAGAGAAATGTACGTTTTTGTGCCCTAAGGCTACGTCTGAAATCACTCATTCATTCCCTACAGATGTGAGCAGTAAATCAATCATTAAATCATCATTTTGTGCCCTCACTGACAGGCGTAGAGTCATATAACTGTAATTTTTACATCTAGGGTGAAACATTTCATCTTATACTTAAAAAAAAAATCTATTAAAACTGTTTTTTTCTAGCATTGTGATAATTTCTGAAGGCAATTTGAAGTTAATAAATATTACACACGTAATTTAAGAAGGCATAAAATAAATATTGTACAGTGCACGAGCATCCGAAAGACATTCCTCTTTTGCGTTTTACTTTGAAAAGTCTATTTGACAAACTCAGATGCCATAGCTCTACTACAATGTCCCCATGGACAGATTTTGTAGTTGTTTTGTGTCTCTTTGTGGTCATTCTTTGTAATTTGTGGTCCTTATGTGGCTCTTTGTAGTTGTTATACATTTTGCAGGTGGAGTTCAGAGCGGCCCCTGACTCTTTGGGCCCCTGGGCCCAGTAGGTCCGGTCAATAATCACTCTATGATTATCCTAGACCAAAAAAATAAAAAATAAATACTGAAAACTGTAAGTGGGACTTTTCGGTGTTGCACCACGGACACAATTCCATTCACTTCAGTTACTTGGTATCGTCGGCAGAAGTGGTCAGTGGCAGATATTTTTTTTTGTCATGACAATGAACAAACTGAAACAAGCAAACAAAACTGAAACTGTCGGCATGGCGAGACACCAGAAAGGGTAATTTTTGCGTGGGTTTTGGGTGAACTAACACTTAAAGAAAATAGGAGAACAAAATTATATCTCTTTGTGATTCATTGTTAATGTATTTAATCAGTCTTGTTTTGAACATTTTATGTTATGTAATGTAGCTTTCCTGAACCACTGATAAAGTGTTTATGAGCAGTGGGGACTTAAGTTTCATTCAAAGGGACAGTTCACCCCAAAATCAAAAATACGTATCTTTCCCCTGACCTGTAGTTCTTTATCCATGTTGATTATTTTGGTGTGAGTTTTGGAGATATCGGCTGTAGAGATGTCTGCTTTCTCGCCAATATAATGGGACCAAATGACACTCGTGCTGCTCATACCACCAAAAATCATGACCTGGTTACTCAAGATAATCCACAAACCATGTTGTGAGCAGTTTCATGTGGGAGAAACGTCCATTTAAGCTCTCAAAAGGTTCACTGTGCAGGCTAGCAGACCTGACCTAAGATCTGTTTTTGCCTTTAAAGGGCGGTGGTGGTGAACTAGTGATTGTGATGAGCTGACGGGCTCCTCACACACTGAGCACGACCTGGATTTGCTTGGGCACGCCTGCTTACAGCCATTATGTGAGCAAAAGAGTGAGATTTATCTACGATTATAAGACCTTAACAGAAGCTGTTCACTATATTTCTACTACATACTGAAGAATCAGGGCCTTAATATCAGCCTTCAAGGAAAACCGCAGGTACAGCATTTGAGCCCTGAGCTGCCGGTGACAGGCTCTTTCTGTGCTGTGCAACTTTTGTTTGCCTAAAGCAAGAAGGATAAAGCAGCTCCTCAGAGTTCTTACCAATCAGATTTATCTGGAGTGTTATCTCCTCTGTGCATCAACGCCTTGGCGCAGGCAGGCACGAGCTGTAGTGTTGTTTTTGAAACGCTGACAGGAAAAAGCTCTGGAACGAAATAAGGAGAGGGCCAGCTGATACTTGTTCGATCATCTCCTGCGTGCAGCTGTGCGGTTTCATCACTGTGGATGTTGAGACAAGCTCTTCACTGCGTTCCTGTTGTTGAACACGTTACTGAGTCTAAGACTTTTGTCTTTGTTATAAAACATGATGATGAGTGCACTAAGCTCAGTGTATCATCTCGCTCATCTCTTCTCTTTTTTATCTTCTTTTCTGTAGCTGTGTCCCAATTCCACTCTAGGCATTCATGAATGTTGTGCTGATCAAATACAGAGGGACGGTTGTCCATAGTGACAGACTCGGGTTGTCTGAGGGGAAGGGGCAAAAAGTAACCAGTTGTATGTGGTGGGGTGCAGGCTGTATGTGGGGACCAACATGGGAAAACTCGGAATGCACGTTTTGTCCTCTGGACGGGCACTTTACCACATTTTGAATACTCAAAGGGCACTCTAGAGGGCACTTCATTATATTTGTCTACTGGAAGAGCAGTTTTAGAGGGCAATACATTACATTTTGTTAACTGGAAAGGCACGCTACAGGGCACTTTACCACATTTTGTCCACTGGAAGGGCACCCTCGGGGTATTTATCATGTTTACCTACCATAGGGGGCATCAAAGAGGGCACTTTTGCTGCATTTTTTGAACAATCATGTTCACCAGTGGTTGTCCCACAATGCATTTCATTAAGAAAATGCAGGAGCAGCTCACAGCTGGAAAAAAATGTTGCTCTAACGTTGTGAAGTTTAACTGGGAGTGGCATAATAAAGTTGTAACTCATGTCTGTCAGTGCATGTGTAACTGTTTGGGACAAAGCTCCTCCCATTAAAACCCCGCCCACCCTCAGTCTTTATCTTTATCTCCCACTCTTATAGCCTGAAACAATATTATTATCTGTTCATGATGTCTAACTGTGTTTGTTTTTACTTGTGTTATTCAGAGCTGTGGGAAAAACATGTCTTCTCATCAGCTACACCACCAATGCCTTCCCCGGGGAGTACATTCCTACCGTGTGAGTATGACGCACACAGACCCATGCTCGCTCTCTCTCTCTCTCTCTCTGAAGGTAGTCTACATTAAAGTACGTAACCAGGGCAAGTAAACAAACATGTCACACATTTATGTAAGAACACTAATTATTATGATATGCAATTATGTGCATGCATAGACACACACTGTACAGTCAAAATAGCTGACACACACACACACACACACACACACACACACATGCAGTACATCTGAAGGTATCTGATGGTACCACACCTTTAAAAACAAAGTTACAAGATGCTCTAAAAATTAAATATGTCAGGACTGCAAGTTATCACTCAGAGATAAGTCAAGTCAGGTAATAATTGTACAAGAATTTAATCAAATCAAATATGACTCAATAAATAAGATAAAAGAAAATGAGGCTGACAAAACAGTTAAGATATATTTGAAACAGGAAAACAAAACTGGCTGACATTAATAAAAGGCTTTTCTTCTTTCTTCTTTTCTTCTGAGAAATGATTTAGATGTCCCGTTTAGTCTTTAGTGACTGTGATTCAGGAAAAGAGACAAAGTGCCCATGAAGTGCAGTAATATTATATTATATAAATGATATTTAAACAAACATAAAACTCAACTCTCAATCTGAGTGGTAACAAGTGAAGAGAGGAGAAAACAGGTATGAAATGCTATTATCACTCTCGCTGATTGCATGTCTTGCCTGTGAATATGAACAAATACATGACGAGGAAGCAGGATGTTGCTAAAGCAGTTGCGTGTGTCCATCAGAGTTGCACAAGGAAAAGCTAAAATGATCGATGAGATAAACCAGAGTGAAAAAGTCTGTATCACTGACTTTTCTTTCTCTCCATCTAAAAACAATCTAAAACAATCAATGGCATGCACTTATTGTGCCTTAATACCGAAGCTAGTTGGCCATTGTGTTTGTTACTTTATGTGTAGCACCACATGCACATACAGGAAGTTTAGAAAAAAAAAACCTCACAGCTGATTGATGAAACTGTTGTGTTTCTAAGTGACCACATGGGGGCAGTGTTGCCTAAATATTACTGAACTGGTCACTGTAGTGCTTTTTGTTGGTGCTGGGAGAAGTGCCTATATAATATTTTTCAGCAAAAGCAGCAATACTAAGAATTAATACCAACACTACTGTAAAAGTACTCCAGTGAAAATCTTTTACTTCTACTGAAGTATAAGTACAAACAGAAAAATGCACTTCAAGTGTCAAAAATACAAGCACTCATTGGGCAGAATGGCCCCTTTGAGTGTGTATCTACGTATCATATCATTAACATTGTCACAAAAGCAGGATTTTGCTTGAGATGGAGCTATTTTTTTAAACACAGCATACACAATCTGTGACAGAATATCATACTTTATATGTATTGTATATAAAATTATAATCTGCAACATAACTAACTATAGTTTTCAGGCAAATGTAGTAGAGTGCAAAATATTTTCCTCTGAAATGTAGAGAAGTAGGAGTATCAGGTAGGATAAAATGGAAATACTAAAAAATAAAGCACCCAAAAATACCTCAAAATACTTCAGTATATGCACTTAGTTACATTCCATGGCTGGTTGTTTCCTTGAACACACACTGTTACAACAGAGAGCAAAGATATTATGCCTTTTTATGGCAAACAAACACAGCAAGAGAATAAAATTCCTGTAATCCTCACAGTCTATAAATTAGTCTAGTGCTCATTAACTGGGGCAGAAATAGTCTGTTTAGGTTTAATGAACTATTTATGTTGCTAAGCAACATATTTTTCTGACTGCAAAATGCTTTTAATGCTATATAAACAAAGGCATTTTCATTATTATTCATAAACTGATCTTCTTCATATTTTCTGTAATAAAAAGCTGTCTTATGTATATCTTATGTCTAATTGTAAGACCTTATTTTGACATGATGGCATTTGTGTGGCATCAAATGATTGTTGTTCAAATAATCAATTAAATGAAAGGCAAGCTCACTGACTGAAGTGACTGATCACCCAACTCATGCTCCACACAGATTCGACAACTACTCAGCTAACGTGATGGTGGACAGCAAGCCAGTCAACTTGGGCCTCTGGGATACAGCTGGACAGGAAGACTACGACAGGCTCCGCCCACTGTCCTACCCACAGACGGTATACCATCGCACACACATTAGAAAAGATAAAAATCCGCTTTGTCTCCCGCTGTGAAACCCAGGAGTGTTGAGATTGCAGCCATCAGATCGATACACAACACTGCAGCCTGATTGAGCTACATCCCATTAAATTAAGAGGCACGAGAGGAAGGAAAAGGAAAGAACTGACCGAAGATGTTTTATGTGTGAAAACAACCTATCAAACTGAAAAAAGTCGACAGATTTTGATTTTGGTACAAATATAAAATGGAAAAGGAACAAAACAAATGTAGTCATATATGCAAAAATGTAATAGATTACATGCAAACCTTTATAAATATAAAACCAATTATAGTGTGACTGACACTGGCCAAAATTATGGCTATAAGGTTGCACTTCATTTTACGTATCACTAATAAGAATGTATTTTATATTAAATTAGACAAAAATTAGAAATAATACCTCATTATACCACCTGGTCGCCTCTCTAGAGAGGTGTTCCAGGCACGTCCAGCTGGCAGGAGGCCACAGGGCAGACTGAGGACTTGGTGGAGGGATTATATCTCCATCCTGACCTGGGATCGCCTCGGGGTCCCCCAGTCATAGCTGGTTAATGTAGCCAGGGAAAGGGATGTCTGGGGTTCCCTGCTGGAACTGTTAACTCCACGACCCGACTTCAGATAAGTGGTTCAAGATGGATGGACAGATGGGTAGATATAATATGTTCTTAAGTTGACACCATACACTTAACAGTTCACAAACATGAAGGTTTGCACTTTGCATCAAAGTAGATGAAAACTATAAAGGCCAAAATTATAGCGGTAAAGGAATATTTCATTTATGGGTGACTGCACAGATTTACTGTTATACTGTAGGCAGATAATGTGATCATTATTTCTAGTCGGTGACACAAAGTACGACTTGTTATGTTTCATTACTTTACTGTAAAATAAAGTGCAACCAAAGTTCAAAAGTTGAAAGTACCTTTATTGTCCTTTAACCAGGAAACTGATTTGCAATTTCAGGATCATACAAAAACACAAAATAAAACATATGCAAAGAACAGGAAAATCAGCAATTTTGTGCCACAAACAGAAACTTCTTTCCCCTGCCGTTTACGTGCATTTCTCTGTACTGAATTCCCTTTTTGATAAACTCAGCACAACAGTTTGTTTCACATCTGAAACTCGTGTAACCTCACACACACATTAGGATCAACTCCAGAGCACTAACAACATTTTGTCTCCCAACAGTAACACTCATTACACAATGACCTAAAAACCTCTGACGACCAGTACAATCACAGTATGCATCACTAATGTCTCTGAACTCATTTTTGCATGAATCAAAATTCCATCATAACAACAAGAATAACACCTCTTTTGCTACCCTACAGTTCTTTGCTGCAGAAATGAATAAGAGATTATGCTCCAGTATGCTTTGTTTCCTAAATTAATTACATTAATGCAGTACAAAACTAATGTGTATAGATTAACTGTACATGTATAGGGGAGCTACAGATTTACAGCAGGTCTTCTGTCTTCTGCATTTAGTTCTCATACACACCCTGCCTCATGTCTTCTTGTGCAGTAATCTTTTTGCATGTTTGATCCAACCCTGACAGTCATCTTCAAATATGTCCAGACATCCATGGGGGACAATAGATCATGTTTACAGGTGTCATTAGCTGTCCACCTCTATGACAAAAATAATTCCTCTGTGGGGTTGAAGGAGTCTCTCTGTGTGTTGTTTTTGTGTGTATATGTAGAAAATTTCAATAACATTTACAATAACTGTGTTTTGTGCTAAAAAAAAACATTTACATTTACATTTTTTATGCTTCTAAAAATAGCTAAAACACTGACACAAAATGAACACAAATGAACTGTAAATGCACAAACTGAAAAAAAATGATTTAGTCCAAATTGCTGAGTGAAAAGTTTTGTATTGAGAAATGTTTGTAACAAACTCTAAAAAAAAAAAAAAAAAAAAAAAAAAAAAAAAAAAACAGGTCTTCATATTTAAAGACGTTCATTTATTAAAAAATAAACAAGAGGTTTCATATTGGAAATACTTTTACCGTGTTTTTTAGTGACATCTTTCAGTCTTCATCAGCAGAAAACGTTTGCTCAGTTGTCATGGAGATGGTTTAGTTGTGATTCTGTGACCAAGTTTATTAAACTACTTATTTTTAAAAAGAGTAATTCACAATTAAAAAGCAAGCCTTTCCAGAATTAAAAAATTCAGTTGGCTGAATTTAAAAAGCCAAGTTGGGGTAATTTTGTAATGATTCAAAACAAAAAGTCTTTTAATCTGTGTTCAGTAAGCTTATTAAGTTAAACCAACAATTCTTCAGTCACACTCATAAACATTACAAATGAAAATAAATACCAGACATTTTAATTTAAATCAACTTGAATAAATAAAACATATTACTATTAAATACATATTTACATTAATATAATGAGAAAAGATTTGTTGAGTCAAACATTTTTCATTCTGTTAGGAGAATAAAATAATTAACTATATAAACTTATAATAGAGAAAGTCCCAGTCCCAGAGTGGTCAGATCTACCATCTAATCCACTCTCTCTCTCTCTCTCTCATCTCTAGGATGTTTTCCTGATCTGCTTCTCCCTGGTGAGCCCAGCATCCTATGAGAACGTCAGAGCTAAGGTGAGTCTCATCTCTGTGGTACATTCACCTTATCATTATTTCCCACTTTTACACATATTTTTAGCTTTAAAAATCAAGAATGCCTAAAATAAAAAAAAATAAAAAAAATGACTGTTTGCTGAATCAGATAGGTGGGAGGTGGGTTGCATGATGTTTTGTATGCAAGATAGACCAAGCAAGAAATAATCAAGGATAGCAGAAATTATTCCTGTGTAAAATAGGCTGTGCGTGAACATTTTGTATCATTCAGACTGAGCAAACATTTCTTACATGATATGTTTATTTCTTGTGTGACAGATACATTTACATTACAGGTGCATGCAAACCTGAACATTTTACTGTTGTATTCTGGCATATTAACTCATAATCACTGTGAAGTAGTAAGTTAGATGACTTCAATTATCTTTTCCAGCCCAGACTCTTAATTGTCTGTCGGACAAGATGTCAAATGGTCACAATTTAAATTTCCCCCACTGTCGCTGTCAACCACAGTGACACTGGTTTCCATTAATTTCAGAGCTCACCTGGACAATCTAGAAATCAGTTTGGAGAATCATGGCACAGATCATTAGAAGCTTTCTTTCTTTTTCTTCTCACCTCCATATCTGATCGGTCACTCAGGGAATTTTGAGGTACATAAAGAGAAGGAAAATGATGTGTGTAACAAAGGATCCTTTTATATCTCACACTCCTCTGTGAAAACGAATGAATCTATCCATTGTTTAATTGATATTAATATGATGGACACTTAATAACTAGATATTAAAGATGTATATACACCCTGTCATACTGACTGAATAAGACTAATGACTGAATGAATAAGTTTGGCCTGTACAGGCACTGTGCAGAAAACTAATATACTAGAAAGTCTCTGAAAACGCACATCAATCAAAATCATCACTCCAAAGTGGAGACAAATACAAAAACAAGGATATCCAGCAAATGAAGGAACACATGCAGCATAAAAAGTGCATATAAATGCTTGAATGTAAAATTCATATTGATTTTTTGATTGATTTATAGTAGTATCAGTAACGGTTTGGCTATCAAACTTCAGAAAACAGTGAAAACTAATGCCCATCGTGGTCCTAGAGCACAAAAAGATTGTTTCAGATGTCTTGTTTTGTCTGATCGACAGTCCACAGTTTAAAAATATTAAATTCACATCTACATTAACTGTTTATGAAACCAGTGAAGATCGGATATTTCTGTTGATGCCTGCCTCTGGGTCATATTCTACATGAAATCAGATGGTTTTCCCAGTTAAAGTTACAGTTAAAAAGAAAGAAAGAGGAGATTTTTATTTAGATACTTATATTTTATTAAAGTGCCATGAGTCACTCAGTCAAGACCTCTCATAGGAGTCATGTGAAATTAGTTTGTTGTTATCCAAAACTTGGACAGGGAAACATCCTCTGTTACATTGCCTGCACGTGCAACATCACCTATAAGGGCACATGATGTCCACCTCCATGATCAGGACTTCCCCTTGACCCCAGCAACTCTCCATCACCTTTAGATGAAATTTTCAGATGAAAACCATTTCTTCTTTTCAGTGACAGTATGACCCAAAGGTGACACACTCATTTATCATGTTTACATCTGTCATTTACGCAGTTATCTGCAGTTAGGATTGTTTGTGAGTCTGATGCGGCATACTTGTACGAGCCCACTGCATGGAAAAAAAGTAAAGGTTTGCATAAAGCCCAATTTCAATTACCAATCACTCCATCCATCCCTCCATTCATATTCTATTCCTGTTTATTTCTATTCAGGGTCATGTGTGTTAAATCATTCAGTCCTTCAATCTGAACACATTGAATAGAGCACCGGATTGCATTTGTAGTATTGTGAGATAAAACCTTTCCTGTCTAGCACTCTTATCTCAAGGGCTTTTTGAGTTTTTCCATTCTCCATTTCCCATGCCACTATAACGCGAGGATGAGCAGCAACAAAAGCAGAGCCTCTGGAAGAGCTTTCCAAATATGACTCGCGAAACCACTCACTGCTCTTAAAGCAATGAATATCCTATAAGAACATCAATAACAGCACAACGACGGAAATGATGGCAGGAATATTGATTAGGCTCTTTTTGGTACGATTCACCGCTGCTTCGCTCTTTAGTTTGACTCCCATGTGAGTCACCATAGTAACAAGGGGCTGGAGTGGTGCCATCAAAGTAGTTCCTGCGAGATTAGTTGGGAGGGAAATTAAAAAGGAAGATGGAAAAAACATGAATTCTATGAAGGATAATTTCGGTTGCGGAAAGAGGACCTAAGTCCTAATCCTCTGTTCAGAAAACAAAGTTGTTTTAGGCCTTAAGATAATGAGACGGAAATGTATTTTGCACATTTGTGTTCATGAAAGGCACAAGGAGGTTGAATGTTTTTAGTATGTGGTCATTTCTGAGATATAGCTCACTCTGCAGGGCAAAAAAACTTTATTCTCGACCTTAAAAACACCTGGCTTCAAACTAGACCTTATAGAGTTAATTTAGGTTAAATTTTAGATACAGTTATGGGTGCGGGCAGAGCCTTCTGTCCATACACTGCATTTATTTCTTACATATTTCTGCACATTTTCTGGAAGTTCACAGCTCCGTTTCTCTATCAACCATGGAGTCGATGTCCCAAACACGGCCAACATGACCACAGGACATGATGAAGTAGTTGTAAAAAACCAAAAGTATTGGAAATAACATTTCATCGTCAATTAGTTAGTTAAAATAACTCAATTGTTGCCATGTTTGTTGTCAGAGACTTTCAACCCTTCTTTTTCTTTGACATAACTTTTGACTCTGAGCTGCGCCTTCTAGTGGATGCAGTGCTTAACATCCCTGCCAACATAAAGGATGCATGGAAGTTTGTGGGCAGTGGTTGTTAGATCATTTAAAACAAATGTATATTTTCGTAGGTAAAGGGAGCATAAATGAGCCTTAACCTGTTTCTCCCTTCACACTTGCCTCCTTCATCCCTTTAAAAAAGCTAATTTATGTGTGCAGAGGTTGGCAGCTATTGACAGCAGGGCACTTGAGAAGCTAAATGTCAAGCGAATCAAAGCATAATGACACTGTGGAATTGGAAAATTGACCAGCATCCTGTTCACTCCATGTGCATCTATCACTACTCAGATAGCATTCACTCTGCGCTATATTACAACACTCAGATAGAAAGGTCAGACAGATTAGTGACGGGGTTAACGATCATTTCAAAGGATTGGAAGGAAATTAGGTATTTCATCTCATGACTGTGACACTGTTGTACTACAGACAACAATAAACATGATAAAAGCAGCCCGTCTTCGACAGTCGAAAGTGCAAGCAGCTTATTCCAACTGATATGCAAGTTCATTGTTGGGTGGTGCCCCCTAGTGGGACATAGTAGGTATGACAGGAGAAGTATAAAGACTGTGTCCACATTTGGCAGGGGTTGGGGTGGATGGCTGACTCAACCAAGCACAGGACTTTCACCCAGGAGACTGGCTTATGAGTGCTGTGTGAACTGAAAAGTAAACGATGAATTCTACTTCTAAGAAACGTCTAAATAACTTAATTTCGATATACGTGACGTCGTTATTTCAACCCAAACCACTATCTTTTCCTGAACCTAACCAAGTAGTTTTACTGCCTAAATCTAATCAAACTGAAACCGTTTTACAATGTCAAACACGTATGTTATGTAATGTGACATATATCATGTGATATAAGAAATATAGTTAAGGTCCGGTTACCTTTTGCTGCCAGTAACTCTTCACAGATGTTGTTTTGGGAGTAATTGACAATCAACATATTCTGTCGTTTAGGTATGAGGATGTGTTAGATAGAAGCTAAAGCAGATACCAAATTACACAAACATATGTCAAATCTCATCTCTCCAGTCCAAGTCAAGTCTTAAATTGATTGACACAAGTCCAAGTTGTCTTTCAGAGCAAGTCTCAGAGCTTAAGTCATTGAAGATAGAAGTCCAAGTCATGTGTCAAGTCATTCAAGATGAGACCAACACATTTCTTAAGTCATTCATGGAAAGTCAGTATCAAGTTTTAAGTCAACTGACACAAGTCCTTAGTCAGATCTGAGGTCTTTCAGACCAAAACTTACGTCATTGAAGACAAATCCAAGTCATGTCTCAAATTATTCAAGACAAGTCCAACACAGTTTGTAAGTCACTGTCAAGTCCTTCAAAGCAAACCTCGAGTCAACTGAGACAGTCTTAAAACTTTTAGACCGCACTTCATGACAAGTCCAAGATAAGTCTCAAAGGCAACCAAAACAAGTACAAGTGAAGTCTTAAGTCCTTCTTGGGCAATTCCAAGTCAAGCCATTGCTAAGTCACAATCAAGTCTGTTAGGTGCCTGAATAATGACCATTAAAATAACATATTGTCCATATTAATAGCCCTTAATTGTTATTCTGGTTAGGTCAAAACTTTAATAGTCTCGCTTTCAAATCTCAAGTCATGTTTAGTCTTTAGGGAGTTTTAATAGCAGTCAAGTCGAATTCAAGTCCCAAGTCCTGTATTTTTTCTTAACTCTTAACTTCCATAAGAGAATTTCCCTAGTGACTGTGACCAAGATTGGGTGTCAGGATTTTATTTATTTTTATTTAATTTATTTTAATGAGACTTCACAAGAAGATAGAGCTGGTGAGGGAGAAGGAAACTCAAGGAGTTCATGCATCTGTATTACACAGTGGTTTCAAATTTCATCTATACACAGTAAGACATTTAAAAAGAATTGACTGGAGGAAGCAGCAGAAGGATTCATCAGGTAATACACATAATCCCCACATGTCAATCGACTGGCTTTTGAGCAGACCACTCCGCTAATCAGGTTGGATTTGCCAATCAAAAACTACAAGTATCACTGGCCTGTGAACAGCGCAACCAGAATCAAATTAATTCTTTTAGCAGATAGCATCTCTCATTTCCTCACTGAAGAAAATGGATGGAGAGAGGATAAAAGGCACGAGGAAAACAGGGTGAAATAGAGGGTGCCTGGGTAGAGAATGCGCAAAGGCAAGAATTTTGAGAAAGACTGAGGAAGAGAAGAAGACAAGGAGACTAGAGGCAGCCAGGACAGGTCAGAAAACGAAAACCATACTCATATCCTGAAATTATTTGGAAGGTTGCTTGAGCAAAAAAGCAAATGTGAGGCCTAAACTTAACAACCACCATATATTTTCCTCATTTTCCATTAACATGTCATTAGCATCTTTAAATGTATTTCATAACAATTTAAAAATCAGGCTGTGCTCTTGTCCACCCCAACCCCCCATCATCTCTGACACATACCTTCACTTTGTGTCCTCCCATTTCTCTCTTCTCATTTTCTTCTTTTTTTGCTTTTTTTACTCTGTCCTCCGCCAGTGGTACCCTGAGGTTCGCCACCACTGCCCCAGCACACCCATCATCCTGGTGGGCACCAAGCTGGATCTGAGGGACGAGAAGGACACCATTGAGAAGCTGAAGGAAAAGAAGCTGGCGCCAATCACCTACCCTCAAGGCCTGGCTCTGGCTAAAGAAATAGGTGAGGAAGGTTAAAATAAGTAAGTTACATTAGTTACAGAAGTTAACGTACGAAGCTTGTGGGAGTTAGCGTACATAACATAACTTACAAACGTTACACAAGTTAAATACATTGCATAGGTTAAAAAGAAGCCACCATTGACTGGTGCATTTGAACAGGACACAAGACCCAGTTTCCTGTGTGAAAGATCAACAACACACCCACAAAATAATGCTAGAGTGGTGCCTCCAGAAATAAAGCAAGACCTCAGACCAGGGTACCTGCGGTGTGATCGGTTAAAGCCAGCCTGTCGTCATCAGAAAAACGTGCATTGGTCAAAAGTGCGAGCAGCTTATTCCGACTGATACGTCCCATTATTGTTATGTGGGCATAATAAGTATGACAGGAGAAGTATAAGGAGCAAGAAAATTTGGAGGAAGTCTAGATACATACACATCATTATCAAATTTCAACTTGTTTACCTCAGCCTCCTATTTATTTTTCAGTTTATGTAGTTTTATTGATGTGTGTTATTCTGTGTCTCCTTGCTTGTGTGTATAGACGCAGTTAAGTACCTGGAGTGCTCGGCCTTGACCCAGCGCGGTCTGAAGACTGTGTTCGACGAGGCCATCCGAGCCGTGCTCTGCCCTCAGCCCACCAAGGTCAAAAAGAAGCCGTGCTCTCTGCTGTAAATGGTAAGACTGAAGTGAACGCAGAAGGAGAGGAGGTTCAAAGAAGGAGAGCAAAGAAAGGGAACAATCAAAAGATGTAGTGAACACATGAAGAAGAGTAGGAGGTGTATGATGATTCGTTTAATTGGTTTTCCTCTGAACTCATCCTACACAACTTGTGAGGATTCTTGAACACCTTCTGTGCTGCAAGAACCCACTGATCAGTGATAGATGATTCAAAGGCTTTGATAGATGAGAGGATGGGAATGTATTTTTGATTTTGGGGTGAACTGTCCCTTTAAGGGACTTTAGAAACAAACAGGGCACTCTCCGATAATACACAGAGAGTGAGGCAGAATCTTGTGAAGTCATTTTACAAATGCGTGCATAATATGTGAAATAAAAGTTCCTATCACAGCACTTGGGTAATTATTTCCAGGCCTTCAGGGCAGGTTTCCAATTTGCCAGGAGGAGGACAGACAGAAGGCACTGAGGTGGAAAATACCGCAATGATGTGACAGACAACAAGACGAGCCTTTTCTCCACAGGAGACTCATTAGCAACTGACAAACACTAAGTCCAAAGAAAAAAAAAGGAACTAATTTTGAGCTCTCGTCTTTTTTAAAATTACCATAATAATTGCGGCACTGAAAACACCCTGCTGGCATTTCAATATGCCAAGGTACAGCAAGAATTTAAAGACATATTATAGAGAAATTATCTTGACAAAATTGTCACTTCTTTGGAAGAAAGAATTGTTTTTGTCCTTGATGTTGAAGCAGGAATTAATTTTCTTGGACGTCCTACATGCACTGCAATTTCAATCTGTGTGTGTGTTAATGGAGTTGTTACAGATTCATGTGGTCTTCATTGTTTTAGATTCATGCAGGACGAGAACGAAGACAGAAAGAGATTCAGACTGATGACACCGGCGTAAAAGAAGACGATTTGAAAGTTCTGTAATGTTTCTAAGAGAAAACTATATTTTAACTTGTTGAAAAAAAATGCTTTTGCAGTTATAAGAAAATGGCAGCAAACCTTTCTGTACAGCATACTCTGTAAGTGACTTTTCAGGTGCATTATAGACACTGCACCATGCAGAATTTCTCTGTAAAATACACAGATTTATTGGAATACATCACTATATGTGGATGCACAGACAGCCCAAGCGTGCACGCTAGAGATTCAAGCTGTTCGCAGCACGCTAGTTTTATCCAAAGTAGCAAAATTCTTGCACACCAGACTACACCTCATGTGTCTTGCACAGCTTCAAATAATAATAATATTTGATAGGCTGCAAAGATAGTATTGCAATGAGATTAGTTCATGTTGACTTATGACTGTTATTTTGAGTGACGAACAATGATAAAACATAAGAATCAGGAATGTTTTGAGTTTTTTTGTGGGAGCAGGAAGCTTAACAATGTTGTGTTTGAATAAAAGAGATGAATAAACATATTAAATGTTGTGATATTAAAATAAAAGACATTTGGTCAAGTAAAATATCTGCAGAGAAAATTTCTTCAGAGTTGACATGAATGTGTTGATCAACATTATGATGTTTTTTTTTTTTTGTGGGTGGAGCTTTGGTGGAGGAAAAACAGTTCCCTAACATGTTTGTTGGCTTGTTTTTTTTAAACAATGCCTGAAGAAAATATGAGTTTTTCTGAACATGTATGGTCACTCACCCTCCAGGACTGCAGGTTTTACCTGAAAAAGTTCACATTGACCAATGGGAGCAGACTGGCCAACCTTGACTACTTTCTGTCTGCCGTAGAATCGACCAGAACTACTTTCTTTCTTCTAGAAAGAAAGTAGTTCCTACATGAAACTGCTCACAACAAGGTCTATGAATTATCATGAGGAATTGGCTTGTGATTTTTGAAAATCTAATTTTGAACTTGTGCCATTTAGTCCCATCACATTAGAGAGAAGGTAGAAATATCTATGGCTGATATCTCCAAAACTCGGCAACTCACTCCAAAAAAAAACTTATCATGGTGTTATCATACTGTAACATTCTGGTATTGTTACATCCCTAGCTGTATGAACTAAAACTTTCATTCTGAGCCTTTACTACTTCGATTCTGGCACCAAACAACACAGCAAAATGAGTTTTGCTTGTTTATGTGATCACTCTGATGCGATTCTAGTTTGCCTCCAGCTCACACCCTGATGTAATCATGAAGTCAGCGCTAAAAGGGTTTATTTTCACTCTGGTAAAACACATGGCTGCTGTATGAGGATCAAATCTGGTTTTCCAGTTACTACATAGTCCCTGCAGCTTCCTGCATGCTGCATGCTGCCCAGCAGTGAAATGGATGAGCACAGTGCGGAGGGTCTGTCTCAGGTAACGCTGATGTATCTGTCTGTATTTCTACCATCTGCTACATCATCATCTGTCTTATTTTGCCTCCCTAGAGGGCAGGACGTCAGGACAGTCATATCAATCTGACTTATTTCTTTGTGCCGATTAACAGTGGCTCACTGATTAATGGCGCAAAAAGGGGGAGAGGTTATAGTTATCTCCCCACCAGGTGGGCAACATTGCTCATTAAGTGCTTGTCTGCGTGTGTGTGTGTCAGTGTGTGTTTATAAGAGACTCAGAGCACGAGGCACAATGAGATCCTGAACTTCAAAGTTGAATCTTACAGCTGTTCCTTAATGAATCAACAGTAATGGATTATAGGGATTAGTTTATGAGGCATATCTAATTTGTTTCACCAGTTATGTTTTGAGGGTGATGTGACTGATGCAAGGATTATGCTCTGCAAAGACTTTCAGGATCAGGGTGGATGGTGGGTATACAAAGCTCACTTTGCCTCATTAAAGCAAAGTACTCAACCCCAATGCAACCAAAAATAAAGAACAGCTACTGTCATTTTCTGATGTAACTGTATTAAAATTATTGCATAAAATTAGACTGAAGCCAACTGTAAGGAGTGCTTCAAGTCTGTTAAATACTTGAGATTGCTTTCTGTCTTCAGGGGCAGTATAAACATTAATTATGTGGTATTTTTCACCCCAATAAAAACAGTCCAACATTAAAAGCCTACCTGGAATTATTTCTCTTTTTCAAATTATAATAACATCTTGAGATTTAAGTTTTTAAATAATTTGACATGAAATATTAATTTAGAAATGATTATAATGATGAAAGAATAATTGTACTGCCTCTCCAGACACTATGATCAAAACTGCATCATTAACAATGGCCTCTTATTCACAGCAATGGTCTGGAAATAACAGACCTTAGAATGTAGACTTTAAGACTCGCAGAGCAAGGTCACTGACAACAGAATTGCGATGACTTATCTTTCATTAGAAATTACCAAATATTTGTATGAAACTTTTTGCAATGCATTGCTAAACTTCTGCAAATTGATAGTGAATAATGCATTGGTCAAAAACTCACTGATTAGTTAATGTACTGCTAAAAAGCACACGTCCCGCACCTGTGCACTCTTATAGGACATAATAATATCGCCTAAATTATATCCTTATGGAGTAGTGGGCTGTAAATAAAGCAAAGGTTTTGCTTTAAGTGGAAGCTGAAAAAAAATATTAAACTTGCTGAGAAACATTTCTTATTGAGGCTTAAAGTGAACATACGGATTCTCTGTCTTTGTGTCAAACTGCAAACAAACTGTCATACAGTAGACGTGAAGGAATAGCTTTTTGTGCATCACACAACACATCTGTGCAATAAATCAATTTGTCTTTCTTTTCAACCTAAAGCCTCTTCAGAGGCTTAGCAATTTGTCAAACGGCAGCCAGCAAAAAGGTGTTTGGTCCGCAGCAGTGAGGTAGGCAGCCTTTTCAAAACAGATTATCCCTGAGTTGATGATTACAGAGAATTTGGGCCTGACAGCTCAGATTAGGATCAATAGGGACACTCTTCACTTGACAGGGGTATAAATTGTTCCACCATGGCAGGTCTCCCTTTATATGTGCAGTCTGGTTGAGTACTTTTAAACATCAGAGTGCTCTGGAGACACAAAGTGCACAGAGACGGATTAAACTGAGGTTTACAACATGAAAAACTGCATGACAACTACAAAAACTACACTTGTGAGAAAGCTAAAAAACTAAAAATTCTTGGGGAAAATGGTTTATTTTGCTCTCTAAATAAATCTTGCTAACCTCAATCTTAGCCCTGCAAGAATTAGAGAAGTCTTGTTTCCAAATAAATCAGATTCGCATCAGATATTCTGCCTTGTCTCTCCAGGAAAATCACAGGTGGAACTAACATTAGTGACAGCTCGGTTCCAGCAATTATTACAAAACATTGCAGCAATTAATATCAGTTAACTTCTGTGTAAAAGGTCTAATACGGTCTATCAGCTTTACTTTCACACCACACTTGTTTTCTCATTTCACACTCTTACACCCCTTATTTTGGAAACCACTGAATTCACTGATTTAATTAACATGAAAATGTATAATTTTAGGTATGTGAGACCCTAGAAGTCCACATTTTAACAATGACAGGGTTAAAGCCCATCCCAAGTTCTCTTCCAGACGAGCTGCACATCATGCACATGTGCTACATAGTGATGTGACCAAGTAACAGAGCAAAGGGTTGATTACAAACAGACATGTTACATGCACAAAAGAGAAATCTGATAGGTGAATAATTGTGTAAACACGAAATTAATAATTGTTCAGACATAAGTTCAGTATATTCTCACTGAATGATTATATTGTTTACCCTTTTTTTTTTAGTGTTTACAGTAATGATGATATTCTGGTTTTCACCTGCATGCTGTTACTTAGACCACTAGTTGGTGCTGTTGCAGCATTTTTGTGGTGCTGTTTTGGAGATGAAGAAGCAGACAGCAGGAAGGGGCAGAGCAAGAGTAACAGGGATTCAAGCAGGTGTAATGATTTATTCCTTCACACACACTCACATCGTTTACACTATTTATAAACCATATCGCCGAGTCGTACTTCGCACTAATCTAACAGATTAGAGCCCTGAGCCCTGCTAGGGTCAAAAAACTCCATCCCCAGCTCAGCCATGGCCTGTGATGTTCAGTCTACAAGATTTTAGTTCCAGCCCACTGCAATCCGAGACCAGCACCAATATAACTTTACACTCCCTCTCATGCACTTTCAGCTGTCAGAAAATAAGTAAATAACAATTTACAGCTGCCTTTCTTTGTACTGCACATGATCCTAATTGTTTGTAGTGGTAATCAAACCAAACTCCCTCTAAAATGCAAGTTTTTCCAAAGCATTAGAAACATACACACTCCCCACACACCCTCCAACTTCCCCCCTGCATGACACTAACTTTCATGTGAAATGCGTGTGAATGAAATTTGTAGGCTATGTATTAATATTTACAATATAATGTAATCAATAGAGGAATTTGTCACACAGTTTGCTCTGCATGTAGCCTATATGGACAAAATAAAAAGAGAAAAATGAAAAAATCCAACCTGAGTCTGGTTGGATTTTGGACCAGCTGTCATGGATTACATCCAAATATAAAACCAGGTAGTATAAAATTTGTTTGACCACCTTTTCTGGATTAAAAAAAACAAAGACGCCACATGAAGATTCTTGTTTAGCTGGAATCTCAGATTTTAATTATGAAAGTGTCTTTACAGTTAACCACATTCTGTAGGAATTTTTTTCTTAGGCAATAGTATTTTGGATCCATTCAGCATATTCTGGGTTGCAGAGGTCCATGAAAGCAGCTGCTTTCATACATACTTTCTGAGGATCACCAAGGAAAGAAATGACGCCGTAGATCTTGTCTTCATACACCGCTCCACCACCAGAATCTCCCTGTGAGAGACAAACACATTTTTGTTTGTAATATAATTTAGTCCTATTGAAATACTTCTAAACTTTTAAAATGGTGCCATGTCATGTCAACCCACAAAACATATATCCTTTCCAGGTGACTGGCCACAGAACCAGTGTTGATAAATCTTCACTTGGTAGATCTCCTTTAAACGTTCCTGGAAAGTTTTTTTCAGATCTTCACAGCTGACGAGATCAATGTCTGCACAGTGGAGAGAAGACACTTTACCGGGTTCTAGAGAAAAAAAAACAAAGTTTCAAAAAAATCTGAACTCAGTTGAAAATATAATATTTTGTTTATGCGTTTTATTTAATGCAGAGCTGTTTCTTTGTAAGATACGTACTGTTACAGACTACAGTAAACTTGTATGAAAACAGATCATTAACTTTATTAAAAGTATTAAAAATCATCTCACTCCTTTCATCATTAGGGCCTCCAGAAGTGGCAGCGTGACCTGCGACCTCAACTCTGCAAAATAACACCAACAAGACCAAACTCATTATATTATATCTTCATAGAGATTTTGATGCAATCATTCATGGTACTACACCTACAACTACTAGAATCATTGTTGAATACACAATGACACAGACACATAACACCACAAATTCAATGGAAAAAAAGGCCTTAAAACAACAGACAAACTGATATAAGGCACAGGATCAACAAAATGCTGCAGCAGGCACTTGTTTGTTCTTATCCCAACTTGTCACATACAGTACGTCTGATACTGTGAGGCACGAGGTACTCGTTGGCTGTATCTGAAGCTATCTGACCAGAAAGCCAGAAAGACATATGATTAACTGTGAGATTGTTGCAGTTTGGTTTAGGTGCATAAAAGTTGGTATTGGGTATCGTGCACATCTTTATGAGTTTCTATGGGGCAGTGACGACTCATCAGTATGCATCAAGTTGGGAATGAGGTCAGGCTGGGTTTGTAAAAGCGACCATGATCACTGAACAGAACAGTGCTATTGATTTTGCATTAAACATGAATGGTTACAAAGTAACTGATACTCTGAGTAGTTTTTCAGACAAATACTTTTACTTTAGTATTTTTCTAACACCAGTACTTTAATTGAGTCATATTTTCAGTAATGTATCAGTACTTGTTCTTGCGTACAGACTCTTGCGTACTTTTCCACCACTGCTATCCACATAAATCCGAAGCTACTGTTAGCAGCTACGCTGCCCATATCCAGAACAAACCTCCAGGATTTGCATCCTTTTAAACTTAAAAAAAACCCCCAAACAAACGTGCAGAACGTTGTACATATAGAGCAGGGCTCCATATGCATTAGTATCTGTCAAGACAAAAAAAAAAAGTCTAGCACTGCTGCATTTTTTTAGATGAGAAAAATCACAACTCACTTTTTAGGACGATATTCACAGTCAGGAAGGGCTATGGGTGTAATACCAGAGAGATGAGGTAGCTGCAGCAGCATGACATCATGTGACCTGATGTTGTTGTTCTTGTCTTTGTCTGTGTAGATCACTGGCTTTGCTGTGATTTGCACTTCTTGTGCTGGACCCTCTGGATGCACACTTAAATTTGCAAACATGGTCCTACAGGTGGGAAGACGTTAAAAAAACACACACAGTTACATTTGTAGTTGTAGCAGTTTTACAGTATTTTAAGCAATACCATCACTTTCTCACCTTCTTGGTGTCAGACAGTGAGCTGCGGTCAGAATCCACCTGTCACTGATCAGAGAGCTGCCACACAAATTAGAAGATCCACTGGCAGCAAGTCCTCTCAGTTTGACGTGGTACTGACGCTCACACGGTCGACCTCCAATGATTCTCTTCTGCAGATCCAAGACTGCGCTCACTGCGACGCCTGAAAGAGAAAATCCTCCAGGTGACGGTAGGTTAAAACCTAATGGCAACTCCATTAGTAGGCCTGGTAACCAGACAAATGTTTCTGATGAATCAATACAGAAACTGAAAGAGACACAACAATCAACTCCATTTTAAAAGCACTTGTGAAGCTGGGTTTATGCTTCATGCACAGGGATTAATGTGGATCCAGTTGTAGAAGGTTCAGCGTTTGATTTCCACAGAACGATTGACCTTACTGAGCTAAAAATCGTTGTCCATCTTGGATTTGAAGGTTAAACATGCGTGGAATCATCAGAACAAACAATCAATAATGAATTCCTGGACTTCAAAAGTTCCAGAAACCATGTGCTGTGCAGCAGCACAGTTGTAAGCATCATAAGTATAAAGGACAACTTTTTTAAATACTCACCAACCCACAGCAAAAGAAGAAGCATCAGATGAACCCACGCCATCTTTCACCATCGACTGCCTGCCTTTCTGTCACAACAGTGGTGGCTACCAATCATCTGATAAAAGGCTTACCAGCTCAACCCTGTTGGCTGCGAAGCTCCACACATGTATGCAAAGTTTGGATCAATTATCAGCAGTTCCTGCCTTTGCCCTCCATAAAGTGAGAGCAGGGAAGTGACACTCTTGTGTTACGCAGTGAGAGAGAAATGTGTTGCTTACAATATAATTTGACTCCACTGACTAAATTCTGGATTCATCTTGATGATCAAAAGTTTAGTGGTTGTGCAGAAGATGTAAGTTTAGATGCCATGTGGACTCACAGTGCGGACATCCTCTCCAGGAAAGAACACAGAACCAGAGCCTCATTACTATGATCACAACTGACACCTAACAATGTCTCAGATAATTCCTCACACATCCCCACCTTTTCTTGACAAATTAAATGTGTCTATAGGATTTCCATGTTCATTATATTTTATACTCCTGGGAGAAGCTTCTATTAAGCTGTTATCATTTACATTAAACATACAATATTTCTGCTCCTTTCTCATATGTGTAACATTAATAACTCCAAACAGTGATAATGGGTACAATGATAGATAAAAAATTTGATGTTTGTCACTAAAATAATGAAGCCACATGAAAATGATAAAGGTATGTGTGCATTAATAAGACAATTAAAGCAGATATTTAAAACCAACACAAAAGTTACTGTCACTAGTAACTAATTACTTTTATATGAAATAATTAGAAAAGTAATTTGATCAGTTATGAGAGAGGTAACTAGTAATTACCATTGCTTACTCAATTTCAGTAACTTGCCTGAGTATAACCTACTTAATACATCTGACCACCAGAGGGCAGCAATGACTACTGTTCCTCTGTGTAAGTGACTTTTTTCTTTTTTTGCTTCGACGTCCAACAAAATGTTTTTGTGCCTCTACTGAAATGTCTTAAAAAAAATTAAAGTGGACAAAAGGCATTTGAGAACACATACTGATGCAAGTAAATTCACACTTGTCAAGCACATATACATCAAGTACTGTACTTATTTTGTATTTTAGTTTCATTTTATCAAACATTATGCCTCTACACGACATCCCAGAGGAAAATACTGAACTTTTTAATCCACAAAGCTGAAAAAAGGCTGTTTCTGACTTTTTAGAGATACATGGTTCTCACAGGACAGTCATTTGACTAGATACATTTTATGGTTTGACACTGACACCGATTTCACTGCAATGTGAATACTTTTACCTTAAGTATATTTATCTGATAATTATTAGTATTTTTACAGTGTGATATTAGTACTTTTGCTCAAGTAAAGGGTCTGAATACTTTTTACACTCCTGGCCACCTCAGAGGATGACATCATGTCCATATATTGTTTGGACAGACAGACTGAGGCTGCTGCAGGAAAGTGTGCACACGTATATGAACACATGTTCACAGTTAACTATGTAATGGCTGCTTGAGGTGGGGACAGTTGTAACAGTAACATGATGAGAACTTCTGCATTGTGTGAATGGAACAATTTGCAAACTCCAAGTAAAACGTGATTTAACATTTATATCACACATGAACATTCAGGAATACAGTCCACATACATACACATAAAGTGTTTTTTGTCACTTCAAATTTTCATGTTATTTAAAAGTGTTAATTATTCACTCAGTTCTTTCATTAATTGGAAAGTGTGGATTTTATGTCAGCAAATTACCTGTTACATCTTCGCCTCAGTAGGGAAGTAGTTTGTAATTCTGTTCTGATCTGTTTTTCTGTTGTAAATGTCAAAATGAGTCTTATTTGTAGTAGACAAATGTGGGTAAACTGTATCAAAGTTTGAGAGATCTAGCATGAACAACCACTGAGCTAGTGATGCTCAATCAAAAAGTGTTACCAACAGCCCAGGTCTCCCCTACTCATTTATTTCACTCGTTATATAAAGCAGCAATAATAAATATTACATATAAATAATAATGTATCAAATGACAGTGTGAAAACAGTGTGACAGTGTGCAGGGAGTAGCTGGTAGTTATGAACCTACAGAGAATTATCACTCAAATCTGCAGCTTTCCTCAAACATTTAGCAGCTAAAGAGACAATTCTCACCCTCAGGAGTTGGTAGTGACCACAGCAGAGATAAAACTGAAGTGAATATTGGACTTTGATTTATCAGGTGGGCAGAAACACGACTCCAAATGAATAAAAACACTTTCTGAAACTGCTGAATGCTTGATACCTGTTCTAACAAGCATCAAGTTTTTGTTTTAATTCATGTGTAAATATGTATGTTGTTTTTTTCATCAACAGTTTAGCAAAAAATCTGTAAACATTTGTGACTCAGACACTTCAAACTACAGTCAAGTTGTAGAATCAAATTTATTGTTTGTCTGAAGGGGTTTTACAAATGACAGTTGAACATTTAAATCAATCAAATGTAAATGTATCAATTTGCAAATTTTGAGGAAATTTTCCAGTAAACTTTAGACAACTCTATGCTTTGTTCTTGGTTTCGTTGATCCAATCTAAGTATTCACAGACATCCATGAACATAATGCCAAAAGAAATGACACCATAGAGCTTTTTGTTATACTCCACTCCTCCACCAGAGTCCCCCTGTGAGACAGATGTTTATATTGTTTGTTAGACTTCAGCAACATTTAGTCAAATACATATTTACTCTATATTAAACTGGTAAAACTTGTAATAACTGTAGTAAAGATATTAATTTAGAAGCAATACCAACTCACTGGCATTGGGAACGCTGGTGAGTCCAGACCAATACAGAACTCGTGTCCAGGATCGTTTGACTCTGGACAGTCATCAACCTTGGGCTTTGCACATTGGAGAGTCGGAGACACTATATAATAATAGAAACACAACCTACATAACTTTACTTCACAGAGAATCTGATTATTCATACTTTTTTTTTCTTTAAATGTATCTCAACAACAGCAAAGACTATCTTCAAAACTAGGTTATGTCTCTGCTTTTCATGTTGAAGCAACACATTTTAACAGAAAAATAAAAATGTATTTAATGTTTGTGTCAAAAATGTTACCAAACATACAAGAAAAAATAAGAACACTAATAAACATTGTCATCATAACAACAAGATTCGGCTTACGTCCACCATTTTCAACTGTGGCTGCATAACCAGCAATCTGAACTGTATCACCTCTGAAATACAATAAACAGAATAAAAAGAAATGTTTTTTAAATGTTTTTTGAAGAAAAATTCAAGAAGGTGCAATAAAGCTACTTTCACCACTTTACATTTTAAAGCACAATATATAATTTATCTGGCCAGGAGCCTCTCTTATATTAAAACAATACTGTAAGACATAGTTAGATAACATTGTAAAGCAGCATTGCATCATGGGAGTTGTGGTTGTTCCATGTTAAAGAAACCACTGCAGATGCAAATGTGTGTGACATGACTCAGGCAGAAGTCATGTTCATGTATTAGTAAGATATTAAAGTTTTATTCATGTTTATTTTAGACACAATCATTGACTTCCTTCTTCACTCTCTGACTTATCCTGTGTTTCTCCAGAAGTTATAGCAGCTAAAAGTTTGCAAGGAAACACTTTGTTATCTTGAATAAATTATAGATTTCTCTGGGTTTGATCATTGTTGGAAACATTTGGGAAAATGTAAGAAGAAACTTAAAATATATAACGTCAAGCAGTTTTAGACATTTTAATGCAGAAATCTTAAATCTAATACCTTTAAAAAATGTTTCTACAAAGATTTCTCATTTCAAATTCCTCCAGAGTTTGAGAGATTTCACACTTATTAATGAAGTAAATCACCACTCACTTTTTAGGACGATTCTTACACTCCTCAGGCAGTGGAAGTGTTGCAGGTTTAATATCTCCAGTATTAACAGCTTTATCTAGCTTCATCATGATGATGTCATGCCCTTCAGCAAAGGGCTTCTGTTCTATGATTTTCATCTCTGGTGTATTTTTTCCAGTACGTGGATGCAGACCTAAATGTGCAGTACTTGGGCTGAAAATAAGCAGAGGATAAAGAAGAACATCACTGAATTACTGCAAATACGCCGTGATATAATGTTGTAGGTCAATAATTCCTGAATATGAACATAAGAAATGCTATCTTTATTTCTGGAATTCTACAAAAAATTGTTTCTGATTGTCGCTTCAAGACTTTCAGATTAAATTAATGAGTGAGAACTATATTGTTACTAGTTTTGAAGTAAAACTGTCACTTCCTCACTTTTCGCAATGTTTTGCAGTCAGAACCCAGCGGTCACTGATCAGAGAGCCTCCACAGATGTCCCCATTATTAAATTTTAATTTCACGTGGTAATGACGCTCATTATTTCCGCACTCTTGACCTCCAGTGATTCTCTTGTACAGATCCATGGCTGTGCTCACTGTGACACCTGGAAAATAAAATCCACCACCAGGTGACGGTGAGTTAGAGCAGCTGTTGTTGTAGAGAACAAATTATTTACTCTATAGTTATCTCTATTGATAACTATATCAACTGTACCAAAAGTAGTGTGAACATTGCTGTGGAAGCCCAGTAATATATTTTTAGCATGCATTTTAGGGCTGCACGATATTGGAAAAAAATGACATTGCGATGTTTTTTAACCCTGCGATATATATTGCGATATGAAAAAATACAGGATTGTTTTATTTTCGGATCGTATCACGGTTTTGAGTGACGGATTGGATCAGGTTTCGGATCAGCAAAAAAAAAGTGGTGGTATTAGGGTTAAATTATTTTAAAATGCACTTGTCTTTGATCTTTGTCTGTAATTATCACCATAGTTATGTAATGTAATAATAATGATAATGGTAATAATATTAAAAACTTCAAACTTATACAGTGCTGTACTATGTATATACTATACATATATTAGATCATTATACACTGTACAGTATAATACACAACTACGCTCTGTAGTCTGGCTCAATGTCCCGCCTACAGCAGCATATCTGATTGGTTAGAAGTCATGATCAATCAGCAGACACACTGTGTCACAGACAGAGCTGCACCGGTGAGCAGAGAGGAGCTATGTAGAAGTTAAGACAGCTGATATCACCAAAGTTTCACTGAACATCACAGTTTTATGATCTGTTTCTTTGGTGATAGCAGAGTTACATCAGTGAAAAAAGTTATGGTCTGGATTTCACTCGAGGCGATTTGACGGCTTTTAAATCAGTCACTCTTCACAGAGATGAGCTGCACACAGCAGCATCTGTCCTGTCTGTTCACTGCAACTCTGCATTGAGATTTCAGGTATTATAACTTATACAAAAGTAACAGTGACAGTAAAACTATGATGCTCACATGTGGTCCGATTCAGATCTGGCTTTGCATTCGTCGTACTAAACTGTGTGGTGCCGACGAAAATGGTCAAACAAATTAGTTGTGTTACCTCTGGTTGTGTCAACAGGTGCAAGGCACTGTCGACACAGAACACGTGTTTGGTCAATATCATCCTTGTAGCCGAAATAATTCCAGATAACTGACATTGCTTTTCTTTTTGGCACCAAGTCTTCGTTTTCGGTGACTGTCTCTTGTTCGTTGCTTATTTTTCAGTGTTGTTACCAGCGACTCACTCCATATGCAGGGGCGTGGTCCGCTTTTGCAAACAGATTAAGAACGATTGTGATTGGTGGATCGCTGTGCGCAGTGTGTGTCAGGTACCCTTGAAATTAGATGAGAACGCCTCCTACATCGCATGACCTGCAATGTGACTATTGCGCACAAGTACATATACGATATATCGTGCAGCTCTAATGCATTTCTTTTTACTGAATGAGTTTTTTAAAACTCTTCACAAAGTTCTCTTTAATAAACATGAAGCTCAGTACAACAGTTTATTTCACACCTAAAACAAATGCAACCAAAACACACATCTCAGGACTTAAAACTGAAAACATCTAGTGCATTGAACATCAGAGGTTAAAAAGTAACTAATACTCTGAATAGTTTTTGACAATACTTTTACTTTTACTTTTCTGACACCAGTTCTTGTAATTGAGTAAGATGTCAGTAATATAACAGTACTAATTACTTACTAGTTACTCTCCCCAGTCAACTCTAGTTGTTGGTGTTTCATGGCAGAGTCACCTGCACTTTTTTAAAATTTCACCACTGTGGGACTAAAATGTTCAGTACTCTTTCCACCACTGCTTGTATAGGATAGCTGCCAGTGCTAATCAATGAATCTGCTGATCTGTCCAGACAACCTCACTGTGTCCCAGAAGGACATCTGATCATGTGTCTGTTGGTCTTAAATGTTTCTCCTCCATGAGGAAAATAATTTCCTCTGTGTGGCTGAAGACTGGAGAGTGTGGTTAAAGGAGAAGTGACTCCCTCCTGTGACGAGCTGTAAACTACTCTGACTGGGAGAGACTGATGAAATGTCTAATTGTCTCATACCAGTCCAAAAAAATTCTGTATTTCCACTTCACTCACCTCTTTCCTCACCTGGCTCAAGTTCTTTCTCTCTTAAATAAAATAAAAATAGCTTCTCAGTGTTGTGTGTCCTAAGTTGGAGTTTATGTTCTTGCACTATTTTCTTGCCTGTGTGGATTCTCTCTGCTCCTGTTTCCCCCTGCAGCACAAAGACATGCAGGTTAATTACTGACTCTAAATTGCTTGTAGGTGTGAATGTGAGAGTTAAAGGCTGTCTGTCTCTATGTATCAGCTCTTAAATCGCCTCCCAACCTGTCCAGGCTGTACCCCGTCTCTCATCCAATGTCAGCTAATAACAGGTTGTCTGATGGATTCACTCAACATAAAATGAACATTTTTACAAGACATTTTATAAAGCAAATCAAATGTTTAAAGTAAGTCACACACATGTAAACAATAGTTGTCTACTCACCAGCCAACAGCAAAAGGAGAAGACATGTCATGTCACCCATCTTCAATGACTGTCCTCCTGGTGAAACAGTGGTGTCTTTTTAAACCTGTTCACGATCTCCTGACGACCTGCAGGCCACCAATCACCTCATGAAGGTTTATCATCACAACCCATTTGCTGCAAAGGCGTGCACTTGTGCAAATGTCTGACCACTTATCAAGTGTTCCTGTCCTTGTCTCACAGAAAATGACGATATGTAAAAAAAAAAAAAAAAAAAAACCTAACATGACAAAACGGTCACCTCAGCTGTGTTTTACATTTTATTCAGAAAACAGATTAGACAAACACAAAGTCACCATCACTGTGTATCAAGTAGACAAACACATATTGTTAAAGTTCATGAGTTTAAGATAAGTAAAAGTTGTCCTCAAGTTGATATTTGGATTGAAATGAACCTATTAAAACAATAAAGAGAAGTGTTAGTTTGTTTGTTTGTAGTGGTGATCTGGTGATCTAGGGTGAACTCTGCAGACCCTCTGCACATTTTGTAGATCTTTTCTTTCTTATGACCAATTAAAAATAGCATGGCCTTTACTGGACCAAGGCTGTCTGAGGGGCGGGGCAGAGCGAGCACAGAAACTTTTACATCATCATGTAGGGCAGCTTACACTGATGCAATAATTCATCGTTGGAAATGTTTAAAGTTGCTTCACTTGCTTCTGCTTCATAAAAGTACAGAGATGAGAGGAAAATGAAGTTTCATGGTGGAGACCACACTGAGCGCAAACATACTCAGACACGCTCACTCAGTGTCAAAGAAGATTAAACTGCTTCACTTCTGAGTCTCTCTGGCTCTCGTGTGTTTTCTGTCTTCAGCGCTCAGGCTATTTTCATAACTTGAATAGATTAAACAGTTTTTCTCTGTAGTAAAATATTTCCTTTTGTGGTTGGAGAGGACGAGGACGGCAGGTCAGTAGATCATGAGCCTGAGTTTTTATTGGCCTCATGATGGGACGTATTTTAACTTAACTTAGCTTAGCTACAGTGAATATATTCAAATGTCAATTTAAATCTCACTATCTCAGTGTAATTACACACAAGGATCTCTGTGTTCACTGACATTGTATTATTGATAGTCAGCTAACAGAAACATACAGTAGGATATTTTTAGGATATATTTTTTCACATAATATGACGGGTATCGCTATGTATTTGGGAAAAGAATACATTATTAGTGCATTTGGCGATGCCTCTCTGTGGAAATGCCCCTGATTACACTGTGACAAGGAAATAAGACTAAGATAAAATGAACCATATACGATTAACAACTTGCTCCGCAACCTCACAGCTCTCTGTGCCCACAGACGACACTGTGTAAAACAAAACTTGAGGTTTTTGATAAGTTTATGTCAGTTACTTAGTAAAATATTTCATCTTCCTACTGGCTTTTCGGGAGGAGCTCAGGTTCGTAAATTCACACTCCCTGAGTTTTTATTGGCCTCATGGTTTACATTGAATTTGAATAAAACTTGGACACACTTACAGCTCCTCTTGTCTGTGCAGTAAGAGTATTCAAATGTCAATTTAAATCTCATGATTTCAGTGTAATTACACACAGGTTCTTTGTGTTCACTGATATTTAATCATTTGTGATCATTTGACAGAAAAGTAGTACAGTGTCACTGCATGCAATGGTTTTACTGCTGATGTGTGTATGGAAGCAACAGGGATTAAGGATTATCTCTGTATATATTTTTTTCTACAATATGACTGTATTATCTAAAAGAAACTTGGCGGTAAAATAATCTTCACTAAAATATATATATCTTTATTTGTATATATCTATAAAAGTACAGTAAATAGTATAAGATTTGGGATTTATTCCAAGTAGATTTTCAAACACAAGGAATTTGCTGTAGTATGTTAGTGTGTAACAATAAACATAGCACAAGAATATAAACATAAATAAAGATGAAAGTCAAGAAGCATAAATAGAAAAACAGAACATTCACACAACGTGAATAACAGAGTAAAATATGTACAAAATGGTCGTTTTTTAAATGAAGGAGCTGTGGGCTGCAGTTTGTGCAGGAATGTGCAAAATATGCAGAAGTTCAGTTGATGAGGACAACTGCAGTCAGGAAGAAACTGTTCCTGTGGTGTGAGGTTTTGGTCCTGATGGACTGCTGCCTCCTGCTGGGTGGGAGTGTCTCCAAGAATTTGTGTCCAGGGTGGGAGGGGTTTACTAGATTGCAGCCAATCACCTTCTCAGCAGAGCAAATGATATGCAGCAGGTACTTTGTCTTCAACAGCAGCAGTCAGCAGCAATTATATGAGCAGTATTTCTGACCCATGGGCCATATGTTTGACACCTCTACTGTAAATGGTCATAAATTAATAAAATGTACTGTTTTACAAGGCTGTGTCAGTAAAAATAAACTGAGATGACAGTAAGTAAAAATATCTCGACTGTATATATTACTACAACTTATTACAACAAAATGAATTAATATTTAACTACATGAGTCTCATAATTCATTTTCAAAATTCATATTTAGTGTTCCCTTTTAGTCAACTGAATCATTTCAGTTTTATTCTAGTTTTTGTCAATAAGTAACATAAGATTTCATTCAACTGAAACTACAGCAGATTTCAGTGACTACAATAATGGATACAATGTGGAATAATTCATTCCTTAATGTGTCTCCACAATTTCCTTGTTCATTACAATGTATCCTCCTGGGAGACACATCTATTAACCTGTTATCATTTACATAAAGTATACAATATGATATACTTAATATAATAATGATAATGGGCGATAATGGGTACAATGATAGATAAAAATTGGCGTTTGTCACTAAAATAATGAAGCCACACTGAAACGATAAAGGTATGTGTGCATTAATAAGACAATTAAAGCAGATATTTAAAAGTAACAGAAAAGTTACTGTCCCTAGTAACTAATGACTTTTATATGCAGTAATTAGAAAAGTAATTTGATCAGTTATGATAGAGGTAACTAGTAATTACCATTGCTTACTCAATTTCAGTAACTTGCCTGAGTATAACCTACTTAATACATCTGACCACCAGAGGGCAGCAATGACTACTGTTCCTCTGTGTAAGTGACCAGTTGGATGGATTAAAAGAAGATCACAGACGGTGATGGATAGACATTTAAACCAAGGAGATCTGTGGCTAAGCCCAGAGACTGCGACCTTTTTTTTCTTCTTTTGTTTCAGCATTGACCAAAATGTTTTTGTGCCTCTACTGAAATGTCTTAAAAACTTAAAGTGGACAAAAGGCATTTGAGAACACGTTGATGCAAATAAATTCACATCTGTCAGTGATGCAGTCTAAACACATATACATCAAGTACTGTACTTATTTTGTATTTTAGTTCCATTTTATCAAACATTATGCCTCTACACGACATCCCAGAGGAAAATACTGAACTTTTTAATCCATAAAGCTGAAAAAAGGCTGTTTTCTGACTTTTTAGAGATACATGGTTCTCACAGGACAGTCATTTGACTAGATACATTTGATGGTCTTATAGACCATGATGCATTGCTGCAAATTAATCAACAGTAACCTACAGTATAAAGTAGTTAAAATGAGCTCAACCTTAAACATCTACAGCAGTAAACAGCAGTAATATTAAAGCAATAGTATTAATCCAAGAACATCAGACATAATAACACTGACAGGGAAGATTTCACTGCAACATGAATACTTTTACTTTAAGTATACTTATCTATGGTATATTTACCTCAGTTGGGTTTTGTGAATGCAGGACTTTTACTTGTAGTGAAGTATTTTTACAGTGTGTGATATTAGTACTTTTGCTCAAGTAAAGGATCTGAATACTTTTTACACTCCTGGCCACCTCAGAGGATGACATCATGTCCATATATTGTTTGGACAGACAGACTGAGGCTGCTGCAGGAAAGTGTGCACGCGTATATGAACACATGTTCGTGTGTGACACGGTTATCTTTTCTGAACTACAGATTATGAAGGCTGCTGCACGCTGGCATTCATTAAACCTTTTCTGTCCCTTTCCCACACTGTAAGTTTGGCCAACCAGGAAAGTGCTGTCATGATGTCACCAATATTGTACACAGCCATTCCTCCTGTGAGAAACACTGAGGATTTTATGATTCTCAGCTGAGAAATTATGTTTTGTTTTGTTTTTTCTCAGGATTATTTTTTTTGCCTAGCATTCATTGTTTTGTAGATACAACAGTTGACTTACATAACCTGAATAAATGCTACGTTCAAGCCCACATGTTAAAACAGTTAGCTATGTAATGGCTGCTTGAGGTGGGGACAGTTGTAACAGTAAAATGATGTGAATTTCTGCATCGTGTGAATGGAACAATTTGCAAACTCCAGTTAAAAAGACACTTATACCACTTATATCACACACCAACATTAAGGAATACAGTCCACATACATACACATAAAGTGTTTTCTGTCACTTTAAATTTTCATGTTATTTAAAACTCTTAATTATTCACTAAAGTTTTTTCATTAATTGGATAGTGTGGATTTTATGTCAGCAAATTTCCTCTCATTGTTACATCTTCACCTCAGTAGTGGAATAGTTTGTAACAATGGAATTCTTTATATTTGACATTAGATCACATGATCTGTAATTGTGTTGTAAATGTCAAAATGAGTCTTATTTCTAGTAGACAAATGTGGGTAAACTGTATCAAAGTTTGAGTGATCTAGCATGAACAACCACTGATCTACTGATGCTCTAGCAAAAAGTGTTACCAACAGCCCAGGTCTCCCCTACTCATTTATTTCACTGTCAATATAAAGCAGCAATAATCAATATGACATATAAATAATAATGTATCAAATGACAGTGTGAAAACAGTGTGACAGTGTGCAGGGAGTAGCTGGTAGTTATGAACCTACAGAGAATTATAACTCAAATCTGCAGCTTTCCTCAAACATTTAGCAGCTAAAGAGACAATTTTCACCCTCAGGAGTTGGTAGTGACCACAGCAGGGATAAAACTGAAGTGAATATTGGACTTTGATTTATCAGGTGGGCAGAAACACGACTTTAAATAATGAATAATAAAGTTTTCTGAAACTGCTGAATGCTTGAAACACGTATTAACAAGAATCAAGTTTTGGTTTTAATTCATCTGTAGATATGTACGTGTTTTTTTTTCATCAACAGTTTAGCAGGAAATCCGTAAACATTTGTGACTCAGACACTTCAAACTACAGTCAAGTTGTAGAATCATATTTATTGGGGCTTTAGAAATGACAGCTGAACATTTAAATCAATCAACTGTAAATGTATCAATTGCAAATTTAGAGAAACTGTCAAATGATAGGACATTTTCCAGAACTCTTTGGACATCTCTATGGTGTGTTCATTGTATTTCGAATCTCATTTAAGAATTCACAGACGTCCACAGACGAAATCTGGTCAGAAATGACACCATAAATCCGATTATTAAACACCACTCCTCCACCAGAGTCCCCCTGTGAGACAGATGTTTATATTGTTTGTTAGACTTCAGCAGCATTTATTTAAAATACATATTTCCTCTATATTAAAGTGGTAAAACTTGTAGAAAATGTAGAAAAGATATAAGGTTAGAAACAACAGTGACTTACTTCTGTAGGATGTGCTACATTTCTATTAAAACAGATCTTTCTGTCAGGGTTGGGGACCCACTCTGGTGGACAGTCATCAACCTTGGTGTTTGCACACTGGAGAGTTCTAGATGCTATATAACAATAGAAACACAACTTACATAACTTCCCTTCAAAAAAGAATCAGATTATTCATGATTTTTTCAACTTTCATGAATTCCATTCAAGCAACTTTGAAACATGTTTAAGTATCAAACAGAATCTTCAAACTAAGTTAGGTGTCTGCTTTTTTTTTATTTTTATTTTTTATTTATTGACTGGTTTTCAAAACATCTTGAAACGTGCAGAGTTGAGTTTGAAATGAAACAATATATTTTAACTGAAAAATAAAAATGCATTTAATATATGTGTCTAAATGTTAACAAAGACACAAGAATAAATAAGAACACAAACTGTGATAAACAAAAAAAGATTCAGCATACGTGTGCCACCAGTTGCAGCTGTGGGTCCATAACCAGCAATCTGAACTTCATTACCACTGAAATACAATAAAAAGAATAAAAACAATTTGTTTTTATAACTGTTTTTTTTTTTTCAAGAAAAATAAAAAAGGTGAAATGAAGCTACTTTCACCACTAATGATTTTTTATTTAAAAGCACAATATATAATTTATGTGGCTAGGAGCTTCTCTTATATTAAAACAATACTGTAAGACATAGTTAGATAACGTTGTAAAGTAGCATTGCATCATGGGAGTTGTGGTTGTTCCTTCTTAAACAACCATCATTACAGATGCAAATCTGCATGACTCAGGCGGAAGTCATGTTCATGTATTAGGTAAGATATTAAAGTTTTATTCATGTTTATTTTAGACACATTCATCGACTTCCTTCTTCACTCTCTGACTTATCCTGTGTTTCTCCAGAAGTTATAGCAGCAAGCAGCTTGAAAGGAAACACAGGATTACCTTGAATAAATTAGAGATTACACATGACCACTGTTGGTAATGTGGAATAATGTAAGAACACATCTCAACCAAATAGATCGCCTAGTGTTTTTAGACATTTTAATGCAGAAATGTTACATTTTATAGCTTTAAAAAAGATTTGACCCACATTTCTCATTTTAATTCTTCAAGGGTTTGAGAGCTTTCACACTTATTAATGAAGTAAATCACCACTCACATTATAGGACGATTAACACAGTCCTCTGGCAGTGCTACAGGTGGAATCTGAGAAGCTACAGGTAGCTTCAGCATCATGATGTCATGGTTCTGGTCAAAGATCACAGGTGGTTCTATGATTACAATTGGATCTATGGTTCTTCGTTGACGTGGATGTAGACCTAAATATGCATTCAAAAACCTGCAAAATAAGCAGAGGATTAAGAAGAACATCACTGAATTACTGTAAATATACACTATTATAATGTTGTAGGTTTTTCCTGAACATGAACATAAGAAATACTATCTTCATTTTTGGAATTCTACAGTTTTACATAAAATCGTTTCTGATTGTTGCTTCAAGACTATCAGATTGAATTTATGAGTGAGAACTATATTGTTACTAGTTTTTAAGTAAAACTGTCACTTCCTCACGTGCTGCAATGAGCTGCAGTCAGAACCCAGCGGTCACTGATCAGAGAGCCTCCACAGATTCTGCCTGTATTTGAACTCAACTGAACATGGTAATGACGCTCATTATTTCCACATGGTCGACCTCCAACGATTCTCTTGTACAGATCCATCGCTGTGCTCACTGTGACACCTGAAAAATAAAATCCACCACCAGGTGACGGTGAGTTAGAGCAGCTGTTGTTGTAGAGAACAAATTATTTACTCTCTAGTTATCTCTATTGATAACTATATCAACTGTACCAAAAGTTGTGTGAACATTCCTGTGGAAGTCCAGTATTATATTTTTAACATGCATTTCTTTATACTGAATGAGTTTATTAAAACTCTTCACACAGTTCTCTTTAATAAACATGAAGCTGAGAACAACAGTTTATTTCACACCTAAAACAAATGCAACCAAAACACACATCTCAGGACTTAAAACTGAAAAATTCTAGGGCATTAAACATCAAAGGTTAAAAAGTAACTAATACTCTGAGTAGTTTTTGACACGAATACTTTACTTTTACTTTTCTGACACCAGTTCTTGTAATTGACTAAGATGTCAGTAATATAACAGTACTAATTACTTACTAGTTACTCTCCCCAGTCAACTCTAGTTGTTGGTGTTTCATGGCAGAGTCACCTGCACTTTTTTAAAATTTCACCACTGTGGGACTAAAATGTTCAGTACTCTTTCCACCACTGCTTGTATAGGATAGCTACCAGTGCTAATCAATGAATCTGCTGATCTGTCCAGACAACCTCACTGTGTCCCAGAAGGACATCTGATCATGTGTCTGTTGGTCTTAAATGTTTCTCCTCCATGAGGAAAATAATTTCCTCTGTTGGGCTGAAGACTGGAGAGTGTGGTTAAAGGAGAAGTGACTCCCTCCTGTGACGGGCTGTAAACTACTCTGACTGGAAGAGAATGATGAAATGTCACATTGTCTCATACCAGTCCAAAAAAAATCTGTATTTCCACCTCACTCACCTCTTTCCTCACCTGTCTCAAGTTCTTTCTCTCTTAAATAAAATAAAAATAGCTCCTCAGTGTTGTGTGTCCTAAGTTGGAGTTTATGTTCTTGCGCTATTTTCTTGCCTGTGTGGATTCTCTCTGCTCCTGTTTCCTCCTGCAGCACAAAGACATGCAGGTTAATTACTGACTCTAAATTGCTTGTAGGTGTGAATGTGAGAGTTAAAGGCTGTCTGTCTCTATGTATCAGCTCTTAAATCGTCTCCCAACCTGTCCAGGCTGTACCCCGTCTCTCATCCAATGTCAGCTAATAACAGGTTGTCTGATGGATTCACTCAACATAAAATGACCATTTTTACAAGACATATTATAAAACAAATCAAATGTTTAAAGTAAGTCACACACATGTAAACAATAGTTGTCTACTCACCAGCCCACAGCAAAAGGAGAAGACGTGTCATGTCACCCATCTTCAATGACTGTCCTCCTGGTGAAACAGTGGTGTCTTTTTAAATCTGTCCACACTGTCCTGTCAGCCTGCAGGCCACCAATTACCTCATGAAGGTTTATTATCACAACCCCATTGGCTGCAAATGTGTGCACTTATGCAAATGTCTGATCACTTCTCAACTTGTCATGTGTTTTTAGTCTCAAATTCAAAGACAAAAAAACTGCTCAGCAGCATTTTATTCAACATTCAGGTTGTTCAGACATGAAGCCAACATCATCATGTATATAAATAGAGGAACACAGAAATTATTTAAGTTCAGGAGGAAAAGATAAGTAAAAGACAAGTTGATAATTGATAGAAAGTTGATATTTAGGTTGAAAAGAATCCCTTCAAAGCAGTTAAGTGAAGTGTTACTGTGTAGAACTATTGTAGGCTTATATTATAAAACTGACACACAAACATATACACCCCATCTTCAGCTTTGTCCCACAAACATGAGCAGAACCATGTTAGGATCATCCTCCAAAGGTAAACTATTTTATTTCACAACCTTCACCATGTGTACATAGAAGCTGTCAGAAATGCTGCATTCTTCACCAGACTCAGTCTGTCTGAGGGGAACCAGCAACTTTTCTAGCATCTGGAGTGTTGATGCAAAAACTCATCATGAGTTGAAAATGTTTCAACTTGTACAACCCCAATCCAAAAAAGTTGGGACGTTGTGTAACATGTAAACAAAAACAAAGTGAAATCATTTGCAAAAACTTTCTGACCTAATTGAATACAGTACAAAGACAAGATATTTAACAGGGACATGTTTATCACTGTGTTAACATCCATGCTTATGAATGACTCAGCCTTTGGAGGATGTTCCTTTAATACCTAATCATGATACTGTCACCTGTTATCATTTAACCTTTTTATCTGCTGAATGTTCCTCAGAGGTGTTTTTTGATCAGCTTGAACATTAAATATCTCATCTTTGGACTGTATTCTATTGAATATAGGTTAAAGTGTTTTTGTAAATCGTCGCATTGTGTTTTTAATTTGTTTCTTGAAGAATGAATTTGTTTCCTCTTTTAAAAGTCTTCAGTCTTTCTTTTTTTTAAAAAAAAAAAAAATCTAATTTAATGAAAATTAAACTGATAAAATGAATTTGGTGTCTACAGTGTTCACACAAAGGGGTTCAAAATATATGCCAACTTCTTTTTGCCCTTTTGTTTTGGGTTTTGCAATTTTATTATTTATTTCTGTTTGAGTGGAGAGGACTATGCATTTGATGTGACATTCAAAAATAAGTTTCTCAGAGGTGGATGAAATAAAACTTTAAGAAACATCAGTGATGAAGTTTTACAGACGGAGCTCTGTAACACCACAGTTCACAAGTCTGTCTGTTGTATTTTCTGTCTGTATTTCCATGTTTAACTGTCTAAATGTCCACTGAAGATAAAATTCAAAGTATGTTTTCATTGGCCTCCTGATAGTGTGTCATATTTGAATGAAACTTCAACACTGTGGCTACTCTTGTCCGTGTAGTGAATGAAACTAAAAGTCATTTTAAATTTCACTCTCTTACACAAGGATCTTTGTGTTTGCTGACATTTTATATTTGGTGGTCATTTAACAGCAGGGCCATGCAGAGACCTTTGGAGGGGCAGGTGCTCAAAGTTAAAAGGGGGCCACGAATTTGCTCCATGGTGCTGATTCATAATCTGCCCTTTATTATTCCTAGTGCTAATAATAAAGTAAAAAAATAATTAAATGATATAGAAATCATGTATTTAAATGTATTTGTGCTTTTATTCAGTTTGACTATCCACTTTGCACAAGACAGCAAGGTTATAAAAGTTATGTATTTTATATTTATGTATATTATATTGAATTTGTGTGTATATATACAAATGTTATAAACAAGTACTGATATGTTTAAATGAGAGGTTGAGAAAGTCACAATTCAAATTCTTCTAATTATTATTGTTATTGTTGTTGTATTTATACTGTAATAGTCCAAAATTATGTGAATTTGCATGTACATTGCATAGTTTTAGTGAAATAACAGCCTATGCCTCATTGTCTCTAGAAACATAGGAAAAACACTTGACAGTAAAATATTACATCTCTCTAATGCACTTTGCCCATGACAAAAGAAACATATGGAAACAAAAAGAAGCCTGACATACTTTTTCCCCTCAGCACACTGTGTGTGGTTAACTAGCGGCTATAACTTATGAGAGGTGTGTGTAGAGTCAGACACACACACAGGATGCTCACGGATCGTATCACGGTTTTGAGTAATGGATTGGATAATTTTGCAGATCAGCAAAAAAGAAAAAAGTGGTGGGATTAGGGTTAAATTATTTTAAAAATGCACTTGTCTTTGATCTTTGAGTGTCTGTAATTATCACCATAGTTATGTAATGTAATAATAATGATAATAGTAATGATAATGGTAATAATATTAAAAACTTCAAACTTATACAGTGCTGTATGTACATCATATGACATGATCATGATGATGATCACATAGATCATTATACACTGCACAGTATAATACACAACTACGCTCTGTAGTCTGGCTCAATGTCCCGCCTACAGCAGCACATCTGATTGGTTAGAAGTCATGATCCATCAGCAGACACACTGTGTCACAGACAGAGCTGCACCGGTGAGCACAGAGGAGCTGTGTAGAAGTTAAGACAGCTGATATCACCAAAGTTTCAATGAACATCACAGTTTTATGATCTGTTTCTTTGGTGATAGCAGAGTTACATCAGTGAAAAAAGTTATGTTCTGGATTTCACTCATGGTGATGTGACGGCTTTTAAATCAGTCGCTCTGCACACAGCAGCATCTGTCCTGTATTTTCACAGCAATTCTGCATTGAGATTTCATAACTTATACAAAAGTAACAGTGACAGTAAAACTATGACGCTCACATGTGGTCCGCGGATCACATGCGTGCCGAACCGTAGAGGGCGATCCGTACGGACATGGGTCAACTGCTTAGCAGCACTTAGCTACAGGGCACATCTGTTTCTAATAGAAACACACAGATGTGCCTCTGGTCTTCCTGAGGTCCTGCACATGGAAAAACAATACAGACATACAAAATAAAGTACAGTCAGAGTACAGTTAAAACAACAGTAAGATGTTTACAGCAGATGAGTGAAATTGATGTTGACGTAATAACAAATACTAGTATGACTAAACATAAACAAGGAAAAAAAAACACTTAAAGTGCTACTAATATTCATACATGTAGGGGTTTGACCTTCGTTCTTGTTATTTGTTAAGATATTTCTTTGTATGTTTTCTAAAAGATACCTTGTTATTATAAGTAGATATTAAATCTTTGGACAAAGAGTTCCAGAGTTCTGTTGACCCGTATGTCAATGTTAATTTATGAAAATTCATTCTAGTAGCAGTATCATGTGACCAGAGGTTGCACCTCTTGTGCTATAACCACATTCAGAGGCCACGTGTCTGATGAGCCAAGCTGAGCGGTTTGCTGGTACTGATAACTCTCTGCAGCAGCATTAAGAGACACAAAGACATCTTCTGTTCAACATCCAGTTATGTCAGTTGTGTATCCAAATAATCAAAACTTGTCCTGTACGAACAAGACAAGCTGGACGAGCCACCTTATTTTGGGAACCCTGCAACAGTTCAAGATCAGATTTTGATCATCAGGCTACAGTACAATTTTTGAGGGAGTTGTGAAAGCAGGACACTTCCCAGTCACACTGACTCCTCTTCACATTTTTGTGACAATATTATTTATGTTTATGTTGCTCACCCTGTATGTGTGTGTGCGTGCAAGTGCATGCATATGTGCGCACATGTGTGTGTGAGTGTGTTTGTTAGTGGTTGAGAAACTTCAAAAAGGAACAGAGGTCATGACTCCATCAGAATAGTCATACCATGACCTTCCATTCATTTCTATGGACATAATAGTCAATGTGACCCAACCTTATGGTCACTGAGCTACATTTCTCTCATTTTATGTTTTTGAATGAACATATGATCAGAGGAACTTTTGTTTTTGTGAAAAATGATAAAATGAGTAACCCTCTATTACTAAAGACTAGAAACAGACTGTTACTGAAATGGCTGTAACTCAAAAACGTTAAGGAGGTATATCAAATGCTTGGTATGGCTGGATTTAAGACAACAGTGTAAATTTGACATTAAGCATTGCAAGTTAATGCTTTTTTTTTTTTTTTTTTTCACGATTTTTTTCATCTCTAAAAGAAAAAAAATCATTTTTTCTACAGTATAGAGGGATGAATATGTGTCTAGCAAAACCAAAGTCCTGTACTAAAGTTATCTTGTTTTATAGCTTTAGCACATGTGCCACTGTGGGGCAAGTTGTCTCAGTGTATCTGGGGCAAATGTCTCATTACAATTTGCCCTGGTACAGCAACGTTATCCAGCTGCATCTCTGCAGAAGCTTGCTTTGCTTGATGCTGAAGTTGATGGTTATGCAAAGTGTAAACTACAATGTGTGTGCATTGATAAATTGCTTCACACAGTATTAGTCGTCATAATCAAATTTTTATAAATGATGTGGTCACAAAATAGTTAAATACCCCGGGGCGGCATTATAAGCCTTGATGATAAAACACTGAGATCATACATTTTGTAGGAATATGCAAACAAAATGAAGAAAATAAAGAAGGAGAGGAGGAAAAGGAAAGCATTACCTTATCAGTATGTCTTGTCCACTGGAGAATATTTGCTGTTGGGATTTGTTAGTTTTTTTTCTATTACATGGGTTGTTCTTTTTTCATACACTGTCACTGATGAAGCCCTGTTGTTTAAAACATGATCTGTGTTTTAACTACTCTACTTTATACATTCTCTTATTTGCTCATTTCCTTTTTTAAAATGTGATCACTGGCTAAGTTGTATTTTCTGTCTTTTGTGCTTAGAGTTTTTTCATGTTCAACTGTGCATTGAATATTAAGTTTATATCAGTTCTCTTAGTAAAATATTGTCTGGCTTATCAATGCAGAGGAGCTCACACACCCTGAGGTTTTATCTCCTGAATTTGCCTCATGGTGTGATAGTACATCATATTTTAATAACTGAACTCTGGTGCACTACGGCTACTCTTGTTCATACTGTGAATGATTCCAAATATTGATTTGAATCTCAGTGTTGGTTAATTATACAAAAGAAACGGTCACTTGCATTTTATAACTGGTAATTGTGTAACAGAAATATTAAGTATTCTGAACAGCTTATAAGTATAAGTCAGGTTATGTCTTACATTTCTTATCATGCCAACAGTTCACTCATCAAGAGTGAGAATGTCTGTCTCTCTCTCTCCCCCTCTCTCTCTCCTTCTCTCTCTCTCTCTCTCTCTCTCTCTCTCTCTCTCTCTCTCTCTCTCTCTCTCTCTCTCTCTCTCTCACTCACACACACACACACACACATGCATGTCCATGTTCAGGCATATAATGCTGTATCAAAGCTTAAAGAGCACCAGTTGTATATAAGAACTGATCAGTTATTGTACTAAAGAAAAATTAAAGAAGAGAGGTAATTAAATAATCAATTAAAGGTATTAGAACACATAATATATTGACTGATTTTTTTTCTTTTGTAAAATGCTGGATACTTTTAATCTAAGTCTCTAAATAAACATCAAATAAAACAATCTTTGAAAGGACAACGCACTCACAGCTCATGTCAACAAAAAGGCCATAACGTGTGATGAAGGGTCGCAGACAGTGGTGGGATGTGATTAAGTACATGTACACAAGTACTGTGCTTAGGTACAGTTTTAAAATACTTGTATTTCCCTTTTACCTTGGGTTAGACTTCTGCTCCACATTTTTAAGGCAAATATTCTGCCTTCCACTCCAAAATAAAAATACAATCAAATAAATTATGATGTATTTTATCGCTTCACTCCACTTTTACTGCAGCGTTAGTGATTAGCTTACACATAAATATAGCAAAAATTCATTCATTCATTCACCACAATAAGTTTTTTTTTTATATTCGGTACTTATTTTAATGCTGATATATTTGTTCTTTTACTGAATGCAGTAGTTTCATATATGAGACATAACAAATGCATTTAGGTGGAATCTCAAGACTGTTATAGAGGCATCAGTATTAAACTGAGGCTGTTTCATTACCAGATAAAAACAGCTTGTATTTGCTTTAAGTAAAAGACCAGAGTACTGCAGATTAGAAAAGAGGAGAGGAGAGAAGAGGCCAGAAAAGAACAGAAAAATACAAGAGATGAGAAACCAAGGAAAGACTCAAGCTGGAAGAGGAGGTGACATAAGAAAGATGAATAAAAGAGACGAGGTGAGGAGCAGGGAGGAGGAGAGGAAAGCAGGAGAGGGAGCGAGGAAAGGAGAGCAGAAAGGAGGAGGACACAAACACTCACACAGTGTGTCGGTCCAGCTGTCAAATGTGAGCGAGGTTAACATTTGCTTGTCTTTCTGTCTGAACACCTCTAGAGGTCGAGTGTTTCATCTTTCACAACCTTCACATCAGTGTTTTCTTTATTCTCTTTTTTTTATTTTACTCAAGCTGCTGACAGTTCATTTTGCCCTCTTGTGTAGAGTTCATATATACAAACTGACATGAAGCAGGCCATTCAAAATTAGTTTTCCCAGAGGTGGGAGGAATAAAAAATACCTTTAATAAACAATGGTGAGTTGTAGAAGGATGAAATGTTAAAAAAAAAAAAACTATGTGGATTCTTATTTATTTTAACTGAGGAAGTCAATTAAAAAAACTGAAGTTTGTACCCAAGCATTTAGAGGAAAAGGCTTTCTGTAACCTGAAGAGGGGAAGTGATAAAGTACAATGTGGGACCTATAATATAGTGCAGTCATTCCCAAACACTGGGTCGTGACCCACAGGTGGGTCACAGGAGCTTTTATTTGGGTCGCCAAATAAATCAGAGATTATGGAAGAAATTCTGCAAATTTAAAATTTATATCTGCAGTTCACCTGTCATAAAGTATTTAAAATGTGAACATGATACATATGTATGTACTTATTTTGCCTCATTTATGAATTTGGCTAAAAACATTAGAGCTGCAATGATTATTCAATTATTAATCAAGTATTAAATTCATAAAATCAGTAGTTGAAAAATAGGTCCAAATATGTGAAAACAGGCTGTGTGTGTGTGTGTGTGTGTGTGTGTGTGTGTGTGTGTGTGTGTGTGTGTGTGTGTGCGTGCGTGTGTGCATGTATGGGTTCGTGTGTGGAGGGTTTGAGGGTGGAGACTGTTCTCACAGCTCTCACTGCCTACAGATGGAGCTCCACAAGTTTATATCAGTTCCTTAGTAAAATGTTTCATGTAGAGCTCAGGTGAAGCAAAAACAGCTTGCAAATTCACACACTATGAGTTTTTATTGATAGCACATTGAATTTTACTAGAACCTGGTCACACTACGGCTCTTGTCTGTGCAGTCAATGTTTCAAATGTGAATTTAAATCTCACTATCTCAGTGTAATTACACACAGAGACATTTTTTTCTTTTATAATTAGTGGTTTTCTGACAGAAACACACAGTACAGTGTTACTTGTAATACATTCAATGGATCAACATTATTACAACAAAAATGTCTATGGAATGATTAAGTACAACAATTCAGGACATTTCAAATATATATCAGGTCAATTAAAGAAACTGTCTTTAGTTTTCCTGGTTCACAGTAGGTTTTCACATACAAGGAATTCACTCTGGTACGTTTGAGCATAACAATAAACACAAGTAAATATTAAGATGAAAATCAGGAAGCATAAGTGGAAAAACAGAAAATGGACAATAACATATAAAAAGTATATAAAAAACAATAGAAGAAAATATGTACAAAACGATCAGGATGTAGGCTGTGGTTTGTGCAGGAATGTGCAAAATATTATGCAGAAGTTCAGTAGATGAGAACAACTGCAGTCAGGAAGAAACTGTTCCTGTGGTGTGAGGATTTGGTCCTGATGGTCTGCTGCCTCCTGCTGGGTGGGAGTGTCTCAAGAGTTTGTGTCCAGGGTGGGAGGGGTCAACCGCAAAGAATGCCTGTGGAAGGTAGATTGCAGCCAATCACCTTCTCAGCAGAGCAAATGATGTTCAGCAGGTACTTTGCCTTCAACAGCAGCAGTCAGCAGAAATTATATGAGTAGTATTTGTACAACAAAAACAGTAAAAATCAACAGAAATCATGTTTCAAAAATACAGTAAATCACTCATTTTAGTGCACGAGACATATTCACCATGATGAGTCTGATAGTGGTGTTGAATATTACTGAAATGTTCTGTGAACACACTAAGCACACTGACATCCCACCTACCTGTGTGAAGAAATAGGAACTGGTCCATTTTTCTTTGAAAACCAGACGCTGCACTTTTATTTTTTGCATGTTTGCGTGAACAGTTTCTCACGACTGACAGTGTTGTGTGATGTGGCCTGTAGCCTCTGTGAGCACGTGGGATCTATAATAATAATGTATCCAGCACAGGAGCTGCTGTTATTAGGACAGTGTGACCCCTAGTGGACAAAAGAGGAACAGCAGTGCATTTTATTGAAATGTTGGAATTAATGACATTTTGCAAAGGTACCCAGTGGACTCGTTCTGACCTGTGGGCCATATGTTTAACACCTATTCTTCAAATGGTAATAAATTAATAAAATGTACTGTTTTACAAGGCTGTGTCAGTAAAAATAAACTGGGATGAGGACGAGTCCTGACCATTAACATTGTTACTGTTTTAGGTTGTTACTGAAACTGGACTGTTAGTTTCACATTTAAAATATCATGACTGTACATATTACTACAATTTCAATCAACAAAATGAGTAAAATAATAATTTTGGGTTCACAGTGTTTGACTGAAATGTCATTTAGTGTTTTAGTCATCTGAAATGTTTCAGTTTTATTCTAGTTTTCGTCGACTAAATATAAGATTTCATTCAACTGAATCTACAGCAGATTTCAGTGACTACAATAATGGATATAACATGGAATAATGCATTATTTAAATGTGTCTCTAGGATTTCAATATTCATGATATTTTATACTCCTCGGAGAAGCATCTATTAAGCTGTTATCATTTACATTAAACATACAATATTTCTGCTACTTTCTAATATGTCAAACATTAATAACTCCAAACAGTGATAATGGGTGCAATGATAGATAAAAACTGACGTTTGTAACTAGAATAATGAAGCCACATGAAAATGATAAAGGTATGTGTGCATTAATAGGAGAATTAAGTCAAATATTTAAAAGTAACAAAAAAGTTACTTGTTACCTCTCTCATAATTTATAGAATTACTTTTCTAATTACCTCATATAAAAGTCATTAGTTACTGGAGACAGTAATTACCATTACTTATTCAATTTCAGTAATGTGTATGAGTAAAACCTACTTAATACATCTGACCACCAGAGGGCAGCAATGACTACTGTTCCTCTGTGTAAGCAACCAGTTGGATGTATTAAAAGAAGACCACAGACATGCTGGATTAAAACCATGTATCTACAGCAGGGGCAGATCTAGGATCTGCAACCAAACTTTTTTTGTTTCCACGTGCAGTAATTTTTTTGTTTGTTTGTTTGTTTCAGCACCCACTAAAAATGTTTTTGTGCCTCTACTGAAATGTCTTAAGATCTTAAAGTGGACAAAAGGCAGATTAATGCACATAAATTCACACCTGTTAGTCACGCAGTCTAAGCACATATACATCAAGTTCTGTACTTTAGTTCCATTTTATCGAGCGTTATCCCTCTATATGACATCCCAGAGTCAAATATTTAAGTTTTTAACCCAGAAAGATGAAAAGAAAAATGCTGTTTTCTGACTTCTTGGAGATACATAGTTTTCACAGGACAGTCATTTGACTAGATACCTTCGATGGTGTTATAGACCATGATGCATTGCTGTAGATGAAACTAGCCAACATTGTCCTATAAAGTAATTAAAATGAGCTCAACCTTAAACATCTACAGCAGTAAACAGCAGTAATATTAATGCAAAAACAGACAGCCAAACACATCAGGCGTAATAACACTGACAGGAAACAGTGTTAGCAACAGCCCAGGTGTCCCCTAATCATTTAATTCACTGTCAAGATAAAGCAGCAATAATCAACATTAGATATAAATGATAATGTATCAAATGACAATGTGAAAACAGTGTGACAGTGTTCAGGGAGTAGCTGGTAGTTATGAACCTACAGAGAATTATCACTCAAATCTGCAGCTTTCCTCAAACATTTAGCAGCTAAAGAGACAATTCTCACCCTCAGGAGTTGGTAGTGACCACAGCAGAGATAAAACTGAAGTGAATATTGGACTTTGATTCATCAGGTGCTCAGAAACACGACTCCAAATAAATAATAAAGATGCTTTTTTCATCAACAGTTTAACAAAAAAAATCTGTAAACATTTGTGACTCAGACACTTCAAACTACAGTCAAGTTGTAGAATCAAATTTATTGTTTGTCTGAAGGGATTTTACAAACAACAGTTGATCATTTAAATCAATCAATTGTAAATGTATCAATTGCAAATTTAGAGAAACTCAACAATTTTCTTAATTAATGTGAAATGCCTGTTAAATGAGAAGACATTTCTGGTGAACCATGACTAGATATTTCTATGGTTTGTTAATGATTTCTTTGATGTCATTTAAGAATCCACAGACGTCCATGAATGAAATCTCGTCAGAAATGACACCATAGAGCTTTTTCTTATATTCCACTCCTCCACCAGAGTCTCCCTGTGAGACAGATGTTTATATTGTTTGTTAGACTTCAGCAGCATTTATTGAAATACATATTTACTCTATATTAAAGTGGTAAAACTTGTAATGACTGTAGAAAAGATATAAGGTTAGAAGCAACACCAACTTACTCCCATAGGGTACGCCATATTTCTGTCAAAACAGAACTCTTTGTCAGGGGTGAGGATCAACTCTGGTGGACAGGGTTTAATCTTGGTGTTTGCACACCGGAGAGTTGTAGACTCTATATAACAAAAGAAACTTAAATGAAACATGTTTAACAATCAAACAGCATCTTCAAACTAAGTTATATGCCTTTTTTTTTTTTTTTTTTTGACATTTATCGACTGCTTTTCAAAACATGTTGAAATGTGTTGAGTTGAGCTTGAAATGAAGCAAAAGTAAAAATGTATTTTATGTTTGTGTCAAAACTGTTACATAAACATACCAGAATAAATAAGAACACTAATTGTAATAAACATTGTTATCGTAAAAGCAACGAGATTCAGCTTACGTGGACCATTTTCAACTGTGGCTGCATAACCAGCGAACCGAACTGTATCATCTCTGAAATACAATAAACAGAATAAAAAGAAATGTTTTTTAAATGCTTTTTGAAAAAAAAAAAAAAAAACAAATAGAAAAGGTGCAATGAAGCTACTTTCACCACTTTACATTTAAAAGCACAGTATATAATTTATGTGGCCAGGAGCCTTTCTTATATTAAAACAATACTGTAATAAGCACATGATGTTGTAAAGCAGCATTGCATCATGGGAGTTGTGGTTGTTCCATGTTAAACAACTACCACTGCAGATGCAAATCTGTGTGACATGACTCAGGCAGAAGTCATGTTCAGGTAAGATATTAAAGTTTTATTCATGATTATTTTAGACACATTCATCGACTTCCTTCTTCACTCTCTGACTTATCCTGTGTTTCTCCAGAAGTTATAGCAGCTAAAAGTTTGCAAGGAAACACTTTGTTATCTTGAATAAATTACTGATTTCTCTGGGTTTGATCATTGTTGGAAACATCTGGGAAAATGTAAGAAGAAACTTAACAAAATATATAACGTCTTGCGTTTTTAGACATTTTAATGCTTTAAATATATAGCTTTAAAAAACATTCCACACAAATTTCTTATTTTAAATTCCTCAATAGTTTGACAGCTTTCACACTTATTAATGGAGTAAATCACCACTCACTTTTTAAGAGGAGTCTTACAGTCCTCAGGCTCTGGCAGTGCTACAGGTTGAATCTGAGCAGCTTTATCTAGCTTCATCAGCATGATGTCATGCCCTGCAGATAAGATTTTCTGTTCTATGATTTTCATCTCTGGTATATTTTTTCCTGGAGGTGGATGCAGACCTAAATGTGCAGTCTTTGGGCTGAAAATAAGCAGAGGATAAAGAAGAACATCACTGAATTACTGCAAATACACCATGATATAATGTTGTAGGTCAATAATTCTTGAACATGAACATAAGAAATACTAACTTCATTTCTGGAATTTTAGAATTTTACATAAAATAATTTCTGATTGTTGCTTCAGGACTTTCAGATTAAATTAATGAGTGAGAACTATATTGTTACTAGTTTTGAAGTAAATCTGTCACTTCCTCACTTTTTGCAATGTTTTGCAGTCAGAACCCAGCGGTCACTGATCAGAGAGCCTCCACAGATGTCCCCTCCATCAAATTTGAATTTCACGTGGTAATGACGCTCATCTCCACAGTCTCCACCTCCTTTGATTCTCTTGTACAGATCCATCGCTGTGCTCACTGTGACACCTGGAAAAGAAAATCCACCACCAGGTGACGGTGAGTTAGAGCAGCTGTTGTTGTAGAGAACAAAATCATGTGTGTCAAAACTTGTATGAACATTCCTGTGCAAGTCCAGTATTATATTTTTTAACATGCATTTCTTTATACTGAATGAGTTTGTTAAAACTCTTCACACAGTTCTCTTTAATAAACATGAAGCTCAGCACAACAGTTTATTGCACACCTAAAACAAATGCAACCAAAACACAGGACTTAAAACTAAAAACATGTAGTGCATTAAACATCAAAGGTTAAAAAGTAACTAATACTCTGAGTAGTTTTTGACAAGAATACTTTTACTTATAGTTTTCTGACATCAGTTCTTGTCATTGAGTAAGATGTCAGTAATATAACAGTACTAATTACTTACTAGTTACTCTCCCCAGTCAACTCTAGTTGTTGGTATTTCATGGCAGAGTCACCTGCACTTTTTTAAAATTTCACCACTGTGGGACTAAAATGTTCAGTACTCTTTCCACCACTGCTTGTATAGGATAGCTACCAGTGCTAATCAATGAATCTGCTGATCTGTCCAGACAACCTCACTGTGTCCCAGAAGGACATCTGATCATGTGTCTGTTGGTCTTAAATGTTTCTCCTCCATGAGGAAAAAAATTCCTCTGTGGGGCTGAAGACTGGAGAGTGTGGTTAAAGGAGAAGTGACTCCCTCCTGTGACGGGCTGTAAACTACTCTGACTGGAAGAGAATGATGAAATGTCTCATTGTCTCATACCAGAACAAAAAAATCTGTATTCCACCTCACTCACCTCTTTCCTCACCTGTCTCAAGTTCTTTCTCTCTTAAATAAAATAAAAATAGCCCCTCAGTGTTGTGTGTCCTAAGTTGGAGTTTATGTTCTTGCACTATTTTCTTGCCTGTGTGGATTCTCTCTGCTCCTGTTTCCTCCTGCAGCCCAAAGACATGCAGGTTAATTACTGACTCTAAATTGCTTGTAGGTGTGAATGTGAGAGTTAAAGGCTGTCTGTCTCTATGTATCAGCTCTTAAATCGTCTCCCAACCTGTCCAGGCTGTACCCCGTCTCTCATCCAATGTCAGCTAATAACAGGTTGTCTGATGGATTCACTCAACATAAAATGACCATTTTTACAAGACATATTATAAAGCAAATCAAATGTTTAAAGTAAGTCACACACATGTAAACAATAGTTGTCTACTCACCAGCCAACAGCAAAAGGAGAAGACGTGTCATGTCACCCATCTTCAATGACTGTCCTCCTGGTGAAACAGTGATGCCTTTTTAAATCTGTCCACACTGTCCTGTCCGTCTGCAGGCCACCAATCACCTCATGAAGGTTTATCAACACAACCCCATTGGCTGCAAAGGTGTGCACTTATGCAAATGTCTGATCACTTATTAACTTGTCATTTTTCTTTAGTCACCTCAGCAGCATTTTATTCAACATTCAGGTTGTTCAGACATGAAGCCAACATCATTATGTATATAAATAGAGGAACACAGAAATTGTTTAAGTTCAAGAGGAAAAAAGAAGTAAGAGATAAGTTGATAGTTGATAGAAAGTTGATATTTTGATTGAAAAGAATCCCTTCAAAGTACAGTAGGTTTATATTGTAAAGCACACACAAACATACACACCCTGTCTTCAACTTTGCTGCACTCTTCACCAGATTCAGTCTGTCTGAGGGGAACCAGCAACTTTTCTAGCATCTGGAATATTGATGCAAAAACTCATCATGAGTTGAAAATGTTTTAACTTGTACAACCCCAATCCAAAAAAGTTGGGACACTCCGCAGCACATAAATAAAAACAGAATGATTTGCAAAAACCTTTCTAACTAATTGAATACAGTACAAAGACAAGATATTTAACAGGGACATGTTTATCACTGTGTTAACATCTATGCTTGTGAATGACTGAGACTTTGGAGGATGTCCCTTTAATACCCAGTCATGATACTGTCACCTGTTATTAATTAATCTTTTTTTTACCTGCTGAATGTTTCTCAGAGGTGTTTTTTCACCAGTCTTTTGTTGCTGCTGTCCCAACTTTTGTAATCAACTGAATATACATTGAAAAATTTTGCAAATCATTGCATTCTGTATTTATTAATGTTTTTGAAAACATGCCAGGAAAAATAAAATGATCAAAACTGATTTGGTGTCTACAGTGTCCACATAAAAGGGTTCAAAATACATGACAGCTTCTTTTTGCCATTTTGCTTTGGGTTTTGCAATTTTATTATTTATTATAATTTGAGTGGAGAGGACTATTTATTTGATATGAATTTAAAATTAAGTTTTCACAGAGGTGGATGAAACGAACCTAAACATCAGTGAGACACTGTCAGAGCTGTGAAGGGATGAAGAGTTACAGACGGAGCTCCGTAATGCCACAGTTTACGAGTCTGACTGTTGTATTTTCTGTCTTTGGTGCTCAGAGTATTTCCATGTTTAACTGTCTAACTGTCCACTGAAGATTAAGCACGATGTGTTTGATAAGTTCATGTCAGTTACGTAGTAAAACATTTCCGTTTGTCGTTGGCTTATCAAACCTGAAGAGCTCAGGTGAGGCAATAATAGCCCGTAAATTCACAGCCTGAGTTTTTATTGGCCTCCTGATAGTGTGTCATATTTGAATGAAACTAAAAGACATTCATTCTCTCACACAAGGATCTTTGTGTTCGCTGACATTTTATATTTGTGGTCATCTAACAGAAACATACTGTAGGACATAGTCCTTACATATAACGTCAAATATTGTTCTGTGTTATTGGGATAATTTTTGATCACACCAACAACACACTCATTGTCTTTCTCTCACACACAGATCAATGCATGTGTGCATTTATGCACACAATGTTGTATCAAAGCACAAAGAGCATCAGTTAACCTGGTATATGAGAAGTGATCAGTTATTGTACTGAACAATAAGAGGAGAGGAGAAAAGAGGAGAGAGGAGGTGACAGCTGGGAGAATGACACAGTGGTTTCCAACCTGTGGTTCTCAAGATGAATCTGAGGGGCCACAAGATGATTTAAGGTTTTAGAAAACATAAATATGAAGCTCAGTGTTTAGGTTCAATCAGGCAGACCAACTTTACGCTTTATTCATTCACAGTCTTCTATCTCTCTCACTCCTCCTGCTTAATCTGTGGCTCATGGTTGTTCCCTTTTTTTCTGTTCAACCAATCAGATTTTGCCACAGTCTTCACCAGCCAATCATATTTCTGCTGTCATATTTTCATCTGTTCTCCTGTCTGCTGCAGTCAGCTGTCATTTGAGACAATTGTCATGGTTCTCCTGCACCCCATTCACCTCCAGTCCACACGCTCATCTTATCCAGATCTTCATGCTTCATGCTAATTATTTAACTGTCGTTTTGCAGTTTATTTTGCCATAGTCTGCCCTCATTCTGAGTTCTTATGTTCCATTTTATTTGAGTTATTTTGAGATTTTGCATGTGAGTAAACGCAAAGGGACACAAAATAGACTGCAACATTTTTGTTGAGGATTGCTGTGATATTTGCTGTGTTGCACCTGTGGTGAGTAATGTTAGCACTGTTGGACACTCCTCACTCAGTGTAGTCTGCCTCTCCACAAGTTTCTCTAGTTTTAGGTTTATGCTGGACTGACTTTTATATTCTGTAATATACAGTGACATTTTTCAACTTTATATTATGCCCTTTTAGTGTCATTTTGTAAAGTTATTGAAGAAGGAGACCTATTAAGCTTGGTTGGCTTGTGGGACTCCTGAGGCAGCTGACAGGTATGGGAAAAAGGAGATCGGGAGCTGTTGACTTCAACTGGGGATATTGTCGGATGGTGGAAGAGGATCTCCTCACTCCCACTGACACGCCTTCCGTAGAGGAAGCAGAGGCTGGGGACCCAGAGGTTGATTCATTCATCACCCAAGCTGAAGTCAGTGAGGTAGTTCGGAAGCTCCTCGGTGGCAAAGCCTCAAGTCCCTGGATGTTGTAGGCTGTCTTGGTTGACACACCTCTGCAACGCTGCGTGGAAGTTGGGGACAGTGCCTCTGGACTGGCAGACCGGGGTGGTGGTCCCTCTATTTAAGATGTTGAACTGGAGGGTGTGCTCCAACTATCACGATCAATGATCACACTCCTCATCCTCCCGGGGAAAGTCTATTCCAGGGTACTGGAAAGGAGAATTTGACCGATAGTCAAACCTTGGATTCAGGAGGAACAATATGGTTTTCATCCTGCTCGTGGAACACTGGACCAGCTCTATACCCTCCACAGGGTGCTTGAGGGTTCATGGGAATTTGCCCAACCAGTCCACATGTGTTTTGTGGACTTGGAGAAGGCATTCGACCGTGTCCCTCGTGGCATTCTGTGGGAGGTGCTTCAGGAGTATGGAGTTCGAGGCCCTCTGCTAAGGGCCATACAATCTCTGTATGGCCGGAGCAGGAGCATGGTTCACATTGACGGCAGTAAGTCAGAAATGTTCCCAGTGCATGCTGGACTCCGGCAGGGCTGCCCTTTGTCACCAGTTGTGTTCATTATTTTTATGGACAGAATATCTAGGCACAGCCAGGGGCCAGAGGGAGTCCGGTTTGGGGACCACAGGAGCTCATCTCTGTTTTTCGCAGATGAAATTGTCCTGTTGGCTCCTTCAAACCAGGACCTTCAGCATGTACTGGGGCAGTTTGCAGCAGAGTGCGAAGCAGCTGGGATGAGAATCAGCACCTCCAAGTCCGAGGCCATGGTTCTCGACCAGAAAAAGGTGGCTTACCCCCTCCGGGTCAGAGGAGAGTTCCTGCCTCAAGTGGAGGAGTTCAAGTATCAGGGTCTTGTTCACAAGTGAGGGGAGGATGGAGCATGAGATTGACAGACGGATTGATGCAGCGGCAGCAGTAGTGCAGCCGTTGCACCGGTCTGTCGTGGGAAAGAAGGAGCTGAGCCAAAAGGCGAAGCTCTTGATTTACTGGTCAATCTACGTTCCTACCTTCACTTATGGTCATGAACTCTGGGTCATGACCGAAAGAACAAGATCTCAGATACAAGCGGCTGAAATGAGTTTCCTCCACAGGGTGGTGGGGCGCTCCCTTAGAGATAGGGTGAGGAGCTCTGTCATCCGGGAGGAACTCGGAGTAGAGCATGATGGCTTTAGTTATAGTTCAGCTGTAACTTTAGTGATGCTTTTAAGTTTATGTCAGTTAGTAAAATATTTCCCCCTGCCGTTGCCTTATCAAAACGGGAGCTCAGGAGAGGCAATAAATTCACACACCCCAGTTTTTATTGGCCTCAAGATAGTCCATCGTATTTCAATAAAACTTCAGCGTGTTACAGTTGTTCTTGTCTGTGTAGTGAATGTGAATTTAAATTTCACTATCAGTATAATTACACACAGTGATCTTTGCATTTGCTGACATCTTATTATTGGTGATCATCTAACAGAAACATACTGTAGGATGTTGTCCTTATATTTCCACATACAATGTCAGGTATTGTTCTCATTCTCTTTCTCACTGTATCAAAACACAAAGAGCACCAATAAGCCTGGCATGTGAGAAATGATCAGTCAGTGTGTAACATAAAATACCAGGCTGGGAAGCAGACAAACGTGTGGGCTCATGTTTTGTTTGCTCTGGCAGATGCTTTATAAAGTCACTTTTCCAAACTTATCTGGCGATGCCAGGTTGCTGAAAAAAGATGAGAACTGGGAGAAGGAGATGGAGGTTGCCATTTTTATGGATTAAGCCACCAGGCAGTACATAAAGTAATCAAAATTAGCTTCACCTTTACCAGCTGCATTATTAGTTATGTTAACAGATTAATGCATCAGATTCCATTAATATAATTATTCTCAAGGGGACCATTCTGCATAATAAACTTTGGTACTTTACATATACTTTAATGCTTATACTTTTCTACTTTTACTTCAGTGAAGTATCTGTACACTCTGGGATTGCTTAAGTAAAAGGTAAGAGTACTTCTTACACTACTGTACACTTATTTTGAAGGGTGAGAAGAAGAGTAAGGAATGGAGTGAAATGGAAGAAGAAAGGGTTAAATTGAGAGGTGAGGAGTAGACAGAGAGAGGGAGACTAGAAAAGAGAAAAGAGGAGAGGTGAGAAAAGGTGAGAGTAAATAAGAGGAAAGGAAACAAGGAGGGACTAGCATTGAGAGAGGAAGTGACATAAAGAAATGTAAAGGAGATGACATGAGGCAAGTGGATATGAGAGAGGAGGGGAAAGAGAGAAGAGGAAAGAGAGGAGGAGAGGGAGAGAGGAAAGTGGAGCACACAAAGTTACACAGGCACAGTCACACACACAGTAGCTGTCCAGGGTGAAGAAACACACACAAACGGTCCAGTGGTCAAATTTGGACAAAAGCCACACATTGACAAATCTAACTTAACACCTGCTTTTTCTTTCTTTTCTTTTTTTATCATAGAAAAGTGTCATATTGTGCAGTATTTTTTCAGTTTCTTTATTTTTCTGTACACTGAGGCAAAACGAACAGTGAGCAGATCATGATGGCAAAATTGATTCTTGTTAGAATAAAAATTTTTGTTTCATTTGATAAATTAATCTTTGTTAGATTAAACCCCTTTTGTTTCGTTGATCCCTCATGTGCACTTATCTTATTTGCTGTGGTCTCAGAGCCGGGCCATAACAAACTGGGGGCTTTTCTCACGTTACATAATTGTATGTGTGTGTGTGTGTGTGTGTGGCTAGTTCATAAATTCACCTTCCCTGAGTTTTTACTGCCTTCATGATAGCACACTGGATTTCAATTAAACATGGACACACTATGGCTACTCTCGTCTGTGCAGTAAATGTAACCAAATGTGAATTTAAATCTCACTATCTCAGTGTATTTACACACAAGGATCTTTGTGTTTTGACATTTTATAATCAGTGGTCATCTGACAGAAATATACAGTAAAGTGTCATTTGTAATACTGATTGTTATGAAAGCAATAGAGACTATGGATGTCTATATACATTCAATGGATCAAAATAACTATAGCAAGAAAAGTATGGTATCTTAGAGCACTACAATAGACTTCAATAAATATGAAGATGAAAGTCAAGAAGCACAAGTTGAAAATTGGCAATGACATATTAGAAATAAAAAAACAACAGATTTGATTGGTCAAAGCATGAGTGATGAAATGACAGGTAATTAAGACAAATACTGTGTGATACGGAAATGATTTGCTTATTTTGAATGCATGTTATATATGATAACACACTGAAGAATGAAATGAGGCTTTGTTGGTATGAGCAAGCTAAGAAAAACAATGTGTATTTGTGGTTAATCTTGTCAACCCTCCTTCTTGCAGAGCTGACCTGATAGGCCAGTCTGAACTGGCAAGGTGGGCTCTCATGCTATATATGTGAGAGCACTGAGAGAGAGAGACAGGACTGCTTTAAGAAGAGCAGCACCGATTTGTTCTAAGCTCAGTAATGAGAGCAAAAGTGTATTGTTAAGTTTTTTGGGTTTTTTAAAGACTGACAATAAAAGTCTGCCTAATTTTTTTCAGCATAAGTCTCTGCCTGCACCATGTTCTTGTCCTCTTCAAGTCTCACCTCACTGTGCAACAGCCTCCAAGAGTTTGTGTCCAGGGTGGGAGGGGTCAACCACAATACGCACCTGAGGAAAGCAGATTGCAGCCAATCACCTTCTCAGCAGAGCAAATGATATGCAGTAGGTACTTTGCTTTATACAGCAGCAGTCAGCAGAAATTATATGAGCAGTATTTGTACAACAAAAACAGTAAAAATCAACAGAAATCATGTTTCAAAAATACAGTAAATCACTCATTTTAGTGCACGAGACATATTCACCATGATGAGTCTGATAGTGGTGTTGAATATTACTGAAAGGTTCTGTGAACACACTAAGCACACTGACATCCCACCTACCTGTGTGAAGAAATAGGTACTGGTCCATTTTTCTTTGAAAACCAAATGCTGCACTTTTATTTTTTGCATGTTTGCATGAACAGTTTCCCACGACTGACAGTGTTGTGTGATGTAGCCTGTAGCCTCTGTGAGCATGTGGGATCTATAATAATAAATGTATCCAGCACAGGAGCTGCTGTTATTAGGACAGTGTGACCCCTAGTGGACAAAACAGGAACAGCAGCACATTTTATTGAAATGTTGGAATTAATGACATTTTGCAAAGGTACCCAGTGGACTCGTTCTGACCTGCGGGCCATATGTTTGACACCCCTACTGTAAATGGTAATAAATTAATAAAATGTACTGTTTTACAAGGACAAGTCCTGACCATTAACCATTACTGTTTTAAATTGTTACTGAAACTGGACTGTTAGTTTCACAGTAAAATTATCGTGACTGTACATATTAATACAATTTCAATAAACAAAATGAGTAAAAATATTTTTGGGGGGTTTTGTGTCATAGTGTTTTGACTAAAATATCATTTAGTATCAAATATCATAAGATTTCATTTGACTGAATCTACAGCAGATTTCAGTGACTACAATAATGGATATAACATGGAATAATGCATTATTTAAATGTGTCTCTTGGATTTCCATGTTTGATCAATACAAGCATCAAGTTTTTTTTTTTTAATTCATGTGTAGATATGTTTTGGGTTTTTTTCATCAACAGTTTAGCAAAAAAATCTGTAAACATTTGTGACTCAGACACTTCAAACTACAGTCAAGTTGTAGAATCAAATTTATTGTTTGCCTGAAGGGGTTTTACAAATGACAGTTGATCATTGAAAACAGTTAAATAACTTTCCAGGAAACTTTGTACATTTCTTTCGTTTTTTCATGGTATTATTGATCTGCTTTAAGAATTTACAGACATCCACGAACGAAAGTTCAGTAGCGATGACACCATAAATACGATTATTAAACACCACTCCTCCACCAGAGTCCCCCTGTGAGACAGATGTTTATATTGTTTGTTAGACTTCAGCAGCATTTATTGAAATACATATTTACTCTATATTAAAGTGGTAAAACTTGTAATGACTGTAGAAAAGATATTAATTTAGAAGTAACACCAACTTACTCCCATAGGATACGCCATATTTCTGTCAAAACAGGACTCTTTGTCAGGGATGGCCCACTCTGGTGGACAGGGTATAACATTGGTGTTTGCACACTGGAGAGTCGTAGACACTATACAACAATAGAAACACAATTTACATAACTTTACTTTGCAGAAAATGGAATCAGATTATTCATACTTTTTTTTTTAACTTTTATTTATCCAAGTAACTTTGAAACATGTTTAAGAATAAAACAGAATCTTCAAACTAACTGCGTTTTTTAACATTTATCAACTGCTTTTCAAAACATCTTGAAATGCGCTGAGTTGAGTTTGAAAAGAAGCCATACATTTTAACTGAAAAATAAAAATGAATTTAATGTTTGTGTCAAAAATGTCAGCAGACATACAAGAATAAATAAGAACACTGATAAACATTGTCATCATAACAACAAGATTCATCTTACATGCGGGATTATCTTCAGCTGTGGCTGCATAACCAGCAATCTGAACTGTATCACCTCTGAAATACAACAAACAGAATAAAAATAAAGATATTTTTTAAATATTTTTTGAAGATAAAGTTAAAAAGGAGCAATTAAGCTACTACCACTGATGACTTTTTATTTAAAAACACAATATGTAATTATGTGGCTAGGGGCCTCTCTTATATTAAAACAATACTGTAAGACATTGTTAGATAACATTGTAAAGCTGCATTGCATCATGAGAGTTGCAGATGCAAATCTGCATGACATGACTCAGGCAGAAGTCATGTTCATGTTTTAGGTAATATATTAAAGGTTTATTCATGTTTATTTTAGACACATTCATCGACTTCCTTCTTCACTCTCTGACTTATCCTGTGTTTCTCCAGAAGTTATAGCAGCTAAAAGTTTGCAAGGAAACACTTTGTTATCTTGAATAAATTGCAGATTTCTCTGGGTTTGATTTTTGTTGGAAACATCTAGGAAAATGTAAGAAGAAACTTAACAAAATATATAACGTCTAGCATTTTGAGACATTTTAATGCAGAAATCTTAAATATAATATCTTTAAAAAAAAGTTTTTACAAAGATTTCTCATTTCAAATTCCTCCAGAGTTTGAGAGATTTCACACTTATTAATGGAGTAAATTACCACTCACTTTTTAGGACGATTCTTACACTCCTTAGGCAGTGGAAGTGTTGCAGGTTTAATATCTTCAGGTTTGACAGGTTTATTTAGCTTCACCAGCATGATGTCATGCTTTGCAGAAAAGATCTTGTGGTCTTCGACTGACATTCCTTGTATTTCCTCTTCTGGACGTGGATGCAGACCTACCTGTACAGTCATTTTCCTGCAAATAAGCAGAGGATAAAGAAGAACATCACTGAATTACTGCAAATACACCATGATATAATGTTGTAGGTCAGTAATTCCTGAACATGAACATAAGAAATGCTAACTTCATTTTTGGAATTCTACAGTTTTACATAAAATCATTTCTGATTGTTACTTCAGGACTTTCAGATTAAATTTATGAGTGAGAACTATATTGTTACTAGTTTTGAAGTAAATCTGTCACTTCCTCACGGATCATAGCAATGAGCTGCAGTCAGAACCCAGCGGTCACTGATCAGAGAGCCTCCACAGATGTCCCCTCCAGGATAATTGAATTTCACGTGGTAATGACGCTCATTATTTCCACATGGTTGACCTCCAACAATTCTCTTGTACAGATCCATGGCTGTGCTCACTGTGACACCTGAAAAAGAAAATTCACCACCAGGTGACGGTGAGTTAAAGCAGCTGTTGTTGTAGAGAACAAATTATTTACTCTCTAGTTATCTCTATTGATAACTAAATGAACTGTGTCAAAAGTTTGTGAACATTCATGTGGAAGTCAACTATTATATTTTTTAACATGCATTTCTTTATACTGGGTTGTCTTTTTTAAACTCTTCACACAGTTCTCTTTAATAAACATGAAGCTCAGAACAACAGTTTATTTCACACCTAAAACAAATGCAACCAAAACACACATCTCAGGACTTAAAACTACAAACATCTTGTGCATCAAACATCAAAGGTTAAAAAGTAACTAATACTCTGAGTAGTTTTTGACATGAATACTTTTACTTATAGTTTTCTGACACCAGTTCTTGTCATTGAGTAAGATGTCAGTAATATAACAGTACTAATTACTTACTAGTTACTTTCCCCAGTCAACTCTAGTTGTTGGTGTTTCATGGCAGAGTCACCTGCACTTTTTTAAAATTTCACCACTGTGGGACTAATAAAGGAATACTGAGTACAAATTTTCAGTACTCTTTCCACCACTGCTTGTATAGGATAGCTACCAGTGTTAATCAACCCTGTCTGAACTGGAGAGTGTGGTTAAAGGAGAAGTGACTCCCTCCTGTGACGGGCTGTAAACTACTCTGACTGGAAGAGACTGATGAAATGTCACATTGTCTCATACCAGAACAAAAAAGAAATTCTGTATTTCCACCTCACTCACCTCTTTCCTCACCTGCCTCAAGTTCTTTGTCTCTTAAATAAAATAAAAATATCTCCTCAGTGTTGTGTGTCCTAAATTGGAGTTTATGCTCTTGCACTATTCTCTTGCCTGTGTGGATTTTCTCTGCTCCTGTTTCCTCCTATTATAAAGCAAATCAAATGTTTAAAGTAGGTCACACACATGTAAACAATAGTTGTCTACTCACCAGCCAACAGCAAAAGGAGAAGACGTGTCATGTCACCCATCGTCAATGACTGTCCTCCTGGTGAAACACTGGTGTCTTTTTAAATCTGTCCACACTGTCCTGTCGGTCTGCAGGCCACCAATCACCTCATGAAGGTTTATCATCACAACCCCATTGGCTACAAATGTGTGCACTTATGCAAATGTCTGATCACTTATCAACTTGTTCCAAAGAAGGTGATGACAGGAAAAATACAAAGAGAGAAAAAAAAAAAACGTTACCCCAGCTGCATTTTATTAAACAAACATGAAGACAACACTATCATGTATTCAAGTAGATGAACACAGAAATGGTTTAAGTGCAAGAGGAGAACAGAAGTAAAAGTTGGTCTTAAGTTGATATTTTGACAGAAAAATAAGTGAAGTGTTACTGTGTGACACTACTGTCGGCTTATATTAAAAAGCTGACGCCTCCTAAATGTCTAAATAGTTCCTGTCCATCTTGTGTCGACTCTACAGTCGGCACTCTGGCATGTTTTGGAGATCTTTTCTTTCTGCTGGTTTGTAAGAGTGAATAATTTAATGACCAAGAGTCATGTTGGCATTATTTGTACTTAAAGGGACAGATCACCCCAAAATCAAAAATCCAATACAATCTGATGTAATGAACAAGATCACATTAGTCCTGTCTTGTTCAAAGCACCAAAAATAAATCTGATATAGCTCAGTTCATATGTTAACTAAGCAGTGTGTGTGTGTGTGTGTGTGTGTGTGTGTGTGTGTGTGTGTGTGTGTCTGTGTGTGTGTGTGTGTGTGTGTGTGTGTGCAGAGGGCTGAGCGGGTGGAGGCTGGTCTCACAACTGTATGTTCATGCCTAACTGTCCACGTTGATAAGTTTGTGTCTACTTAGTAAAATTATTCGTCTAGCCGGTGGCTTATCAAGACAGGTGAGTCAATAATAGTTTGTAAGTTCATTTTACGTGTGTGTGTCCGTCCAATTCAATCCCTACATACCCCACCTACCCACTCTTGCTCCATTTGCATGTTCGTGTGGAGGGTTCGCCACACTCAGCATCATCCCAAACCAGTCAGTCTTGAGGGGCTTATGTGCAGTGAGCGAGGCTTACAGACCACACTCCTCTCAAGTGCAGCACCTCTGGCATGTCCAGGCTCAAAGAAATCCACATTGACCTTTCTTCCCCGTTCTGATGCTCAGTTTGAACTTCAGCGGGTTGTCTTGACCACGTCTACATGTCTAAATGCATTGAGTTGCTGCCATGTGATTGGCTGATTAGATATTTGCATTAATGAGCAGTTGAACAGGTGTACCTAATAAAGTGGTCGGTGAGTGTAGTATTTAGAATATGTTCCCTTTCAGTGCGAAATGCAACATTTGGAAATGCACGGATATATTGACTGATTTTACAATGTGGAGAGAAACACTGTGTGCAGCACTGGTCTTGTGTGTCGTGTCACATGAACCATGTGTGAGCTAAAATTCTCTAAATTATCTGTGTCACGCTTTGCATTGACTCAACTGCCTGTCCGGTCCAAGTCGTTGACACAGTCAAAGAAAGACATCATTATTGCAATTGACTAGGTGGACTGTGGTGAGTTTTTCTGTTTTTCTTTTTTAAAAAGTACGTGTCTCTGGTGTCTTTTCTGTCTTTGGTGCTTACAGTATTTCCATGTTTAACTGTCTCACTGTCCACTGAAGATCAAACACAAGGGTTTTGATAAGTTTGTGTCTACTTAGTAAAATAATCTCTGACCTATCAGAAACAGAGGAACTCAAGTGAATTCACACAGCCTGAGTTTTTATTGTCATAATAGCACATCATATTTTAATAAAACCTGGACACTCTGGTCCGTGTAGTGAATGTATTCAAATGCGAATTTAAATATCACTTTCACAGTTTAAGGATCTTCATGTTCTCTGATGTTTTATTGGTCATCATCTCAGACACACACTGTAGGACATTGTCATTGGAGTTGTGTGCAGCAGTGCTGGGTCAACATGCAGAATTATTTTTTGTGGTGTTTTTCTTTGCAGTCCACTTCCCTGTTTGTGATTTACAGATTGAAGTAGTGACGTCTCCTTTCTATCGTTATATTACAACAGTGATACAACAGCATCATATTATTATTGTCTTCTTGAAATGTCAAAATTTAAAACACGCATTTATGATATGGCACATAAAACACCCACATTTTGATGTAAATATTTGATGTACGTTTCCTAACAAACCTAAAAACATAACCCTTTCCCACTAATAATAAGGTAGGGTCGACCAACGTAGGTTGTAAAACTGGGTTAATTGTAACACTGTCAGTTTGGCCAATCAGGAAAGTGCTGCTGTGATGTCATCAATATTGTCCACAGCCATTCCTCCTGTGTTTCTCAGGTAAGAAATTATATATATATTCTTTAGTCAAGATTATTATTTTTTGCCTCCTGTTCATTGTACTGTAGACACAACAGTTGTCTTAAACAACCTGAATAAATGATACATTCAAGCTGACGTGTTAAATCAGTAAAAACAGTAAAAAGATGAGAATTTCTGCATTGTGTGAGTGGAACAATGAGCAAACTTCAGGTAAAAAGTGATTCAACACTTACATGACACATAAACATTCAGGAATACAGTCCACACACATACACATAAAGTGTTTTGTCACTTTATTCCGAACTGTTAATTATTCACTAAAGTTCTTTCCTTAATTGGATGTGGATCTTAAATCAGCAAATTACCTCTCATTCTTACATCTTCACCCCAGTAGTGGGGTAGGTTGTAACATTTTAAATCAGGCCAAAAGCCCAGATATGTTATTGGTATTTGATATTATTTGATGTTATTGATATTGTAGTTATGAACCTATAGAGAATCATCACTCAAATCTGCAGCTTTCATCAAACATTTAGCAGCTAAAGAGACAATTCTCACCCTCAGGAGTTGGTAGTGACCACAGCAGAGATAAAACTGAAGTGAATATTGGACTTTGATTTATCAGGTGGTCAGAAACACGACTCTAAATAAATAATAAAGTTGCTCTGTAACAACTGAATTCATGTGTAGATCTGTTTTTTTTTTTTTTTTATCAACAGTTTAGTAAAACATCTGTAAACATTTGTGACTCAGACACTTCGAACTACAGTCAAGTTGTAGAATCAAATTTATTGTTTGTCTGAAGGGGTTTTACAAATGACAGTTGAACATTTAAATCAATCAGTTGTAAATGTACCAATTTGCAAATTTAACAATTAACAATTTTCTTAATTAATGTGAAATGCCTGTTAAATGAGAGGACATTTCCAGTGAACCATGACTAGATATTTCTATGGTTTGTTAATGATTTCTTTGATCTCCTTTAAGAATCCACAGACATCCACGAACGAAATGTCGTCAGAAATGACGCCATAGAGCTTTTTGTTATACTCCACTCCTCCACCAGAGTCCCCCTGTGAGACAGATGTTTATATTGTTTGTTAGACATTTGCAGCATTTATTGAAATACATATTTACTCTATATTAAAGTGGTAAAACTTGTAATGACTGTAGAAAAGATATAAGGTTAGAAACAACACCAACTTACTCCCATAGGACGCGCCATATTTCTGTCAAAACAGAACTCTTTGTCAGGGTTGTCCAACAGTTCACACTTGGCAACCTTGGTGTTTGCACACTGGAGAGTTGGAGACTCTACATAATGATAGAAACACAACTTAATTAAAACATGTTTAAGAATCAAACAGCATCTTCAAACTAAGTTATATGCTTTTTGTTTTTTACATTTATCGACTGCTTTTCAAAACATGTTGAAACGTGTTGCTTGAAATGAAGCAAAAGTAAAAATGTATTTTATGTTTATGTCAAAACTGTTTCATAAACATACAAGAATAAATGAGAACACTAATTGTAGTAAACATTGTTATCGTAAAAGCAATGAGATTCAGCTTACGTAGAGGATGTGTAGCTGTGGCTGCATAACCAGCGAACCGAACCATATCACCTCTGAAATACAACAAACAGAATAAAAAGAAATGTTTTTTAAATGCTTTTTGAAAAAAACAAATAGAAAAGGTGCAATGAAGCTACTTTCACCACTTTACATTTAAAAGCACAAAATATAATTTATGTGGCCAGGAGCCTTTCTTATATTAAAACAATACTGTAATAAACACATGATGTTGTAAAGCAGCATTGCATCATGGGAGTTGTGGTTGTTCCATGTTAAACAACCACCACTGCAGATGCAAATCTGTGTGACATGACTCAGGCAGAAGTCATGTTCATGTATTCAGTAAGATATTAAAGTTTTATTCATGTTTATTTTAGACACATTCATCGACTTCCTTCTTCACTCTCTGACTTATCCTGTGTTTCTCCAGAAGTTATAGCAGCTAAAAGTTTGCAAGGAAACACTTTGTTATCTTGAATAAATTATAGATTTCTCTGGGTTTGATGATCATTGTTGGAAACATCTGGGAAAATGTAAGAAGAAAATTAACAAAATATATAACGTCTTGCGTTTTTAGACATTTTAATGCTTTAAATATATAGCTTTAAAAAACATTCCACACAAATTTATTATTTTAAATTCCTCAAGAGTTTGAGAGTTTTCACACTTATTAAAGGAGGAAATCACCACTCACATTTTAAGAGGAGTGTTACAGTCCTCAGGCTCTGGCAGTGCTACAGGTTTAACATCTTCAGGTTTAACAGCTTTATCTAGCTTCATCAGCATGATGTCATGCCCTGCAGATAAGATTTTCTGTTCTATGATTTTCATCTCTGGTATATTTTTTCCTGGACGTGGATGCAGACCTAAATGTGCAGTCTTTGGGCTGAAAATAAGCAGAGGATAAAGAAGAACATCACTGGATTACTGCAAATACACCATGATATAATGTTGTAGGTCAATAATTCCTGAACATGAACATAAGAAATACTAACTTCATTTCTGGAATTTTAGAATTTTACATAAAATCATTTCTGATTGTTACTTCAGGACTTTCAGATTAAATTAATGAGTGAGAACTATATTGTTACTAGTTTTGAAGTACAACTGTCACTTTCTCACTTTTTGCAATGTTTTGCAGTCAGAACCCAGTGTTTGCTGATCAGAGAGCCTCCACAGATGTCCCCTCCAGGATACTTGAATTTCACGTGATAATGACGCTCATTATTTCCACACTCTTGACCTCCGATGATTCTCTTGTGCAGATCCATCGCTGTGCTCACTGTGATACCTGAAATATAAAATCCACCACCAGGTGATGGTGAGTTAACATTTTTAACAACTTTGAAACTCTTCACACAGTTCTCTTTAATAAACATGAAGCTCAGCACAACAGTTTATTTTACACCTAAAACAAATGCAACCAAAACACACATCTCAGGACTTAAAACTAAAAACATGTAGTACATTAAACATCAAAGGTTAAAAAGTAACTAATACTCTGAGTAGTTTTTGACACGAATACTTTTACTTATAGTTTTCTGACATCAGTTCTTGTCATTGAGTAAGATGTCAGTAATATAACAGTACTAATTACTTACTAGTTACTCTCCTCAGTCAAATGAAGCTCAGCGTAAGTTCAGTCAGGAAGACCTTCTATTACACTGCCTTCATTCATAACTTTCCTTTACTCCAGCTCTCTCCTCCTATTCCCTCTAATCAGCTGTTTGTGGGCGTTCACCTTCGTCTTTACTATCCAATCAGATTTTGCCACGGTCGCGATAGTCAGTCAATTTGCTGCTGCCAAAACTTTAAATCGCCTCTGTCTTTGCTCCATCAGTTGTCATTCAGTCAGTCGCGCGACCCTCCTCCACCCCTCTCTCCTCCAGTCACTGGACCCAGGTAGCCACAAGATGTTCACCTCGATCCTCCCCGACGCCCTCTCCTCCAGCCTTCAGGTCCAGGCAGCAGGAGTCCAGAGCCACTTCACCTCACCAGTCTCTGCTTTACACCTCATCATCACCACCACCACCAGAGTCTAGACCCGGGGGGTTCTCTTCTCTACAGCTTCATCACCCCCATTTATATATATATATATATATATATATATATATACATATTGTTTCATCTCAATGGGGTCTAACCGCCAAAGACTGTTCATGTTTCATATATCATGCACGTGCCAATAAACCATTTCTCTTTTACTCTTAGTCTCTCCTGATTGAACTCTAGTTGTTGGTATTTCATGGCAGAGTCACCTGCACTTTTTTAAAATTTCACCACTGTGGGACTAATAAAGGAAAACAAATGTTCAGTACTCTTTCCACCACTGCTTGTATAGGATAGCTACCAGTGCTAATCAATGAATCTGCTGATCTGTCCGGACAACCTCACTGTGTCCCAGAAGGACATCTGATCATGTGTCTGTTGGTCTTAAATGTTTCTCCTCCATGAGGAAAAAAATTCCTCTGTGGGGCTGAAGACTGGAGAGTGTGGTTAAAGGAGAAGTGACTCCCTCCTGTGACGGGCTGTAAACTACTCTGACTGGAAGAGACTGATGAAATGTCACATTGTCTCATACCAGTCCAAAAAAAATTCTGTATTCCACCTCACTCACCCCTTTCTTCACCTGCCTCAAGTTCTTTCTCTCTTAAATAAAATAAAAATAGCCCCTCAGTGTTGTGTGTCCTAAGTTGGAGTTTATGTTCTTGCACTATTTTCTTGCCTGTGTGGATTCTCTCTGCTCCTGTTTCCTCCTGCAGCACAAAGACATGCAGGTTAATTACTGACTCTAAATTGCTTGTAGGTGTGAATGTGAGAGTTAAAGGCTGTCTGTCTCTATGTATCAGCTCCTAAATCGTCTCCCAACCTGTCCAGGCTGTACCCCGTCTCTCATCCAATGTCAGCTAATAACAGGTTGTCTGATGGATTCACTCAACATAAAATGACCTTTTTTACAAGACATATTATAAAGTAAATCAAATGTTTAAAGTAGGTCACACACATGTAAACAATAGTTGTCTACTCACCAGCCCACAGCAAAAGGAGAAGACGTGTCATGTCACCTATCTTCAATGACTGTCCTCCTGGTGAAACAGTGGTGTCTTTTTTAATCTGTCCACACTGTCCTGTCGGCCTGCAGGCCACCAATCACCTCATGAAGGTTTATCATCACAACCCCATTGGCTACAAATGTCTGCACTTATGCAAATGTCTGACCACTTATCAACTTGTTCCAAAGAAGGTGATGACAGGAAAAATATAAAGAGAGAAAAAAAAAAACGTCACTCCAGCTGCATTTTATTAAACAAACATGAAGACAACACTATCATGTATTCAAGTAGATGAACACACAAATTGTTTAAGTGCAAGAGCAGAACAGAAGTAAAAGTTGGTCTTAAGTTGATATTTTGACAGAAAATTAAGTGAAGTGTTACTGTGTGACACTACTGTCGGCTTATATTAAAAAGCTGACGCCTCCAAAATGTCTAAATGGTTCCTGTCCATCTTGTGTCAACTCTACAGTCGGCACTCTGGCATGTTTTAGAGATCTTTTCTTTCTGCTGGTTTGTAAAAGTGAATAATTTAATGGCCAAGAGTCATGTTGGCATTATTTGTACTTAAGGGGACAGATCACCCCAAAATCAAAAATCCAATACAATCTGATGTAATGAACAAGATCACATTAGTCCTGTCTTGTTCAAAGCACCAAAAATAAATCTGAAAGACTCGACAACAATGAGCAGTTTCATGTAGGAACTACTTTTTTGTGCAGTAGAACGGCCCTGAACCACTTTAGAGTCCATCAGACCTGGATCCTCATGAACCTGCTTCATAAACAGAGATGAGAGGAAAAGTTTGTTGAGACCAGAAGACTGAACACAAACACATTTTAAGTGAGGAACTCAGAAAAAGGTTCTTTATAAATTCATGATAGGAAGTGATATAGCTTGGTTCATATGTTAACTGAGTAGTTGATTTGTGTGTGTGTGTGTGTGTGTGTGTGTGTGCAGAGGGCTGAGCGGGTGGAGACTCACAACTGTATGTTCATGCCTAACTGTCCACTTTGATAAGTTTGTGTCTACTTAGTAAAATTATTCGTCTGGCTTATCAAGACAGGTGAGTCAATAATAGTTTGTAAGTTCATTTTACGTGTGTGTGTCCGTCCAATTCAATCCCTACATACCCCACCTACCCACTCTCGCTCCACGTGCATGTTCGTGTGGGGGGTTCGCCTCACTCAACATCATCCCAAACCAGTCAGTCTTGAGGGGGAGTGGCTTATGTGCAGTGTGCGAGGCTTACAAACCACACTCCTCTCAAGTGCAGCACCTCCAGTGTGTCCAGTTTCAAGGAAATATATGATAAATTTATATAATAAATTTGTTCTGTAACCACTGAGTGTACGACACGTTTTTACAAAGTTTTTTTCATTCATGTGTAGATATGGTATTTTTTTAATCAACATTTTAACAAAAAATCTGTAAACATTTGGGACTCAGACACTTCAAACTACAGTCAAGTTGTAGAATCAAATTTATTGTTTGTCTGAAGGGGTTTTACAAATGACAGTTGATTATTTAAATCAATCAACTGTAAATGCATCAATTGCAAATGTCAAGAAACTCAACAAGTTTCTTAATGAATATGAAATGCCTGTTAAATGAGACGACCTTTTCCAGTAAACGACATTTCAGTGGTCTGTTCATGGTATCTTTGATCCAATCTATGAAATCACAGACGTCCACGAACGAAATCTCATCAGAAATGACGCCATAAATCCGGTTTTTAAACACCACTCCTCCACCAGAGTCCGCCTGTGAGAGAGATGTTTATATTGTTAGACTTCAGCAGCATTTATTGAAATACATATTTACTCTATATTAAAGTGGTTTAATATAATGACTGTAGAAAAGATATACGTTTAGAAGCAACACCAACTTACTGGCATTTGCCTCACTGTTTCAATATCACCACAGAACTCTTTGTCAGGGATCACCAGTTCACACTTGATGACCTTGGTGTTTCCACATTGGAGAGTCGGAGACACTATATAATGATAGAAACACAACTTACATGAAACATGTTTAAGAATCAAACAGCATCTTCAAGCTAAGTTATGTATCTGCTTTTTTTTTTTTTTTTTTTTTTACATTTATTTACTGGTTTTCAACACATCTTGAAATGTGCCGAGGTGAGTTTGAAATGAAGCAATATATTTTAACTGAAAAATAAAAATGTATTTAATGTATATGCCAAAATTGTTACATAAACATACAAGAATAAATAAGAACACTAATTGTAGTAAACATTGTTATTGTAAATGCAACAAGATTCAGCTTACATATAGGATGTGTAGCTGTGGGTCCATAACCAGCGATCTGAACCATATCACCTCTGAAATACAACAGATTAAAAAGAAATGTTTTTTAAATGCTTTTTGAAAAAACAAATAGAAAAGGTGCAATGAAGCTACTTTCGCCACTTACATTTAAAAGCACAAAATATAATTTATGTGACCAGGAGCGTCTCTTATATAAAATACCGTAAGATATAGTTAAATGATGTAAAGTAGCATTGCATCATGGGAGTTGTGGTTGTTCCTTGTTAAACAACCACCATTGCAGATGCAAATCTGTGTGACATGACTCAGGCAGAAGTCATGTTCAGGTAAGATATTAAAGTTTTATTCATGTTTATTTTAGACACAATCATTGACTTCCTTCTTCACTCTCTGACTTATCCTGTGTTTCTCCAGAAGTTATAGAAGCTAAAAGTTTGCAAGGAAACACTTTGTTATCTTGAATAAGTTACAGATTTCTCTGGGTTTGATTTTTGTTGAAAAGAAATTTACGAAAATCTATAACCTCCAGTGTTTTTAGACATTTTCATGCATAAATGTTACACTTTATAGCTTTAAAAAACATTCCACACAAATTTCTCATTTTTAATTCCTCCAATGTTTGAGAGCTTTCACACTTATTAATGGAGTAAATCACCACTCACATTTTAGGACGATTAACACAGTCCTCAGGCAGTGCTATAGGTTGAATCTGAGCAGCTTTAGGCAGCTTCAGCATCATGATGTCATACTTCTCGCTAAAGATCACAGGTGGGTCTGTGATTTTTATCGGTGGTATTTTTTTTCCTGTCCGTGGATGCAGACCTAAATGTGCAGTAATGGTGCTGAAAATAAGCAGAAGATAAAGAAGAACATCACTGAATTACTGCAAATACACCATGATATAATGTTGTAGGTCAATAATTCTTGAACATGAACATAAGAAATACTAACTTCATTTCTGGAATTTTAGAATTTTACATAAAATCATTTCTGATTGTTACTTCAGGACTTTCAGGTTAAATTTATGAGTGAGAACTATATTGTTACTAGTTTTGAAGTGAAACTGTCACTTCCTCACTTTGCCTTGCAGTGTTTTGCAGTCAGAATCCAACGTTCACTGAGCAGAGAGCCTCCACAGACGTAGCCTCCAGTTAATACCAATTTCACGTGGTAATGACGCTCATTATTTCCACACTCTTGACCTCCGATGATTCTGATGATGTTCTTGTGCAGATCCACCACTGTGCTCACTGTGACACCTGACAAATAAAATCCACCACCAGGTGACGGTGAGTTAGAGCAGCTGTTGCTGTAGAGAACAAAATATTTACTCTTGAGATATTTCTATTGATACAATTTATATTTTTAACTGTGTCAGACGTTGTGTGAACATTCCTGTGGAAGCCCAGTATTATGCTTTTAACATATACTGAGTTCCCTTTTTTCAAACTCTTCAGACAGTTTTCTTTAATAAACATGAAGCTCAGCACAACGGTTTATTTCACACCTAAAACAAATCTCAGGACTTAGAACTAAAAACATCTAGTGCATTAAATATTACCTGGTGTTGGACTGATAAAGGAATACTGAGTACACCACTTTCCACCACTGCTTGTATAGGATACCTACCAGCGCTAATCAACCCTGTAATCTGTTTTTGCTCATAACTTCTCATTGATATTGTTGCACGGTGAGGTGCAGGGAAGCATGATGAGACAAGAGGAGGACAAAAACATGACGCTGGCAGGGAGTTTTGCTGCAAAAATTCGGCAAACTTTTATTGTCAGTCTCCAAAAAACAAAACAAAAAAAAGGTTACTTAACATTACACTTTTCCTTTTTAGTACTCAGCTTAGAACAAATCTGGTGCTGCTCTTCTTAAACCAGTCCACCCTCTCTCTCAGTGCTCTCTCATATATAGCATGAGAGCCCGCCTTGCCAGTTCAAACTGGCCTATCAGGTCAGCTCTGCAGGAGGGAGATTGACAATAAAAGTTTGCCGAATTTTTGCAGCAAAACTCCCTGCCAGCGTCATGTTTTTGTCCTCCTCTTGTCTCATCATGCTTCCCTGCACCTCACCGTGCAACAATTGGTGTCAGAAGTGGGATCTTTTCTAGGACTGGTGGGCTGGTACAGAAGGTTTGTTCCTCATTTTGCTACGCTGGCAGCACCACTCACCGAACTGACAAAAAAGTCAATCACTAAAGTGATTTGGAATGATGAATGTGAGCATGCTTTCCAGATGTTAAAGAGGCAGATTTGTCAAGCCCCTGTGTTGCAGAGCCCTGACTTCACAAAACCTTTCCTGGTCCAGGTTGATGCCTCTGGGGTTGGACTAGGAGCCGTGCTAGCCCAGGGAGAACCTGGCGAGGAGAAGCCTGTCTTGTTCCTGAGTAGGAAACTATTTGACCGAGAAAAAAGGTACTCTACTGTGGAAAAAGAAGGTCTGGCTATAAAGTGGGCTGTTGATTCATTGAAATATTACCTTTTGGGAAGACAGTTTGTGTTGCAGACTGACCACAGGCCTTTGAAGGATCCTTGCATTCTGATGCTGCTTTGAATGCATCCACTTCAAAGGCCTGTACCTTCTGTACCAGCCCACCAGTCCTAGAAAAGATCTCACTTGTTTCTTGGTCAGGGGTCTGGTAATCATCTGTATGGCCTTTATCTTTTCTATTTGTGGCTTTATTTGCCCACGGCCAACCAGGTACCCAAGGTATTTCACCTCCTCCCCCCCAGTTTGTGTTGCAGACTGACCACAGGCCTTTGAAGTGGATGCATTCAAAGCAGCATCAGAATGCAAGGATCCTTCGTTGGTGCCTAGCCCTCCAGCCATACCAGTTCACTATACAGCATTGTCCTGGTAAGAAAAACCTCATTGCTGACTATCTGTCCCGTTTGCCTGACTTGTGTAAGCCAGAGGGGGAGGAGGTGTGAAATGTGAGGAAGCCTCAACTCCCTTTTGTATTTGCTAAGCCTTTGTTTTTGTTAAGCAAGGTGGACAGATTCACTCACACAACTTCTTTATTTTCTTTATTGAATTTTTAGTTTAATATTAACATACAACCAATTGTACTCAGCATTAGAAACACACTTTTCTTAAGAGTCTATTAAAGTAATGATATAATCAAAGCCAAAACCTGTCAGGGTGTGAGTCCTTGTGGAGGCCATCTTGTCCTGGTGTTTAAAGAGGAAGCACGCCTGAAAAATAGTCCTTTTATGTGCTGCAGGAGTAGGCGGATTCTCTGACTTGATTGGCCAAAGGGTGAGTGATGAAATGACAGGTAATTAAGACAAATACTGTGTGATACTCAAATGATTTGATTATTTCGAGTGTATGGTATTTATGAAAATCTACTGAAGAATGAAATGAGGCTTTGTTGGTTTGAGCAAGCCAAGAAGAACAATATATATTTGTGATTAATCTTGTCAATCTCCCTCCTGCAGAGCTGACCTGATAGGCCAGTTTGAACTGGCAAGGCGGGCTCTCATGCTATATATGAGAGAGCACTGAGAGAGAGGGTGGACTGGTTTAAGAAGAGCAGCACCAGATTTGTTCTAAGCTGAGTACTAAAAAGGAAAAGTGTAATGTTAAGTAACCTTTTTTTTGTTTTGTTTTTTGGAGACTGACAATAAAAGTTTGCCGAATTTTTGCAGCAAAACTCCCTGCCAGCGTCATGTTTTTGTCCTCCTCTTGTCTCATCATGCTTCCCTGCACCTCACCGTGCAACAGATATCACTCTGTGTCCTTTCTTACAGAATATCTTTGCATGCCTGCATCCATCCCTGACAAACCTCTGCTGATCTGTCCAGACGACCTCACTGTGTCCCAGAAAGACATCTGAGAGTGTGGTTAAAGGAGAAGTGACTCCCTCCTGTGACGGGCTGTAAACTACTCTGACTGGAAGAGAATGGTGAAATGTCACATTGTCTCATACCAGTCCAAAAAAATTCTGAATCCCACCTCACTCACCCCTTTCTTCACCTGCCTCAAGTTCTTTCTCTCTTAAATAAAATAAAAATAGCCCCTCAGTCTTGTGTGTCCTAAGTTGGAGTTTATGTTCTTGCGCTATTTTCTTGCCTGTGTGGATTCTCTCTGCTCCTGTTTCCTCCTGCAGCACAAAGACATGCAGGTTAATTACTGACTCTAAATTGCTTGTAGGTGTGAATGTGAGAGTTAAAGGCTGTCTGTCTCTATGTATCAGCTCTTAAATCGTCTCCCAACCTGTCCAGGCTGTACCCCGTCTCTCATCCAATGTCAGCTAATAACAGGTTGTCTGATGGATTCACTCAACATAAAATGTTTTACAAGACATAATAAAAAGCATATCAAATGTTTAAAGTAAGCCACACACTTGGAAACAATAGTTGTCTACTCACCAGCCAACAGCAAAAGGAGAAGATGTGTTATGCCACCCATCTTCAGTGTCTGCCCTCCTGGTGAAACACTGGTGCTTCTTTATATTTTTCCACACTGTCCTGTCGGTCTGCAGGCCACCAATCACCTCATGAAGGTTTATCAACACGACCCGATCAGCTATAAATGTGTGCACTTGTGCAATTTTCGAATCACTTATTAACTTGTTCCAAAGAAAGTGGTGACGGGAAGTCGCCCCAGCTGCACTTCATCAAACAAACATCAAGCAAACAGTATCATGCATTCAAGTAGGTGAACACAGAAATTGTTTAAGTACAAGAGGAACAGAGAAATAAGTCGGCCTTAAGTTGATATTTTGATCAAAAATTAAGTGAAGTGTTACTGTGTGACACTACTGTAGGCTTATATTAAAATCAAGTATCATGTATCAAAGTTTGAGAGATTTAGCATGAACAACCAGTGAGTTACTGGTGCTCAAACAAAAAGTGTTACCAATATGCCTGGTCCCCCCTACTACTATTTAATTTACTGGTTTCATAAAACAGCTATAATCAATATTATTATATGATTACAGCGTATGAAATGCAAATGTGAAAACAACGTGACAATGTGTAGCGAGTCCCTGGTGAACCTACAGAGAATTATCACTCAAATCCGCAGCTTTCATCCAACATTTAGCAGCTCAAGAGCCAAGTCTCACCCTCTCTCAGGAGCTGGTAGTGACCACAGGCAGAGCTAAAACTGGAGTGAATATTGGACTTAAATTAGTCAGGTGGGCAGAAACACGACTACAAATGAATAATAAAGTTCCTCCGTAACTGCTGATGTATAAATAAACAAGTATTTACTAACAGTTAGTATAAAAGTCGATGATATGTAATTGTTCATGCCAAAGTGGGCCATTTCTGATCCTGTGGAGGTATTTAGAAACCACATGAATCCAGCTGCTTCAGCATGGGAGGTGTGAGGATTACATATGACTGAAATGACACCATAAATCCTGCAGTTCCACACCAATCCTGCACCAGAGTCACCCTGAGAGAGAAGGAGAGAGAGAGGGAGAGAGAGAGAGAGAGAGAGAGAGAGAGAGAGAGAGAGAGAGAGAGAGAGAGAGATTGTTTGATGCATGACTTTTGCATCATTTATGAAAACACTCACTTAAATGAAAGTGGTGAAATGTGGTGAGATATACACTCACCGGCCACTTCATTAGGTACACCTTGTGAGTACCGGGTTGGACCCCCTTTTGCCTTCAGAACTGCATTAATTCTTCGTGGCATGGATTCAACAAGGTGCTGAAACCATTCCGTACAGATTTTGGTCCATATTGACATGACAGCATCACGCACCTGCTGCAGATTTGTCGGCTGCACATCCATGATGCGAATCTCCCGTTCCACCACATCCCAAAGGTCCTGTGTTGGATTGAGATCTGGAAACTATGGAGGCCACTGGAGTACAGTGAACTCACCGTCATGTTCATGAAACCAGTTTGAGGTGATTTGAGCTTTGTGACATGGCGCATTATGCGGCTGGAAGCAGCCATCAGAAGATGGGTACACTGTGGTCAGTGAGGCTGTGGCATTTAAATGATGTTCAATTGGTACTAAGGGGCCCAAAATGTGTCAAGAAAATATCCTTTACACCACTACACCACCACCAGCCTGAACCGTTGATACAAGGGAGGATGGATCCATGCTTTCATTATGTTTACGCCAAATTCTGAGCCGACTATCTGAATTTCGCTGCAGAAATTGAGACTCATCAGACCAGGCAATGTATTTCCAGTTTTCTGTCATCCAATTTTGGTGAGCCCGTGTGAATTGTAGCCTCAGTTTCCTGTTCTTAGCAGACAGGAGTGGCACCTGGTGTGGTCTTCTGCTGCTGTAGCCCATCTACTTCAAGGTTCGACGTGTTGTGTGTTCAGAGATGGTCTTCTGCATACCTTGGTTTTAATGAATTGAGTCACTGTTGCCTTTCTATCAAACCGGTCTGGACGTTCTCCTCTGACCTCTGGCATCAACAAGGTAGAGATCTGCTGCTCACTGGATGTTTTTTCTTTTTCAGATCATTCTCTGTAAACACGAGAGTTGGTTGAGCGTGAAAAATCACCTTTCTTCCCCGTTCTGATGCTCAGTTTGAACTTCAGCAGGCTGTCTTGACCACGTCTACATGCCTAAATGCATTGAGTTGCTGCCATGTGATTGGCTGATTAGATATTTGCATTAATGAGCAGCTGAACAGGTGTACCTAATAAAGTGGTCAGTGAGTGTATATATAGAAATATTAAAAGTGTTTTAGATTGAGCTCAGGCTCAAACAGAATCAGATGAACCATGTGTGCGCTGTATGTTGGGTTGGGTTTTTATAAATTGTGATATAGTTTTGAATGAAGTGCTTCAGTTTGCAAAAGAGCTGAGGTGTTTGATACTTGTATGATTGCGTGAATTGTGTGTAGTGTTTTGACAAAATCGTGCTGAAGCAATTGTAAGAAAAAAACAAAAACAAAACATTAATGTAGCGTGAATACACAGGAGCTGTTGGTCAGATGACAGCTGGGGATGAATGGCACTGAACTACAAGAAGCACTAAAATTCTCTAAATTATGTGTGTCACGCTTTGCATTGACTCAGCTGCCTGTCCGGTCCAAGTCGTTGACATATTCAAAGAAAGACATCATTGCATCGATTGCAGTTGCGTGTGTGTGTGTGTGTGTGTGTGTGTAACTGGGGGTGGAGGCTTTTCTCTCAGCTCTCTGTGCGCACAGACGCAGCTCTGTAACGCGACAGTTCACAAATCAGATTTCAGTGAATTTAACCTAATTTGGACTCTTACTGATGCAGCTCTGACACAACATCACCAAAGACACTGGACTGTGGTAAGTTTGTTTTGTTTTTTTTTTTCGTTTTGTTTTTTTTAATGTGATCGCTGGCTCTGTTGCGTTTTCTGTCCATATTTCCATATTTAACTGTCTCACTGTCCACTGAAGATCAAATACAATGGGTTTTGATAAGTTTGTCTACTTAGTAAAATAATCTCCTCCTGCCGCTGATTTATCAGAAACAGAGGAGCTCAAGTGAAACAGCCTGAATAGTGAATGTATTCAAATAGGAATTTAAATATCACTATCTCAGTTTAAGGATCTTTATGTTCTTTGTCATTTTATTGGTGATCATCTCAGCCACACAATGCAGGACATTGTCCGGTATTGTTTTGTATCGGTGGGATAACTTATGATAACGCCAACAGCACATTCTCTGTTTCTCTCGCACACACGCTGACAAATACACCCTGATATGCAATGCCGTAAAAGCACGAAAAGCATAATTTAGTTCTGGCATATGCGAGATTAACGACATGCAAGTGGGAGGTCCGGCATGACATTTGATCCTGTTGAAACTGTTAGTTTCAATTTAACTCCCGGCGCTGTTCGGAAATATCACACCAAACTCCCTTGAAGAATTATAAAATATTAACAATTCATCAAGCGTATGTACAAGAAAATAAACCAAGAAGCACAAGACGAAAGACATCAAACATAAATAGTCTTCTTGTCAATTCGGCATTATTATAATCCATAAAGATAAATGGATTTTTGATATAAACATCATATTATTGCCGCCTCGGTCGTTGTTGGTGGGCTGCGCTATTTTAATGGAAGATGTAAAGTCACAGGTTTGGTGCTCCACTGCTCAGGAGGCCACGATTTTACTACTGAGAAATCAGTCAGGGAAACAGGCGAGTTCTTTGTTTTTTTGTTTTTTTTTGTTTTTTTTTTTGAAATTCACATTTGCGAACTGGTCTGGTGATGCCAGGTTTCTGGAAAATATGAGGAGAGCAGATGAGGAGCTGGAGAATGAGAGAGTGGTTCCTGAGCGAAATCTGAGGGGGTTCCCTGGTCCAATATTCAGATTTTTCTTTCTTGCGAAATTCTGGATACCTGAACCTCTGCATGAAAAAGATCACTATTAGGTTGAACAGCTCACAGCCAAGTGTCCAGTCTGAGGCCATTACTTCTAATGAGGGGTGGCAAGCAGCGGTGAATGTAATGAGGTAAAGAGTATTTTTTTTTATATTTTATGTCACTTTACACCTCTAATCCACTACATTTTGATGGCAAGAAGTGTACATTTCACTCCACCACATTCATTTTGACACCTTTTAGTCATTAGTTATTTTGCAGTCTTATAATGGATTAAGTCACCTGGCAGTAGGGGAGACTGGGGACAGTTGCAGCATCTTTTGCATTTCCCTCAGTTACTCAGAGACTGTTTGGACTAGAACAACCAAATCTTGATCTGCTGATTACCCATATCATTTAAAGGTAATAACATGACATATTATTTACAATATTTATCTGAAAGAAAGAAGTCAGATGTTGCAACTGACCCCAGCATTGGGGAGAGTTTCATATGGCTGCTTAGTATAACAGAACATCATGTGCTATAGACACATTGGCCTTAACACATGCTAAGGATGTCACAAAAAAAGTCAATAAAAATGTTTAAAACAAATTAAGTTATGATTAATTCATGCAAAAAAAATCTGGACAGTGTGAAAAAAATAGAGCTCATGAAAGAAATTACGTTTATGCCTCCAAAACAAGTTTTATTTCAATAAATGCAGCAGCAGATGCTGATGTGTCCTCTGTCTTCCTGGTGGGGGAAGGGTCTTACTGAGCATGTGCAGTATCATCACTCTAGCATGTATCTGAGGAATAAGACGTGTTGTAACCGACCCCAGTTGTATCTGTCCCCTGTCTACCCTCTGCCTACCTAAAGTAACTGAAAGCTCCACCTTAACCAGCTACAACATTAGTGATTAGTGATCTTATACTTAATCTATCAATAATTTTTAAAAAGCCATATTCCAATTATTTTGATGGGTATCGTAATTCACTGTCAGTGGAAATGATCACTTTTGCATGACAATTTTAATTTTCACAGAAAAATCTAGTAAAATCATCATGATGTGACATTTGTTCGGCTCTGGATCAAACAAACATATTTTCCAAAATGTGGAGAACAAAGTTTGCAGGTCAGGGATCTATCGGCACGACACACATTCTACCTTTATAAAAAAAAATCCTGCATCTTCTGCAATTTCTTCTGCAACTGGCCATTCAATATTATTTCGACTAATTGTGCAACCCTTATGTATATTGTTCTCAAATGATCCATTTGCATAACAAGTACTTTTACTTGTAATACTTCAAGTATATTTTAATGCAAATGCCTTTGTACATTTCCTTAAGTAAATTATTTATACACTCTGGTATTGCTGTTTCTACTTGAAAAAGATTAGATTATTTCTGCCATCACTGTTTGCAAGTACACATTGAATTGTTCTGAAGCATCAGATAAATGTTGAGAAGAACTAGGAGGGAAGACCAAAAATAACATCCTGGATACCCGAATGGTAGATGAAATATGATAAATGCCCTCTAGAGTGGCCTTCACAACTTTTGCCACGCTGCCGGGAAAAGAAAAGAAGGAGATAAAGCGAGGAGAGGAAACGAAGAAATAGAGGGGAAATGAAAAACGGCTGTAAAATGATGAAATAAATTTTGAATATTGACTAAAAACGCCGTACACTCTCTCCTGATAAGAAAGTGTTTGCACCTGTTAGTGAGGTCTTGTTGTTCGAATTAATGGATAACAGACAAATGAAGAAAGTAACCTCTCCTGACCTGTCTTTCTCTTTGTCTTTCTCTCTCTCTCTCTCTCTCTGTCTGTCTGGGGAAAACACTGGAGCTTTTTATTTAATTGGTAAACATCCACTCTAATGTAGCTTTTAAGGCTTTTTACTCTATTCTGTTCATCTGGCCAATTTGGCCTGTAATTACAAGCATTTGTTTGGACTACATGTGTGCTGCACGCTGTGTGGGAAGAGGAGTTAATTGTAGCTAATATTTTGTTTAGAAGACCTGTGAAATCACATGACAACACAACATGAACACACTCAAACATCAGAGTCAGGTTCACTGCCAAGTAGGTTTACACATATTTTTGAGTATTTTTGCCGTGGTGGTGTTTGGCACGAAGAAACGTAGTAAACAGAAAAATATAAAGAACAAGTTCAAGTCAAGATGAACAAATATGATATGGAAAAATATGATGTACTATTTATACAAACATATTTACTTTCCTACACTCTTAGAAATAAGACTTCCAAAAGGGTTCTACCTGAAGGTCTGAGGTTCCACCCAGAACTATTTGCTTCTGAAGAACCCTTTTTTGAAGAAAAGGTTTATCAAGGGTTCTTTGTAAAACTACAGGTTCCATTAAGAACACGTTTCATCCAAAGAACCCTTTTTGGAAGAAAGAGCAACCCTTTTGTTAGGAGTCCCTTGAGGGTTCTTTGCAGCAATATATAAAATGGTTCTTGGTGGGTGTGTGATCTCTAGATAAAACCCTTAGAATATAAAAGGGTTCTTTGTAGAACCCCCTGACTATGTTCTAGACAAAACCCTTGAAGTATACAAGGGTTTTCAGAAGAACCTCCTGGGTGTGTTCTAGATAAAATCCTTGGAATATACAAAGGTTCTCAGAAGAACCCCCTGGGTATGTTCTAGATAAAATCATTGGAATATAAAAAGGTTCTTGGTAGAACCCCCTGCATGTGTTCTAGACAAAATACGTGAAATATACAAGGGTTCTCAGTAGAACCCTCTGGGTGGGTTCTAGATAAAACCCTTTATATATAAAAAAGGTTCTCTGTACAACACCCCAAGTGTATTCTAGATAAAATATGTAGAATATAAAAGGGTTCTTAATAGAACTCTTTGGGTAGGTTCTAGATAAAACATTTTATATATAAATAAATAGAATCCCCAGGGGCTTCTTGTTAAGACCCTTAGAATGGTTTTCTATAGAACTTCTCATGGGGGGGTTCTAGGTGAAACGTTTCACAGATGGTTCTCAGTATAATCCTTTATGTTGGGTTCTTGGTAGAACTTGCTGACAAGTAGAACCTTTATAAAAAGTTATATCAGCAACCAAAAAGGGTTCTCCTATGGTAGCAAGCTGGAGAACACTTTATGGTTCTAGTTAGCACTTTTATTTTTCAGAGTGTAAAATTCCACGTTATGTTCTCTGTGGTTCCGCACACTTTGTTCTTTTTTTTACCTCTAATCCTTCACTCCACTCTAAATGACTCATTTGACTGTGTGTGTGTGTGTGTGTGTGTGTGTGTGAGCTCACCTCTCTGCGTTTATCTATGTGTGTGTGTGTGTGTATGCAAATGTGTGGTGTGTTTAAGGCAAACCACATTCAAAAACCTGCGAACGTGTGTGTGTGTGTGTGTGTGTGTGTGTGTGTGTGTGTGTGTGTGTGTGTGTGTGTTTGCACGTCTCTGTGTGTGTGACGAGCTTGTAGGAGTATTGATCAAACTCAGGCTAATCTGTGAGCTCTTGTCAGTCTTTGTAATGAAAAGCGCAGAGGCAGCGGCGTGGTGGGGATGCAGACCCCGATCCGGCCCCGCGGATCCGTTAATTGAACAGCAGCCGAGGAAGTAGACGCCCCCTGAGGAATAAGACTGATGGATCGCCAATTAGCTGATGGTGTTATCTCTCTTCCACTTACAGTTTCTTGTTATAAAGTGAAAACATTGCTGTCGATCATCTGTCAGCTGAATGATCAGTACATACACATAATTAGTCCACTGTCTTACTGAAAAGGGCATCTGCTGAGGGACAAAATGCTGCTTAATGTTCTGTTGTGTGTGTGTGTGTGTGTGTGGTGCCATGTCTTTGTAAAGGCGGTACTTCTGTGATGTCATGTTTGTGATGCTTTTTCACATAGAAATAACATTTCTAAAACCACATTCAAAGCAATGCACACTGACCTCTACTAGCCTCTTTGTTTTACTCACTAACTGTGAGAAAGATCAATAAATCAAAGTTTATTTATATAGCACCATTTGTGCAAAATTGCAATACAAAGTGCTTAACAATGCAATAAAAAATATGTGGGCTGCAATTAATGATTATTTCTATGAGCTATTCATCTGTTGATTATTTTCTCAATGAATTGATTAGTTGTTTGGTTCATAAAATGTCATAAAATTGTGAAAAATGTTGATCACAGTTTCCCAAAACCAAAGATCACGTCCTCAGATGTCTTGCTTTCTCCACAACCCAAAGACATTCAGTTAACTGTCACAGAGGAATAAAGAAACCAGAAAATATTCACATTTGAGAAGCTGACATCACAAAATTGTTAAATGTTTTCTAAGAAAATTATTAATCAATCAGTCAATGAATAATCAATTAAGCAATTAATTGTTGAAAATAGATGGGAAATGAGAAAACTGGGAATAAAAGACATGGTAGCACATGGAGACCAGTGTAGCACATTAGAGGAGAGTGAATAAAAATAAAATGCTGCCTCCCAGTAGTTCTTTGTCTTTCCCTGAAGAAAACTGAAAGCCTGATGCCAGATGACCTGAATAATCTGGAGGGAGTGTTCATTAAAAGTTACCTTGCGAGGCAGCTGGATTCATGAGATCACAAGTTCAAATTGGAATCCATCTTGCCAGGCTCCAAGTTATCAGTTTGTGTCCACACCAGAGGTGGTGCGAGCCAATCAGTGTTCTCGGACGGACTAGTGGCAGCTACGGGCCTGGTGTTAGGTGCGCCGACAGCGAGAAGCGTCCATGGAAACGACTTGTCTCGAACAAATAATGGCAGCTCCTGAAGAGGTTAGTGTAGACACAGGGAGAGCATCAGTTACATCAAAACTTGAGAGTATTTCTTCATTGAAAGAAAGGTGAAGAACGTCACTGAGGGCTCTAATCGATGGAAGAGATGTTTTTGCTCTTCTTCTGGCCAGCTTTGGCTTTGGTTTGTTGAGTTTATCTGATTGGTATAAGTTAGCCTGTGTCATCTAATCACCTGCCAAGTATCGTTTGAAAGTGCCCGCCCTTTTCCATACAGTTTCTACGGACGCCTTCCCAGATGCTTCTGTGTAATAAACCACCTGGTGTTTCGGGTTACATTAACAGCGTTTCTGACAAGTTTTCAGGCGCTAGTCAACTGAGTGATTTGAACACCAATAAAAGGATCTTAAAATCAATTCTAAAACTGACAGGCAACCAATGAAGGCACTTTAAGACAGGTGAGATCTGTGTGACCTTCTTTGGGTCAATACATGTGTCGCTACATTCTGAATGATCTATAGTTTACGCAGACCAGAAATGTTTTGTAATTTGCAGCTGTTATTTATAACATGATGATGATGATGGTGGTGACAAATGTCATGATCCACATCGGCACACATTCATATTTCTTCCTCCACTGGATTAAACTGGAGGCTTCTCCTTTTGTTTACCTGTTGCCATGGTGAATCATGACATCGGTACTCCACTGATCATGGTTCTCATGCATGTGCTTCGCTCAGGGTGAACATACTTCTGATCAGCTGCTCTGAGAACCGAAAACTCAGAGTTTCCCATCTCAGGCTCAGTCAGCTGAGAGTTCAGGATTAGGCTCAGAGTTTGTTAAACCTGCTTTCTGAGTGTGTTTCAGGCTCCACTGCGTCAATGCTTTGTGTGTGTGTGTGTGTGTTTTAGCGTTAGTAATGCGTGCAGGTGGTGGTCTTTTGTCGTGTAACATCAGATACGGTTTATCAGGCAAGTGTGTGAGAGTTATCACTGTGTAGCAGTTTGAGTAAAAGTTGAGAGATCTCTTTTTTTATGCACACTCCTCCAGGCTCAGTATTAATTGCAGCTCAGTTAAATTAACACTGAAGGCGGAAAAGCACTTAACTGTGACAAAATGTTTGCTAAAATGTTATGCAAATTCATTCTCAATGTCAAAAAAGGTCTCCAAAAGGTACCAACTTTTAATTACCATCGAGAGAGAGTATAAAAGAAACAATGGAAATGGACTAAAATGCACTCATTACTGAAGGTAATAATAATAACTGGCTATTTGAGCAATCGGCATGACTGATATATAAATATTTACGAGGCAGGCATTTGTTTTAATGGTGACCTTGTTGCCTCTCGATCACACCAGCAAGTTGATTGTACTGAGCTGTTGCTCCAATAATTATGATGTTATTATACAGGCATCAATAGAGTTTTCAGCGTGGAGGAAGCAGCTCTTCACCCCTCAGTATGAACCATATAATCATGAAGAGGCCTCTCAACGCACAGTCAACAATACTGTCAGGATAACAGCGCTGACTGCTTTCAGAAAATCCATCTGCTAAAATGTGTTTGTGCTCCTGTATGAGAGGTTTACCTCTACAGTGTGACCTGTTAATGCTCAACATACGCACGGTAGCTCAGCAGGCTTGACATAAGTGGTAGCCACAAGTATGACATGTGACAACAGCTAGCGGCGTATTTATTGCTGAAGTGTTTCTTGCAAAACAGGCAGCTAAGGAGGGACAGCAGCCATTAGTGCTTTGCATAATGTCCAGGGTTGCTACCTGTCCTGTACAATACAGGACAGGTAGGGTTTTTGACCACTGCGGCGCTAAAATGTTTGTCAAGCCATATGCTGAGAGTTTTGGTCTTTTTAGGACAAAAGTGGACATTGTTCACATTTTTGCATGCAAGAAATAAGGTGTTTTGCTGCAACACAGAAGAAACTGTGGATTCAATGAAGAAGCAACATAGCGTACAGTAATAAAACTAAAAGCGAAGTGTGTCAACCAGGTCACTCCTGGGTTAAACATCTCAGTGGCTAATTAACAGGCTAGCATCTACAAATGGGATTGTGCCTGCTGTCGGTCTGCCTGTGTGACCTCCCTACCTGTCCACTCACCTCTCGTTGAAAATGAGCTGAAAAGCCCTTAATGCATAAAGTTCAGTTCATGGTGTGTCCAGTGTCGGTGGTGTGGAGGGTCTTTGTGGCAAGTGTGGACCTCTGCAGAGGGGAATAAATACGAAACTACGCAGAGGCCTCTGCTAACAACGCTGTCATTTCCGAGTCTATGATTGGCTAGTGGTTGCTATCTTAGTTGGTTACTAGGGAAGTATTCTATTTGTGCAAACTGACAAACTGACAGGTGATGGGCGGCATGCATGGACTGACCACGCCATTCACGCTGCCGCTTACCAGAAATTGCGTTACCTCTGCAGAGAGAATAATCCTGCTGTGAACTCCACCAAACCAAAACAGTTTAATTAAAAGTATTAAATCAGAATCACAGGTAAGCTGTCTGTCACTCAACGTCATTGTTGCCCTGGTTGTGGAGACTCCAACTCCAACAAATACCTTTAGTCAATCAGTCTCAGTGGGAATGAATACAAGGAAAACTCTGCAGTTTGCTGTATTTTCTGTCACCAATGGTGGACTCTGAACAAGTACAAGGGCAGAAGCCCAGAGTTTATTTATTTTGGCAGATCAAACATTTTGCAGAATTTCTATGATCTAATGTCTGAATTGTTAATGTAACTGATCCAACTGTGCTTTTCTCTTTATATCTTTTATATTAATGTTCAGAGTAGCAGAGGACTTTAAATGCATTAAAAAGTTGCCAGAATGCAGGGAATAAAATGCCCGATACTCAAAATCTCGTGGGAGTACACCCCAAGACCCCCCTGTTTGATTTGTGTCCACTATTGATCCGTTCATTGTGTTCAAACATTGCCATTGTCATCTTCCAGTGGTGCTTTGGAGTTACGAGTAAGAAAGAGCAGGCCGTGGAAGTAGTGTATTCTACAATGTCATGCACAGTGAGTGTTTAGAACATAATGAACATATGAATCAATGGTGAAGAAATTGATTTTCATCTATGGCGTCCAGTGATGTCAATACAGGCACACTTAGCTTTTACAGAGTGATAAGCAAGCACACTGTGAGCACACATACACACAGAGTGAGTTTTGAGACGAGAAAATAACAGTTGAAGTGTTAAGTTGTCGAACTTAAGTAGAGCATTCGTATCTTTCCTGCCTGAATTGGGTTGTCATTTTGTCAAAATTTAACCCACAGTCAGTGGTGGAATAATTATGCAGATCCTTTACTTTAGCAAAAGGTCACGACACCCTGGATAATTATCGTCCCACTCTTTCAATCCAGCCTGAAGTCATTTTCAAACGTTTGCTCTTGCGGTGTGAGCCGTACAGTCCGTGATTTGATAGTTTGGCCAGTGAGATGTAAGAAGAATGCCGTTGCCTTCATTATGTATTCACTCTTGCTTTAGCTCTGCTTTAGTGTCCGCTAACTCCTGAAAAAAATCTGTTGCTAAATGTTTCACTATGTTTACTAGCAAGTCTCTCACTTTGGTGTTGGGCAGGTAGTTTACAACCAGTTTACCTGAGCTTCCACTCTTTTTGTGGTGCAGCTTTAAGGTCATGTAATCTTGTTTAGCAGAATTCTAGAGCATAAGCTGTCCTTTGAAAATGTGAGACATCCATTAGATCGGCTGTTAGCTTAAATTTTTCCCTCCTACACCTTCAGAAACACCCACATTGTACAGATTGTTCTCTTTAGTGTCATTTTTCTGAAGAATAACAACTCCCACTCTGTCTGCTCCCTTTTTAACCAGTTTTGTAATTTAGTGTGATGCTAGTTTTCTTAGTATTTTAGGTTTAGCTTTGGTTATGCAAGACTAACTAAAAGGAGGGAGTCACTGGAGTATACACCGATCAGGCATAACATTATGACCACTGACAGGTAAAGTTAGTAACACTGATTATCTCTTCATCATGGCACCTGTTAGTGGGTGGGATATATTAGGCAGCAAGTGAACATTCTGTCCTTAAAGTTGATGTGTTAGAAGCAAGAAAAATGGTCAAGTGTAAGAATTTGAGTGAGTTTGACAAGGGCCAACGTGTGATGGCCAGACGACTGGGTCAGAGTGTCTCCAAAACTGCAGCTCTTGTTGGGTGTTCCCAGTCTGCAGTGGTCAGTATCTAGTCAGTACCAAAAGTGTTCCAAGGAAGGAACAGTGGAGAACCGGCGACAGGGTCATGGGCAGCCGAGGCTCACTGATACACATGGGGAGCAAAGGCTGGCCCGTGTGGTCCGATCCAACAGACGAGCTACTATTGCTCAAAATTCTCAAGAAGTTAATGCTGGTTCTGATAGAAAGGTGCTGGACAAACAAGTCCAGTCCACGGAGGCCCCAACTCACAACTTACAGAACTTAAAGGATCTGCTGCTAACATCTTGGTGCCAGATACCACAGCACACCTTCAGGGGTCTAGTGGAGTCCATGCCTCGACGGGTCAGGGCTGTTTTGACAGCAATAGGGGGACCAATACAATATTGGGCAGGCGGTCATAATGTTATGCCTGATCGGTGTATGTATATGAACAGGTTTAACCAAGACTGTAGAACTTTTTGTCTTATCTAAATGGCGTAATACTTGAGGCTGTATGGATTATTTCTAACCCTGGCAAAAAAGCAGAATGTTCTCACTGGATGGGAGTTTACTGCAACTGGTCAAATGTTTTATTGGTATTTATTGAAAGATACTGTCATGAGAGTAGCATAGTAATATATAGTATTAGTATTATAAGGAACTACATAGAGTATACAAAGATTGTGCCTGTTCAGTCCAATGAGAGTTGCATGCTTGATGCATGAGCCAAAAGTTCTGATTTACTTCCTGGTTGTACGGTCCAATGAATATGCACAGTGGTGTTTCCTCCCTTGTCTCTGTCCACAAGTTCCTGATTGGCCCATAGACTTGACATTGTGATGAGGTCACAGGTTTTTAAATGGCCTTAATGAAACTTTCAAAAACATAAAAACACAATGAAACAAACATTCATAAGAGAAAGTACCATAACTGGCCTTGTTTGCAGTTCAAGGTGTCCTGGCAATAGTTTTACAGACGTCTCTCATAGTGGTGGTCAATGGGTGAAAATGCTTTTTGGACTGGTGGGGAATTTTGAGTGAAAATGTAGACACTCAAAATGTTTAAGATTCAACATAGTCTACATATGTCATCATTACCCGAATTAACAGGCAGGTCATTTCCAGGCAGTGCAACAATCTGTAAACACCACATTGACCTTATAACATCAGCACTGATTTGGAGTCATGCTTGTGTTTAACTGGCAAATACTTGTGAAATGAAGGGCTTAGACGTTGCCAGCTACTTAATAATTAAACTCCACTTCAAAATCATGATGTAAAAGTCTTTGTCTGACTTATCCCATTGTTTACAAGCCTTCAAACACACTCAAAAAAAGAATTCTTTGAATGAACCTTTTCCACAATATTAAATGTCTCTCTTTTAGCACTATTCTGTTAATTAGGACAGATTAATCTTATTTACTATGGTTGGATTTTACTTAATTTACGCACAGTAGTGTTTCCTGAAGAGAAGAGAAAGTGCCATAACTGGCCTTGTTTGCAGTTCGAGGTGTCCTGTCAATTGTTTTACAGGTGTCTCTTTTATAATGGTGGCGTATGGGTGAAAACGTTTTTAGGGCTGGTGGGGATTTTTTTGCCGCATACAGCGATTGGCCACTGGGAAAAAATGGTGGCAAGGCTGAGCAGCAATGTCCTGTCTAGTTCTATTATAAGTCTATGTTGTATCCCTTTTAGACTCTTTGATTTTTTTAAGAGACTTTGTAAAATAAATCCATAACGATGAATCCAACACTGAATATCTTCTGTGATTATCCATTTCAGTGTTGAAAGTCACTGTCTGTCGACGAATCAGAAGCTGTGTTCCTGACTTCTTGTGCCAGTCCTGAGAAAACGTAGCAAAATGGTTATCTGAACAGAAACGGTGCTGTGTTGAGCATCTTATATTGTAGTTAAGCGCACTGCACTGCAACGGCATTTCAATGAAGCAGTGACGCACCCATCAAATGAGAGGAAACACATCTCAAATCCGATTGCACGCCGTCAGATGTCGTTAAATCTGGAAAATGGTGCACACGGTTTTAAGACTGCACGTGCCACTGATCTCAAACACATTGCCCAACGGAGTAATGTAAGATTGACCCTACAAAATAAAACTTTCGATGGTGACCTCAACCCTGTTATTACACGACTGCAGTATTACAGTAATGTGGTTATCATCATAGCCCTATATACTGATACTGTAGATTTAGATTTTTGATGAGAGTAAACTGTTTAACTGACTTCAATCCTTAAATACTAAAATCCTAGATGTTCAGAGGGAACAATCTGCATACGCACCAGACATATATCACACACATGTACATTCACATATAGCGTTCAGTAAATGTCAGTGTTCCCTTTGTATGCGAATGTAAAGCACTGGCTCTTCAATCAGCATTTATTGTGCGCCTCTTGTTTGTCTCTTTCATCTGCTCTGTGCAGAGCCCTGCGGGCCTTGTCTTGACCTCTTGATCGCCATAGCAACATTTCGCCCTGGTAGGTTTTCTTAGGGCCGACCATAGAACAGCAGACAAAAGAGGTGATGCCTTCTGGGAGGACAGATTGTCTGTCTGTTTTCATTGTGCGTGTCAGAGATTAGAATGGCAGGTCGTCGTGCTGCACAACCTGGAAATCAGGAGCACATCACAAAGAGTGTTTGTGTGATTATGTGAGCTCTCTGATGTGTGAAGTCTTCCACAGGAGATTTAGCAACAAATGTTTTGCTCTACAGTTTTTTGTAAAAAGCCGTCTAATGTAACTGTAATCACATGATTTATAGAAAGATGTAAATGTCTTGCTCTCTGTGTGTTAAAGGTGGTAATCCCCCCCTCAATATTATACTTGAATACAGGTCTTTTTGTGATAAACCTGTATCTCTTTCTGCTAGGTTTATATTGCTATGATTTATGATCCACGGAGATCTATACCTTGCTTTGCATCTTTAGATTTATCATGTGCAGATTGTATTTTCTTATGCTTGTCTTTTCTTATTTATTTTCTTAATGTTACAATGATGTTTTAATGTTTTTTTTCTGTATTTTCATTGCAAACATGTTGTTTAACATATAGTTTTCAATTCAGTTTATGGTATATAAATATGAATGTTAAAAAAGAATTAACTTTAGCTATGAATAGGCAGTGTATACTCAAACATATAGTTTTTATATGATTTTTAAATAATTTCTATTCATAAATTGTAGTAATAAAATAATGTATATCAGTTAGGGCTAGGCAATATATTCATTTTATATCAATATCGTTATAAGAGACTAGATATTGAAAGATTGCATTATAGAAAAGTGATATAATTATCTAAACTTACCAGACTTTCCAGCTGTTTTTTTTTTATTTGCCTCTATTCTCTCAGTCATTTTACTGACCATTTCGTCCAGCCCTGATATCAGTTGTATTCTCATGAATTGAACATCCCACATATCACTGTACTAGTCAAAAGGTTGGATTAGAATAGTATTTACACAGATAACACAGTCCAAAGAGTCATATATAATGCATGATAAGGTTATGAACCTTTTAGAGGGATTCCAGTGATATGCACAAACAAATATCTGTGGGCTGTTCACCTTTAAACGTATGAAGCATGAATGAAAGGATTAATTCATTCATCTGCTATACAAGATTCTATCAACCTTGTTAGTATATTTTCTGTGTCTGGATCACACAGTTTATACAAAGCGGTGGGCCGTTTGATACAGAGTGTGAAAACTGCATGCTGCGTGTTGCAACCACCTTCACTCTGTGATAATAGTGATTCATTCTGAGTACTTTCTATAGAGTACTTACATGAAAAGGGATGGTTAAATTGGCTGTAGTGCTCCACTACAGTTGACTTTGATTGGAATATTAGTTAATGTTTGAAGGAAATGTACCTGGTTGTCAAACGTCATATTTTTCCTTGATCTAAATTAATTTCAGGATTTAAAAGCTCAAAACACTCCTATATCACTGAATCAATATGGCGGTTTGAAATGCTCAGGCAGCGCTTTGAGTTTGAGACACTCGGATGAACTCAATTAAATTGTGGGCAGGATATCCATCCAATAAATGAGACCCGACTGAAACTAAGTACATCTATGCGGTAAAATTTCATTGAGATAGTCCAACCAATTTTTATCAAATACAGCTAAAATAAAAAATAAATTCTTTAACTCCAAATATGTTTTTATCAAAAGCAGCTAAAATAAAATAACTACACAACTTAATGAAATGTATTTGTTCAACTCAAACTAATTTAATAAAGTGAAAATGAAATAACGTAAAACTCTTTTTCATTTGATCCCGCATTAAGACACACAAGAAAAAACCTGTGTGACGTGTTTTTTATTTGACTGAAAATGCTCAGGAATTAGCTCACTTTATTACACGACTTTGTTAAATACTCGATTCTGATTGGTCAATCACAGCATCCTCTGGTCTGTTATTTCTCTATAACAGACCATTGCTGACGACACAGTTTTGATCATAGGATCAATAGAATCTTAAAATTAGTATTTTGTGTCAAATCTTTTTTTTTTTTTTTCTGGAGGTAAGTACCTGTATAATAAGCAGGATAATGTACAGTGATCAGGTAATAATTGTGAAATAAACCCCTTAAGGATGATTCAAGACTCATCGGGGTCCTGCATCATCCTGTCGGGCTTTATTTCACAATAATAACATATACATTGTCAGTAGTCAGTTAGATGGTCAAAACTGGCCATCCTTAACATTATTTACATTTCAGACTGAGCAGGTAATGAACGCAACAAAAACTCACCAAAACACCAACAGAAAATGTATCTGCCGAAAATGTCACAAGAACAAGTACATTATAGGTAGTTCCATACTGAATTGTTTGCATGGCCACATTCATAATCCTGCAGAAGCAGACTAGGGACTTGTGGCACAACTTTACCTACTTCTAAGGTGCGTAGAAAAAAGAGAAAATAAAGCAGTAAAAAAAGGTAATATTTTTTTACCATTACACCCGGTTTCATAGTGAGATTTAGCAGTGATGTTTGCCAAAATACAACAGACAAAACCCTACCAAATTGCTTCACCTGATAAAACTAATATTCTATATTTACTAGATTATGTGAGTGTGTGTGCTCATATATTTTTAAGGATTAAGCAGCTCTGGTCATCTCACGCCTGCACAGCGTATACTGTCCTCTGGCATTTACAGATAGTAATTGAGGCCCTGACCTCTGCTAGAAAGAAAATATATATACTGTATATCTCACAGGAAAAATGGAGGATTCATGTGCATCAAGATTTCATTTTCTTCCTTAGCTGACCTTTAAAGATATCAGATTTCTACTTTGTTCCATTTATGTTTGCTGTGATATTAGAATATATACTGCATGAGGGGGAAAAATATAAAAATCACACTTGTAACTGAACTGTAACTGAATTAATTGTATAATATTCCCTGATGTTTGTTGATGTTATTTTTCCTTCAAAATTCCTGCCTTTATCCTGCAGCACTCTAAATGATTCTGCCTTCCTCTTTTCCCTCTTCTCATCATCCTCACATCCACATTAATGTATTTAAGTCAAGGTTATTTTTTTCTCCATAGGTCAGTGCATTTTGTCCTTAACAGAACACCAATTATTGGCTATTGCTGTGAGGGATGAGGGTGTGCCTGTGTGCGGCGCCGTGGTTATTAAGAAGCCACGATGGCTTCATAAACAAGTCTTGCACTAATGGAACTAAATGTGTTGTGTTTTTGTTCCGGTGCAGGCTTGTTTTTGTTGTGACGGAAGGAGTAATGTTACGCTGATTAGTAGTTTAGTATTCCACGAGCCACTTGTCTGAGATTGGACCAAACTTTTAAAATCATGCACTCACACTGTGGTAGTTTTTAAACAGACATTTTGATAAATGCACATATTTACATTTTTGCTGTGAGTTTGTAAAGATCTGTTATAACTGGTTATAATATTATGTACTTTGTGCAATATTTTATGTATGTATTATAGCAGCTACACAGAACTTTCATTTAAATAATTTAAATAAAACATCAAAAATTTAATTCTGCTTCCTTTGAACTGGTTGAGCTACTCACTTAAACTTTGCCTCAGAAAATGTAAATATAGCACTGTAAAAAAAAATGATATGGAAATTTAGTGCAATCAACTAATCTTTTCTCTTGGAACATAAATATACAGGTTTTATTGATTGTTATTATTTATTTTAAGTTCATTAAGCTCAGAATTTTGTAGTATTTGTTTTCTTTGTGTCTCTTAGTATTTTGTGTATGAATACTTTATTGCGGAAACAACAACAACCTATTTTTGTAGGCCAGTCTGGAAGTCAGCATCACTCTGGTTCCCTCCATTAAATTCCAGTGGGATTTTTCCATTGGATTATGGATTAGTGCAGAAAACAAACTCTGAGGCAAACAAAAGTTTATGATACGTGTTTCATTCAGCTCAATAAACTTAACAAACAAACACCACTTGATTACACACATGATCTTTGAAGTTTAAAGGCAATGGCCAGAAGTTAAAGCTAACACTAGGCTATAAATGTACTACACCACGGTCACTTGACTCATCATCACCCCCACTGAGTGACTAGTGTTCGGTGTGAAGACGATTAATGTCCCCAACAACTAATGTAGTCTCATTTAGTCATGTCGCAGAACAAAACATGAGAGGGACAGTTCACTTCAAAATCAAAAATACTTATTTTTCCTCTGGCCTGTAGTGCTATTTATCCATTTAAATAGTTTTGGTGTGAGTGTCCAAGTTTTGGAGGTATCTGCCGCAGAAATGTAGCGTCTTACAGTGTCTCTTTCCAAAAAACTCATGTCCCGTTTACTCAAGATAATCCACAGAATCTGTGAGCAGTTTCATGTAGGAAAGTAGTTCCAGTAGATTCTGCTGTAGAGAGAAAGTAGTTCCTGAATGAAACTGCTCACAACACAGTTTGTGGATTCACTGTCCCTGTAAGCAGGTGTTAACCAAAGACCTTATTTCAGACAAATAATGAAAAACCCATTCAAAAAACCCTACTGACATTAAGACAAGGGAACTAGAAAGTTTCTGGGTTTTAGGACTCATTCTTGTAGCACTTTTTGCACAGATAGAAAAATATCAATCTCCTCATCTAAATCTTGGGTATAAAGTGTATTTCTGAAAATGTCAAAATACCACTGCAAAGCACTTTAGATTGTCTTTGTGTATGAAATAAGCTAAATTAACAAGCTTTTCTTTTCCTTTCAGACCACTTGACATGTCACTGACGGGATCTTACCCACTTCTGTTGCCTCATTTTCCTTAACGCCTCCATGGAGCTCATCCAGGCCTCTCAGCTGCCTCTGGAGGCTCCTACAGCTACGTCCATTCCTCACTCCAGTTTCCTGCTCCTCTCCACTCCTTCTGAGCTGCTCCTCAACTCCGCCCCGAGTGACGGCTCCTTCCTCTTAAACACCACCCACCAGAACTCCACCACAGCTGCACCTGGACCGCTTCCCGGCCTGGCAGGAATCTTCATCCCTCTTATCTATGGGGTCGTGTGTGTTGTTGGCCTCGTGGGCAACACTCTGGTCATCCACGTTATTGTCAACTACACCAAGAACGAGTCTGTCACCAACATCTACATCCTCAACTTAGCCATTGCGGACGAGCTCTTCATGCTGGGCCTGCCCTTCTTGGCGGTGCAGAACGCTCTGCTCTCTTGGCCGTTTGGCTCCCTGATGTGCCGTGTGGTCATGACAGTGGACGCCATCAACCAGTTCACCAGCATCTTCTGCTTGACTGTGATGTCAGTGGACCGCTACCTGGCCGTGGTGCACCCCATCCGCTCCTTCTGGTGGCGGCGCCCCCGCGTAGCCAAGGCCATCAGTGCCACGGTTTGGGCGGGGTCCTTCGTGGTGGTGCTGCCGGTGGTGGTGTTTGCAGATGTGCTGAAGGACGACGGGAACTGCAGCATCGTGTGGCCCGAGCCGGCAGAAGTGTGGAAGACGTCTTTTATCGTGTACACTTGCACCGTGGGCTTCTTCTGCCCCCTGCTGGTCATCTGCTTGTGCTACCTGCTGATCGTCATCAAGGTAGAGCATTTACAGTATTACATGCACACATCTTTTGTTTAAGTGTAACTTAAATATTTTTCAACCTGGATCCTATCTTACTATTTGTAGTTTGAAGAAATTCCCTCAAAGCGTTTGAGATATCGCATTTCCAATGGGACAACCCAAAAACGTAATGCCCCTGTCCAGAACTGTCGCTAGCGTGGATCCATAAAAATGATTTTTCAAGGTTTTTCAAAAGTTCTGAATGTGAACACGCTCACCAAAACTCACCAAAAACATTTTGGCTTGTCTTTCTCCTGAGAAGCAGCGTGTGCAGCCAGAATATTTTCACACCTAGTGCAGCGAATTAAGAGTTTATTTTGACTAAGAAACCAGAGTTAGTGATTGTTGGAGCAGTGGAAAGACAAGCCAAGACATTTTAGGTGAGTTTTATTTTGTTTCTGTCGAGTTTGTTGACCCAGAATCCAAAAGTAAAAGTTAAGCTTAGTGAGTAGATGTTTCCTGCCGAAATGTCTTCAACCTGAAGTTTGTATGTAGACCTAAAAAGACTTCTACTTTTTAAAAAAATCTTATTTAGCATTTTTCTAGTCTTTTGTGTTAATGATTCCACCAGGAGAGTTTCATGCCCATCGAAGCTCTACGAACGCTCCAGCTGAGTCATGCCTTCCGGAAAAATAAATTGTACTTTTATTTCCAAAACCAACCATGCCCTAAATGAATTCTCCCACTTCACAATTACTTTGCAATACATTATTTTTAGTCAAAGATGTTGCAAAAAAATTCACCAAGAAATCCCTCCAAATACAGCTTTCATCACAAACTGCAGAATCACATCGGCACACACTAACAGCCTTTATAATTGGACGTTCTCTGTTGATATTGCTAATGATGCTGGAGGGCACTTGTAGTGAAGCAATATTTGCACAGAACTAATTGGAGAAGCACGCTATGTGCCAGAGTTAATATGTTATGATTCTCTGGGAAGAAAAAAGAGAAATTCTCCACAAACAACATAGGACAAAAACTGCTACAACCCTTTTATTACCCTCAGAAACACACTTTCACTTTTTAAAGCATAAAGTTGCATTGATGTTCTCAATTAAAAAATGTGTTGCTCTACAACTCCTTTTAATTTTTAAAGATCCCAAATCACAAAAAAAAAACAATTTTTTTTTTATCACTAACCAGTGGCAATATCTTACCATGCAGATAGCGTTCTATGTATGTATGTGTTAAGTCATATCTTTTCTATATTTCATGTCATAAATGGTATGTTATAGTTCATATGATAAACGAAAAAAGTAGGAAAGGCGGCATGATACACAGGGTTAACAAGGTAAACAGGTTTCTTTGTTCTATTTATTCTCAAGTACTGAAAAATTACAAAAACCACGAAGTATTTTTCCAGGAATAATGTCGTTCTTGCTCTAGATAATCCACTGACATCACTGTCAATATTTTCAATAAAGACTATTTCTCAGGTACAAAGTTTGTATTGTGATAGCAGCAGAAATCTCAGGCAGACAAAATGGCAAGATATTAATTGAGATTTTTTATTTTTATTTTGGTGAGCTCACCCTTCACCAGTGAGCATTTAAAGCCTTTAGAAACTCAAATCCACAATAAGTATGTCATTTAAGGTCTCGTACATAGTAGCAAAATGTAAATAGCTTTAGAAATTAATTTTAATCCAAATTTATCATTCCTCATTTAAGATTTTGTTCATTTTCCTAAATCAAGCGTGCATGTGCTCTAATATTTATTATGAATATTAGACAATTAATTCCATGTGCCATTCATAAAGAAGTCGCTGATTTATTTTGTGTAAAACAACTTTTTTTGATGGGAAAGTGAAGCTGCTGTCTTTACTTTCTCTAGTCACCAACACTGCTTCGAAAAACCAGTCATTTTACCCCAGAGGATTTTTGTTAAGTGGATATTTTTTAAGATGACAAAAAATATGTTGCTGCTGACCCTCTGCTGTTTTTAGAACTAGATTTTCTAATAATTCTGACATATTTTCACGTCGATCTTTTTGGCTGCCTAATGAGAGACTAAATCTTGATATCATATATGCATTTTTACTCTTTAAAACTACTTTTCCAGCAGCTTTAAATAAGAGGTAATTGTTCTTTATCTTTTCTGTCAAAGGTGCGCAGTGTTGGAAAACGGGCGCAGGCTACGTCCTCCCGGCGCAGGAAGTCAGAGCGTAAAATCACCAGGATGGTGGTGGTCGTGGTGGCAGTGTTTGTCCTTTGCTGGCTACCATTCTACGCTCTGAATATCGTCAACCTCCTGATGGTCCTGCCTGGGGACTTCAGAGGGCTCTACTATTTTGTCGTTGTGCTGTCATATGCCAACAGCTGCGCCAACCCCATTCTGTACGGATTTCTGTCTGACAACTTCAAGAGAGGCTTCAGGAAGGCCCTGTGTGGCGCTTCACGCAGAGTGAAGAACACCGGCACCGAGGTACAGCGACCAACGGAGGAGTGGGGTGGCATCGTGCTTCAAGCACAAAAAAGTGAAGGAGTCATCAACATCCAGAGGAAAGATTGTGGGGAAAAAGAAGAAGAGGAGGAAATCAATGGAATAGAGGGAGCCATACAAATGAGCGAAATGTGCAAAACGTCACAAAATGGAAACCACAGTGGAGTAACGGAGGGCTCAAGGACACAGGTGGCGCAGAGGGGGAAGGATGAGCCGGAGCACTCCGGTCATAGTGCCAAACGTGGAGAACTGGCTGGGAAAAGCCCAGTCTCTGATCCTGCTGAGGAAGTGTCCTCTATGGCCAGTAAAAGTAGAAACGGCAGGCCACAACCTGAAGAACTCCCAGACAAACATTCTGTGCTTGAAATCAGCTATCTGTGACAGATGCTGACATGTTCTCACTGGATCTTGGTACATGCCATTTAAAGTGTCCTCTCAGATATTTGCAATGGCTGTAAATATTATAAACGAATATTGATAACATATTACAGGCTCAGTGTTACACGTGCAAATTGCTGAAGTTGGGGTCTGATCTGTTTTTCATGGTGGAATTACCAATCTGCCTGATATAACAGTCTGCAAATATCAATGCAATTGTTTCTACCATGGTATGAGAATGTAAAAATAATGTAACGTTTACAAAAGCAGCCATAATGTTAACCAAGCAAAACTTGGATGGTGGAAAGAGGGATTTTAAATATCTAAAGAACGATGCCTGGGAAAATGTAAGTATTATGAAATACAGTATGCAGGTGTTATTAAAAAAAATAGTGTAAGACATGCAGAAGCAGTTTTTTGTTTGCTCTTGATGTTTTTGTTTCAATTTCTCACTCTTGATTTCGAGAGTGAGACTTTTTTTCCTTAGGGACTCCCTAAAAACTCGACAGTATTTCACCCGACTGCGGTGCCTCACACATATGCAAATGCAGGCAAGTGACCGTTTCAACCGGACGCGAATAACGGATGTAAATTTGTGGCCATGTCCCTTAATTTGCATGTGCGTGACTGAGCCCTCACACAGTGAGTGAGTGCTGCATGCCCGATGTGTGTGTGACTGTGACTGGACCTCCCTGCAGATTTTACTTGATGTTGATAAATTCTCAAAATGAACACTGTGACATTTTACTGGAAATACACCAATCAGGCATAACATTACGACCACCTGCCCAATACTGTGTTGGTCCCACTTTTGCTGCCAAAACAGCCCTGACCCATCGAGGCATGGACTCCACTAGACCACTGAAGGTGTGCTGTGGTATCTGGCACCAACATGTTAGCAGCAGATCCTTTAAGTCCTGTAAGTTGCGAGGTGGGGGATCCATGGATCAGACTTGTTTGTCCAGCACATTCCACAGATGCTCAATTGGACTGAGATCTGGGGACCTTGGAGGCCATGTCAATGCCTCAAACTCATTGTTGTGCTCCTCAAACCATTCCTGAAGCATTTTTGCTTTGTGGCACGGCGCATTATCCTGCTGAAAGAGGCCACAGCCATTAGCGAATACCATTTCCATGAAAGGGTGTACATGGTCTGCAACAATGCTTAGGTAGGTGGTATGTGTCAAAGTAACATCCACATGGATTACAGGACCCAGGGTTTCCCAGCAGAACATTGCTCAAAGCATCACACTGCCTCCGCCGGCTTGCCTTCTTCCCATAGTCCATCCTGGTGCCATGTGTTCCCCAGGTAAGCGACACACACGCACCCAGCCATCCGTGTGATGTAAAAGAAAATGTGATTCATCAGACCAGGCCACCTTCTTCCATTGCTCACTGGTCCAGTTTTGATACTCACATTTTCAGCAGTGCACGGGTCAGCATGGACACCCTGACTGGTCTGCAGCTATGCGGCTCCATACACAACAAACTGTGATGCACTGTGTACTGTCTATCAGAACCAGCATTAACTTCTTCAGAAATTTGAGCAACAGTAGCTCGTCTGTTGAATCGAACCACACGGGCCAGCCTTCGCCCCCCATGTGTATCAGTGAGCCATGGCCGCCCATGACCCTGTCGCCAGTTCTCCACTGTTCCTTCCTTGGACCACTTTTGATAGATACTGACCACTGCAGACCGGGAACACCCAAGAGCTGCAGTTTTGGAGACGCTCTGACCCAGTCATCTAGCCATCACAATTTGGCCCTTGTCAAACTCGCTCAAATCCTTACACTTGACCATTTTTCTTGCTTCTAACACATCAACTTTGAGGACAAAATGTTCACATGCTGCCTAATATATCCCACCCACTAACAGGTGCCATGATGAAGAGATAATCAGTGTTATTCACTTCACCTGTCAGTGGTCATAATGTTATGCCTGATTGGTGTATGTACAAATAAATAGTGGTAAAATATATTGTCATTAAGATGGACCAGGCAAAATGTTTTTAGGGAGTCCCTTTTTCCAAACTGGCATGGTATGGTCTTAAACTGTCAAAAGCCCAGATTTTAAATTAAAAAAGTTAGCAAAGATTGACGTAAGCCTGTATATTTGAGAGGTGGGGGCTTCAGTGACTATGTGATCTCAGTGATCTACTACGTCAGAGATCATAAGTCTAATATGTTTATTTATTACTGTCATGTTTTAAAAAAAAACAAAGATCTTGTTGTGAAATGGCTAATGCACTGTATGAATCATATCCCAGTGGGAGATAACACAGCTTAATGACGCATTGTGAAATGCAAAATGTCAAATATACTTACTTTTAATTTTTACTGCTTTGACTTTTGAAAACGGCCCAAAAACAGTCTGTTGTTTAGTGCTTTTGTTGAGTTGTTGTGTAACAGCATCTGCACTGTGCGAACCTGGAGCTCACTCGCTGGATTTCTTTTCTCACTTTTAGGTTAAAACTGACAATAACTTGCTTTAACGTACTACACGAGATGTGCAATATCAACACATTAAAATAGAGCCAGACTAGACTGGTTTCAAGAAGAAGCAGCTTTAAAGTCTATTTTCAGTGTTAGTTAATCAACATTTCACCAAAACTGAAACATGACTGAGAAAACTACACACCTTGTGTAGAACACAATTTTGTTTTTATTACTTTTTAAATCCTCTTAAATTATGAAGGAAACGCGTAGAAGTAAAGAAAGTAAGACAATGAATGATTTAAAAAAAACACATAAGATAGATATGTATCCCTGAAGCATAAGATAAACAAATTTTAACTTTTGTCACCTTTGAACACCCATGTTAAGTGTCATTTTTATGAAGGTTTCTCTGCTTCATACCTGTTGTTATATACTATGTTGATACAGTCAATGTAAACAAAACTGGTAGGTCATGATGGTTTGAAACAGTAGGGGTGTGTTTTGCTGTGTATTGTGAATTTTATATTTCAATGTCTCACAGATTTATCTTAAACCCCAGATTGTCAGTTTATACAACCACAATTCCAAAAAAGTTGGGACGCTGTGTAAAACAGAATAAAAACAGAATGCACTTGCAAATACTATTCAACTGAATATGGTGCAAAGAAAAGATACCCGATGTTCAAACTAATCATTCAGCTGCAACAAAAGACTGAGAAATCTGCGTAAACCTCAAAATACACCTGTTACGAACATTTCACAGGTGATAGTATTGTGATTGGGTATGAAAGGGGCATCCTTAGTTGTTCACAAGCACGAGTTCATGAGCAACATATGGCGTCATCCAGACGTCTTTTTCGGAGATATCGCTGCTTATTTCAGCAAGACAACGCTGAGAAACATTCTGCATGTGTGGCTTCATAATACAGTTCAGGTGCTTGACTGGCCCCGGAGACCCTGGAGTGTTGAGCACCTGAAGTCATATATCAAGCAAGGAAAGGGAATGAATTTCACTTTCAAAACCTTCTACAGTTAGGGTCCAGAGTGTAGGCTTTATTTGCAAAAACTAGTTAATCAGTTGGAACATTTAATATCTTGTCCTTGTACTTCATTCAATTAAATGTAAGTTGATAAGTTTTTGCAAATCATCAACCCAATTTTTTGTGGAATTGGGGTTGCATTACAAGGCAAACTCAGCACATAATTCCTTTTTTCGCAGTTTGTTGTCTATGACCACAACAAGTACAGTGTTTGCATTAAGATGTTGTATTATCAGCAATGCTGTCCGAGCTTTGGTGAAGTACTAAAGCCAAGTGTAGTGTGGTAAGAGTGGCCTAAATTAATGTTTACATATGATATTGATATGTAATTTTCTGTCCTTGGTGTTGTATGCAATCATGTAACTTAAGAATCATGCACATAATGTGTGTACATGTATACAGTGTGTAATATGTACATGACATGTTTGTCTTCATGACCTCAACTTTACAAGTACATGTTGTTCACCAAGAAAGACTCAAAACAAAATAAAAAATAATGCTTCACTTTATTGCAAAATGTTTCTTCAATGAACAAAATCAGGATTTTAACTGATGTCTGTTCTCTTACAACATTTTAGTGGCAGTGGCACAGTTTATTCTGCATCTGGTTAGCTTTGAAAAATGAAAGACCAAGGCTGCCCTCTAGTGGTAAACATACTAAAAGGAAACATATTAAGCACTTAAAAGTCTCTAATGATGGCCTGAACACGGGAAAAATGACATATTTTAGATGAGAGCTAGTTGTGTGCAGTGGCCTCCACTTTCTTGTAAGTCTTGGTATTATGCAGTTAGTAATAACTTTACAGATATGTGTCTTGAGTGTGTCCAGACATCGATGCGTCTTTGAGGGAAACAGTGCCTCTGATTTCACATGTTTTCAGATTAATTTTTCACATCTGTCCATGAACGAATTGATCAATCGGTCCATCTTTACTCAGGGACAATGTCTCCGATCCACTTGAGGTAAGGCGGGTTGCCCTGGTCAATAGGCAGGCTGATGACCTCGGCCACCTCGTAAGGATGATTTGAGCTAGAGAAGACAATGAGCAGTTACGAGTCAGCTGGGTGCACGGACAGGCACACGCAGCAGTAATTAAAGCCATCCTCTTTGACTGCATGAGTCATGGCATGTAATGGAGCAAATGATCAACACAGTGTTCCTGTGAGAGTTAGGCTGGAGCGAGGCAGGTTTTTTTTGTGCTGGCTGGAGTTTAAAAATAAACTTACCGGACATATTCAGCAAGAGCAGGCACCTTGGAACTTCTTGTTTTAATCATCTACATAGAACAGAGACACTGGGTCACACAGTGCCAAAAATAGCATGTGTAGAAATCTAAATTTTCGATGCATCAAGTTGCATCAATAATCATTTAATAATTGCCTTGTAGCCCTCTGACTGAAATCAAATCATGAGGGGCCATGAGATTTCCACCCCTAGCCTCTATCCTCTTTTGTTTAATCACATTTGCAAGTGCAGGACATGAAAGAGCACAAGCTAACATCGATTACAGTTCAACATATAGTCTGACATGTCAGGCTAAGGAATTTAAGGCACAGGGATCACCTAATCTGACACTTGAAAGACGTAATTATCATGTAGTCTGCCTGACACCGCTTCCTAATGGGAAGTGAACGTTGTTTCAGTTTTTCCCAATGATGACGTCCTAACCTGCTCTGTGTGTCAGCTAACAAGCTAAACGATGTGTCACTTGTTTGAAATACTGCTCGCTGGGGTTAGGCGATGTCAAAAGTGAAACACAGCGATGGAGGATGATATCGTTGCTGGGTCTAAAAGGGTCTTCGTCTTGGTACCACATGTCTGTAACTTAGTAGTTTTTAAAAACTGAATATTAAACACAACATGGAGATGTTGCATTGTTTTTTTTAGAAAACAAAAAAAGTCAAAATTCTCTGATTTCAGCTTCTTAGATGTGAACAAGAGGTAAATATTCCGCTTTGACATCACTGATCAGAAATTCACTACTGTGGAAAGCTGCAACCAAGGAGGAGCAGTGCTGCCGATAATTTCTGACTCTGCAGGCATATTCAAAGACAGAATCCTGTTTAATTTAAAGACATTTACTGCTACGACCTGGCTCACAGCTGAAAACATGTGTTTCAGCGCTGATTCATTCAAACAGTGACTAAATAAAGTAGGAGATATGCCAGATTCTCCACTGACAGCTGATCTTGTTTTACAGTGTTTTCTTCACACGTCTTGTACATTTCTGTCATAATCCAAGAAGCTCAGTAACTATTAGCTCTTCTTTAGTCTAGTTTTTTGTTTTGGTTTGTTTCATTTTGTTACGTACAGTTAATTTGTAGTGAAAAGACTTAACATTACTTCATTTAATTGGTAGATTATTTTGTTTTTTTCATATTCTCTAAAACCTGAATTTTATGTAATTTATATGCAAATTACATTACTTAAATTTTCAGGACATTATAACCACAATGTTTAAAATTCAAACTATTCTGAAGAAGTTGCAATGATGTCATGGATAATTATCAAAAAGCAGAACTGTACAGTATTATTGATTAAATCCCAGCAACACCCCTGTCTAAGTGTTAGTTGGTTTCAGTTATTCTTTTTGTAGCAGTTCATACTGAAAAGGCAGTAACAGAGAAATAACAGAAGCTGCAGTAATGATTACAGGTGCAGCTGTAGCAATAACAGTATCTGAAGTAACAGTAGCAGTGATATTAATTTGCCATATGTTGTAGAAACAGAATTTAGGTGCATTTGGATGAAATTTTACAGGCTAAAATATTAAAATACTTAGCAAACACTCACCAGCAGCACCTCACTGTCCTCTTCAATCTTACCCTGCCATTCATAGCTGTGGAACAAGACAAAAATAAGGATTTTGTCATCCAATAAATCCCAGGGAGTCAAGGACAAAAGGCATTTATTTTGGCCTGTCTTTAAGCAAAAATACTGTGTGCATACTGAAAACACAGGTAAGTTTGATAACATGACATTGAAATGCAACTGTTTGAAAACTTACACAGATTTGATTGCTGGGACAATGTTGACACAAGCAGCAAGCTTCCTTTCCACAATACCCCTGTGAGACAGAAGGACGGAATCAATCAGCCACAAATGAAAACACACAAAAGAACTGGTAAGAAGGCTGAATCATGTTGACTGAATTTACATTTGTCTTGCAGAGTGATGAAGTGTGTGAGCTCTTTTTCTTTAATCTATAATTGTATCAAAAAGATAAAACATTTCTAAACAGTAGTAAGATGTTGCCTATTGTGTCACCTGGCCAAGTCTCTAGCCACCGTGTCGTTTGGACAAGTGACAAAGGCGGCAGAGTGCGTGCCTGATGTGTACGTCTCAGATGCCATGGAAAACGCCCTCAGCCCAACAGTCCTGAGCAGCTGGAACATAAACGCACTCAGGAGCACCGTCTGGAAAGAGAAACAGCAGAGGAGGAAGAAGAGGAAGGAGCAGATGAAACCCAATCAACAGGGCAACAACAGCTTTGTTCAGACTGCAGGCAAATCACATTTGTTTCTCAAATCAGATCTTTCAGACAGACTGTCTGTTCTGTCACTGCAGAGACGCACAGGGCGCAGAAGCCCCCTGAAGCGCTGCCTGCTTCCAATTAACTGGGCTTTACAAACAAGGTAGTAATAGTTTGAGCATTTGTGCTATTTTTTTTTTAAACCTGGCATGAAAACACACTGATAACCTACTACAAATGATACAGCCTAAATGATGTAGACGTTATATATGATCTGATCCTGATAAATGATAAAGTATGCTTTCCAACTCTTTTCATTTCTCTCCGTCGTGCTCGCCTGCTGTTTCAATTCCTCAATTTTTTTCACCCACATGATGAAATATCAAAATCTGCCCATCCACTATATTTATTATAAATGGCATCACTGCTCTTTGTGGTTATGACCTGTGCATTGATGTGCTTATTTCACACATCTGCGTGAGTGGTTTCTTTAGAGATAGAGGAAAATGAGCAGACCAGACCATCATAAAGGTGATGGTCTGCTTTTTATCCAGGAACACATAAAAAAGCTTTAAATTCATTTGGTTATTATAAAGATCAAAGCTCTGTGTGACTACAAAACAGCAGAGGAGCAGAGTCGTGTGTTAATCAGTTCAGACAGATGCACCTCTGGTACATTCAGCCAGGTTGCTGCTCACGCTACAATTTATGTAACACAGTGTTTTGCAGCACTTCCACCTCCTGTGTGTCTCCAGGTGTGTGCAGACATCACTGACCTTCCTGCATGAGCTGCTGTGGTTAAAGAAGGCTTCAGTAGCTACATACACTGGTGACATGGCTTTCCAAACACAGATAAATCAGAAATGAAGGGAGCCAGAAACCTCTTCCCAAATTTCCTGCACTTCATTTATTTCAGTGTCCATGCATGCACTGTTGCTCTCAGTGTTATCCTCCATATCACTCTGCTAGTAGCATCGTGGATTCTGCTGTCAGATTTGCAAATGTCGCATTTCGTGTGGGGGCTTGTTTCTTGTTATCCAGACTTTTTTAAAATCTGTATTCAACGTGGAAATGCCAGTATTTTCATGAATGAACCATAACAAGTGAAATGAATGTGGTGTGTTAGAGACATCGACATGCATGTGTGGAGCATCAAGCAGACACACACTCACCACAACCAAAGCTTTCAAGGATCCACCTTGCAGTGTCTCTGCACTGGGCAGTCCAATGCGCATTGCCTGAGCAGGTCAAAGACATAACAGTTAGCTACTCAGCATAAAGGTGTGATGTTACTTTATACTGTGAAATATTTCACACTGGTGAATTTTTAATTTTTCATTTCAATGTGCAATATTAAACATTTCAATCATGTGTATTATCATTCAATGTGAAATTTAATTTCAATGTGCAATAACCAGGTGTGTTATCATTTTATGTGCAATATGAATATCCCCTCTGTGCAATGGTATAAATGCAACTGCTGAGTCTCCTTGTGTTGTATATACTGTTCCTATTCTTATATTCCCCCTGTTTATAGTATTCCTTTTTTTATATCTTATATTTCTTCTTGCTCATATTTTTTATATTTTTTATAAATACTTCTTTATATTTTGCTACTCACTTTGTTGCTGTAACACTGTTTATTTCCTTGTTGTGGGAATAATAAAGGGCTATCTTATTTTAAAATTAAACACAATCATTGCTGAGGATGCTAATATGAACTCAAAGTAACTTTGTTCAATAAAGTATCTCCATACAAAGTTCAAATAGTAGGTATCAAAGGAATATATGTAAATTTGATTAGTAGAACAGAATTTTATGAATTCACTGTTATTACTGAACACAGTGCTGCACGGCAATGTAACCTGTTATGCAGAGAGCCTAGTTTTTTTCTTTTCTTTAACTCATAAAATAAAAAGGCAGTAGAAGTCAGGCAGCCATTTACCCACAAGAATAACGCAAATGTGACTTTGTTCGATCCCACAGTCATAATTTAGATCTTATTACTGACATGCAGAGTCGAGGGCGTGTTTAGCTAGTAGCATGTGTGAGAGCTAACCAAGCTGTGACGTTAGATGTTAGTCAGGAGCAAAAGAAGCACCGGAGACTTTATCAAAATGCAACACAGCAAAACGAACTGACTGTAAAAGGCAGATAATTTGATTAGAACGAGCAGAGAAAAAGCAGAATCTATCGTGGGAGAGTTTGTGTTACCTTCTGACACCAGCGGCGTCTGGTTCAACGAGCGAGCGAGCCACACACTCTGCCGTAAAGCGCGACGGCTGTGTGTTTGTGAAACTGTCGTAAATCAGCACTGGGCTCTGAAACGAAGATTCGTCATCTTGCAAAAAAAAAAAAAAAAAAAAAAAAACTGTAAACCTTTTAACCTTTTTATGTTGTTTCATTAATCCAAGGTTTACATGGATGTCAGTAATAATACAAAATAATATTAGAAAATAATAATAATATACAAAAATAAAAACAAGAAATAAATGAGTTATATTACATTATATATATTTGGTCAGTTTAATCGTGATCAATAGCCACGGGGACAGCATCAATCATGATGTATTAGCTATATCAATCCGTCACTTGTAGTCTATTCATATATGCAGACATATGACAATATCAAGTCCGATAATAAGAAATGTATACGATTATTATTCTGCTAATTGTATTGCAATTATATAATTATAATTATATAAATAATAATTATTACTATATAAATTTAACTTGAATTCTAGGGCAAACTGTTCTGTAAAAGCCAAAGTATATTTGTGATTTTTTTTTTTTTTTTTTTTTTTTTTTTTATGTACTTGACTGAAAAAACAAAAAAGATTATTTAAAGAGTCAGAATGCAAGGTGGAGATTAATTTAATAACTGACAGCTAATCAATTAATCAACTGATTGTTGCAGCTTTATGTGGTTATTTGATTCTGACTGGAAAACCTTATTGGCAATAAAAATAAACATGAAAGGTTTGAATTGGATATGAATACTCAATTATTATTGTGAAAGTAACTAATTGGATTACATTGTGTAATGCATTCTTAGGTATGACTAAAGTTACAGACTTGAGGAAATATTAAATCATTAATCTTTGTTCACTTGATCTTTGCCTTTCTTACCCTCAGGAGTGAATAAATTACAAGTTATATGAACTTTTTTTTAAATATGAACATGTGAAATTATTGGATATTTTATTTGTATCAGCCATGAGAAGCAAGAAATGATCAGTTATTGATGTTCTTTTTTTTCTGAAGAAAATTTTCTGCATTCCTAATTTTAGTTCTTAAACATTTATCCAGTGTTATATTTTCTAATTTGACAATGAAAAGACATGTAGGACTCTAAACCACACCTGAGCAGAGTGTATCCTCTTTTCATTGTTTTCTTTTGTAAAATATTGACATTTGGCTGTTTTACTTGATACTTTTTCACCACTAATCGACTAGAGGGCGGCAAAGTGCAGGGCAACAATCAAAAATACAATTCACTGCAATACAGCAGTAGATCTACAGGGGGCCTTTGCATCCTTGCATTATTGGTTCAATGTACTGAGAGGCAGGGGTTTGATTTCTGGCCAGCGTAACATTTTAACTGTATGCACACAATTTAGCCTAGCATAATTTTTGTGTGCAGAAATTGTGCTTTTTACATCCAAGATTTGACTTTGATGAAAGATATGGTCATATTTAATCAACAAATTCATTGAAAAATGGATAGAAATCATTCCAAACCCCTGCTTTACATTGAGCCATTCTTTGCAATAGTGCACATGTCATCTAATGCATTTAAAATATGCATTTAATTATTTTGGAGTATTTTGTGTTTTGCTGGGCAGAAAAAAATAATGCCTGAAGAACTTTTATTTGAGCAATATTCCTACCACAATCACAAATACACTTTAAAACAAATTAATTTAAGAGTGAAATGTCATCTCAAGATGAATTTAGAGTGGAATTTATGTGATTTTTTTTACACATGCAACCTGCATTCATTATAATCAGTCACGTGTTGCAAACAGTGATTTTCACTAAAACAATTCCTACTGACCAATTCAATTTGCACCGACCAAGCTGTTTTAACTGACCAAACTGCAAAAAAGGTTGATTTTGAAAAAATGCTTGACATATTATAACTCTCTGTCAGTTATTTCATGTCTCAAGCTTTACAGGGTTAATTAAATGCATTTTCTCATATCAGTATTTTGTATTTGTATTTTGATACATGTAATGACAAAATATTTGTAATTTGTGACACGATACTTGTGTGTCATCTCTGCAGGTATACACATATCGAGTTCCAACTATTCCCACCAACACCTCAGAGTTATTAAACATGCAGTGGCAGTGGATAACCATATGATGGCAGCTTTTGTACAGCAGACAAGACAAGAAAAAGCTTTATGATCAGCTTTGGATACCGGCAATGACTGTGATTGTCTGTGCACACACAAATGATGTTGCTTGCCCTGTGAATGTGCATGTGTGTGCATGTGCATGTGTGTGTGTGTGTGTGTGTGTGCGCATGTGCGTGTGCAAGACAGAAAACCACTTTGTTTGATAACATCCACCACCTCCCTCACACTCTTCCCTCTTCACCCTCATCCTTGATTAAAGAATGAGACAAGCATGGCACTAATATGCAACACACACACTCAGTCACACTCACACACACACACACACACACACACACACAGAGTCTGTGACACATGCACTCAAGAAAAGATAGATTGAGCTGTAGCTGATGTGAGAGCTCTACCAGGAAGGCATGGACACATAAAGACGCAGCGAGACGTATTAGCAGAGCTTGTCAAGCTTTTGCAAGAGCAATGAGGAGCGATGGAAGGAGGAGGGATATGGTGGTGGTGGTGGAGGAGGTGGGAGGAGGAGGAGGAGGAGAAGGGGGGGCTTGTTCCCATGGAAACTGTGCAGTCAGCACATCTGTACGTGTTATGCGCTGTCCTCTCTCATCGGCATCCCGCGGCCTCTCCCCACCACAGCTGGACATGACAGCATGCGCTCACATGTAGAAGAGACGCGCACACACGCACGCAAATACACTCAACCGCTGCCCTGACCCCGTTACCATGGTGACCATAGAGCCCTCAACCCATGGGATGTTATCTTAGGATATGGGGAAAAAATGCATATGTGTGCATATGTGTGTGTGTGTGTGTGACAGAAACCAGACATCCACACAAGTTGCTATACCAGCATTGGGCAACAACTGTCTCACCCTCTCTGTTTCATCACCAGGTTTTATCCTCTTTTTCTTCTCCCCCCCTCTCTATCTCCCCCTCCCGTCTTTTTTCCTCCTCTCCCTCTGTCTCTCGCCCCCTCTCCCTCCAAGCATGAGGAGAATCAATATGTTTTCAATTTGCAGCAGAGCCTTCCTCCTCTGCATCCTAATCAGGCTGCACTGGCCCTTTAACTTCCAGAGAGAGACGTAGAAAAAGACAGAGAGACAGAGAGAGGGGTAAGAATTAGAAGAAGAAGTGGGTAAAGACCTCAACCAAAGGACATTTCTAATACGCAGCTAAGATGCCCACATCAGGATCAGTGGAGCATGTGCTAAAGAATATTTTTCTGCTGTTTCACTACAGGGTACATGAATCCTATAGAGTCCTGACGTCACATCTGGGCCATCCAGTGTGCCACTAACTTCTATAACTAATTACAACTGATTATAAACTAGAGCCTGGATTCTCAAACTGTGGGAAGTGATCACTGGTGGTACGCAAGCTTCCTCTAGTGGTACACGGAGGAATGTCTGAAATTAATTTTAAAAGTTAAATAATACATTTAAACCACATAATGCCACCTAAAGCCAACACGCTTTCAAAGGAAGAAAAATAGAAAAAGAGATAAGTTTTATCTTTCCTGTATTTTTGTCTCAATATCAGCCTGCTATGTAGTCACGATCATGCGCACGGTGCTTGCATACATTATCCATGATTGTCATGAGCTAAACTGTGATGGCAAGATAACAAGCAGAGGTACAACATGGAGCCTGAAAATAGATGGTTCAAAAAAACTGCAAACCTGGAAGTATTACGAAGAAAAGTGCAGATCGGGGAGGTGTTGAAAATGAAATGGTCAACAGAGATCTGAGCACAAGTGCTACTGGCCATTTAAGAAGTGTCAGTTAAGTGTCAACAGCAAACAGCGCAAAAGAGTAGGAGGGGTTGGGTTACCTCCAAAGTAAGTGGGAGATAGACTTACAGGGAATATAGCTGCCTCCTATGTGAACTGTACGTAGATGAACAGATTTCTGAGGTGGTACACAGTGTAGAAAGTTTGAGAGACACTGTTCTAGAGAAATAAAACAGCTGTTTCTGGTTAAACAAAACATTACTCTTAAAAAACAAAGGTCTGTCTCTGTAGTGGTCCTTTCCACAATGTCTGTCACTTTACATTTACATGATTTTAAACATGAACACACGACAAGATTTGAAAATAATGGCACACCACAAACGGGATATTATCAAGAGCATCGTACCAAAGATGAGAGCACGATCTCACGTGGTTATATGTGGAACTTGATCTTGTGTGATCTCACGGGGAATCAGACGTAAACTGGAGATAGATGCACTGGAGTGACTTGCTGTAGTAACATTAATGTTTTGCATTGAGAAAAAACAAAAGCACGACTCAACACTTAATAAACACCTGCCTACAGAAGAATCCGGAGAAGTACAAGTTAACAAGCCGCCATTGCTGCAGTGGCATCTCCCTGCAGTTTGAGCGCAAATTAATGCGAGCTGCCATAAGACGTTTACAATTTTCTACTTTTACAGTTACTTTTGACAACAATGTCAGGAAAAACCTTTGCAGTTTGGCTGCTCCAACAGTCATGTCAAATTTTAACTGCGGACAAAAACGGAGAGACAGAGAGTGTACAGAGAACCACGATGTGTCATAGTGGATCAAAATATTAACAGAAAGCAAATTCGGGGTTCCCTTCTAGACTCAACCACCAAGAGCAACAGACACAATGTGCAACTGCAGCAATGGTGGCGCCGCAAGATGGCAGATCACACAAAGCAGTCGCCGGATTTGTAAATAAAAGAAGAGAGGGTTTAATCTAATTTAATCTGGGAACAACCAGCAATGCTGCATCCATGGGTCTTCCAGGCACATGTGGAGTCAAACGCAATGATGATTCTTATTTTCAGGTGATTATACACTGATGAAAAGATGGCCATCTTACAAATATTTTACTCTATTTAGCCATATTCTGCCCGTTAACCCCCATAAATGTTACACACTGGACCTTTAAAGTAACTCCCATATGACAGGAGCATCGACATGTGGACTTTTGGGAAATGGTGTTTGCTAAAAACTAAATTTTGAATACAAAATAATATCAAAGTGTTTTTTTTATTAAGAGTTTACCATCCCTAATATAATGTACTGCATGACATAATGTTGATAAAGGCCACGTAGCATAGCTGGACTTTTTTTGTCATCAGGTTTGCTTTCTATCGATAAAAACCAACCATCTGGACACAGTGGACATGCCAGCAACACTGCCAACAGCTACACAGTTTGTGTAATTCATTCGTAAAGGTACCCTGTGGTGTGTTGGACCACTAGTGGTACGATATATTTGGTGAGTTAGTTGTTATTTTGCACCCGATGATAAAGCCGTCCACTGTCTCTCCATGTATTTCTATATGAAATTGTGGTATTAAAGTAGATGCATGCATTACAAGTTAACATCCCCCAGAGTGATGCTTTGTTTTACATATATATTATGTCTTTATTGGCTCCTGTTGGTATCGGCTGATAATGACTAGATTTCTCCACAGGGATCAGTTATTATCATCTTATCCTATTGTGCTTGTAAGACAAATAGTCATCCTGATTCATTAAGATATATTATGTCTGCATTGCTTTTAATAATGCTGTAATCTGGCTCATTCATACTCAAGTCTTTCTGGATTCCCTCCTCCAGGAGGAGGTCAGAAGTCAATGTCAGCTACAGATCAGTGATCCAGGAGATGGTCGTGATTCAGGCTGCGTTCCAATCCACTGTACTCCCTGCTCCCTGCTCAGGGAATGTCAGTTAAGGGAACTTCCGTTGACAAAAATTCCTCCATTCGGAAAACACTGCAATGTCACCAATGTAAACATCACTTCCTCCACTTGTTAGGGTGTTAAACTAAAACACCTACGTACCTTTTGTGATGTAAGCTGTGAACAGTATTGGGCAGTAATATGTTCCTCAGTAATATATTACTGTAATATTACTAATTTACCCAGTAATATGTAGTGTAAGGGATTCCAGTTTCCAAAACAGTAATCATATTGCAGCTAAGTAACTTTGAGTTACTTTTTGACTCCTCTTTGTTGGCTCTTATGACGACACGTGTGCAGCAGATCAGGGCAGGTCACCTCAACTGCTGACCAAAAAACTAAACAAAGGACAGAGGACGAGGGAGACGGAGAGAGTCGACTTTCACAGGTGGAGGTATTGTCATTAATTTGAGATTGTTTGGCTTCTTTGTTTCCTCAACAGCCAACATCTGGACAGCAACAGCAAACGCTTCGTGAGCGTCAACGTTCACTGGATCAGGGGTTCAACTTCGGAGCGCAACAAGGTCAACTATCCCTTTAAGGCCTTTGTAAGCAACTTAGTGTGTGTGTTTCTCTAAAGAGATACATATGGATCGCTTTTTCCTGTGATACAAACCCTCTATCCAACACAAAGCTGCTAGAAATGATGAAAGCTGTGATAGTGGAAGAAATATGACCAGAAATGTTGATCATGTAAAACCCATTTGGATCAAAAATGAACCCTTTGGTACGTTTTACCAAAAACATAATCAGTTAATGAGTGTACTCACATGCAAACATGAAATATTTAAAAGGTCTGTTATATTATGAGATATAATCTGTGATGATGAGTTGCTGATCAATAGTACAGATGATTCAATCTTGAGAGTCTTGTGGCCGACTGAGCCGTGGAAGTGCTCCAGCTGTCAGTCACATAGCATCGTGTGTGTGGCAAATGAAATGATGACTTGAAAATTATTATTATTTTTACTTCCTAATCCAGTGAGTCCCAAAATAACTGCTCCCACTTCACAACTCTGCAGGACATAAACAGGCTCCTTACTGGCGGTGCAGCTTGCACTGCGACTACACGACAACTGTAAATAAACTAATAGAAAATAATGACAGGTGACAGCGGATGAGGTGGGCTCTGTGTAGGCCGGTGTGTCGGCTCAGCATCGTCGACACCACGAGCGGCAGCAGGCGCGGAAAGAGCCAGAAACACACTGACAGAGAGAATCTCCAACAGGAAGTCAGAATATAAAGTGAAAAATAAAGAGGCAGAGAGAAAAAAACGAGTAAAAGAAATCTTGATTGAGCTCCTGTCTTCCTCTCCCTCTGCTCTCCTCTGCCCCCATTAACACCAACTTCTGAGGAGGGAGGAACGCCTTGGGACCTCCCGCGTTCACCCAGGAGACGAGAGGAGAGAGGAGTTCACCTCTGTAACAGCGGGGTCTGGGAGACAATACCCAGGAGGAATGAAAATCCACAGCAATTAGCCCGTCTCTCCCTCTCTGCCTTCATCGCGCTCATTCCTGCACTTATCTGCTTATTTAAATTGTACCCATGGATTAAGGATGGAGGCGTACATGTTGTCTGGCGATTAGCTCTTTGACCTGCGGTCCCGACCTTGATTGAATGTGAGGCTTTGGATAGGTGACTAGTCACTCGTCATCTGTAAAAAGTGGTGATCGCACAGTAACACAGTATTTTTCAGTTGAAAGGGTGAGCAAGACATTATCAAATCTTAAAAAATTACTGTAAACGGATTTTTCAACTTTAAAAGTTGCAAAAGGTCTAATTCTTAACGGCTAAATAGGCCATTCAAAACCTCTTGTGTTAGCTGAAAAAATGTGAAGCTAAAATTAGGGGCATTTTTTCTATCATTGTTACGCATGTCTGTAAAGCTGAACCATTCTTGAAGAAAAAAGTAAAAAGCAATACTACTAACACTAATTCCTTTTTTTTTGGTGAAAATTTATTCTAAAGGATTTATTTATATGAAATATATGTAATTTAAAAAATGTTTTAGTCTGCTTTAATTTTTTTTTAATTTCTAAACTTGCAAAATATAACATTTTGTCAACTCTGTAAGACCGCAGCTCCATCAGAATTAGTAATTCTTTCAATATAATAAAAATAACACAATAAATAAATAAATATAGACACAGCCCTGTGTGTGATTCAACTTCATCAGCTGGCTGCCAACTCCGTCACAGAGACAGTGGTGGAAAGAGTTGTGACAATCTGTACTCAAGTGCAAGTACTGTTACACTGCTAAAATATTATTTAGTTCCAAGTAAAAGCACTGGAGTAAGAGTACAAAGTATTTGTTGCAAAAACTACCCACAGTATTAATTACTTTTCACAGTTGATGTCACTGACACCTCTCCAAACTAGGGTTGCAAATTTTCGTTTTCTTGAACCAACAGTTAAAAATACTAACAATCAGTTAATTATTAGTAACTTATAAGATACAAAGCATCATTTTCAATGTGTTTTTTTTTTTTTTGTTTTTATGCTGCAAACGGCTCCGTCAGACAAAACAATGTCAAATGAGGTGCAGTTACTGCCTTGACTATTGATTAAATATTCATGAATACATTTTCAATTGGTTAAATTCTTAACAGCAATTAATCAATTAGTGCTTAGTAATTAACATCCTTAGTCCAAATATGTGCTGCTGTAGCGTTTTGTTTTAAGTACAGACTTGAAAATCTACTCATAAGAGTACAGGTACCCCAAAAAAGTGCTTAACTACAGTAACTTGAGTATTTGTAATTAGTTATTTCCAGTATTTTTTTCTGAATTTACATAAAAAATAAATTTAAAAAAAATCATAGTATTTGACGATCCAGGAATAAAACTCACCAATCAACAGTCTTTTTCCAGAATCTACGTACTGCACCTTTAACAGGAACACTGAACATTTAAAAAACAGCTCTGAAGTCATTTCACTTGGTCTGTTTTGGTTCGATCCAATGAGAAACGTGAAACAAAATGTTCCAACAGAGCAGAAGAACATGAAGGTTTTTTTTTCTTCTGTCTGAGCTACATGAGCTTTCACACAAAGAATAATAAGAGCAACTCCACATTATCACGCTACATTTTCAACATTATTTTTCTCAGTAAGTTGGCCTCTTTTTTGTTTTTAATTGTTTTCCTTTTGTTAGCTTTGTTTTTTTGGTGGAACCAAGGAGTTTGCTTTCTTCAGTTTCTCATATGGCTGCTGTAACTATTAAAGTTTTTCTCTCTGAATTCATTGTGGTAAATTTCCCTCTGATCCTTCTTTTGTCTGATCTTTCTCTGTTTAGATGTGTTCATTAGAACACTAGAAGCAAGAAATGTGAATGTAGGTTTGAATCACAGGAGGTCAGAGGATATTTAGTGCAAACACAGACTAGGAAAATGAACAAAAGATGTGTAACAAAATAATTAGGAGACAAAACAAAAGTCTGATTTCATGCAAAATAAAAATCACTTGCCAGTACTTCAATTACTGTAAAATTGTAATTGATGCATGGATATTTCAGGCATAAATAAACAAGCATGCAGTTTGCACACTTAAAACATGGCATCTGCTCGTGACTTTTTATTTCTGCTTTTTTTGCTTTTGAGGATTCGGAACCCTTCTACAAATACTGGGGGAGAGAGTGTTGATGTATTATTTATATCATGCAAATTAGTCCTGAAAGGAGGTCAGGTCAAAAACATTTGACCAAAAAGAACTGCCATCTCTTTAGTTAAGATGAGAAAACACTGAAGATACCGCTACTTGTAGAAAATAAACATGATACTTGTGCCACTACAGATAGTTGGGCCAATTTTGTGTGTGTGTGTTTGTGTATGATTTGGGTGAAATTACACCTTAAACAGTTTTGCATATTCTCTAATAAACAGATACATTTTGAATAAATGAGCAAAGCTGTGGCGTAGCATTTTTTGCTCTTTAACAAAGACCATATTTCTCATACTCTCATGTTTGTGAGTACAGTGAGCATGTTGCTGTTTACCCCTCCGGTAACAGCTTTTGATAACAGTGAAAATTTATTCTGACGGGGTCAGCTAATGTGAAGACCAAATTGGAATAAAGGAGACTTGGATTACAGCCGCAGCCCATACATGTAAGTATAAGATTGCAAAATAATAAGAGGTCCAGTTTTGTGCGCCACAGCATTCAACACAAACTCTGACCCATTTTTATTCAGTGTGCAGGCTGCCTGTTGTCTCAGTGATGGTCTAATTTGTTGAGGGTAATTATAGTAATGTCTGAAAACGAACTTGGACATGATTTATTCAAACGATTCCACTTTAAATGTTTTCACTGTAAATTAGAAGGCAGCAAAACGGGGAAGTGGAACAACAGAAACAAAACAAGATTTCACTTCATGTCTTTTCCTCCAAAAACTCTAGTTTTGAGAGAACAGATAGCAACAAAAAAGAACAGCTGGACAAAAGCTTTTCAATGCTTGCTTCATTGCTACAGCAGAAGATATGAAAAAAAGCATGAGCCCCTTTACATCAGCGCTGGCAGGAAATTTCCATTGTTCTCCCACTGAAAACAATGAATAAACCAGTTTGTCCTCTATGGAGTACCACCACAATGTGAATGCAGCATGAAGTGCTCTTAAAAATATATTCAAAGCTGTACACTTTTCTTTCTTTGCTCCTCTCTTATCTGCTCTCCTTCTCCCTCCACATTGCTAATTCACCAACCCACCACCTCTCTCTGTCTGGCTGTGACTTTGCTGGTGGCGCTGGAGCAGAGCAGAGGAGGAACTTTCGAAGTAGGCCAGGTTGCAGCAGGTAACGCAGAGTCATTCATGCAGACTGGAAGCTCGCGATGAGAGCGAGAGGAACAGGACACCCTGGCTCACCCTCAGGCAACAAGGGGGAGAGGGAAAGAAGGGAGAGGAAGAGGGAAGAAAAGAGAAGGAGGCGGAGGAAGGGTAGAAAAAGTGCTCGGGAGTGTGACGGAAAGAGACAGAAAGATAAGAATTGCGAGGCTGAAAAGGAAAAATGAAGCGAGCAAGAGAGCAAAGAAAGACAGGAGGTAAAAGAAGGAGGGAGGAGAAGAGAAGGGAGCCACATTAGCTTAAATTAGACATGTACGAATGGGGCTCTTGCATGTCTGTAAGGTCTGTTGTTGCGTCATTTTGTGCATGAAATGCACATAGATCCACTTAAATTATTATAATGCTTTAAAAATGGAGCAGATGTTATGCACACATCTTCTGCACACTCATTCTTACACAAATGCTAAGAAAGCAGTGGAGAGAGCCTGCACAACATGACTGTAATCAGTGCATTGGGTCATGGCAGTGAAGCACCTCTGACACTTTAATTTGCATGTAAAAATGGTGATCCATCTCCAAAATGGTCACTTTGAAAGGGTGTCTTCAACGGGTCTAGTACACAAAAGCTGATGATTAACGGATTGATCAGTGATATGTTTCAGAACAAGCTGGAAACTTTGACGTATTATCACCATAATAGTGAACTTTTTGCACACCCACTGGCACAGATGTAGTCAGTACCACAAATTGTGGACGAAGCGTCTGTGGCGTCACCCATAGGTCTCTCAAGAGGCATTGTGAAGCGCACAGCGCGGTGAGTCGATCTGGCCATCGCCATGACTCACCTCCAGCTAATCCAAACAATAGGCGAAAAGAATAAAGTGGCTACCTGGCGGCTAGCCATCTGTGACAGCAAAGTGGGTGCACCCTCATTGTAATTAAAAATTGCATATCAAAATTCATTCCCATGTTAATATCTTCTGTTGAGCGTTTTAATATGGGGCTCTATGAGGACTGATGCACTTTTGGCGCCAGTCTCAAGTGGCCATTTGAGGACCTGCGGTTTTGGAACAGAGCAACATTAGCATTCATTTTGAGTGGTGTTTACTGACAAATGTAAGTCCAATATTCATTCTCGCTTTAGCTCTGTTTTGGCCTCGACACCTCCTAAAGGAAGTGTCATAATCTATGACTCATCAGCTAGCAACAGCCTTGACAACAGCACCTTGATTGGTTGACATACATACAGGCAAATCAGTGTTGAATTCAGAAGTGTGGTGTGTTGTTTATATTTTTTAAAAAACTGGGTTAGGTCCTAGATTCACAAACTATGAGCATCACTGGTGGTTCTGGTGGGGTACACCTTTAGTCTCCTAAAAATATAAAAATGAAACTAATTTGAACGCATAAAATCAAAATTCTACAATATTTCAAATAAAAATCTAGTTTAAATACATTTTGTCTTTTCTGTAATATAACAGTTACAAGTCTAAGGTACCTTTCAGACTTTCGATCAGTCCAAATCAGCCCAGCAGTTCACTTCAGCTCACTTCAGTTCCAACACCCTGACACCAAAGAAAAGAAATACCATCCTGTCACCGTCCTCTGGCTCTGGTGGCTCTGATAAAGCTGCTAGACTGAGTGTCACTGTTTCAGGTTGTTTACAGGTGGTACAGGCTGTTTGACACTGCGGCAGAGGAGTGGACACGCCCCCAGTGTTTCAGAGCAGAGATAACTGCTTTTTCACAATTTTGAGAGCTGATTTTATACAACAATTTTTTTGTGGTGTCACAAACTCAGAGCACAGTCCATGTTGCTTTACAGTATCTTTAATTGTGAAAACAATGTTGTTGAAGAGGAGTTGTCACTTCGTACAGTCCCTTTTCACATCATTATTATTGATTTTTTGTCATTTTTTAAATTGAGAGTCACCAGATTGGGGAAAAATATGTATTACACAAACAGAAACAGCAGGAGAAGTTCTACTTCTTGGCGCAAATCACCATGATGTTTACTGCAATGACTCACGACTCGGTAGATAAATGACTGTGCTCCTCTTCATGGGCTTTATTTTTAGTTTTAACTTGCTGACAAGTTCACTGGTAAGTTAGCGAACACTGACAATGTAGCTAGCGTGCATGCTGAGTTATGGTGCTTATGGTTGCAACAACATGTGAAAGAATTTAGCCCATCATTTTCTGGTGTAAACCTGCATGAAGATTAACATTCAGACAGTTATGGATATGTACCACTAACAGGCTTCCTAAATTGATCTATGACATTTGTTCCCAGCCTTATATGGTATCAGAGAACCCAGTAAAAGAACAAGAAATAACAACTACAACTCTAATTGGAACATACATATGAGAAAAAGATAAATCGTATCTCTTAAATAATGGCAGGTAGAGCCTAAATGGACCATAAGAAGCACTTATAACAAAGTGGATCCTGAGACATACCTTTGAAGGAATTAGTGAATTAATAGAACATTTTTTTCTGAAAAAGTACGTTGAAGCATATTAGTATAAATCTCTATAGTTTTGATGGATATCTGGTGCTGCATCGAATATGTTGCTTGACAATGCAACAAGCCCGTCTAAGACAAAAACGCAAAAAAAGAGAAAAACAACAGACAAACTGCACACGTGTCATCGGCACGCCGCTTGTGCAGAATGGGCTCATAAGATACAGCAACAACAATGCAGCAACAACAGCGTGCTGGTCATGATTAAGGGATTTTCTGTGCCTCTCCTCTCGTCTCTGGCCATCAGTAACCAGAGTGCAGCAGGGACTTGAGGCTGTGGCTGGATGAGAGGAGAGGAGGAGGAGTAGAGTAGAATGTTAAACATGTCCTCTAGACCCCAGAGGAGGAGGAGGGAGGGCGGCCAACATGGCAGACTGTTCACTCTCTGCCTTCTCTCTTCTTCTCTTACGGCTCTGTTTTCTATCCCTCGCTATCGTTTTCTCTCACTTTCTTCCTCCCACTCCATCTGCGGCTTCTCCTCTTCTTCGGGAGATCTTTTGTGTCTCTCATTTGGAGAATGTTCATATTCATCATGCTGTGCGTCTTCATAGCATCTTAAGATTTAGTTTTGTCGCTGCAATTGTAATTCACCCAGTGTATGAAATGTTATTAGGCTGAAGCATTTGCGTCACTGAATGAGGTAACGCTCATTTAAAAGAAGTTAAACCTGTTCTTTCACAATGATTGATACAGCAATATCATAATACCTCACGGTACCTTTTTGGAACACTTAAACACCCTTGGTTAACAAATCCCAACATTTTTTGTCACACTTCCCTTTTACAGACAAGACTCTCCCACAGGTGAGGACATGCAGCACATTGTAATCACACTGAAACTAAATGAGACTTCCAACACACACCAAAATATGTTGTTAAAAATGACCCACACAAACATTTTCTTATCTTGACTTGCACAGATTTTGTTGATTTAGTTAATTGGTTGATTTTTGCTCAGTTTTTGTGCTTCTACTATTGGTAAATAGGCCTCAGTTTTGTTTTTTTTTTTGGTCTGTTTTATGATTGGGAGTCTGCACAGAGTCTATTATTTCCAGATTCTCTATGCTGTTCCTGTGTCTCCCTTCCCACCCAGCTAGACCTGCTCTGTGCAGCTTGACACTAACCTGATACACCAGATGGTTAATTACACAGAACCATCTGGGAAGCTGTCCTTAGGAACAGTGTGGAAGAGGGCAGGCACTTTCAAAAAACACTTGACAGGTCACTGGATGAACCATCTGTCTATGAAGTCTAACACGGGCTAACTTCAACCAGTCAGATCAAACTCTTACTGAAGCCTTCGATGCTCTTCTTTACTGTTCTTTCAGTGAAGAAATACTCTCCAGTTCTGATATGACTGATGCTATTGCAGTATCTATGCTAACCTCCCCAAGAGTGACCATTGTTTGTTTGAGACGAGTCGCTTCCATGGATGTTTCTTCATGTTGTCTGGCAAGACGGATTTTTGCATGATCTTGCAAATCCACCAAGGTAAGCCTCATATGACAGCCGTCAAAAATAGACTGTGCATTTTCTCCATGGAACAGGGTAGAGAGCCGCCTCTTGGACACACTGCGGCGCATCTTGAATCATAAGCCTTTTCTCGATTGGTCGTGATCAGCCCCGTGCCCAGTGGAACCAAACGGCCATATTGCACAAAGATGGTGTGTCATTGTACACATGAGGAGGTTAGGGTGAAACCAAAAGTCAACATGGCTTTATTTTGACTTTTTCTTGCTTTACTGTGTAACATATTTTACTCACATCACTAACAAAACTTACACACTTAATAGCTGTTTAACTCTGGCTGGTCCCAAGTCTGGCAAGTCTTAACTCTGGCTGGTCCCAAGTCTGCGCAAGAAAGGAAAAAGTCTGAAGTTAGTGTCCGTGTCCCATAAAAAATTCACATGAGCAACTTGGGAACAACTAGAGTCCTTTGTCAATGGACTATATCCAGGAAGTGGTGTCAGGCATGAGTAAAGTAGCCTAAAACAGGTTTGTGGTACCTCCCTGTTTCCAGTCATTTTTCTGAGCTAAGGCAGTGGTTCCCAACCTTTTTCTTTAAAGGCCCTATTTTCTATCCATTGACTTAGCGACTTCCTCTATAGATTTTTTCATGATACATTTAATGCATAACATTAACAGTACAGATGTTGATTGTACCATCAACCCAAACCGTGAATGCAATAACTGGATTTGGATGATAAGCTGATGCTGATGCTGATGTTTGGCCATTGCTTTATAAGTCCTTTGGCTGTTTAAACTACATACTTTGACAATGAAGGACATTAGCAGATGTGAAGACTTTACGAATATTGTGGTCTTCTTTACATACTTATCCTGTGATTTTAGTTTCAATGTTAAATGATAATCTAAAATAACAATTTGATTTAGTTTCATCCACAGAAATGAATGAAATTCTCATTTTTCTTACTTTGTTTTTAAAGTTCTCTTACACCCTTTAAAATCAGTGCGGCTTCACAACCAGATTGGGAACTAGTGACCTAAGCCAACCATCTCCTGGCTGTAGTTCGGTATTTAGCATTGTGACATGGGTTATATCAATCTTAACCCTCAGCAAGATAACAAATATGCGCATAATCAAATTGCTCTGTCAAATTTATGTCCCTACAGGGTCTTTGCATTTATAAGGTTGATGAATATCCGTTTCAATGAAATAATCTGATGCAGGGGTACATGCAGTGACAGGAGCATGTGTGGACTTTGTGTGTGTTCCGAGACGACATTAACAAAAATACACTGTGCATGTCATCACCCACAAATGGTGCAGGCAGCTCTAGGCCAATCGGTGACAAGACAGAGCCTCCCTCATTACATCCAGATCAGGCTGCTGCTGCAGCAGTTATGGCCTTTCAAAGTTTGAAGTTTTGACATTTAATTACAGCATCCCCAACAGGCAACATAGTGTAATTCCAAAATGCTAAAGCAATGCCAGAATCCATTGTTCCAAATTTCTTCAACAGTCCAGACCAGAAATGTGTCGGGCATCATCTGAGACATGTATGGATGAACTAACGTGCTGAACCAGTGTATTTCTTGGTTTACACATTCACTCCGAGTCTCCTGAATTGCTATTTCAGGCCAGCAGCAGCAGCAGCAGCAGCTTTGTATCTCAAAGCTGTAGTGAGCAACTTTGCATATCAGAGGCTGCAAATGACAGCGAGAGATAACTGTGAAAAATCTGAACTTTGGTACCTAGAAATCATGAAATGTTGTGTAGGAATCGCACCTCCTCTGCGAGTTAGCCTTTGTACTGTATAGCCCACAGCTACGTTGCTGCTGTATGTGTAGGATGTGAGCTCTGCGCATCTGAAACGTCATAACTCATCTTATCTGAGAGAATCTATTTCTTGGTGCCTGTAATCATTCTCGTTAGATGAGGACTTTACTCTGCACATCCAATGCAATCTAACTGTAAATCATGATTATGTTAGTGGAGAGTAAATCCTATAGGATCAGCACGATTTGTTCTAAATATTCCTTTCTTTTCTACCATGATGGAGATCTACATGCATTTTGACCATATTAAATTGTGAATGAATAAAGCTTGTTGTTTAAAATTCTACAACATGAAGAACTGACATGAGCAAATAGAGCAAAACAAGACGATCTAATAACGTCTGGATATAATATTATTCTCTGTTACCACCCCTTTTGTGCTTTAGAGTACTAACTCATTAACTTTTAGGAATGCATGATATTGGACTTTTGCCAATATCTGATATGCAAATATTTTCCATTTTCCATTCATTTTGTCTTATTGCAGATGCCCATATTTGCACATATTTTTTTCACCTAATTGCAGAGAACATGAAGTCTCTCCTGTAGTGGAATTAACATTTTTATGCCCACATATTGTGATGAGCCACTGGCAGATGCAGATATAAAATGTCTGTGTCTTTTTGTTCTTCATCAGTTCCTTGTAATGTCGGCTCTTGATGGGCAAATAAATCTGCAGTGTTTTTGAAGCCTTTATCGGCGGATACCAACGCTGTGCCAATATTATCGTGCATCCCTACTGAATTTGAGTATTTTTGTGAACGACGTTTTCTGTCTGACCCACCAGGTAGACCAGAGCAAAGCGAGCGATTCAGTATCCTGCTCAAAGACATCTCAGCAGTGTTGATGTTTGCTTAAACTACTACAGTACTTTTTATTTAAAGGCACAGATCACTCCAAAATCGAAAATATGTATTTTTCCTCCAGATTGTTTTAGTTTGAGAGATGTCACCCTTGGCTCATCAGCAATGTCTCTTTCCAGAAATCATGACCTGGTGACTCGAGATAACCAACAGTCCCTATTGTGAGTTGTTTATGGTAAAATCTACCAGAACTACTTTCTTTCAAGTGGAAACTGCTCACAGCAAGGTGTGTGGATTATCTTGAGTTACCAGGTCATGATTTCTGGAGAGGTACATTGCTGTTGAGCTTTTCAAAAGTATTTATCTGTTTATTTATTTTTTGGAGGTGCTCTGAGCACCAGAAATCGGGTGTCATCTAATCCCATTATACTGGAGAGAAGGTAGACATCTCTACAAGTGATATCTCCAAAACTTGGCAACACACAACAAAAAGCAAAAAAAAAAAAAAATCTAGATGGATAAATAGCTCTACAGGTCAGGTGATCTTTAATTTTCAAGCAAGACCTGGTCAAGAAGAGAAACAGAAACAAAACTGAACAACTGAAACACCTGCATGAAGACATTAACCTGATGCCTCCATGAACAGCAAATCACCAACAGGCAGAAATGCAGCTTCGACCCATCTTCGCCTCTGAACATCAACAGTTTCTGTTACCTCCAGGCCAGCTTGCTGCACCGAGCGTGCTTGTGCGTGCGTGTGTGTGTGCATCTGTGTCTATATCCCTGGCAATCCCCATGAAAATACCATGTGGCTACGGAGCAGCCTATCACAAGAGGGAGACAGTTGCTGTGCTTCTGGATCCAAGCGAGGGAGCTGTCCATTTCAGCACCGCGACGAGGCAGCAGTAACCATGGTGCACTGTGAGGACGAACAGGATGTGACTAATGAAACACAAACAAACAAACAAGACGGGAACATTTTTACACAAACTTCGGAATATATTTAGATATATAATTAAAAATATACAGACATGATCTGGTCTCATATGCAGATGAGGTCTACATTCACACAGATTCCTGGTGTTGTATATCCACCTACATCCATCACTGATATATACATTTGCATGCATAATGTTTGGCTACTGACAGCCTACTTTACCACGAAGATTAATTCATTTTAATGCATGCTCTGTGATGATATTTGGAACATGTGTCTACATATAATATGAAGTATGTTTCAGTGTGACAGGATCAGAATCACTGTCTTCCCTGCAAGGCGAGTGGATATGAAACATATGACAGAGTCAAACATACATATCATGGATCACTGAGCTTTACAACCTAACCCATCTATTTCTGCTGAACCCATCCGAGCCCTTAACCGCCAGGTCAGGTGTTTTACTCTCACCGCTCACCCCCTTCATCACCCGTGTCTGATATCTCCCCCCTCACCAGGAAATTAAAACACACGTCAGTCCGTTGGAAAATAATAACCCGCTCATGATAATAACGTGACACTTTATTGATCCCCGTTATAGAATTGTGGGTTTTTTTTTTCTAGACTCCCTCCTCTGTGAAGAGGTCAGAGGTCACAGGGTGGTGGTGCCTTGCTCAGCGGAAAGCTGCAGCCAAAGGGATTTGAACTTGGGGACGGTGCACGTTTATAACCATCAGTCACACCTGCTGCAGGATGAAACGCAGTCAGAATAGTGCAGATTTTTTTTCTTTTATTGCCATGGTATGTCTCAACTGAAAAACATAAAACACTGTGCATTGTAACCCCAGATTCATTTAGCAATTTAGGGCAACTGTACTGCAAAAAATATCTGCCTTAACAAGTGATTTGCTCTACATTCAGGTCTTATTTTAACGGGGCCGCAGCTGCCATCGGGGCCAAACCCTCTATATTTTGGGACTCTTTCAGGTGTTCAGTGAAAACTGGAGGAAGCTGCTACTCCAGATTTAAAAACATTCACATGGACACTATTTTTTGGACTTATTTCACTATGTTTAGAAGGGACTGAACAATATGTTGAATATTGCAATATAGCTGAATACCGTCCCTGCTGTGATATGACAGTTACTTCATTAACATTATTATTAAGGACTAACACTGACTGCTGCATTTTTCTTGTTTTGCGATTTAATTCAAATTCTGGCTACTGTCCGTGATATTATTTCATCTTATTATGCACTGCATAAGCAGCAGTGCAGTGCAGCTTTATGCAATATAGCTATGTTTGTGATTCTAATTATTTTTATTGTATTTTATCTTATTCTATCTATTTTAGTCTAATTTAATTTGTTCACCCTAAAATCTTCAATAAATATTTCCCCTGGCCTGTAGTGGTGTTTATTCATCTAGTTTTTTTGTTGTGAGTTTCAGAGCTGTGGAGATATTGTCTGTAGAGGGGTCTAACTTGTCTCCATTATAATGGAACTAGGTGGCACTAGAACTTTGGTGCTCAAAGCAACCAAAAATACATTTGAAAAATTCAAAACCAGTCTCTTTCAGAAAATCATGACCTGGTTAATCCACAGACCTTTATAAGAGAAAGAAAATTGTTCTAGTAGATTCTGAAATAGTTTTGGTAGATTCTACTGCAGAGAGAAAGTAACACCTATATATGAAACTGATCACAAAAAGGTCTGTGGATTATTTTTGAGATACTGGATCGTGATTTCTGGAAAGAGACATTACTGTTGAGTTTTTCAAATTTATTTTTTAGGTGCTTTGAGCACCACAGGACTAGTGGCATCTGGTTCCATTATATTGGAGAGAAGGCAGAAATCTCCAAAACTCTGCAACTCACACCAATATATATATATATATATATATATATATATATATATATATATATATGGATAAAAAGTATTACAGGCTGGAGGAAAACTATCTATCTACTGTTCCTTTAATTGATTTCATTTGGCCTTGGTGTTTAAAAATATTATTCCAAAGCATTTCATGTAAAATACTTTGAAATCTCATTGAACAGATAAAAATGTCTCAATATGATGTGAAAATTAGATCAAGAAAATAAAATAAAGAAAATGATTCTACAAACAAGTTAATGTGATTTTTTCTCACCAACACGCCACGTGTCTTTTTTTGTTCAAAAAAAGAAACACTGAGATTCAGCACTTGGATGATCTGACTTGTTGAAAAGGACATTTTTTGCAGTGCGCTTGTTTTTGCGTAAAGTGCTGCTGCTGCTGCGCACGGAACATCTCCCTCTCTCTATCTCTCTCTCTCCCTCTCTCTCTCCCTCTCCCTCTCTTCCTCGCTCTCTGGTTGTGTCGATTTTTTTCATCCTCTGCTTCTAACCATCATCCACCCCCTCCTCCTCCTCTCCTCTCTCCACTTCTATCTCAGCTCTGCGAAGAAGAAAAACGAGGAAACCAAGGATTGATGTGTTGCTCGTCTTGAAATTTTACATTTTTTTGTTTTTGCGCACATAATCCCCCCACGCCTGACAGCCTCGCCAAAACAATCATTTGCTTTTGATGATTTCTGATGATTTTCATGTGATGACAGTGAACGGCTGCGTGTGTGTGTGTGCGCTCGTTGTGCTCCGGTTGGCCGTGATATAACCGTGTAGGATCGTTTGGATGCTGGAGGAAGAGGCTCTGACGCTCCGGGAAGCTTCGTCCATCCCTCCGTGTCCTCCTCGTTCCTGCGACCGGCTGCATGACCGGTGATGCTCGGCCTCTCCGCCTGGATGCGCCCCTCTCTCCGCGGTGTGCCGTCGGTACCGCTGCCTGTATCCCCCTATAGCAGATTTCCACTGTCGCCGGAGAAAGGTCTAGGGACCACATATGGAAACTGGGGATCAGAATTTTAGGAAAAAGGAAAACTAAGCAGGCTGTCGTTTGATTTCCATAACTTAATATTTTTTCCTCCTCTTTTTGGCTTGATTTTTTTTTTTATTTGGAGAGAGGGGTTGATCGTCCCTGGTTGGTTTATTTTCCTTCATCTCTTAAGGAATGGCTGGTTTTCATGGCAGTCATGGTACCGGCTGATTATTTGGCATTATTTATCATTCTGCCCTTGATTTTTGGGGAGCGCTTGATTCTGCTGGTTTGAATTTGTTCTTTCATTTCCTTCAGCACATCCAGTCCTTCCTATCCTTTTTTTTCTCCACATATTTTGGGCCCTGCCTGTCTGTCTTGCCTGTCTCCCGTCACCCTCTTCCCACAGAATACATGTGTGATTCTTCAGAGATGAGCCTCCATAATTCACTGATCCACTGGGTAACATCAAGGTAGTCAGATCTCATCCTGAATCGTGTCCTCATCCGGTTGGAGGTCTCTGCTTTTTTTTTTTTCTTAGCCTTTTTTGGGGCCATTTTAAAGAAATCAGGCCGCCAACTGTGTTAGTCTTAACCACCCTCCACCCCCACACCCCAGTGTGTCTTCATCCCTGCTCAGTATGAATTAATTCACACTGCGTGCATGCGTGTGCTCGTCCGTGTACAGGTGTGTGAAAGTTTGGCTGTGTGAGCGAGTGTGCATGTGTGTGTGTGTGTGTGTTTGTGCGCGTGTGTGTGAATGACAGTGTAAGCTGTATCTGACGGCCCATGTGGAGAGTCAAGCGCTCCATGACCATCATTCCATACATCACCGTTGAAGCTGTGAGGATTGTATAACACATTTAAAACTGCTTTAGTCAGCTCAGAAAGCCAAATTCAGGCCCGAGACGTCCGGAGAAACAGAGCAAAAATCCTCCATCTTCTCATTATCTCGGCCTTTTTCAGAGTTTGACATTTAGAGGCCTTCCAACTCAACAAAGTAGGCCTACATCCCAGACCAGGTCTCTTGTGGGATCTGCTAGAAGCCTGTGTTTTTAGGTCAACATTTTTTTCCAGAGCAGGGCAACTTACTGCCACTTGAGGACTAGAATTTAGAAACCTCTGTAGCTGAGGGTTCTGTCATCCTCGCCAAAGTCTGTTTGACCCATCTGCTGGGCCAAACAGCCACCCATCCACCCCACAAACCTCCACCCCCCATCTTAATTTTCACCTGTTTGCTGTCCCACCCCAAAACCAACCATACGATTTCCCCCGAGCTCCCCTAACTCCCCCGCCCCCCCAGCGGCCCCCCGCTACCGTCGTCCACCCGACACTGCCCACCCCCCGTTTTCCGAGCTGGCGTGGCGACGCAAACTCACAAATATTTACTTCCTATACATCAAGAGGAAAGGGGGCCCCCCTTTCGTGGAATGCGGCAACATGGGCGTGTTTGACCGCGGAGTTCAGATGCTGCTGACCACGGTAGGGGCCTTCGCCGCCTTCAGCCTTATGACCATCGCCGTGGGGACAGACTACTGGCTGTACTCACGCGGCGTCTGCAAGATCAAGAGCACCAACGAGAACGAGACCAGCAAGAAGAACGAGGAGGTGATGACGCACTCGGGCCTCTGGAGGACCTGCTGCCTGGAAGGTGAGCCGGAGATGCACTGAAGAAGCCATATATACATGCACAGATACACCAACAACACTCAGGCGCACAGGCAGATCGATTCCTCCATGCCCACACACACACACACACACACACACACACACACACACATACACGCACAGTCCTGCATTTGCACTCACATGCCTACACATACGCTCACATGCCCACACTATTCTGTATGTACTCTGCATCCATTTCCACTCAGGAAAACGCTGTCTTTAACCTACACGCACACCTCTGTTCTATCTATCTATCTATCTATCTATCTATCTATCTATCTATCTATCTATCAGGGGTGAAAGAGTACACAAAATTCACGGTTCGGTATGCACCTTGGTTTTAGGGTCATGGTTAGGTATGCTTTCGGTGCAGCAAGAAAAAGACATAGAAAATAACATCACTGTCATTTATGCAGAAAAAAATGAAACATTTAACAGTGACTCATTGTCTTTAATTCTTACTGTAACAGTAAAGATGCTTAAATAAGGACATTTTTTCAATAGGACCTGTCCACAACGGACTGACTAACATGCAGATGTGAAGAGACATCCCAGAGGAAATTTCTGTTTCTCACAATTGTCTTTTCCTCATCTCACAAAAAATAAATTATATTTTGAGCTTACTGAAGTCTCATCTCCCCCCCCCCCCCCCCCCCCCCCGCCTCTCAGGAAAAAAAAGGAGCAAAACTAAAGTAGGGGAAAAAGCAGGAGATGTCTCAGAGGTTTCTCCTTGACGATGGTGTGGAGCTACAAAACTTTAAATTGACCACTGAGACAAATTTAAGGCCTCATTTAAGACGACAGAGTTTTTTGTAAATCTCACTGTTATTTTCAAGATTAGTACATTAAGGCAAAGAACATTTTAATATCATCAGTTGGGCTCAAATTTATTTCGGACTGAGATAAGACAAAGGCTATTTCTCAGGAGCCGAATTTAAGAAGCATCAGAAATTTGTCAAGGCCTCATATTGGTCTTAATATAGGCTCATTTATGTCTAGGAGACGCAGGCTAGACAAAGACGAGATCTTAATTTGAACTTTTCCTTTCCTTTGGGATTGCAGCAGACTATATTTGACTACATGTTTAAATCCTGCATTTACTTATTGCTTTGGTCTGAGTCTGCAGTGAGAGGCTGTCTGAACTCTGTGGGGTGAAGGACTCACCTGTTTTTGTCACGTTCAGCTAATCAACACATTCTGGCGACGGCGTTGTGAATTATGTGTTAAAGTGTTTCCACAGATGAAGCAACAGACTTCAGTTGAACAATGTTGGCAGCAGTGTTGGGGAACTTTCAAAAGCAACTTTAAAACCTTACAAAAGTACTGTCATTTAAAAGTAACAGGTTACACTACAGCTTAATCATTTAGAGTGTATTTGTATTACTAAAAATGAAAAACCCCTTTGCGATTTTCTAGCCCGTGTTGGTTATATTGTCCTGACGGTCTAACGGCAAACTGGCTGAAGGCATCACACAGCTGAAAACAATAAAACATTTCAAAAAGTTTGTCAAAAAGTGAGTTGGAAAGTCGGTTCCTCTGATGAGACTTGCAGGGCTAAAAAGCCCCTCTACAGATGCACCAGTCTGGATGGCGTTGAAGTATTCTCTAGAAGAAAGTTTTGATCATGGGGAATTTGTTCAATACATTCATCTGACACCCGACTTCAGATACTCTGCAATTTTGTTGTCTCCTCGACAGACACTGAAATCGTAAGCTGTGACTTTCCCCTGTCTCAAATGCAAGAACGTCACCCTCAGTCTCCTCCGGCAAGAGGTGCAGGTGGACGTGTGGTAAATCTATCTACTTCAAATATTAGAGGGCTTTTAATCTAAAATTGCAGCTTTCTTCTTCTTCTTTACATTTAGTGAAGTAAAGGAAGACATAAGACTTAACCTTCCATTGAGATGTTGGAGTGAAGGATGCAGCTGCTTCCCAATACACGATTTGGATGAAGCTTCCCAGCATATGGTTTGGTTTGGTTGCTTTCTTGTCCGGGGTTTCGGTTGTCACTGTGCGGTCTGTCATGGCTGGTGTGCAGGCTGGCTTTTTTAATTGTCTCAGCAGAGAGCAGATCGGCTCACTTAGCTTAACTGCCACATCGGACCCCAGAGGACATACATGGGTCAAGCAAGGTATACAGCTGACTCATACAGCCACCAGTCCTGTTATAAGCTTGTAGCTGTAGGAAAAGTATGCAAAACTTTACTTGGTTATCTTCCTGACAGCCGGATGTCTGTATTTAGAGCGATGGACAGACACACTAGAATCCATTTAAGAGTTTTTAAGTTTGTCTTTCTCTTCTCCATACTAGTCTTGAAGTGTTAGTTAATCTGTGCAAGACTGCTGTTGCAAAGGTGGAATGAAATCCAAACTTGAATCAAAGCTTTAGCAGATTGATTCAAAGAAATTGCACTGTTTATTTTACCATACTTTGAGTCCAAATCCCCTCTTTGCTGCATCTTCATTCCTGTGTCTGTGCCAGAGGGATACTCACTGGTGTCAAGTCCCTGCAATGTTGTTAGTATGTTGTTTGTTGAACCAGCGTGTGAGGTTTGGCAAAGAATCTGAATTTTGAGAACTCTGAGAAACAGACTCAGATGAGCCCCGTGTAAAGAAGACGAAGGATTACAGAGACTTAAAACAGTCACATATTTGTATTAGTCAACACTCAAGTTGGGGTCTGGGGTTGTGTTTGGGTTTTTAAACTTGAAATGGTGACTGTAAAGGGATAAGAAGCTGCCACACAGGTTTGTTTGAGAGCTGAGATGGAGAGAAACCTGGTTTAAATGTGGCATAAATTGATTTTGGCCTATAACATATCCCTCAAGACATCATTTAAACATACGGACCGTTACGTGTGTGCGTTCGACAAATGTATGCATGTATGAAGAAAAAGAGAGAATTTTAGCCTCATCCATTCCACCCCTCCTTGCCATCAACCCATTTTTGTTAGGGAACAGAGGATCTTTAGGGCGAGGTAGCAGGTCAACATCTGCCACATACAAGTGGTATAAACCATTTGCAAGACAGGAAGTTTAATTTGAGACACAGCTCAGATGTCTGTGTCAAGTTTTTGAAAGTTTTTGAGTTTATAAGGGCTTAGAATATTAAGATTGATGTATATGATATCCATTCCCATGGTCAGTTATGTCTCAAGTTGTTCTAGCCATTTGTTACACAGATTTGGTGCAGAATTTAACCATTTTTGATCACTCAAGAATTGATAAAAATGGTCAGAAATCCCTCCAAAATCTCAAATAAAGACACCGGACCTTGAGGAGCACCACCAGGAAATTCATGCTTTTGGACACTTCTGTTTTTCTGGAATTAAGAGACCCTGTTATTGCCACACGTCCTCTGAATGAGAGGACTAAACAATCCCTGAGTTTTAAGGCTTGCTGCTTCTCACAAGGAAAGTGATATAAGTGCATACACACACGCTGGAGAGGGTCTCTACACACACACACACACACACACACACACACAGGCGTACACCATGCCTGTGTGATCCAGCTTCATCCTAGATCACATACTGTAATACGCAGCCTCAGGTTTAGGTTATTGACAAGACAATGCTGTATTGTGATCACAGTTTTAGTGCATTTGTTTTATTTCTCCCATGATTCAGGTGGTTGTCTTTTGGTGATTGCTACGGGCAGGCATACAGAGAAAAATCATCTAACTTTGACCTTGATGCCATACATATTTTGAAGTTTCCAGTTTCCAACTTTGTGTTAACATGCGCACTAAAGCTGCTGTCATGTTATGTGGTAGCTTCTGATTGCCATTTTTGGGTTTGTAAAGTGGTAATTATGACGTGGAATGACACACATCGCTGAGTCAAAACTCTTTCTATAGGTTGAGGTTTGTCATAATAAGCACCTACCTATTACTCATGTCCTTTGTGTTGGCGTGTGTGTGTGTGATTGTGCGCACTCATGCATACCCAATGATGGTGTTGACGCCGTGACGTGACGCTCTCTCATTGTGACCTCACATTTGTCTCATTGGTGGAGTCATGCAGCCTGATCCTGTCACACACCTGGTTATCCACTGTCACACAGCCCCACTGTAGCATTAAGATCTATCATGAGATAAACTGACGACCCAAACTGACGAGCTCCTTGCCACAGTTCATGGCACGTATAGCAGAAGTCCTATATATTTATGTAGCAATTTTCATCTGTTCTACATCAGTACTGCAGCTGGTTCTGTTTTTTTAACCTTTTGCAGAAGCAGAGGGGTGTAATTGAACACTAAGCTCTTTACAACATGCTAACTGAATTTCCTGATCTGACATTACAGAAAAAATGTGCAAAAGCTCAAATAAAGCACATGACATTTAAATGTTGTATCAGTAAGAACTAGTGTCAATTTAATGTCAGACCACTCATCCTAAAATGAAACATAACCCCTTAATTCATACAAAAATGTCAATCACGAAAGATTGGAGGTCGAGGTTGAACTCAGAAAACTTGTGCCACAACATCAAATGATAGTTAAACATACTCACCTGTCGTCCAGCTTGACTGCTGCTAGTTTTATACCTCAGTTCCATATTATACTCAGCTAACTTTTAGCTAATGTTGTGTTTGGTTCATAGCAGGCTAGACTGTTCCTGTGTTTGAATCTTTTCAGGTTCACACAGGTGATTTTTCTGCTGCTAACAGGGCAGATATCACAGAAGCCGATGTGCCGATGAAGCTGAAACATTATAATGGGCAGGCAGCTGATTAAATATTAAAACATATGTAATACCGAAGACAAATTTTCTCAGCTTTCCCAAGTACTAAATCTTGCCCTCGTTCCTTTGCTACATCTTTATTCTGCTACTGTGGCTAAATCCATTTTTCATATAAGGCTATCAGGGGTAACACATTGAAACGTATGTGCTTCGTCTCTTTTTCCAGCAAAATCTGCACATAACCCTCAAATGCTCGCTATTATTCAACATTATTTAAACAGGATTATGCAATTTGTTTTACAACATACATTTTCCTTGTTAATAAATCTTGTTTCTATTTGATGCATTTGTGTTAGAAGTCAACCAGACACAACATACTTAGCTTTGCTGTAATCTTATTGTACTATGACTAGTTCTCCTACTTGCCTTGAACAGTACGGCTTGGTTCTATGTTATGCAGGTTGCTGCTGCAGCGTTTTACCAGGACAACCAACAGTTTCCATAAGTTTTACATTTTCATTTATGCTTTTTGAGCTTTGTCAAAGGCTGGCCCCTGGCTACATCTCGAACCTGTTGACCCTTCATAGAGCGAGAAGGTCAGAAACTCGGCTCTTAAGGCCACAACAGTGGATATTCTTTTGTCTAAGTCTAAGGGACTAAGAGAAAGAAAAGACTTACTGTTACATCCCCCAGCCTGCCTAAAACAAGGCTTAGAGCTGCACAAAGTTAGACTTCAAAGTGGTTTAGACAGCTCCACATCAGTGTGTGGCTCAGACTCTCTAGAATGTCCAAGAGGAAATCACGTCTGATGTTTATAGATTATTATGTTTACTCAGTTAAAAACAGTATGCTGTGTAAAGTACACCACACCTACAAGGTTTAGTACAGAGCAAAAGCATTTTTTTTAAATTCTATTTGTAAAACAAGACATACAAATATAAACAAGGTTCAATAAATTATGGATGACCAGAAGACACAGTGGAGGTAATAGCAATAGATTGCAGGAATGTATCTATGTTCCCCGGGTACTAAGTTTCTCAAGTCTTATGTTCCCAGGTTCCCCAGCTCCATATACACACAATTAGTTAGGGGTTAGCATAGAATATAGGACCCAGTAAACATAGCAACCTGGAAACACAGGACTTTAGGAACTTAGGACCCTGGAAACGTTGACACATTCCTGCAACAGACAACAGACTCTTTTAGCCCTGACATGGGAAACACTCTGCTCTATGTTGATCTTTTACCACAGCCGCTGCAAGAGCTTTTCGACATTTTAGCAAGGCTAGTCAGTAATAAACTGCAAGAATAGTAGCCAGCACAGTATCACGGTAACCAATATGAGCCCCTAACTGGTTACTAATGCTAGCTGACTGGGGAAAAAAACAAACCAATCCAGTATGAAACTACTGGGACTGGCACTGAGATGCAGTATTGGGGAGGCTGAAATTTTGAAATGTAATAAGTTACAGATTACTAGCCCTGTAAATGTACTTTAACTATAGAGTAATGTAAGTCATTACATTTGTTTACTTTCTGGTTACATTTCTGTCAAATGTTTCATACTGGGGAATAGAGCTGAAAAGTACTAAAAGTATGAATTTAAACTAGGCAGTTTAAACCTCACAGCTTTATTTTGTGTGACTGATTGTGGTTACATTAACTTACCTGCAGAGCTGCAGAATATCAGAGTGATTTTCTGATTTCAAAAGGAAAATATTGTTGAGACTCCAGCACGGAAAGGTGTGATTGTCCGGTGAAATGGCCACCCGCCTCGACGTGGTCTGCTGGGTTCAATCGTGGCGACTCAAGTTGCCTCGAGCAATGTGCGTCGAACTGATTGACAGATGGGAAGTGGTGCAAGTTAAAACAAGAGAACCAATCAAAAACAACACTCAAAATCTGAGCACATACTGCCCGATGGAGCCTGTCTTGGCATGGAGACAGCTCCTTGTAAGCCATCCTACCCTCGATGGTGCTGCACTCAAATTTGATGCAACAGCCTAATGCTGACCATCATTGTCCAGAAATATGGTGCAAAAAAGGTGCAAAGCATTAAAGTTGTATTCTACTTATTATATAGCTTTGTTAAATACTCAGTTCTGATCGGTCAGTCGCAGCATTCTGTTATTTCTGTATAGAACAGACGATTGATATGGGCACAATTCTGATAATTTACTCTGGAGGAGCAATAAAAATCATTTTTAAATCAATAAAATCATATTTAAATGCATATTTTGTGTAACCATGTAATAAGGGGGATAATGTACGGCGAGCAGGTCAATTTTGCAAAATAAACCCCTTCAAGACCCTTTGCACCTCATGTCAATATCACTTACTAAGCAGAACATATTTGGATGTAACCCCTTTGTAATCACCAACAGAATTGCATTTATTTTGTAATTGAATTACTTACATGTAAATAGTTACATGTCACTATTTACTCCCGAACACTGGCGAGATGCTAGCTACCTGTATACATAACCTGTCCAAAAAAGGCTGGTAGGAAAAAGGCAAGAATTACTGGATTTCAGGCTCCTTTATCAGGTCACTTACGTCGCCCAGAATGAAACATAACTAATGAGTTTTGCTCTTGTTCTGCGCTTCCGTGTTCCTTTCATCCTGCATCATGAACTTTCATTCCTCTCAGTTATCAGCTGGTTTCATTTGAAATTAAACTCAAAAGCCAACAACTGTGTGTGCAACTTGTTTCACATCACTGCTTTTTCAAGCTCTGTCTGAAAACTGCTAATTTGGTGCAGGTGTGATAAAAGCTACCTGTGATCAACCATGTGATCACGTTATGTAATCATATCAGAGACAAGGTCATGAGAGTAATTTTACTGCTGCAAGTTTGGAGCTACTCAGACACTGGTTTGTTGTGAATTTCAGGACAAAATGTGTTTATTTTTTCCAAGACAGAAAACATGAAATCTTGGCAGAGGTTGCAAAATTGTGTCAAATCACCAACACATTTGTCGATGTGAATGCAGCCACGCCAACTCACTCCATGTGATATGCTTATTTTCCCCGCTAAGTGGCTTTACTTTTCACACTCTAAGCTCACTCGGTGTCCTTGGCACTGGAGATTTGAAATGGTTAAGAGCAGAGAGGAATCTGAGAGAGATCCAGCTCACTCTGTGTGCTTCGCCTTCAGAGCTACAGTTGCTTTAGAGCTGCGTGGTGCAGAGAAGAGAAAGGGAGAGGAAGAGAGAAATTGGGAGGTGTTGAGAAAGAGAAAAAAAAGAGGGAGAAAAAAAGAACAAGAGAGAGAAAGAGCAGGCAGCCCTGGTTTTCTGTCACACCCCCTCAGGCATCCTGTGCTATCTTTAACACACAGGCCTACGTTCTATCTAACCTATCTTGCCCTGGCTTTTAACATAATACGTCACAGTGTATGCTTTTATTTTAATGCTCGGGACATGATGTACGTGATTTGCAGATACCGATGACTGACTGACTGTTGTAGCTCTGTCATCGCAGTTAGCATCACATGTTAGCATCAAGATCACACATGACATTTCCACGTTGAGCCTTGAGTTACATATTGCAGATTTGATTATGTTTCTGCCTTCATGCTCAGGCCTCTACACAAATGTGAGTGCGTTTGAGTGTGTGTGTGTGTGTGTGTGTGTGTGTGTGTGTGTGTGTGTGTGTGTGTGAGGCAGGCTGTCTCAGAATTGGAGTGCATTACGGCGATGACATTAATTATGCTAATAGCAATCAGCTCTGTTAGCTTTGCAGTGCTGATCATCAACAGAGCCTTTCCACGCCGCCTCTTTATCTAAAGCTCCGACCAGTGATTTGCCAGGATAGGGATGTAACTAATTACAAGGAATCAGATTACAAAAAAGTAAAACTAAGAAAAAAAAACTGCAGAGCGCCTCTTTATCTAAAGCTGCAGTTCGTGGTTCAGAGGATGGGGAGCACAAATGACATGTAATCTGATTACTCAAGTAAAAATCATATCGCACACTGGTGCTTTATGAGGCTTCATTACTTGATATGATGGGATTGGAAGTGATTATTACGAGCCGATTTATTCAAAATTTCTGTGATAATGTGTGATGTGGGGTCTGTGGGCTGCCAGATAGGAAATAATATTGATGATGGCAATACAGACAAATTAAATGATGATTTTAGGAGATAGTTCTGTTAACACTGTTCAAGTTACTGTCTGCACTTTTACAGACAAATAATTTCTTTTCATGTCGTTCTGTTTTGGAGGGTTCTTGGTCTCTCGGTCACATAATGACCATTGCAGACAACCAATCATGTGCATCCATAGACATATCAGCCAGTAGGGCACATGGGTCTGTGGTCATGTGGCTTCAGGCCAATCATTGGCCTAACAGAGAGGCAAAAGGAGGGTCCAATTAAAGGCATACCATAGTAGTGTAGCCAAGGTGTAGTAACAGGTTTAACAAACTTTTATACAGTGTTATAGAGAGAGTAGCAAGATACATCACAATAGAATGAATGCATCAGAAACAAAAAAATCAAAATATCCATAACAAAGAAAGCACTACAAAACCCCATGAATGAGGGATGTTTAAGAGCCTCTATAAAAACTCATTAGTTGTCCTCATTCAAGCCCTGTAGAAATCTAAAATGCTTTTTTTCTGAAGAAATTGACATTACCACTTCTTTGACTGGTCCTGATGCTGCTTTTCACTTAAGTGTCTGACAACGGGACCAATCATTTATTTATTTTATTTTATTTTATTTTATTTGGCTTCTTTTGTTTTGTTTGAGTAAACAGGCAGGTGTGAAGGGAAAAAAGAAGACTGGAACCTAGAAAGAGTGGATGGTTAAAAACATCAAATACTAATGATTAAAATATTAAAACAATAGTTAAATTTCTCGTGCTCCTCAGTGACACTCAATATCTGTAACGTTACTAAGATAGTTGATAGTCGCAGGAAGCAATGATGATCCGTCAAATTTGCGAAAAAGTTATGGGATTGGCTGAATTTGCGTGAATTGTTGCTATCACAACTTTGCAACTTCCAGGAGGGCCTGATTTTGTAGGACAGCTGGGGATATGACAGGAAAGGGGGAGAGAGGAGGGGAATGACATGCAGCAAAGGGCCGGAGGCGGGAGTCAAACCCACGGCTGCTGCAGAGGACTCACTGCCTCAGAACACGGGGAAAACGTTCTACCAACTGAGCCTCCAGGCCACAGCAACAGTTTTATTGTAAGAAATGCAAACAAGACAGGAGGCCTTGTTTCTGCTCTGAATCTGGTTTTGGAGTTGGAGTTTCAAACTTCAGAACATGTCTCAGAACAGGAATATGATGCATTAATGATACCCACAGTTATAACATAACTGATACTTCCTCAAACTAGCCTGTGAGATTATTCATTATGATCAATTTTATTGCCTCAAGTGGACTCAAGTGTCTCTCTGTGTTCATCCTTCCTTATTCCACAGACTGAAACCACATTTTTTTACTTTGTTGCAAAGCCATTGAGTATTTGATTTGAATAATAATGTTAATAGTTGGTCACTTACCATTTGCACTTATTGCAAATCAGTGACGGGAAAAGTCTTCCCTCCGAACAAAAATGGGAAAGCATATTAATGAACATCTGAACTCCATCACTTCATTCACATTTTGAATTTAATTTCCTATTAAAGAGAAATTTTATTTTATTATCCACAAATTTCCACAGATCACGAGTAACTAGTTTTAGGGAGAACAAAGGTCAAAGCTATCGTCCCTTCATAAAAAATATTAAAAGATGTAACAACGCTCTATTTGTGGTGTGCGATGGAGGAGTGCTGGGTAAGGAAATAAGAGCCATTGTTCTGCCTCTGCACTGAGGCTGGCAAACAGTCAGCATCCAGCAGCGCTCTGTGGGCGTGCTGTTGTTGATACTGTAATAGAAGTGACTGACAGGTCACGGCAGCTGTCAAACCTCAGCCGTCAATGTGCTGCAACCACCCAACTCCTGGAGACTCTTCTTAACAAAGCAACGACAACAACAAAAAACTATTTGAAATTATTTTTAGACTCATAACTTATTCAAATGACGATATCAGTTGGTTTTCTCTGTCATGTAAAGCACACCAACATTTTTCCAGCAAGAGCTGAAAAATTCTGACAATTACAGGCTTCCTCTGTTTTGAAAAAGATGTTGATTTGATTTTAAATCATGATGCAGTAATTATAGTAAGTCAATATTATATTACCTGATACTCAGAAGGTGCAATAATGTAGCAAATAGTGTTTATAAATGATCCAGTGAAAATCATGTTTTAACCCTGTTTACATGTCAATGTGGTGTTTTTCATGTGTTACAAGAAATAAGCAGTAAACTCCCTGTCTGAGCATTTCTTGTTTTGACACTGTAGTGACATCATAAACCAAAGGAACCAATCCTGTCAATCGAGAGGGTGGCGCTGTATCATAAAGCGGCGATGCCCAGCCCAAAGGAGAAACTGGATGTAGCTAGTTACCTTGATCAGCTAGAAAACCAGAGGAGGAGCCAGGTAGGGCTACTTAGGGGTAGAGGTGGGGGTTGGAGGGTGAGGACAGGGTGGGGACTGTTTGCATATTTGAACTTATTTTGCTAAAAATGTAGCAGACATATCAGACACAATTGATCACTTCTTGCAGCGCATTTGTGTGTGTGTGTGTGTGTGTGTGTGTATTTAAAGCATGACTGGAGGTGGACGTTAAACACCAAGATTACTCATTGTTCCAAAAACTACAGTACATGTTTGATTCTACATGGTGTATCACATTTTAATTTTTCATTTTTATTCCTACGTGCTTATTTTTAGGCATGCTAGTGTGGCTAAAATGGATGGCAAATGTTGGTCAGTCAGAAAGCCCACTGCTTTGGTCCAGATTGTCCTGATCACTGAACATTCATGCTCTCCAGAGGATGAATCCTAATGACTTTACCACCATGAGGTTCACATAGGTGATTCTCAGTTAAATGTCTCAGTCACTATAGGATAGACTGCCAAATTTGGATCAGGCATTCAGGATTAACTGTAATCACTCTGGTGGTTTATGTCCAAATACCTGCAAAACTAGCAACATTCACCCCAGCCTCAGCTATACTTTTACTTAATTAGCATGTGTTAGCATGCTAACACATTAAACTACTGGTGAACTTGATAAATTATTATAGATTACATTATTGCAATGCATTGTGACGCATTACATATCTTATTTAACTTAAAAAGAGGTCAACAATGACTCGGTTACACACGTGACACGAGCACCATTCTCCTTGGTGAAAGTCCTGTCTTTGTGTGACGCACCATCCATCCCACCTCCTCCAAGTATAAAAATATTCTCAATATGCTTGTGCATCATTTTATGTAGATTTCCCCAAAGCTGAGCCTGTTATTCTGATAGTTTTAGATAGATTTCTGCAGTTTTAAACACAATAGACACAATGTGCAAAATGTGAGAGCAATACATGAGGCAGGAACATACACACAGGATAAACATCACATTAGGTACCTAAACCTCTGTTTATAAATCACACATACAGTATTAAACTGTGTAAATGTGTGTATTTGTGCCCATAGTATACAAGTGCACACACACACACTGACACACACACAGACTTGTCAGCCTCCTGATAGCCGTGCAGCCATCACACGTCCTCTGGGTCCTCACACTGCTCCATCCAGCAGCTATCGAGTCTGCTCCAGTTGGATTCACTCTGTGTGCCTGTCATCCTGGACGGATGGCCCCGTGTCGGTGGTCCAGCTGTGGAGGCCGGCTCCAGAGATCCGGCATGTCGCGGTCCTTCCATGATGGATCTTGCCTCGGGACAGTCTCTCGTTCCCAGGCACAGACCGGAGCTGCCCTGGGGGCCCCAGCCTTGACAGGTGGAGCTCAGCAGGCTCTAAATGCTGCTATTAATCTCCATCACGGCGGGTTTGAGAGCGAGCGAGGTGTGTGTGACAGGAGATATGTTTCTGGGAATGAGGTGTGAGTGTCTGAGAGTGTGTGCGCTGGGTGTGTATGTGTTTGTAGCAGCATTCAATTTTAGCTTTCATCAGACTCAAAATCATTTTGTTACTGGAGACATCTGAACCCTTTGAACCTTTGAAATGCTCACCACCTTTAATAATTTCCATCTAAGCAGCAGTAGTGGCCTGAACTGACACTGCGTCCTCCATGGCTGGAAAAATCAACCTTTGGACAATGGTCCTTTTAAATTTACAGTTCCTAAGTCAGGGATACTCAGCTTACTTAGCTGAGGGGCCACCTTTGCAAAATGACAAGAGGCCAGTTAATAAGCAAACATTAATAATAACATTATTTGTCACATAAAATGAATAAACCTCAGAAGACCCATAACTCATCTTTCATTAACATTCTTTATTTTAAAATTAAATTACTGAATAACTTTAAACAGACGAATCAGATAATTTACTGCAATCATTCCCAAACTTAAGAATCCCATGGTCCAGTCTGAAATCTGAAAATCTGAAATCTTTAATCACAACTCTGGTCAACACAGAAGACCAATCCTACCTATGACAAGATATAAGATACTTCCCAATCTGATGTAAAACCTGAAGTATAAGCGGTAACTTAAACCCTGTGGCTTTGTTTTATTAATTCTGAGCCCTTTTTGAAGTTCATAAATATTTTAAGGTAATATCCAACTTTCAAAATTGAAATTTTATTTAATTATTTTCCATGACCGCTCAAGGCCCACATGCAAAGGCCTTGGAATCCCTGTTTTACTGGATTTAAAAACTGAAACTGCATTTTAATAGGAAATGCTACAGTTACATTTGAAAGAGTTTATACAACATCAAAAATATCTGGAGCCTCATCCATCATGAGATTCTGGAATGATTCTTAAACATAAACATATAAACATAAACTGTTCCCACAAGACAGAATGAGTAGCATATTTAGGCATATTTAGTATAAAATACACATTTATGGGATCAGAAATATCCTCATTTGTGCGTAACTTCCTCTTCGCCTGCAGAGCTCGCCATCTGATCCTGCTGTACAGTGCACAGCCGGAAAGGCCATCACACAAAGATCAGCCGTCTCACAAACAGCCTCATTTATTCACACAAAACTGGCATATCTGTCCCTCCTTCCGGGGAAAAGCTGGATGAATTAATTTGCTTTCATTGTGGATTAGAAAATGGTCAGAGGGCCACCCAGCACCATACTGGGGGCCAGATTTGGGCCCCGGGGGTTGCAAGTGGAGAACCACAGTCGTAAGCTTCGATAGGTGCATGTTTTTTGTAGATGAGTATGGAGGTTTTCTCATGATAGCTATAAGATTCAGTCTAGTAACAAAATTTGGTTCCCAGAAGGTTTATTTTACAGCTGTGCCCCGGTTTTGCATTTTCATTTTGCACAAAGTTAAAAGAAAATCCTGGTATTTTTAAACCTCGGTCAAAGCCTCAAATCTCTACAACAGAGGTATGGAGTTCAAAGTTTGAATGACCCATAGTCCGAACGAAAATGAATAGACTAAAAATAATCCCTCTAAATCATCTTATCAATTCATAACCTGCTAGAAGTGTGTGGTGGTGTTTGCTGCCTGAGCAGACCCCGCCCTCCGCCCGCGTTCTCTTATTTTATCATGTTTTGCTGCGTTGGGGACATTTCTGGGCTTCAGCCTTGGAGCCCTCAGGGCTTCAGCCTTGGAGCCCTCAGCCAGTAACAGCTCACAGGTTTTGAGGTTGGAGCTCTATAAAAAATGTCCTCTGCTCTCTGTCTGTCTACCTTTGAGTTACAGCACAAACTTTACAAGGGGTGCTTGTATACTTGTGCACATACCTGTGTGTACTTGTACTGACTATATTGTCGGGACGTAAACCTGCTCACACAGTATATGAGCGAGGATTATCTTGTGGCTTGCACACTGTTTCCATGCACACACTTAGACATGCTTATGACATTTGTGTATATTCCATGTGCATATGTTGGTATGCTTGGGTAAATGATTATAGTGCAGCTGTAACATGGCTCTGCTCAGTATCATAATTCTTACCTTAAACATATTCAGAAATTTATTGGGGTGCATTTTTCCATAATGTCTCTTACAGGCTACCCATCATGTTTTTCCTGTTTTAAAATTGGAGGCGTCCCAATGAGTCGTCCAGCTGATTATCAAATCAGATGGTGGAAGCTTTTATTGAAGAAGAGAACTTATATATGTATATCCATCAATATCTATTTTACAACCAGCTTCACAGCTGTGAGATGGCTTTTGCCTGGCCAGCACTTTAGGAAAACCTTTAAAAAAAATGTTTTCCTTGAGAGCAAATGTTAGTGATACTCACGTAATGACAGTTTGTAGTTGTAGTTTGTAGTTCTCATAAATTTCTCATCATCTGCAGCAGTAGTTCTTACAGATGCTGGAAATCCTTTAAAATGAATTTGAATTATAATGTTGTGTTTTTAAGGTTTGAAAAGCGCTTTGATTTTGGATAAAGTGCTCAAAAGTGCTTGAAATTGCAATTGCATTACTTTCACAACAACTGAAATCAGAGAATTTAGATTTTTTTATCTTCTTAAAAGATGACTCAAAATAATTAATTTCTTAATTGATCTTTTCATGATCTTGTCGCTTTTTTAATAATTTATCATAGTTAATAAATTGTTAATTAATGCATTGTTTTCTCAATTAAGTAATTAGTTGTCCACTAAATCTCAGAAAATGCAGAAAAATGTTGGCCAGTCCTGAACTGTCTTCTTTTGGCCACAACACAAAAACATTCAGAGAGGTTCTCTGAGAGGAGTAAAGAAATCAGAAAATATTTTCATTGTTAAAAGCTGAAATTACAGATTTTGGACTTTTTATTTTCTACTGACTAATCGATTATCAAAATGCTGATTAATTTAATTATAGATTAATAACCGATTAATTGATTAATTGATGCCACTCTAATAGAAGTCTGCTTAAAGAGAAATTACACATTTTGAAATTTGAAACTTTAATGTGTTACAGTGAGGTACCGGACTTTTCTACTCTTCTTACTTTTTCTACTTTAGACTTTTTCAAAGCCCTTTGCTGTATCAGCTGTTTTAAATCTGTTTGTAGGTTTGTGGCTATGAGAGGGACATCATTTTGTATTTTCTTTTGAAATATTGGCAAAGAAACTGCAAACATTTTGAGGCCTGACTGTCTTGTGAAGCTTAAAGCATTCTGTTACACACCATAGTATCATGTTTAATCAGTAATTCTGTGTAGTGAATATCAATCTAATTAATTAACAGGTATGATTTTACAAAATATATACATCATATGTATTATCTTTTATCACTCAGTGGTGGTTCAGTCCCTAATGATCTTCTCTTCATTAGTTAATTATTGCAGTCAATCCACCTTTAATACCCAGCAGCTCCTCTCGTCCTCTTTCATGGCGGTGCGGGGTATCTGCGGCCACATGATGCTGCGTAACTATGGCGATGCAGCGCTCTGTTGGCAGCACAAGGCCGCCTGTCAAACAGGCATCACAGCCTCTCAATCAAAGAGACTGTTTACGAGCACTCACACACACCTGGGACTGACACACACTCCACTCTGCACCATGGGAGGGACATCAATCACACACACACACACACACACACACACACACACACACACACACACACACACACACACACACAAACACAAACACACAAGGATACAGAGCACATCTACACGCACACATATGGTTACAGGTGTAGTGGAGACACAAGGACATACAGTTATCACACAACACGTGTTTACAACATGTTTAATATTTTAAAAACCACTTGCTTATAAGCTCAGCCAAAGAATTTCTTAACACAACATGCATCGTGTGATTGTTTATCTCTATGTGTATTATGATCCAGATCCAGATAAAAAATGTATAAGCATGTTCTATTATTGAAACAAAAAAAATCTGAAGATTGTGCTTTCTGGTCGACTGCTGCACTGTGGACTAGAAAGCACTAAACAAAATGCTAGAGGCAGCTCTTCCAAAACACATTTAAGAGAAGGCTGTGATGCTGGTGTATATCATCAGTTTTTGTTGCAGCTATATTTTGTTGTGCACCCTTTCCCTCTACTCTTCCAGAGAGGTGACGTATACTGTATGTGCAGACATATACACAACAATATATGACCAGTATCATGGGTTGCAATGTGATATATAGGAAATAAGTTTCTGCTACACGTTTTTTGCCAATGTTGTGTGCAGCCGTTATGCTGGGCTAGTCAATATGTGTAGAGTAAGTTTGTGGCAAACACTTCATCACAGCGTGTTAGTGATGTTACTGAGCAAATGATATGTGCAGATTTTGCCTGTAAATCAAAGCAAATAAAAAAACAGTCTTAGCAATGGTGTAACTTAAGTTTTTGCTGTGAGAAAATATAGCCTTACTGTGAAATACCTGCTTTTAGAGTGGAGTTTGGTTTAACAGTCTGTGCACTTGAAAGAGCACCAGGAACAGAGGGTATTTCAACGTGAATAATTCACCTAAATTAAGCTGACTTACCTTCTAACAATGAACCTTGTAAACAGCATAAAGTAACGTAGGAAGTTTGGCAGAAACTAACCTGTTTTCTGTTTCTCTCAGCTTGTAGTTAAAGTTCACTTAATAAGCACAAACTGCAATCAAAATAGAGACAACAGCTCCACTTTGCATGGCGTTACCTAATGGCAATCCTAATAAACTAACACACTAATTTAATTTTGAGCTAATATAAAAACAGAAAAATCACCCTTGGGTTAAACCGGTCATTGCCCATTGTGCAAACTTATTTTCAGGCTCCAGTGTGTTTATTTGCAGAATATGGCAGAAATGGAATGTAACATCCATAACTATGTTTGAACAATCTCCTGAAAATAGGAATAGCTGTGTTTGCGTTTTGGCTACTGTAGGTTTTCCTACACGCTTGGAAGGGGAGGGTGAGACAAACTGCAATCTGCAATCTCACTGCTAGATGCCACTAAATCCTACACACTGGTCCTGTCAGGGGTTGTAACCGAGTATATCAAGTTCAGCGTTTTACAGTGCAGGTACAATAAATCACACGCTGTGTTTTAACAGCACTCTCAGTCATCCAGACCATGAGTCCTAACAAAAGAAAACTGGACTTGCTTCTCAATTTTGAATATTTTTTATCAGTTCAAGACAGAAAAGGTCAGTCCTGACTTACTAGTTCTCATTTCACACTGTTAGAGTTTGTGCAGCTGTACCTGGGCTGTGGGTTTCAGAACATAATTCCTGCCGTTCAGATAAATCCAGATACTTTACTTGTTAAAATCTCAACCATGATTTCTGAACAGCTTTCTGTAAATAAATAATGAGTGCTAACTATAATTCTGTTTTATTCAGAGATTAATTTGATTGTTAATAGTAGGGCTAAATTATATCCTGTTTTCATGGCATGGGAACAATTTAATTAGTCAGTATTTTACAGATAAGTAATAGTGTATAATCTTGTGTTCCCAACTGTTTCGTCTCTTAGCGTGAACTTGGAAGAAGTCTTACCAAAGATGTTTTCCTTCTCAGACTGTTTCACTGAAGGAGTTTTAGAGGCCTGCAGATATAAAGTATCCAGTATTACACAGGGGGAGAAAAATGTGTGATTTCCACCATCATAACAGAGTGTCACGTGCTGTGTTTCACAGTGGAGTCCAGTGTTTTATGGTAGTAACAGTATGTCACGTTCTTTGTTTTACAGTATAGTAGGTTGAGTGTGGTGTAGCAGAGAGCTGTTGGCACCTCCACACAGTCTGTTTAACGCCTGGTGGGAGAGGTGCTGACAGGCCGACTGCTCCCTAATCCTACAGACATCGGGAGCCAAAGGGAATGACCAGGGAACTCAGTGTGTGTGTGTGTGTGTGTATGTGTGAGCAATATGCATGTACAGTATGTCTCCTTCTGCAGATAGATATACACACGGGTAATCCCACGGCTGTTGTTTGTGACTGTTGACTGTGATTTTAAAAAACTTTTGTGAAAGGGATAGTTTGAATTTTTTGAAATGGGGTTTTGTGAGGTACTTATTGACAGTCAGTGTATTTGCAACAGTAAATGGCCCTCAGCATGCCCCAGTTTGGAGAAGCAGAGAGGAGTACGAGTATGGAAGCTAAGCAATGCACTGCTGTGCAGGGGTCTGCAATGAAAGGTATTTCAGCCACTTAAAAATGTCCACCTAAAAAAAATCAATGTCAGTTTAAGTGGACACTATATTTAGGATATTTTCACAACTTTACCTTGCCATCAAACAGAGTCTTGCAGCAGGAAACACGGTTATTCAAGCCAAATATCGCTCTTTCCCTACCAGCCAGACTGTTATTGTGTGACTTTGGTGTTTCACAGGGACAGTTCTGATTCACCGAAGTCACACAATAACACAGACAAACTAACAGATCGAGGCGGTGGTAGACCAGCAGCTCCTGTGTTCTTCAAGGTAAAATGACTGATTTTGCCTGTGGAGTTTGGTTGGGGAGGAGATAGCAATATTTGGCTTGTTTTACGGCAGTTTTCCATCATAAAAAAGGCTGTCTAATCACAAGATAAAGCTGTGAAAATATTCTAAATGTTTAAATTGACCGTTTTTAAGTGACTAAAATCTGTTTTGCTGCTGACCTTGTCCATCACTGTAGGTAAGACACTATGAATAAGTACCTCATATAACCCTATTCCTTTAAATACATGTGGAGCTGTTTCAACAGAAAGACCTAGATACTCTATACTCTTAAGACCGAGAAGTACATACTGTACATCAGCCGTGTTTGTGTAAAGGTCTATTGATGTCAGCTACAAGACAGATCAGCCATCAGAGCCTTTGGTCCCACCTACCATCAGTCACAGCAGAGTGACAGATCGACTGAGCTGCTCTCAGAGGGAACGCAGGGCAAAGCTGCTGCTGTAGCTCCATTATGGAGTTTGTCTTAGTAGTAACATATGGTCCGACTGATGGAGTAACAATGCTGTCATCTGTAAGCTACATGAGTCATAAAAACACTGTCATAAACATAGTGTCTGTGTGTGTGTGTGTGTGTGTGTGTGTGTGTGTGTGTGTTCCCAGTCTCACTTGCCTGTATTTGATACATTAGCCCATTGATTACTGATAAGCAGTCAGACAAGCAGCCCCCGACACAGAGCCACACAAACACACGCACATGTTCCAAGACACAAACACACTCATGAACACATGCAACACAAACTACATGTCATTTTGTTCTCACTTACACGCTGTGTGAGTAATGGTAGTAATATGGTAGTAATATCCACTTTCAAAATAAAGGTCTTGGATAAAAATCTACTAACCACCCCTATAAACAAGATTTCCCATAAGCCCCATTAACTTGATCTATGTAATGGTTTGTCACACAGAACCGTCTGAGAGGTTGGCCTTGGGAACTGTTTAGAAATGGGCAGGCACTTTCAAAAAAGTACATGAGATTAATGAATCATATGACTTAATCAAAATCTTGCCGAAACCAGTCAGTACATGTGCAAAAACATCATCATCTTCGATGAAGAAATTTCATCTGATTCTGATATAACCCATGCTAAAACAGCATCTATGCTAACCTCTTTTGGAGCCGCCAGTGGCGGTTTTGAATGAACAGTTGCTCCTCATTGTCGTCACATCTAACCCAACGCCTGTCGCCGCCAGGATTTGCTCACAGGAACTTGATTGGTCCAAACTACCGGGGTTCAGCCACAAGTGCATAACTTGAAGCACCTGGCAAGACAGATTCTCTCATGATTTTGTGAATTAGCTGGCTCACAAGGTAAAAGCCCCGGATCAATTTTATGCGTGTGGACAAAACCAAGTTACGATGACCTAAGTACCTGCATTGCACCCCTTGTAAGTTCTCACTGGAGCTGCAGTTTTTCTTATGCTCACAAAATAATCGTCATTTTTGATTTGTCTTAGAATATGGAAAGTAAATCCCAAAAGCATGCTTTAGTTTTTCAGAGAGACCAGTGAAAGAAATGCTAAATGAGAGATTGCGTTAGTTACAGAGGTTACTGGAGTTTGGCCTGGATGTGACGTCATGACTTCAGCTCTTTATAAATACCCAGAGGAAAGTTTTCTTCTTCACAATCGTCTTTTCTTTGTCTTATGAGAAATAAATGACATTCTTATTTTGAGGATACTGCAGTCTGTCAATCTGTTTCTCTGAAACCCCTCTTCAGACAAAAAAGGAACAAAACAAAAGAAAATCAGGACATCTTTTGCTGACTACATAGGTGCCTCAGTGGTTTCTGCTTGACAACTATATGGAGCAACCAGACTTTAATTTGACCACTGAGACAAATTTAAGATCTCATTTAAGACCACCGAGTTTTCTTTTAGATCTCACTGTTATCTCAAGAGCTGATTATTTAAGACAAATTTAAGATCAGTGCAGCGAGACAAAAAAAAAAAGAACATTTTGGTCTCAGGCTGAGACGAGACAAAGGCGATTTCCCAGGAGCCGAATTTAAGAGGCATGAGAAAGTGGTCAAAGTCTCATATTGGTCTTAAATTTAGCTCATTTGTGCCAAGAAGACACGGGCTAGACAAAGACCAGACCTTATTTTGAACCTTCTTTTCCTCTGATTATACACATACGGTACAACAAATGAACGCACACAACAACTTGCGTCGTCTTTAACGAAAAAAAACTTCTTTTGATATGTTTTACAGCTTGTTTTCTCTCACAGTGTGTGACTGTGTGTTTGTGTCTCACATGTCCCTGTCTCTACTTTTCAATCAAAGAGGTCAGAGTTCAGAGGTCAAAGGTCAGTTCTGTTGTCTTGATGTATCATGTATAAGGACTATCTCTCTCTCACACACACTGTATGAGATTTACCACCTTATTATAATGTAAATCCACCATTCAATAACTATAACCATGAATTATGTTGCATAGGTGTTAACATTTTGTCAAAGACAGAATTTTATAGGCGGCCTGGTAGCTCAGTTGGTAGAGTATTTGCCCCATATACAGAGGGTTTAAGTCCTCTGCAGTGGCTGTGGGTTCAATCCCTTTGCTGCATGCCCTTGCTCTCTTGCTCCCTGTCCTGTCATATCTTCAGCTGTCCTGTCTGAATAAAGGTGTAAAAGCACCCAAAAAAATTTTTTAAAAAGAGGGAATTTTACTCTCAAACAAAAGCAAATAAATCAATTGTTTCAAAACACACAATAGAAACAGGAACAAACAATTAGAAGCGCAAACTGAACTGAAGTTTTTTATTTATATTCATTCATATAGGAAGTTCCCCCAGATATCTCCACACTCAAAACAAACTGTAAGATGATATTTATACTTAGATCGTAGTTGCAGATGCACTATTATGGGCTGCAGTCCAGTACACTGTAAAGTACACCATCTGGCAGACACCAAATATGTAACACTGGGATATTTTACAATGGCGCTTGAGAGTATCAGTGGATGAAATGATGTTGTGGAGTGAGGATGGTGATCTTTTAGGCTGCGGTCACAGCACAGGGTCTTAGGTGCCAGAGGTTATCACAGCTGCTTTGGGACTTCAACTTGACGCTACAGGATGATGCGAAGTTGGTCTGGCACACTTTAAATTTCTGATTGAGATGCATTAAAATGAGATAAAAGGCTAGTGAGTTAGTCTCACTTAGATGAGCAAGACTGAGTAGTTACAGAGTTTAGAACTGCACAGACAGTAGGAACATGCATGATATGAAAAAATATTAACAGAAGGCAAACACTGACGTAATACTTTTTTTCTTCTTCTTCTTTTTCTTCTTCTTCCTCCAGACAAAATTTTCCGGTCTTATTCCTGTCATTAATGTGTAGTGCTGAATAATGTGAGGAAGAAATTCTAATTTGTTTCAAACTTTAAAGGGATAGTGCACCCAAAAATAAGAATTGAGTCATTATCTACTCACCTTCATGCCGATTGAGGCTTATCTTGTTAATCCGCAAAACGCTGCTGGAGCTTCAGTGTTGCAGAATTTCCAAAACAATGTAAGTGAATGGTGACCAGTTTTCACACATAAAAAAACAAAAACAACAAAAACTATAAAATGCCTCCATACTGCTTGTCTGGCAGAATCCCAGATCCTAAATTCCCGACAGACCATTTGCACACCGTCACACCACACACAAAAAGTTCAGGCAGTGTCCATGTGTTAGTGGACGTGGCTCCACACTAAGGATATGCAGTCAAGATTCAGGCTAAAAACATGGTATAAATGACATTTATTTTAGTCAACTTGTCATGTCGGGGCTTTAAGAGACTTGGATTACACCAGATAAGAAGTATGGAGGTCACCTTTCACTTATATCATTTGTGAGATTCTGCAGCACTGTTTTCCTGTGAAACTCCAGCAGTGTTTTGTGGACTAAAAAACTAAATACGACCCTCAATCACTTTTGGGTGAACTATCCCTCTAAGTTTTGTTTCGACAGGATTCTCAGAAAACATCATTATCCTGATGAGGTGTATGTCATGAAACACAGACACTAGATATCTGAGGCCCTTGTTACACCTGACATTAACTTGTCATGGTTGATCACAAATGGAAAGCTTCAAGTATGTCACATAATACCTGGCATGCGTTTCGAGTGTCCACTCGTAATCAGATCTCACTTCCCTGCTCTGTATGCAAATAACATGTAAATCATTTCCATTTGCAAAGACCAAATGTGTGTTTTTTTAACCTGAATTTGATGAATTTACTGTTTATCAAGCATGAATGAGGCAAAAATTAAATTGGAAAAATGATAGATGATGCTGGAGCAGGGTATTTCTGGGGGCCGGACCTCACTGATTACTGTAGCTTCTTCTTGTTGTTTCACATTTTAATATTATACCACTGACGCGCGAATGAGTATGTGCTTCTGCTTAAATGCAGAAGGCATCAATTAGGTGGGCAGTCCTTAAATTTTGCTGGGAACACATTCATATACAAACTGCTAAAAAAGACAGAATGTGGTATGAGTGAACAAATCTCAGTGCGTCCTCAATCTGTCTGGTGAAATTCCATCTGTGCCTAGAGCCGTCCACTTTTGATTGGATCACCCACGATGCATGTTAATGCCAGGTGTAAACAAGACCTAAAGGGATAGTGCATCTAAAAGTGAAAATTCAGTCATTATCTACTCATCCTCGTGCAGATTGAAGGTCAGGTTTAGCTTTTTACTCCACCAAACATTGCAGGAAAAAAAAAACGCGTTGCAGAATCTCCCAACCATTTTAAGTAAATGGTGACCAGTTTTCAAATGTTAAAAAACATTCAGAAAAAAATAATATGCCTCCGTACTGCCCGTCTGGTGTAATCCAAGTCTCCTGAAGCCCCAACATACCATGGTGACCTGAAAGACGTCATTTATACCATGTTTTTAGCCAAAATCGTCACTGTAGCTCCTTAGCATCTTAATTAGCACGCAGCACTCTCACGCAATCTGAACTTGCGCTTCTCTTAAAGCGACAGCATCCTGCAACAACAGGGATGTGCCGCTCTTAATGTGCCAGTGTTATTTCACAGAATGAAACACCGATTGCTATAATAATTTCATTTCAGTCCATTAAATTTAGTCTCTGCACAAAGTCAAACAAAGCCATTACGTGGTCAAATTTGCCTAATCTTCGTGGATTCTTAGATCCGGTGGAAACACTAATGCACTAAGAGTACTTTTAGTACCTGAGATTGTTCTTGGATTTAGCTCCTCAAACTGTTTAAGTCAGAAACTCTAATCATATATGCTGAAGCTTAGTTTCTACAGTTTTTACGATTTCAAGCAGTGACTGGACTTTGTAGTCTACTGAATGAAATTAAGGGTCGAGATGCTCAAGGACACTGCGTTGTTTTTTTGTGGCAATCAGAACCATCCTGTTGCCCTCTCTGTACAGACCTTAATGGTTAAAGGTATAATCTGCAACATTTTTGGAAATAAAACAATATATAGACTCATATGACATAATCCTTTTCAGTCATCACCCTGCCTTCTGCCTGTGTTTTCTTATTTTTTCTCATAATCTTGGCTGTTCTTGGGACTTTTCACCAATCCAAAACCTTGGTATCTGACGTCTTGATGCATTTATGAACAACCCGGACAAATCCAACTGACTCTACCTTTAATGTGACCCTGTGGCTTTAGAAAATTAATTGACATGTTAATTAGAATCTGCACATACCTTGAACATGAAACCACCGGAAAGAATCTTTACCGTGTTGTTACCGCTGAACCTGTGGAAACTCCAGTCACTGTGTGCGCTGAGGATGAAACAAATAGCTCTGTAATCTGGTTGTTGACTGTGCGAGAAGCAGCCAGATGTCTTCATGACACAAAGTGAAACCCAGCGAGGTGTCAGGTTCGATTCATCAGCTTTTTATGGTCAGCAGAATGAGTTTACAGTGACACGCCAGATGTGGCTAACTCACGTTAACGGTAATGGTGCAACATTAAGCAGGCGATGATGAACTCTGGTGTCTGTGTTTTATGACTGGTGGTCTGCAGTAAATCCCCACTGTGTTTATGTACTGTACAGTGTGTGTGTGTGTGCGTGTGTGCGCGGGCTTGTCTATCGGTGGGTGGGTGAAGTTGTATATATGTGCCTGTCAGGATGTGTGTGTACTGGAGTGTGTGTCTGAGAGATTCTGTGCATTAAGGAGTGATTTGGTGCATAGATGCATTAAATATGTTTGTGTGTGTGTGTGGTGTTAAACTTCTGACATAGCGAGGACCATGTTTTAGACCTGGAAAGTGAGGACATTTTGGCCTTTCCTCACTTCTACAAAGGACAGCTTGAAGGTTAGGACTTGAGAGTTCCCTGAAAACCTATTTTTCAAATCAGCCTCTTACTATTATGGAGTCCTACAAGAACTGAAATGTCTGCTAAAATTAGACCAGTTTTCCTTTTTTCACGAGAGACGTCTGTATTTTTGTCTGTGCTCCTCTCCGATCAAGACGTGACAATATTTGAATCAGATTCTGATGACAGTTGGTGGGTTGTTCTGTAACTGTCAATCAAATCTGATCATACCGAAAACAGCACAGTCCTGATGAAGCACATTAGCTGAGTTTCTGAGAGTTCAGCTTGTAGATAATAACTACAGATGTTTTTAACTGAACTTTCAATTTAAAATCGATTATTTAATCATGAATATTTAAAAGAGAACTGTGCCGATTGTTTGCAGGTCTTGGGAATATGACTGCATATGTGAACAAAGACAAAACATTGGTATGAGTAAATGTATTTAATAAAAAATACACTGTTTGTTCAGATTATACTTTTCCCCTCCAACTGAAGCATGCACTTGTTTTGGTCTGAAATGCTGGTAGTACACTGCAACCTCTAGAGGAAGTAACAAATGTATATTTTAAATACGTCAAATGCACAAATACAAGCTTGTGAAGTATTTTCTTACAAATTAGGCTACAACTTATTATTTCTCCCCAACAAAATCCAGATTACAAAATACTCAAATGTTGGGTTCAATTTGGGGTTGAAAACTACAGTTTTGAAATTGAAAATAAATCTGCGTGTGGAGTCAAACAGAAGTGAGCTCTAAAGCCTGCTCTTCATTGCTGCTTGAGGCCAGCAGCTCAGTGCTACATTAGCTGCTACACTTGGCTGCTACGTCAGCTAGCACATCCAAATTTCCTACCCAACTGTCGATGGTCGAGTTGCATTGTGGGCAGTCGACACCAAGTTTTGAAAAGGAAGAAAGACTGTGGAATAAAAAAGATTATCTCTCTGCTTCTGCTGCATCAAGTTTGAGGCTTTTTTGTTTGTTTGTTGTTAAAACCATCTCTTGTGAGTCCAACAGTGTAACAACTTTACAAAACTAAATCACTGCAGTGTTTGTTGTAGAGAAATATAAAAGATTTTAAACCAAGTTTGACAATAGAATTTGGGTTACATTAAAGTAGAAATATGTAATAAATTTACAGTGTGTCATCAGAGATTAAGGAAACAACAATGCCATAGCCAGCGTGTTCCATTCTGGTGTGTTTTTTTTTTGGGGGGGGGTGGGCCACACTTTCACAACTATTCACTTTCCAGAGATCTAAAATTAATGCAGAAAGTCTGCAGAATGAGTTAGTGTCGGTTTATGAGTCGTAAGAAACCATTAATAATCTGAAAGTAGTAAAGGAGGCAGTCAGTGAACTCCAACTTCAGAATGTTTTCAGAGCAGTGGACTTTGGTTTTTAGGATAATAGGCTTTGCTTTGCATCCACAGACAATTTATGGTTATAAACAGTGGATCAGCTAGGACTTATCGTAACATATTGTATAAGTATAATGTCGCGTTCGTGTTGCACTTGCATAGGCTACCTGCTTGAGCTTCGAACCTGAGGAGGTGAAAGCAGAGGGAAAAAACTCGCTTCAACCTTTAATATACCATCTACGGCTTCAACTATTTGGACTGCAGTGCTCATTTTTGAATGCTAGGGAGCTATATATTTCACCTTTATTTCACCCCCCTCTGAACTGCATACTGGAGGTACAATCATGGCGTTCTTGAGAAAGGCTTTTTTTTCCTCTTACAATTTAGATGCTATATAAGCTGTTGTTTATTCACCTCCTTGTTTACCAGCTGTTGTGCAGTTGCAGCTCAGTCTACTCTCGCTGCCTCACCTCTCAGCGGGGTGAAACTCTCAGAGTGTTAACCCCTAAAGAGTAGAGAAGGCAAGTAGGTAGCGATTACTATAATTAGCAGGTGAGTGTTTTCCTGAATTAATCCGTCATATCCTCCAGCCTTTCTGATTTCAGCGCTACAGTCACAGAGCAAAGGTGTACGAGTGGGAAAATGGTATAGAGAAAATTGAGCCTGAAGAGATGAAAACAGACCATTATTCAGATTTTGTAATTTGCATGAATTAGCTTTAGGCATTTCTCTCACAAAACAGCTACCATTGCTTAGCCTTTTGGGCATGTAAAGTGTCTCAGGTGTAGCTTCCAATGGTTTAATCTAAGTTGGTTCCAGCATTGGTTGTCTATAATCACGAGGTAGAACAAATTTCCTCGTGTTTCATCTTTTTAAAATAGTGCAAATAGCCGCTCGTGTGAAGTGAGGTATTCACTGGAAAGATTTTATGACTACAAAGTTGAAACAGTTGACTGTCTGTTGATCACATGCACTTCGGTTCTGCAGTGCTCATCTCCCCTGCAGGACTGAACCGGAGAGTCACAGAGAGACATGCAGTAAGTAGCTGCAGAATGAATCAGTTACTGACACTTTTAAACACTCGCTGATCAATTGCAGCTGCTAAATGACCCAGTAAAAGACTGTGTTTGTGTTGGGCAGGTGGTGTTGTGTGGTGGTGTGTAAACGTAACAATGAGCTGGAGTGTGTAGCTGAAACACTTGCGTGCTCATCCATTATTCTACTGGTAAAGCTGCTTTATATTGTTTTATTCTCATTATCTTATTTTAACAGGTATGTAAGAGTAAAAGAAAACATACCAACATGTATTTACAGTACTCTTTGCCCTCAGGCATTTATCTGCTATGTTACTATGAAGTTAAGTAGAACTTTACTGGGTAAAAAACACCTGGAAAACAAGAATAAAATATTCACTTAACATTCCCCCTGCTATGTTGCTGGGGTGAAAAGACAAATGTAGCGATGCCTGTGTGTTAGTTCAGGCAGTCAACTCGAGCTGCACCACAATCACACCTGACACGCCTCACTCTCTGTAGTGCATACCAAATGCACCCTTCCAATCTGGCGGCCATTGCTGCTTTCCCACCACCACCCCAGCATCCACCCGCAGCCTCCGACAGGCAGTCCAAGATGTTTGTTCGTCATTACTCAATATCTCATGTAAACATAATATGCGAGGAGTGATGAGGTCTGAGCCTAGACGCCAAACTCTATGTTCTGCTGCTGCAATAAACATTCTGAAACGTGAGCTGTCTGACAGAACTAACACTTCTTCCAGACAATATTTGAAACATCAGAAATGTGGGACGTCTCCATCAGGCAGGGTGATGCAAAAATATTGATTCTTGAGCATATAATACAATGCGATATGATGATGCAATGTGATACAGCAGCATACAAAAAAATTAATTTTGCATCATTGGCAGCTTTTTTCAGAAATTAAACAAACAGTACACATGTGACATGTTTGACAAATGCACAAAACACATAAACCAGTTATGACTATACTTGCCAGCCTTGCCAATTTTTTCATTTGCCCTCTCCCTATTTCCTCCCGGGATCACAGTTCTCCTGCATATCTCTCAAATTCTGACAAATTACGACAAACTATATTTTGTGTGATTCCCGCTTCTGAAACCAAACTAATACCGTTGTGTTGTTTCCTTGTATGGAAACACAGTTAAGATAAAGATTTTGATGCGCAAGCTAGATGCAGACTCCTGCAAACAGCTGATGACATGGTTGAGACTGTTTCGAGGGAGCAGGGAAGCTTCTTCCCTTCAGCAGGTACTGTAGCACACGAGTTGAGTCAGAACAAAGCGAAACGATTCAGCAGTTTCCCGAAGCCTCTCAGAGTTTGAGTTCAGGTCAGTGCAGTGACAGCAGCATGTGGACACAAAATGGCCTCCAGCTAGTCGTGCTTGTTTGTTTTTTGGTCGCTGCGCTCAGATGTGCTGACAGACAGGTGACACACGCAGAAACAACTTTATTCAGTGCAGGTTTGCAGTGCATATTTACCTGCGTGTGTGTAAGGAATCAATTTGTTCTGTGCACATAGCGCTAATTTCAACCCTTTTTGTGAATTAAGTGACTGTTAAAACACGTCGTGCCGACAGCCATCTGCTAACTGTACAGTGGAGTGTCACTTCTCTCACAACATCACATGTTTCATTGTGTGTTTTGAAGCTCCAGACTGTTTGCTCTTCTCTCTTTGTAAAGGCTTGAGGACTTGAATATGTAATGTCAGAAAAAAAAAAATAGAACAATCATCAGACTAGACCAGATGCCACAACTTTTCCATAGATTTTGTGTAACTGTACTGTAATTTTCAACTCATTAAAAGGTTTAAAAAAAAAAAACGCTTAAAAAGGCAGAGTCAAAAATGTCTGCACACTGTGAACTTAAAAAACTGCAAAATGTCTTAGAAGAGCAATCTGGTTTTGATGATTGTGGAACCTTTTCTGTAGTTTTTGGATTCTGGTCAGTCACCTCGCTCTCTCATTTTGAGCACATTTTGTCTGACAGCCACAAATTTAGGGAGGAAGTCTGGGTTGATTGATGGGACAAAATCATGTGCAGGAGACAGATGTTTCCTTTCCTTTCCTTTCCAGCAGTTACTTAAATACAAACCATAACGTTTCCTTTACCCTCAATCTAAACCTTCAGTGGCAGTTCAGAAATGGTCCTATGAGTAATTTCTCATTCTGGGGAGGGCATGAAAAAACTTTACTATCCTGCCAGTAAGTGGCTTGGATCAGAAAATGCGCAGTTTTTGAAGGCAATTACAAACATATTTTTCCTTTTGTTTGGAGGAGTTTCAGAGAGAGATGGAAATTTAGCTGTAGTTTTAAAATTTTGGATAATAAGTGGTCAAAAATGTAATTTTATTAACTTTTTTTTGCTGACACTTTTTTCAACATGTCTTAATGCCTAAGGGACAGAACAGGTTGATTGGCAATAAAAATAAAAATTTGTCTTCTTCCCATCATAATTACTATGGCCACTAGAGGTCGTGGCTAAACACACTTAAATATGGGTTGTAATAAGCTGCTTTTACAAACGATTGAATGGCTATTTTTCTGGTGAGGTTGGGTTGACTTTTTTGTGTGAAGCGGTATCCCATTAAAAAAGTTTAAATGTGGATTCCGAGAGAAACTCACTTGCTGCGGTTTGCCCTCGCTGAGGAAGAAGCTGGTGTTTTAATATGCTCCTTGTGATATTAAATGAGAATTATTCAGCTAATTCTCCGCTGCTGTTGAATTAGAAAGTGTTTTGAAGTTGTAGTGGAACACAGCTAAAGGCTGGCCTCTTGGTTTCAAGATATTTATGGAACTAAATAGTTTATGAACTTCAGGAGGGGCAAATATTTTTGTTTTTGTTTTCTAAGCATTTCACCCGCCCTTCTCTCTCTCTTTCCCCCCTCTCTGCCCTCGGTTCCTTCCTGCTTGTTGTGAAACGCTCGGGCGTTTTTGTTGAATATTCACAGATCATTTAGACGGCAGAGGACAGGAGGAGGCAGAGGCAGGAGGAAGAAAAAAAGGGAGAGAGAAGAAGAAGAGGGGAGGGAGAGATGGGGGGATGGGTGGAGGTGATTTGGCGGATCCAAACTCTGCACCCATTGGCTTTTTCTTAAATGAAGGACCAGGGGCGAGAGCTGCAGCGAGGCGCCGCTAGAATACTGGATGCTCCCTCCTCCCCTCCCTCTCCCTTTCAATCCCTCCCACATTCTCAAGGAATCAATAGTCGCAAATTAATCATTCTGCCCAGAGCGCTTTGAGAGAGAGACACAGCGAGAAACAGAAAGAAACAGAGAGAGAGAGAGGGAGAGAGGGAGACAGTGAGATGGTTTGCATAAAGATAGCAAAGCAGCACCAGTGTGCATAATCACACCTTCAGCGCTTTGAGCCTGATTAGATGTTATTCATTGTTGTTTCACTTGTTTGGGGATGAGTAATCATTGTTGTCATGGCGATTGTTGTGGCGCCCCCGTTAGACGCTCTTTATATCATTTCTGGGAGGAAGTATCTCTCGCCTGGTCTGGAAATCCAACAGTCGGAGATTTTAAAGGCACACCTACTCTGGAAATACCGGCTGTGCTCCAAAATATGAAACTGAAACTGAAAAGTTTGTCTCACTGAAAAAAAGAAGGGACAACTTTTTTTTTCTAATACATATGGACTTGTTAGAAAGTAAGAAGACTAAATTTGATAAATGATACAAAATAGGACATTTGTGACAATATTTACACTTGAGTGTGTTCATGATTTTTTGGTACCTCCTATTTTGGCATCAGATTTTAATTTTTTTTAATTAAATATTTGCATTTTTCTAGATATTGATAAATGTTCACTTGTGTTTAGTCATATTTCAAGCAACACAAAATGTTAAAAGGAAAAGGGAAAATACGTGTTCTCAACCTGACTGCTGTAGTGTATTTTTTTTTTTTTTTTTTTTTTGTGGTATAGTTTTTGAAGCAAGAAAACATAATTGTTAATCAACATCTTCATTTTTTTAATCCAAACATGCAGTAAAAGTCATAAGATCTTTTAAATGGATAAATCAATAGATCAGGTCTGTAAATGATAAACCCAAATCCAGTTGGTTGAAACTTTTCTTTTTGACATTTTAAAAAACGTATCATAAGAATCTTTTTTAATAGACACACGTTTGTCTCAGGAGGTCTCATGAGAGCAGGATTGTCTGCTTGGTTTATGTTCCTCTTCTGTTTTTTTTTTGCTGACTCTCAGCGTCTATTTCAAGGCTGATTAATCTATTGATTATTCAATCAATCTTTTAGTCTATAAAATGTCAAAAATAATGACGAATCACATCAATGCCACATCACAATGTTCTGTCACAGACCACAGTGATGTCTTGCTTACTTATTCCGACCAGCAAGCCAAAAGAAAAAGTAAGAAAGAAAAAACAACTGCTTGTTAACCACAATGATTTTAGAATAGGATAAAATGCAAACATGCATTTATTAAATTGCACCCTGGAAATATTAATATGAACTTAAAGCTGCTACAAGCAACTCTGAAGACAGATAATTGATTGTTGAGTTTCATTCCCAGGTTGATTGTTCTTCATAATCGCTTGTAGCGGCTTTAAATTATAAATACAAACTCAAATCAGATTTGCTACTCAGCTGTTAAAAGAGAGGGATTTCCTTGCTCTTACTGAGCGAGGCTGCTCTTTTTCTGTGTGAAGTTTCCTGACATGTTGTTTACGTACCCACATACGTAAAGTAAAAATGTGGGCCTTTATTTAAACTGCACAATTATCATTTGTACTTTGGAACGACCGCTTTCAATATTAATCATCTGCACTTTGCATTTCAGGACATTATGCTCATTTCCTTCGTGTTTGTGACAACAGATTGGGCAAAACTATTTAAAGCAGATTTTCTTTTTAAAGGAAAATGCAAATGATCCGTGTGCTACGGCGTCATTCAGTCGTGGTTGATGCAACTTGTTTCTTTTCTGTCATTTGTCTGGTTCTCATTGTTATACCCATGTAACTCACGTTTGTTGCACTTAAACCTGCAATAGCCGATTTGTTGGCCACTTGGGGACAGTGAGTTTTGAACTCAGCATTGACATAACATCACCTTTTAATTTAAAATGGCAAATGTTAACAAACAACATTTTAATTCATTTTGTGTTTCTGTCCATCCAGTGGGTCTCATGCATGAATGTTTCCTACTTTTCTTTTGTTTGTTCTGAAACAAAGCAGTGGGAGGAGATTAATGAAACCCACCTGTGCAGCCCAGCCAGCAGGACGCAGCGTTCAGGATTCTGTGCATCACACATTATTTTGAATCTTTGAATCTGCCTAAGTAGTCTAATCATCATTTATGTTATTAAATGACTAATTAGTTGTATAACATTTTTCTTCTGTGTTTTAATTAAGCAAATCTTCATAATTATTAATATTTCACAGCACAAAATGCAAGTTGGCTTTTGTGCATACTGGCTTACGAGTGGTCTGGACTCTCTTAAAGACTGTAAGTTGCATCATCTGGACATTCATCAATTTTTTTCTTGCCTAAAAACATCAGAAGTCCAATATTCACTTTCTTCAAGCCCTGTTTTTGGTCACTATCAACACTTGAGGGAAATAGTTGGCACTTCAGCTAAATGCTGCTGTTTTTAGAGCTTTTTCACTGTAAACAGCCGTCTGCTGCAGCCAAAAACTCGGCCGTGTGAGCGGTGAGAGTGAACAAAACAGTGAAGCTGTGGGTCCGACTGCTAAACAACAAGCTGAGACTCACTGTGAAGCTCTGTAAAGCAGAGGGAGATGCAAATTTGGATGATAATTCTCTGAGGGATCAACACGATGAGCAATCGCCTTCACATTGTCTTCACATCATCGTTTGACACATCGATATTATACAAATATTGATTATAAACATATATACCCACACTCTTTTGCCAACCCTGCACCACCTTGTGCTTACACACACCAGCACACACTTACACAGCTTGCGTGACAGTATGTGTTGCTTTCTTTATCCAAGCTGCGAGCATGCGACTGTGACATGACCCCCCCAACCCAAACAACAAGTACTTCTTTAGCCTCGGGACACTTTTCAGTTTCATTATCACTGCAGGAGAGATCGTCTCCGTCCAGAAAACATCTGGGGGAGATTTCAGGGTGAGGCAGAAGTGCTGGGGTGAGGAGGGAGGAAAAAGCGTGGAGGGAGGGAAGGGAAACAAGAGGGAAATGAGGAGAGTTTGAATATTTGTGTGTGTGTGTGTGTGTGTGTGTGTGTGTGTGTGTGTGTGTGTGTGTGTCTGTGTGTAGAGGGAAAGTGAAGAAGTGAAGGAAGGAGTGAGGGGTGGAGAGAGGAGGGGAAATTGGGAGAAAGAGCAGATGGAGAGACGAACAGAATCTGGTGAAGAAGAGAAGGTGAAGGAGTGAAAAGATGAAGAGATGTAGAGGAGAGGAGAAAGAGATGGAGAAGAAGAAGAAGAAGAAGAAGGAGACAGGGACGGGTAGACATGTGCCAAACAACATCTGCGAAGGAGGGAGGAAGAGGAGAGGAAGCTGTGTGTGTGTACGGGAGAAAGCCTTCCAAACAACATCTGTAATGAGAGCAACATCTGTAATGAGAGGAAGGGAGGAGAGGTGAGGCGAGAGGAAGAGAAGATCTTAAACTGAGAGTGAGCTGAGGTGACGACTGACGCCGCCGCGAGTGATTCTTACTCATAGTTGATGTTGTTGACACAGCGAGCAAGTTGAAAAATCCCGACACTGGAAGCCGTTTCCGTGGTCACAACATCAGCTGATAGTGACCAACAGCGCTTTCATCTTGTTTACTCCTTGGCCGATTTGGGAAAAACCTGACTGCAGCTGAGCTTTTTGGGAAACATCATCCATCACCAGCGCGGCTTACGAGCTTTGCTGTTTGTCCAATCTATCACCTTCAGTGCTACAGGCGCTTCAGCTAGCACTGAGCGAGCTTTAAGTCGCCATTGGACAGCAGGATTGTGATGCTCTTTGTGTGAGGGCAGATAAAAGCTGATGATTTTTGTGCTGAATAGTTTCCTTTGTCACATAAATGTGTTTACACATTATCTGTATCAGTATCTGTTCAACCAATCCGTATTCAAACAGAAAATCTGACATGGGCGTGGCTTATACCAGGTTTTTACTAAACTCAGTTTTATGAACTGAACCCCACCACTTTTCTTTACCTGGAGGACAGTGAACAATCAGAAGCTGCAAAAGTAAAAATATAGATTGAAATATTCTGTATTACTCTTAAGAAACTCTTAAGATATCAATAAATATCCTTCAGATGATGCAAGAGAGGCAGAAGGCATCATCTGAAATGTTGTCTGTCGTTCATTCTCTCCTCTCGAATTGCTTATTGGACTGTTAACAATGACCAGCACATTGAAGACGAAGTCTTTGTCTGAACATCCACTGGCTACACTGGAAGTCCTGAAATATCGGCTGTTGCTCCGAGAGGCTAAATAAATAAATTAGCCAGTGGGTTCAGAGATTGTCCATAGTATGACTCAGTGTGTCAGTCCATAGGAGAGATCTAAAAAGGCAAAAAAATGGTCAGAATACACAGAAAACAGCAACGAATGATGAGAGGTGGACAACAGCACAAGCAATAATTGTGGTTGGTATTTATGGCATCATCACACATGCAGATTCTTGTTTTTGCTTCGTGCGAAGTTCAACATTGGTGAACTTTGACTGGCAAAAGGACAGCATGGCAGCTTCGTGCAACCGTGCCCACATACCGAGGAAGCTAATTAGGGGAATCGAGGGACAGGCGTGTAGACAGGTGAGGGTCATGTGACCGGAGAATAAAAGGAAGAGGTGAACTGCTGGATGATGAGGGAACGGCAGGCTCTGAAATGACAGAAAAGATGAGTGGCTGGCAAAATACTAAAAGTAATATTAGGAACCGATGAGAGGCCTCTCTGTCTGTGGACAGTTTCTCAACAGACATGCAAATAATATCTGAGACAAAGTGTGATGCAGTAAACCTGGTGTTCATAATGTTCCATAAATGACGCAGCAGTGACATTTTTGTTGCAGATCTTTTTTACGATACAAGAAAATACTTGGCACACTCCTGCACAAAACTGTGCAGGTCTTTTCATTTAAATGTTGTCAATATTTTTATTTTATATTTTTTTTTCCACATTTCATTGTCTGGTTTCTATTTGTGCTTCTTGACCAGCAGTACTTGCTTTTTGATTGTTTTTTTCTATTGTATTGTTATGCACCCAAAACACCAAGGCAGATTTCTCTTATGTGAGAACCTACTTGGCAATAAACCCGATTCTGTTTCTGATTCTGTTTTTGACTCTGAAGATCTGCCTGCTGCAGCTTGAAAATCAGTTGATGCACAAGAATGATGAGAATAAATCAAAACACTACGATTGTTGGCCGTAAAATCAAAAGAATGAAATGAAAAAGTTGCTAAAATGTTCCATGTTACACATTCGTTTGAGCCATTGTTAGCGCAGTATAAACATATTGCTGCTTTAAGACTGGATTAATTTGTCTTATTTAGATTAAAGTTAGGATTTGGCTTTGACAGAGTTTATAACTAAATTGTGACAAAACCAGTAATTAATTTGCATAAAAAAAACTTTGCATGAGATCAGTCAGAGATGCGTCTACGTGAGAGAAAGTTTTTTTGTGACCGTGGACTGGTGTAAGATTTCCCTCTGACCTGTTCTTGGAGTGTTTATAGGCCACTACACTATCAGCACTGGTTGCTATGGACCTATATGAGCTTTTGCACAGCCGTTGCTATGCAGGGAGAGAGAGAGAGAGAGAGAGAGAGCCAGAGGCCCATGCAGTGGATGAGTCATAGCCCCCCCGGCCCTCCCTCCCCTCACACTCATACCCCCTGCTTTCCTTCCACTGACTCAATGGGACCTCACACACACACACAAACAACCACAGTTGGGCGTATACGTGCATGTGTACGGACACACACACAAACACACGCACACACACATAGCTCCTGGTGGTTTCTTACCAATCCTCTCAGTGGTAGCCAAACCTGTTAACATGTCTCCCCTGTGGAGACCAGCTAATGGCTCATATTCATATGCATGCATGCACACACACACATGCATGTACAAAAACACAGCCACACACACTTGGCCGTGCTTGTAGACACGTCTGTCTAAAGCGCAGCTGCACACATATACTGTATATGCAGTGTATATGTTGTCTGTGCACACACACTGGAATTCAGCCACAAGTGTATGCAAACAGCCACAAAGACACACACAAACATAAATATATTGTAAGTATACACACACACACACACCTCCATCACCACATTCTGCCCTCAGCGGCCACTGCCGAGGTGTTTGAGGGAAGCACTTAACCTCGTGGCTGCTTACTGAAGGACTGGCTGAACTTTGGAGCTCCCAGGTGTGAATGTGTGTAACGGGTTGAACAGCAGCATGACAGCTCGGAAGTGCTCAGTCAGCTCTTCCTTTATAAATTAAGATGAGAGGGTATCTGCATAATTTAAATTACACAAATGAGTGAAGTGGGCTGGATACAGACAGACAGAGAGATAAGATAATGCAAAATAGAAAAAGTGATCAAACTGTTGCAAACCGCATGCACCGTGACAATAAAGTGCTTTATGCTACAGGTTCAGCTATTCTGTTTCATAAAGTTAGAATATTGCAGCATGAATAAAGGAATAATGCCCCCAAAATTACCACTTTTTATCATTTACTTTTCCACTTCAGCCTGGAAATGCCAGACAATGTTCTGTTCTGCATTGCCAAACCAATTCTAAACATGAACTAGCCTGGAATCTCGCAGTTAATTTTTGATTTTCAAGGGGCATTTTTTAGACCAAAATGCACAATTAGATAGATCAGATCATCAAAATCAATCAGTCAGAGTGATGAAAGGTGTGTCGTAGCACTGTTGGTAAATTTAACTCAAGAAATCAAGTTTTCCCATCGTCAGTTTTGGCTGCACCAAGTCAAACTGTGCCGTGCTGTTTTGCATTTCCATCACCAGTTGTAAGTAACAAATTAAATAACAAAATAGCAGGGGACTTCTACTGTGAAGAATTTATAGAAACTTGTATGAAACAGTGTTAAAAGTTAAAACCGGAGCTCATAGTGCACAAAGTTTCTGTTTTTTTGCTGCATTGCCTACCTGTCAGAGTGAGGGAGAAAGAAAAGATGTCTCAAAAACTCACGAGTGAGCACCGTTGTTTTGTATGTTCAATCATTCTGGTCATTTGAGACAGAAGATGAGGATATCCATTGTCTCCTGATAAATTTAAACTCAAAAATCTACTTAGAGTCAGAATCAGGCTGGCAACAGAATACAAATGAAGCTTATTAAGAAAAAAATGAGGCTTAATGTGACATATTTCTGTTGAGTTTTCAGGATGATATCAATTACGAGAGCAGAAAATAAACAAGCAAGAAAACAAATCAGGATGATTCACACATAAAACAAAACTGATGGTGTTAAAATCACCACAAAATAAAAAAAAACAAGATCCAAATGATGTTTGTCATTGTGAAGAATATTAAAAAAAAAATTGGTAAACAGCTTTCTACTGTGATTGGTAGTTGGGAGGATGACACTGAATAAATTACTGGCTTTCAAAATGCATGTTCACTTCATCAAACAGAACAGAAATGCATACATGGGGGAGATACGGAGGGATATTTGGATGTGGGGAGGAAAAGGGGGATGCTAGAAAGATGTGGGGATGGATGGAGTGAGAGAAAAGAGAGAAAGAGCAGACCAGTGTTGCTGCTAGTATCTTGGTTATTTATAGTTTAAATGTCCTGGCTCCTTTTGCCTGAATTCATTGTCTGCCCCTCTCTGTCTCTTTCCTCCTCTCCCCCTCTAGCCTCTCTCTCCCTCTTTCTCTCTGTCTCTCCCTCTCATTTTATCTCCCTCCACCCCCCTCTTTCTCTCCTGTCTCCATTCTTTCCATCTCTCATCTCTCGCGCTGACTTCACCTCCGCCCTCCTCTCCATCTCCATCTCCATCTCCATCGTTCTTTATCTCCCTCCCCTCCCATCCCCTTCATCTCTCTTCTCTTTCATTAGATATTGGGTCAGTGCTCCCTGCACAACTTCCCCCCGCTCCTCCTCACCCCCCCCACCGATGCTGCTCGCTGGTGTGGTGTTTCTTTAGTAATGTTACGCAACGGCCATCGCAGACACACTGTGGGGCATGGGAGGGTGGTAGGAAGGGGAGAGGGGGAGAGCTGGACGGGGGAGAAAGACAGAGGATGAGAGACACGGAGGCAGAGGGATAGAGAGCTTGCTATTCATTGCTCATTGACCCACTATCTTGGTCCCGTCAGTCACATCTCAACCTTCATGAGCTAATGGCTGATTCTGACCCATTTACACGCCAGTTTTCCACCGGAGCGTGAATGCATTTTAATGCGGCGTAATGTGTGACATTATGACCATGACCGGCTTTTTCATTCAACTTTTTAGTCTGCAAATCAATGCAGCTCATTAATATACAAATGATATGATTGTAAGTATGTGTGTGTTTGTGGTGTATAATCAATTCATAATATTCAAATTTTAATTGCAGTGTAGCAGCTATGAGTCACGCTGTACGCTGAGAGTAAGACCGCTGTTTGAATCATTTATTAGATCAATAGGCCAGTGCGTTTAATTTGCATAGGCTTATATATATAAAGCAAAGGAACATTTTCGGATATATGAAGAGGTTTATTCTAACTTTTTTTTTTCTTTATCGTTTGAAAAATGCACAAAAAAGGGACTAATGATGATTCTGTTCTCAGAAAATGATTATGCAAAGATGCAAGGATAACTCAGGACATTGAATTTATTCTCTAAGTGGGGTTAATTAAATGCTAAAAAATATTTTGTGAAGGTGAAGCCGAATATCTCGTTAGCGCAATGGTAATTACACGTTCCTTTAGCCAAAATAAATGCAGAAAATATTCTGTGCAGGGAATAAGATATTGTATTGGATCAAATGGTGACATAATAATAGAAAAGCATTATTATCTGATTTCTGAAAACTCAGAACATCTGTCCACAGACAGATAAGTAAACACCTGTCAAAGTACTCAAAACCACTACAGTAGGTGTCTCCAGGATTATATTTTGCCATGATGACGCACACAGAGTAGTATCTAGTTTTATGTAGTATTAATTTTTTCATACCTTCATACCCTCCTGACATTATACCACATGGTATCACGGCGGTATTTGTGTAAAACGAGTCCACTGACTCTTCTCCGCTGTGCTGTAGTTCTCTCACAACGTTGGCAGAGTTGAATGTCATGGCGACCAGATTCCCACAGCCGAGACACACTCAGGAGCTCTACTTCGGTTTTGAGAGGCTGCAGCTTTCATTCACTGACAAACTCAAACCCACACTGTAGAATTTGCAGTGCCATCGCTGCTCTTTTACTGCTGACTTGACAACTTAACTGCTCACCTTTTCCTCCGCTCAACGGCATTCGCCGTCACTCCCTGCCACCAGAGACGGGTTAGACGGGCCAATTAGTCTGTCTCTCGCATTCCCTCACGCTCGCTTAAGTTGCGTGCTCGCTGCGATACACTACTCTGACCAGTCAGTAGTCTGCAGTGTTTGTTAGCTTACCTTTATCATTCTGGAGTGAATCCAGAATAATCCTAAACACAAGCAATTTTCTTCTTTATGGGTAGTTAGTCCTATAACTTCTCACAGATAACGTGTTTGTCTCCATCTTGCACAAAAAAATCTGTCCGAGACATAGAAGCACCTAGGACAGTACTTAAAACTGCCTTTGTGGCAGTTCCTGCTACAGCAGGGGTCTACAGGACGACATTTTTCCATGATGACACAGACTCACAAGGTGAAAACAATACCACCCACGCTCTGCCACAGGCCTTTATCAAGCAGTACTTTACTCATTGGGACTGAATTTACACATGTTCACAGGTTTCATCACACATCTGCATCTAAAAACCCTTCCTGACCTGTCAACGTTTCCTTGTCTACACAATCTGAGCAGTTTGACTCAGATTAGCTTACTTTTAGCGAGAGCTTTAAGGTCTTTAAATGAGTGTCTGGACACAGTATCGTGATTCAACATGGTCTCCTTTAAGTTATGTTTGTATATTACTACTACAATAGCAAATACATTCTAAAGGAAACATAAGGTCAGCAGGATTTGTGTGTTTTCCTACAAAATCAGTCCCTTCTTCACAAAATATGTTCATAGAAACTTAAATATTTTTTTAAATTATGTTCCTGTTTATTTTATTAACATTTGATCAAAATATTTCCCCAACCTTGAAGTCCTTTCTTGCCTTCAGATTACAACATGGATTTGAACCACCTTGTACTCTGGGGTTATTTCTGATGTTCCCAGGGTCTTATTTCCGCAGCTCTATAGCGCATGATAGGTTGGATTAGGGGTTGGTGTATAAATAACAACCCCACAGGACCCTGAGAACATTAGTAGGGCCCCCCGTCTATCCCCCCCAGCCACATCCCAACTGCACGACTTCAGTCTTATAAATGTAGTACTTAATACACTCAAAAAAATGTTTACAGGGAACCTAATCCAGGCATTAGTAGTATGAAAACAACATTTCCAGGAGACAGGGTTGTTCTCACAGTATGAAGTTACTGTAAATGAGCTGAGTGCCCATTTATATTTTGCACATGTGGACTGTGACTAACACTACTGCGTTTTTTTACGTGTATTTATGCTGCAGATGTACATAGAGTTTATGAAGTCATGCTGTAGAGACAATGCAAAAGACTTTTAATATTTCTGTTGTATTCAACGATTTTTTCATTCATTGTTGCATAGAATGAACTTTAACTTTGCATTAACTATGAAATGTGAGTTTGTGCAAGGCATTCTGACATACCTTGGTAATGTTGTGGGTCAGGGTCATGTGCAGCCTGTTTCAGCTATTGATGAGTTTCTTGTCCCCACCGCCAAAAAGACACAAATGTGATTTTTGGGTTTTATCCTGAATTTCTCAACTGTAGTGGCGCAACCAGGCTCAAAGCTGGACAGAGAAAGGGAGAACAAGCAAGAGTTGTAACTTAAAATAAGGGATTTTTTTTTTTTTGCATGAATAAAAGGAGATTAAAATAAAGGCACACAAAATACAAAAAAAAAATAGTGGAAGCACTCAGTGCCTTTTTCCAAGCTTTGTCTGAGGGGCTTCCACAATCTCAGACTGTGAAAACCCCTGCAGAAGAAATACAGCAAAGTTTGCTAAAAACAGAAACTACTGGGATGTTATTTGGATATCCTTACTGCAATGCATCATGGACATCTGAGTCTGACATCAGTTTTTGGATTCTTAAACACTGCAAAAGTAATTTTTGTTTTTTTGACCTATGAATGAATACTCAGGTTGTGTGGCATTACTCAGTTTCACAGACCGTTATTATTATTTAAATTCAGTAGATTCTAAAGACTTCACACCCACAATATTGTCATGCTGCATAAATATAATGCAAAAGACATCTTAATACTTCTATTTTCCAAAAAACAACAGCTTGGATTTGAGTGTTTCACTCATTACCTTGCAGAAAAATGTTTCCCTTTATTCAAATGCTAAAGGGGGAATTTCACTAAAAACAGTAAAAGATTAAATCTGAAGAAGTGACACCAAAACCGTCTGTGATTTTTGATAAGCTGCCAGTGTAGCGCTACAGTAATATAAATCATTTTAATACTGTAAAATTTGAGCTCGCATCATCCTTTCTGGCTCTGCTGGCCGGCGTGTTGTAACAGAGAGGATTTTTGGGAGGATGTAATGTAGAGCTGCAGAATGAGGGCAGGTAGCTGTTCCACATATAGCTGCCTGGTGTAATTTTATACAGGACCAAACATCTGTTGCCTCATTTATCAATGAGCTTTGCCGGGACGCTTCTCAGCTTTGAGAGCCGCTCACATTTCTTTCGCTTCTGTCACCTCTCTGTCTGTCACATATCCTCTGTCTGCCTCTTTCTTTCTCTTCCTCCTCCCTCTCTACCTCTTTTTAGTACCTCCTTTCCCTCCTTTACCCTCTTTCTCTCCCTCTGCGCCAGATGAACTCATCGGGGTGGGAGGGGGAGGAAAAACATCGCGGAAAGTTTCACTAAACAAAACTAGGATAGAGCAGTGAAGGGACCAGAGGGAGAGCTGAGGGATTTCTCAAAAGGGGGACAGTCTGCTTGTTTGCAGGTGGTTGCTGTTGCTCCCCATTAAAACTCTCTCAGACTTGTTTATTAACTGTCATTGTTTCATCGTTTGACCCTTTTCTGTTCCAGATCCTTTCTGCACATTTCTACATTTAAACGTGTGCACCCATGAGAGGGGACGCAAACGTCTTCCGTAATCAGTGTCTCATTGGCATCATTATCCCTCTTCCTTCCTGCACTCCACTTGTCTTAGTTTAATCTCTTTTTCTCCTTTCATCTCTCTTTCCTAATTGGATGCGAGTACTTTTGTTTGTTTTTTTTACTTTTAGCATCTTGTTGTTAGCCACACTACCAGCGTGGCTTTAGTGATCTCAGCATTGGTTTGTCTGTCCACCACTTTGACGCTGACTGAAATATCTTGGATGGATTTCCCAGAATTCCTTGGTCAGTTCAGTTGCCATCAGTAGAATTACTTGCTGAAGTAAATTGCTGCAGTTCAACCTCAGGGAACTCTGACATGTGAATTTACGCCACAGACCTTTTTCGCAAAACAGCTTCCAGTGAGCGGGTGTGCACAGTCACAGCACCCCGACTCTGTTTGACCTGAATGGGATGGAGCCTTAATTAGTATCATTGGTAGCAGCTGTGTTCGCCCTGCTATTTGTTAATATGGCTGCCATGAAATCGGTCTATTGACCAGCAGCAAAGCGTCTTGACAGTGCTGACCTTTGAGGGAACTGAGAGAACTGGAGAAGACAAAATCATGGTTTAATGCTGCATTCACGTGCCTCTTTGATGGTCCTATTTCCAAGTTGGGAAGTCGTTCTTATGACTTCATTGTGTTCATGAGCTTTTAACCCTCCAGTCCACAGCAGAATTCTGGGACAGCTCTGACTCAAAAACAGAAAGAATGGTTTTCATTTGACAAAACACATTTTCCCCTTTAATCTGATATTAAAATATGCGGAACTTGTAGCTTTTTAGACCAAGTTTGATTCAACAATTCTAAAAACACCAGAGAAAAAACAAATAGCATGAAAACTGCTGTAAATAGTTGTGATGGAATGATGGAAAGTAACTTCAAGTCAATTTCATAATGCATATGATCCAAACATTTCTCTCTGTTTCCTTTCTGGGTCAACATTCAGACTCTGACAACAGACAACAGATCCTTCACTGGATAACGCAGCACTTTCAAAATAAAAGAGAAATTTCCCACACTTTCCCCCACACAATTGCGTTATAAGAACAAGCATCAGTAACGTGGCAGTAGGTTGTGTTTTTAGCAACTTATATGAGAAAAATCATTGAATTTACCTGTAAAAGTTGCAACCTGCTCAGTCATCCCTGACTGACTCTCGCCAGAAAACAGCTTTATCCTGGGCGGTGAGAGTCGAGCAGGACCCGCTGTTTATTGATGCTGATCATGTGATGTGATTTCAAACAAAAAATTCACTACATCTTTGTCATTTCCCATGATGTAAGTTGTGTTTTTGGCAACTTTTATGAGAAAAATCACTGACTTTATATGTGGAAAAGTCACAACCCAGTCAGTCCTCCCTGCCAGCTCTACGTGACGCTTCCCCTGAGACAACAGCGTCTGCCTCAGGCAGTGAGATCTGGGGAAGTCCCAGATCTCAACATTATCATGAATATATTCAGTTATTTTTATTGTTAACAACTTAAAGTATCTACACCACAAAGTTCAGGACCTACAGAACAAATTTTAATACACTGGGGTTGATTTTAAATGGCGGGCCTTCCTCTGTGCTATAGTGAAACAAACTATTCGCCACATTTCCAAGTTGTTTGTCCAACTTAAGTTGGTTTTCACATGAATTTTCCCAAGGAAACCACATGAACACAGGATAATGTAACCCAGATATGTATAAACTGCTATGCAAAAGCAGTATAGTCTAGTTTGCAGTCAGTCATGGGTGTGGATGGTGCAAATACTTTTCATTGAATTAATTGTGCTGGTTTCATGTTAACTGCAAATTTTGTTTCAGCTATTGATGAGTTTCTTGTCCACATCGCTGAAAAAAAAGGCGTTAATGAGGTTTTTGAGTTTGTTTCAGTTATTATCTCTATTTTTGCCAGAATTTCTCAACTGTGGTTGCTCAACTGGGCTCAAGACAGAGAAGAAGCAAAAACCAAAATAAATTTCTTTTATGTATCTAAAATAAAGATAGAGACAGACAAATTATAACAAAACCAAACAGAGTGGAAGCCAGGCAAAAGAGCGGAGTGCAACTAAATTCCCTGAGGGTTTTCACTGTGTCGCAAGTTTCTGACACCATCAGTTTTGCGAGGATGTGTGAATGAATTTCGTTGTGAACAGACATGTAGACTGTGATCCACTTTTCACCGTGTAGTTGTCAGATTCAGTAAAATGCTTTATTTACCGCTGCAGCTGGCGGGTTCAGATTGTTGTACATGTTTTTTTGGGCGGGGGGCTCTTAAATGTGCTCTTAAAAACTCTTAGCCTTGTTTGAGACTAGTGTGCACTCACCAAGTTGTACCACTGTCTTGTCCAGAAAGTGCTACACGCTGGTGACACAGTACAAGTCCTACTTTCGACTGCTGAACTACAGTAGAGCTGCTCTACAGCTCTGTCCCAAAAAACATTTTTTTTCAGCTCTCTGAAATTACATTTATATAAACTATTCAAAAGAGATCTGTGCTTCTAATATGGGGGAATGCATGAAGAGGGATGTCAGCAGCTGTTTGACTGATCTGATGATGGATGCACAGAGAAGGAAAGCATGATGGGAACTTAGCAGCAGCAGTATCAGTGATAGAACTAACATTCCTCTACATTATACATGACACTAGCGCAGATCTAAGAGCTCGTGGTGCAGCGTGGTGCTTCTTACATGTACATTAGCTTGTAAGATTCAGCAGTTTCCCTTTAGCAGATACAAAGGCAGAAAAGGAGCAAACATTGCACTGAGGAGGTTTGCTGGTTGTGTTAAAAAATTGTTTTAAGTCACAGTCCTCTGCCTTGAGCACTTGAAGTACATGCTTTTGTGTATCTGTACTTTCCTTTTTTTTTAGAGAACTTAAATCATGAGAGTCCACGCAGTATAATGACTGTGCATTTCCTCAGACGTGTGCACATTTCACCAGTGTGGTCAGAAGCAAGGTTCGCCATTTGTACACAGGGGTCTTCATTAAAGCAATGCTCTGTCTTTTCAGTATCACCGCTTACCCCGGTAGGTCTGCAAGATAGCATTAAAACAGTCAAGTATTCTTAGGAATATATTGATATAATGCTGCAGCACAGGATTTTACATTCAGTTACATCCAGTCCCACTGGAGGAAGTAGGGGCCCTTTATGTTATAAGATAGATAGTGTATAATCTGGGTAGAAATACTTTTCCAAACCTTAACAAAGTATTTTAGTTGCCTAACCCTAACCATACAATTGTTGACATGCTTTGATGTTCCATAAGTAAATATATTTTGAAATGTTGGTATTGAAATTTCAGAAATGCTTTTATTTAATATAATTTTTAGGTTGTGCTTACTTGTCATGTTCTGTCTGGTGATGGAAGTTCTGAAAAGTTTGTTGCTTGCTCCCTCCAAGTTTACAGGACTTTCAGTGGATTATGTGGATTATGATTTCATCAATGATAGCATCACGACTGTGCAGTCATGAAACTTTACCGGAGTGTAGTTGAGCTAGAAATGAAGGCCGAGTTTGAAGATGGGTGTAGTCAGAGTGAGGGCACTGGCAGTGGAGGGGTAGGAAGTAGGGAAGGGGCCACTGATTGCATCAGTTTAAACCTCTGGTCCACACGTGTTTCAACTCACAGACAACTTTATCTTAGTTTCAATCATTCCCATTCCAAGACAAGGTTAAGTTTCACCTTGCCAGTCTATGTTTTTGTGTGTCGTTATGGCAAAATGTGGTTCTGACAGTTTGCCATGCTGTGGTGGAAACTACCAAAGTGGCAGTTTTGAGTACTTTGACAGGTGTTTCTATCTCTGTGGAGAGATTTTGTCAATGTGGTAGCATCACAACCGTTCAAGATGCAGTCATGAAACTTTGCAGGTGTCGTGGAGAATGAAACATGAAGGCTGAGTTCAAAGATGGTGTGGTCTGACCCACGAGCGCTGACTACCAGGATCGGGAACAGAATTTGTGATCGGCTGTCACTTATTGTATCACCCAGTTCATAGGTCTACAGCTGCTTTTATCTGGATCAAACAGTCATAATGTGCTAATACTAATAACGTTATATCCGTGGTAATAGAAAAAGTAGGCCTACATCTTTGTAAAACTTTTTACTTGTCTTGTAACTGAAAAATGATAGTGTTTATAGAATCAGCCTTTATATTTATTGTCTTTTTCTTTCTGACCTTTTCCACCTTCCTTTTGTTTTTTTCAGTCCTTTATCCATTTAATTTGTATTTTCCTAACCCTTAACCGCTTGACCTCTGATATGGATGGATGAATCCACTTGAAGGGGTGGGGGGACGTAACAACAGTCGCTACTACTCCCTGGTTTCTGCTAGATTGCCAGTTAGATCCTGCTGTCTGCTCATGTAATAACGTAATGACTGCTGAGTATTCACGGGTCGGAACGTCAACACGTTGACAGGTGATACAGCTGGTGTGATTCCAGCATCTCTAATTTGTTTTGAAGACATTTTGCAAACGGTTTGTTGATGCATCTTTAGTTCTTTTCACCAAGTTGGAGATTTCAGAGCTGTCAGACACTCCTGACATTTCTCGAAGGCTCACATGAACATTTTTTTCTTGCTTGTTCACTTGTACCTAAAATATAAATAATATGATGTGAAACTGGCAGCAGTCCATTTACATTTTTGCAAGGACATGGCTAAATAGAGTATACTGTTTGACTTTCAATCATTACGCACAACCTTGTCAAGTTTGGAAGTGAGTGCATGTGTTGGTTTTAGGGTTGTGCTGAATAGTTCAAAGCACCAAAGCTTTGTTCATAAGATTGACATTCAAATTGTAAATCAACATTTAAATGTTGCTCAGCTTTATACATTCCCCGTCTTTTCATTCTGTCTAAATGCTGCACTTCTGCACATTTGCAGATAAAGATAGGATAGAGTAATACTATTTGTATTATACTATCTGTAGAATTAAAGTGGTGATTGCGTAGGATTGTTTCAGACTTGCATGAGCCAACAATTCCAATAACTCCAGAGCATTGTAATGTTCAAAAAACTACATTTACTGAAAAAATATAAATGTACTTTTTACTAAAATTCACAACTTGTTTTTATCTTTACAAAATATTCTGCTTCGATCCATATTTATACGACTGGCTTTTAGTGAACTACTGTGAAAATAAAGCTGATTTAATAAAAAGAGACTAATTTAATCCAATGAATTACTTTACTGAAATTGAGTTATTTTTTTTCTCGGGGGGTGATGTCATAAATATGACAAGAGACATTCAAAGCTTCATTTGAAATCTTCAATAGAAGCTTTTAATCTTGTAAAAAATCACATCCTAATAGGTTTGCACACATTAGAGTGTTTGCCTCACTCATTTGAACACAGAGGGAAATTTTAGCAGAGATAAACTCATTTGGATTGAATGTGTGAACACCTGGTTATGGGATAGTCTCAGACCACCTGGCCTCTTCGCTGCCCTCCGCCACACTGCTCACGTCCTGCCAAATTACAATTAACCAGCCATTTGCGCTGCTGTCACATTAGCCGCTTCTTGTTTTGTGCCACACGACGACACGCTGCTCCATTTCCCCCGTCTTGAAAAATCAAAGACAGGATGGAGGCTTTTTTTTTTCCAGCAGCAGTGAAACCCAGCAGTTTTCTTTCTCCTCTGTCACAACTACACATCAAACTAATTTATGTGTTGTGTGTGCACACACGTGCGTGCCTGCAGACAGGAAAAGTAATTGCTTACTCTAAATTAGTTAGTGCAAGTAGGGTGAGAATCTAATTCCACATTTATTACAATTATCTTTAATAGGTCTCTCTATTGTCGAATGTGTTCTGAAATTGTGCGGAAATGAATTGGGCTGTCCGGGTTCAAAGATTAAAATGAAATACAGCTCACAATGAAGTCGTTTAATGAAGTGAATGCATTTCAGGCGACTGTTCTCAGAGTTTTTATCCTGAAATGCATGAAGAGTTGACTTAGTGTTGATTTTTTGTTTTAATTTTCTTTTCATTCCGCAGCTTTTCAGTGTATAGCCAAATCAGTACACTCGTGCATATAGACACAGTGACACTTAATACTGAAGTGAAGTCAACAAAGAGGTACCAAAACTATTAAAAAAGGAAGGATATGAAGTTTGTGATAATACTCACAACTTTTAGGCTTCATAAAAGAGCCCATATGATCAGTCGTAGGAACAGATTTGTTCTTAAGTGGTTTGTATGAGTGATTTAGGAGAACTTGTCGCATTCACCGAAATTTTGAATTCCCTATTTTTCTACTGTCAGGCATTCAGTCAGGCATATTGGCTGCATCTTCATGTGCAGGTTTATGTAAATTGCTGTCCAGGACTTGGACGGTGGGCCCTGAATTGTGATGTATTATGTCACACATATGTTACACCACAGTTTGTGGTCATTTTGAGACTTGGTTTGTAAAGTTTACAGTAGGGATACTCAACTTTTGCAAATTGACAAGAGGCCAGGAGGCAGTTAATAAACAAAAATTCAAAATGTTTTATATCAACTAAAATTATAATTAAATTTTCTGCTTTTTTTTTTTTGCACTGAAGCCAGCAGGTTTTGACCTCTGATGGCACCTGATATTAGAAACTTTGCATTCACCAACTGTCATTTGTCAAATTAAATTAGTGTTTTAGGATTAGTATGAGGTGGCAAAATAAAGAAAAAAATCATATGTTTTTCTGTGAATTGCCAGTTTTCATTTTTGACCTTTCCACATCTGCTTTTCTTCACTTATCTTTGCCAAGTGACCGATCCAAATGCAGCAGCAGGTCGGCTGTGCGCAGAAATCAGGTGTCACCATAGGTGGAAGTTCATTCACTGTGAGAAAAATAGTATGAATCAGTTCATTTTGAGTCTTAATCAAAAATGGTTGGAAGGCTACCGGCACCATATTGAGGACTGGATTTGGCACAAGTTGAGTGTCCCTGGTTCAGGGGGCAACCCTTCAAAGTTGCTCAGACAGTCCGGGGTTGTCCTAATCCTGTTTCTTTAAAACAGAGTATCTCCACGTATTGAGCCTGGTCTGATATTTCTGTTTATTATATTTCTGTTTATTTTGTCCCACATAGTACAGATGCACAGTGCATACTGTAAAGTGACCTTGTTGTGCTCACAGGATGGTAGCAGTATGTAGAATATTCGCACACCACTTTTACTATAAAAAGTTATCGAAAATAGAGACATGCTTTACATGTATAGATAGATTACACCTCTTGTCCTTTCAGGGATTGCAGGCGTTTTTAAGAAACAACACCCTGCTGTAAAAATAATAGAGGTAAGGTGCAGGTCAGAGTCTATATAAACAACCTTAAATATATCATGTCTTCTAAAAGCAGTCAGGCAGTTCTGCAATGTAATAAATCCATGAAAACTTTATAGGGATTGAGGAGTAAAGGGTTAAAAATATATAACCTTCACCACTGCTTTCCTTTTAAGGGTTCTTGTAGTATTTTCTTTAGTATGAGTGTAAGAGTGGATCTGCTGTGGAAGAGCACTTTCTGAGGATGAGTCAATTAGACTGAAATGTTGTTAAGTGTAGTTGTGTGCATACGCTGTAGTTGTAGGTGAGTCCATGGCTTGACTTGCTCACCAGCCATACAGTGTTTTTCTGAGGTGATTTGGCAAAAATACTTTAAGAGAGAGACACAGAAACTACAGACTGACTGGCTGTTTTCGTATCTATTTCTGCTGTTAGATCCATGCAAATCGAGTAAAAAAAATGTCACAATCCTGTATTTGTGATTAGTTTTATGTCAAGTCCTAAGCTACTCACCAAAGCAGGTAGTAAGAGTGACTGTGTTACCTGTCACTGCCAAATTCTACCCACATTTGGCGGGTGGGCGGGTGCTAATGTCAATACCTGATGCACACCCACTAAATCTAACAGCCAGAACCTAAGGATGTAAAATAAAAATGGTGTTTCCACAATTAAGATGTATAATATCACTGACAAAGATGCAAAACAACCAAATGACGCCACCTGTGTGGTAGGAGGGGAGCATTTTGAAGGGGCGAGTACAGTCCATCAGCTGTGTTTGTTGGATGTTCTAACAGCTTGAGAAAAAAAAAAACTCCTTCCAGCACACCTTTCTGATGTCAGATTAGGGGGGCTGTGTCAACCACTTCTGTATCTTTCTGACAATCCAACTTTCACACCCACTTCACGCTTTGATTGGCCAGGTGTGTGGAGGCGAGAAATGAGCCAGGGTTTGAACTTGTCTCTGTAGCTGAAACTTCTAAACAAGATTTTTAAAAATTAAAATTTCTCACAGCTTTTCATGCGAAGCACTGTGCAACACTGTGAATGTCTTCTAGGAGAGCCTGTCTGATTATTTGTGCCTTTATCCCAGTATTTAAATGCAACAATTGTCTCCCCCATCCACCATTTCATTCGGAACACAAAAAACAGTCAAACATGCTCTCAGCAGGTGTTGGACTATGGAAAAAGTTGCCCTTTGTCTCATGATTTTCTTGAAGAAGATCCCAGATGTCATCTGGGATGAGGAGAGTGTCCAGTTCAGGAACCTCAGAATTGTGTCTCTGCTTTTTGCAGATGACATGGTTCTGTTGGCTTCATCAAGCCATGACCTTCAACACGCATCCCAGTGTCAGGGGTTAGTTGGTGGTTGTCTGCTGGTGACAGTGGATTGGTCCCTTCTGATTGGGCAGCGACTTGCTACCCCAAGTGATAGAGTTAAAGTGTCTTGTTCTTGGACAGGATTGGTACACTGTCAGCAGTAATGCGTGTGTTGCTCTGGACCATCATGGTGAAGGGGGGGCTGAGCCAGAAGGCAAAGCTTTCAAGGTACCAGTCAATCTACACTCCAGCCCTCACCAATGGCTATGACCTTTGCTTGTATCTGAAACTATGAGGTCACAGATACAAGGGGCAGAAATTAGTTTCCCCTGTAAGGTGGCTGGGCTGAGCCTTAGAGATCACGTGAGGAGGTTTTCTTGACATGTCCAACGGGGAGGAGACCTGGGAACTCTTCAGGGTCCATCGGGAGGAGCTAGAAAACCTTGCTGGCAAGCGGGACATCTGGAATGCCCAGCCAAGCCTGCTGCCATTGTGACCCAAGGCCATGGTCCTCTGCTGGAAAATGGTCAATTGCTTCCTCCAGTTGGGGAATGAGTTGCTGCCCCAAGCAAAGGAGTTGAAGTATCTTGGGGTGTTGTTCACGAGTGATACTACCATGAAGTGTGAGAGTGTCAGGCAGATTGGTGAACCCAGTAGTGACTGAAAGAATGAGGTAACAGATACAAGCAGACAAAATTAGTCTCCTTCGTAGGGTGCCAGGGCTCAGCCTTAGAGATGGTTAGGTTTAGGAGCTCAGACATCCGGAGGGAACTCAGAGTAGAGTAGCTGCTCTTTCACATTGAAAGAAACCAGCTGAGGTGGTTCAGGCATCTGATTAGGATTTCTAATGGACGACTTCCTGTAAAGATTTTCCTGGCACGTCCACCTGGGAGGAGGGCCTGGGGTAGATCCAGAACTCGCTGGATGGATTAGATATCCCATCCACCCTGAGAATGCTTCAGCATCCCCCAGGAAGAGCTGCAAAGCATCGCTGGGGAGAGAGTCTGCATTCCAGCACTTAGCCTGCTGCCACTTGCAACCTAACCCTGGATAAGTTCTGATTCAAGTGTACCCTGGCCCTTAGCCATCTGTGCCAAGTCCATAGGTAGAGCTGTTTTCCAGTCTTTTAGAATCATGAATAAGTTGCAGTTCTGGATGTTGATGTTCATTACAGATGGGGAACCTTACCTCACTACAAGGAAACATTTGCAAATGCTTCAAAGGAGGCAGAGAAGTGCATCACTCATGAGAAAACCCTCTCCTGGATGAATTAACATCAACAGATCAAGAAAAGAAAGGAACACATTTTCTGTGCATCACATTTGTAATCAACTGAACTGAGCTGATAGCCATCTTTGCCGTGCAACACGTCTCCTTTGAGGTCTCTGATGTTCATCCACCTTTGCAACTGAGGGATTACTTTAATGGCATTTTAGCATACAGATAGACTGAGTCATAATTAGCATAAAGAATAAAGATGCTACACCAAGTATTTGCATAACACACAGAGCTGGTTCAGAGGAGGGCATTTGTACTTTACATTACATCTCTTATTCTCCCACACACATGCACACACACACACACTTTGCGCAGTGGGTTAGGATGTTAATACTTCATAAAAGGATGTCTGATAGTGTTTCATCACAGTACATTAACTTATCCCTAACAGCCATGAGGTCAGTCGACAAGCAGGCCTCTGATTGGCTTGTGACAGCAGGGGGGGTCACCAGGGGTCTGGTATTATTGGTATAAATCATCTGCGGAGAGTCACAGGGGTCTGTCTTGCTGTGAGGATAAGTGGGTGACGGAGCCGTCCTGACCCCTGAGGTGCAGGTTGGTCTCAGAATAATAGTATCTGTTCCATGTTTAAGCAGGATGTATAATTTAACAGGGGCAATTTGGAAGAGTGACACCTCATTATGACGACTGCAGGGAGGAGGATGGAGGAGATTCTCTGGTGTTTTATACAGAAACGGACACAAAGGTTTTGTTTGTTTCAGTGTGAACAAAAGATTGGTTGATGCCGCTGTAGATTAGAAAACATACAATAGTTTATTTTAATAGGATGGTGGCATGACTTTTATAACAATACAGCTAAGCTGTTGAGTGCAACACCATTGTATGAAGTGTAGAAATAAATTATAGTTTCCTGCACAGATTTGTCTTGTTCAGATCTGTCCTGTACTGTATTTAACTCCCAAATCAACAATGAAACACCTACAGATAATTAGATTAGAAAAGGTTATGAATTAAAGTCTGTTACTCCAAGTGTCTACTCATTAATTTGTTATTCTGAATTAATAAGTGGGTAAGCCAGGAAGACTTTATTTTATATTTTATTTTCTACTTGAGTTTTTGCCTCCACAGCCTTGTAGAGTTTTGTTGTTTGAAAGGGATGAGAGTTTAACATTCAAGCTGCATATATTACTGGGGGAGAGTACCGGTAATGACAAGCTTATGTAGTCACATGACATGACTCACATGACATTACACATGTGGTTTATGTTGTAAAACAGTCACAGTTTAAGCACAAAACCTACTTGGTTTGGGTTAGGTAAAGATTGTGGTTTGAGTTATTGCAATACTTGACAGAAGTGAAGTCACTCGTGCAACAGAGGTGACACGATTGACGTCATGTCCATAATGAAATTTTAAGCAACTCAGAACTTCAGATATCTTATTGTTCCACTCCAGATCCTGCACCTGTTTCAGCATTCATCCACCATATTTCCTCTACATGTGTTATTAGTCGTTACTCAGACTTCTCCAGTCATGTTCACTGTGTCCACAAGGAGGTGGCACCAAACAATTAATGGACATAATCAGTCAGAATAAGCTGCTTGCACTTTTGATCAACACATATATTTTTCTGGTGAGGATAGCAGACAAATTATTGTCATGACTTTGGGAATGATGTCTGGAGGCTACAGCCAAGGAAAACTTGAGTTGGAGCTTGGAATATTAGTAATAATAATAATAATAATGTTTTATATTTGCATAATAACATGTACATATGCAGCATGTGCAAGATGTGATAAGGGTTAAATAAGTAAATCTGTCACACACATGCTACATATCCAAGGTACACAGGTGTTTTCACACTACATTTACTGGCCACTTTATTAGGTACACCTTGCTAGTGGTCATAAAGGGATGGACATGGTCAGCAACAATACATAGGTAGGCTGTGGCATTTAAACGATGCTCAATTGGTATTTAGGGCCCAAAATGTGAAGAAAATATTCCCACAACCAGCAGCCTGAACTGTTGATACAAGGCAGGATGAATCCATGCTTTCATGTTATTTATGCCGATTCTGACTATCTGAATGTCACACCAGACATCAAGACTGATCAGAACAGGCAACATTTTTTCAATCTTCTTAAGTCCAATTTCGGTGAGCCTGTGTCAATTGTAACTTCAGTTTCCTGTTCTTGGCTGACAGGAGTGTCACCTGGTGTGGTCTTCTGTATCTGTTTCAAGGTTCAACGTGTTGTGGATTGAGAGATGGTGTTCTGCATACCTCGGGTGTAACAAGTCGTTATTTGAGTTACTGTTGCCTTTCTATCATCTCAAACCAGTCTTGCCATTCTCCTCTGACCTCTGGCATCAACAAGACATTTTTACCCAGCAAACTGCCGCTCACCGCATATATTCTCTTTTTCAGACCTTTGTCTGTAAACCCTAGAGATGGTTGTGCGTGAAAATCCCAGTAGATCAGCACTTTCTGAGATACTCAGACCAGCCTGTCTGGCACCAACAACAACGCCACGTTCAAAGTCACTCACATCACCTTTCTTCCCCATTCTGATACTCGGTTTGAATTTCAGCTGGTCGTCTTGACCATGTTTACATGGCTAAATGCATTGAGTTGCTGCCATGTGATTAGCTGATTAGATATTTGCGTTAACGAGCACTTGAACAGGTGCACCTAATAAAGTGGCCAGTGAGTGTACTTTGCTTGATTAGACCCCTTCTGTTGATGACATGTTGGTGTGTACACATCGGCATCTTCTTCATATCTCTGCCACCATTACTGTTATTGCAGGGTGGAATATTTATGCAGCATTCCAGGAGGCAAAATGCACACGTGAGCTAACGGACACCACTATACATTTTATTATATGGAATTCAGTAACATTGGCGACATATTTTGGCATCAACTCCATTGCATATTTTCGAGTACGAGGAAATTTTTGAGTTCTGAGTTGTCTTGAACGCTGCATAACTCCATTCAATGTGAAGTTACTTTAATCTGCCTGAGTAATTGACAACACTTGTATGAGTAAGTGTGTGTGCAGGACCTTTAAATGTTAGATAAAAAGGTATTTTTCACAGCAGACGTTTTGACTTGACACAGCACAGGTGTTACTAATAACATTAATGATGGCTCTGTCGCATTTGTCTCCCAATACGTCATGACAGTGTGTCAGTGAGCCAGCATGAACAATAACAGCACCATTTAACTGAAGCAGCTAAATTCAGACAACATTCATTTTATTAGTTAAACCTGTGCTTTTCCTCCTGTAACATGTCTAAATGTCATCTGTGATAATTTATCTCTTTATCTCCGTTTCAGCCTTCCACCCACATTAAGTCTTTCAAACCCAAACAGTGTTTTTTATAAATACCACACGGATTGCTTGAATTAGAAAAAGATGGTCTGATATTTTAGCATAAACAGTTGAAATGCAGCTTTTAAACAACACTGATGTATGACTGTCAACCCTAACGTGCACTGTTTAGTATTCCCACTGTCCATCCATCCATCTTCAACTGTTTATCCGAAATGAGGTCGCAGAGGTAACAGTTCCAGCAGGGGACCCCAGACATCCCTTTCCCCGGCTACATTAACCAGGTCTGACTGGGGGATCCTGAGGCGTTCCCAGGCCAGGGCGGAGATACAATTCCTCCACCTAGTCCTCGGTCTGCCCCATGGCCACCTCCCAGCTAGACGTGCCTGGAACACCTCCCTAGGCAGGCGATCAAGTGGCATCCTTATAAGATGCCTGAACCACCACAACTGGCTCTTTTCTTCGCAATGGAGCAGTGGCTCTCCTCCAAGTCCCTCACTGATGACTTAACTTCTCACCCTATCCCTAAGGGAGATGCCAGCCACCGTCCTGAGGAAACCCATTTCGGCCACTTGTATCCGCAATCTCCTTCTTTCGGTCATGATCCACCCTTCATGACCATAGGTGAGAGAGCTTTGCCTTCTTTGCCTTCTGGCTAAGCTCTCTTTTCGTCACAATGGTGCAGTAAAGCAAACACAATATGCTTCTTCCAGGCAATCTTACACTCCATTGTCCCCTCACTCGAGAACAAGACCCCAAGATACTTGAACTCCCTCACTTGGGGTAAGGACTCATTCCCTACTCGGAGTAGACAATCCACTGGTTTCATACTGAGAACCATGGCCTCAGACTTAAGGTCCTCATCCAGGCTGCTTCACACTCAGATGCAGAACCGATCCAGTGAGTGCTGGAGGTCACAGACTGATAACGCCATCAGTACCACATCATCTGCAAAAAGCAGTTTTGCAATCCTCAGGCCACTGAACTGCAAACCCCCTCTCCCCCATGACTATGCCTTGAGATCCTATCCATGAATATCATGAACAGGATTGGTGATAAGGTGCAGCCCTGACGGAGGCCAACCCTCACCGGGAAAGAGTCCGACTTACTACAGAGGACCCAGACACATTTCCCGCTTTGGGCGTACAGAGATTGGATGGCCTTGAGCAGTGACCCCCTCACCCAATACTCCAGTAGGACTTCCCACAATGTCTCTCGAGGAACCCAGTCATCCGCCTTCTCCAAATCCACAAAACACATGTAGACTGGATGGGCATACTGCGAGGCCCCTGCCAGGATCCTTGCAAGAGTGAGAAGCTAGTCTGCCGTTCCACAACCGGGATGAAACCTGCATTGTTCCTCTTCAATCTGAGGTACAATTATCAGCCTGATCCTCCTTTCCAGCACCTGAGAGTAAACTTTCCCAGGGAGGCTGAATAACATGATGCCTCTATAATTGGCAGACACCCTCTGACTAGTATTAGTTTTGGTACTTATCCACAGCCAGTACATGGCGGTCAGCATGCCTTTCGTTTGTGTTATTGTGTGACTTTGGTGAATCTGAGCTAACCCTTTGAAACACTGAAGTCACACAATAACACAAACAAACTAACTGAGGTAGCAATAGATGAACAACTCCTGTGTTTTGCGAGATAAAATGACTATTTTTGCTATTTTTTTGTCTGGTTGCTTTGAAGAGAATGATATCTGGCTAACTGTATAGAGTCAGATTTCCATTAAAAAAGCCTGTCAGCAAGGTGGTAAAAATACAGTTTTATTCCAGTGTACACTTAAAGTGATATTTTAGATATTTTAGGTGTGCGTCTTTTTAAGTGGCAGTTGCTGCTGACCTTGTCCACAGTAGTACATTGCTTAGCTTTCACCAGTACCTCATGCAACCCCACTTAAAATAATTGAAACTATTAGTGTAGTTAATTCTAAAATAAAGGAGTTGTCACATATCGAACATGAAATATAATGACAACAATGTGGTAAATGCGATAAAGTTCTCCATTGGCATTTCAGTGTTGACAGCAACATGTTGAATGTGTTTACTAGTTGTTACTGATTAAAAATCAATTAAAAATGTTGATGATGATTATGAGTAAATCTCACAAAATTCATCCCATAATCACAAAATCATAACATAGACTGAGGAGTAGTAGGGTGCGTTGATATTTGGTTAATGTGTGCATGTGTATCGAATAACTAGGAGTGTATATAAAATACTCACTGAGACTGATAAATGAATAAAAACAACATGCTGAAATTTCAGTTCCATTTGATGTGTTTTGCTTCGCGGCCATCTGTTAAAGTCAATATCATCAGCGGATCTCAGATGATGACATAATGCTCTGCTCAGGCTGCACAGGTTTCATCCCTGTCGAGACAATAACGTGTGTTCTTGATTTGAATTTGCAGAAAGAATAAAGAAAGAGGGGGAGGAGGAAGAGAGGAGAGGCTGAGCTGCCAGCTCAGTTCAAATGGGAATGTGGTCCTCGGGGTGCACGCACATGTACGCATGTGAGAGACAGATAGAGGGGAGGGGGGGGGGGGGGAGGGAGGCCTGTGTGAGAGAGAGATAGCAGAGGGAAGGAAGGAAGGGAAAATGCAATTCCAGATTACATGTGCTCGTGCTGCAGCGTGGGTGGGCATGTGTTGGAGGGAGTGAGGGAGAGTGTGAAAGAGAGAGGAGAGAGCAGTGATTGAGGAAAGAGAGTGGATGAGATGATGGAGATTCTGCCCGGCAGTGAGTGTGTGTGTGTGTGTGTGCTTGTGTGTGTGAATTGATGTGTTTGACATAATGTGAGATCTTCATGTGGAGATGCCAGCAAATTAAAACTGAAAACCAAACACTGACACAAAGAAGAAATGTTATTATTAAAGTTGAGGGAGAGATGGTACAACTGTGTTTTTACTGTGTCTTCTACTTTGCACATCTCCTAGCAACCACAACAGACACCATTTTGAATGTTTTATAATACCGTGGCAACATGTAAGTTAGATGGTGAGAAAATAGCAGAAATCATGTGAACAGATTCACACAGGGATTTTAAAAAAAAAAAAATAGCGGTTCGAGCAGGTAAGGATGACACAAACTGGCGCAAGACAAAAATCCACAAAAAGTAAAGTACCGAAGCTGCTGAGACGAGTCTTGTAAACTGTGTAGAGAAATTTGGAAGTTGGTGTATTTTGTAAAAGTGTGTCAAACTTCAGCTGAAGTGTGACTCTGTACTGAAACCTGAATGAAGTGCATTATTAATGTTATTTGCTAGCTAATTACACCCAAACTATAATCAGCTCAACAATCAGTTTCGTCACACAAAGCCACAAAGATGTATCCACTTTTATACTTAAAGAAATTTTTTTTTTACTTGATAAGAGATGATGAAAACAGAGAAAAGTGAAGCTTTAGTCGCACTTGATGTTGCTTAGCACATGATATCATCAGGTGAAGATGTTCACTCAGACAGCATCACCAAGTGTGTCACTATAGGGCTGTCATGATAACGGATTTGCAAGTCACAATAACAATATTATCGCGAAATCAATAGGAAGTTTAGTATTAGTATTAATGTTTAATGCCTTTTGATAAGAGGTTTCTGTTTCTCCAAATCTTCAGTCTAAATTACTCCAAACCTCTCCAAACTAAGATTGCAAATTTTATGCATTATCTGCATAACAGAGTAGAATGCTGTGTGCAAACAGTAAAAGGAGAAGTTTACTGTGAATCCTGAAGTTGGAGGTATTTTATTTTGTATATAACTGACTAATAATACACTCTAAGACACATGTCATTCTCATGATATTGAAGCTGAGGTCAGGATTTATTTTCTGAGAGAAAATTAGACTTCTGCTCCTGGCTCTGTTTTCAGGCTTTAGAAAATCTAGCTGTGTCTGGAGACTTTGGGCAATCACAGGTCGATAATATACTTGATTGCTGAGTCTCATTCCAAACACGTCAGTATTTCACGACCAGCGAATGAGACTCAACAGTCAACCATCTTTGAGCCACCAATTCAAAGCGACAGCTACCGTTCTCCGGAATCGGTCACTGCACCTTTAACTGTATTAAATACAGTAACGGTCGGCCACAACCGGGAATATCCTGTTATTTATAGCTGCCATTATCTCAATACAAAGCTAGTAAGACTCATCACTAATGAATCTCCAACTGAACAAGTGATGATGTAATGTTTCTGATAGTGATGAGTCAGTCGTTTAGAAATGCTGAGATCTCATTCATGTCCACCGGAGGTCAAACTACATCACCTGAGAGACTCATCGACACTATTTCTCTGCTCGACTAAAAGCCTCTAGAGCGCATGCAGCGTGATTCAAGTCTGTTTAACTTTGTAGCTTCCCTCACATTTGCACAACAAATACTTACAGTAAGTACCTGAGACAAGAGAGGATGTGAACGTGAGGCTGTTTTCCTCCTCAAACGCACCGCGCCGTTGCTCCTCACAGTCCTCTCTCAGGTACGGAACAGAATTTCAACACACGGCTCCGCACAGTTCACGCCGAAATTATAAAAATGATGAAAGCGTTTTGCTGAAAGGTTTTTCCGAGCCGCTTCCTGGTGAAATATCTTTAATGTATCTATCAAAGTGTGCCTGATGAAAAACACTTTGTTCGCCCGAGTGTTTGCTGAGGTGTATTAAAGATATGTAAATATGAAACAGGCTTGTGGTGGTTGAGTTCTGTCATCATTTCTCTTTTCACTTTTATCTGTCGAGCTTTGGTGTAAAATTGTTCTTTTTTTCTCTTTCTCTCTGTGGTCATGATGAAAATGCAAAATATCTGAAAACTTAGCCGTGAGTGCTCTCGCCGCGGTGACTGAGAAAGACAGCCAGCGAGGCTCTCGACAATAGGGCTGATGCCACCGTATATGAGTGTGTGTGTGTGTGTGAGTGTGAGTGTGAGACATATTGTGCGAGTGTGTGTGTGTAACCGATGCCCATTTGAAAGCCGGGCGCAAGTCTTTCGTCCTTCAATCGCCAATTAACAAGGGCCCATTTAATTGCAGTGGTTTGGGAGGGCATACAATTACCACTGGAGCTGAACCAAGCTAAACACACACACACACACACACACACACACACGCACACACACACACGCACACACACAATTCTTCTTAATGAGCGGCACTATCAGCTCTCCTTTCTTCCTCTCTTTCATTTGCATTTCTCTTCTCCTGCCTCCTCCTCACCCTCCCGCCCGTACTGTCGAGGCGTTTAGATTAAACTCCTCCTGTCTCCTTCCTCCTCTGTCTGTCACTTTCTGTCCTGTGATGTGTCTCCTTCAAAGCTGTTGACAAACCTCTCCTTCCTCTCCTTGTTTCCTTTGTCTCAAATGTTGCATTTAATCCTCTTCTCCTCTTTCCTTTTTAGTCCCCCCCCCCTTTTTCCTCCACTCCTTTCTCTCGTCCTTCTACATCTCTTCCTCCTTTATTTCATCTGTCATCATCTTAATTTTTACTGCAGTGAAAGTGATGAGAACACAGACATTTAAGTAGGCGAAGAATCGTGAGAAGCACATACACATTTACATATACATTATTGTTTTTTTCAAACTTTAATGTCTCCTGTCATATCAATTAATTTAACTGCTCTGACTGTATTCTTAACTCTTCTCTTTTGTCTTTATTTTTCTCTCAAACAGGTTCCTTTAAAGGCATGTGTAAGCAGATAGATCACTTCCCTGAGGATGCTGACTACGAGGCGGATGCTTCAGAGTATTTCCTACGTGAGTCCTTCCTCACATCCACCCATCTATAAAACCAATCACAATGTTTGTTTACAATAACATCTAAACCCCAATTTAATGGCAGCAACATATTGAATGTTTTCTTTTTTGTGATGTTATTTAAGTGTATACATCCTGATTAACACTTTCACCTTTATTACAAAAAAAAAGCATACTTAATGTTAATTTAATTAAGTATATTTTAGATAGTAAGTACACTATTATCAATGCACTAATAGTATACTTGTAAGTGTACTACTCTAATACTTGTTGGGACTAAATTGGCCCACATTTGAGTGTATAAAAGTATACTTTAAGTATAAGAGTAGTAAACTTTAGGTGCTCAAATAGTTCACACCTAAGTTTTATTTGGTACAGTAACTAAACTTGAACTATACTATGAGTGAACTTTTACTAGTTAAATACTTCTAGTTTATTTTCTAGTTTATGAAAATGTGATATACTGCAAATAAACTTACATATACTTTACTAGTTATGTTATAGTAGTCCACTTTCTAGCTTATGAACGTATACTTTAAGTGTGAGAGTAGTAAACTTTGAGTATACAACTACTTTACATCCAAGTTTTATTTTGTACTGTACAAACTTTTAGGTATACTGCTATTTCACAAGTTTTTGTACTGCAAGTATACGTGTATAGTCATGTTTGCTGTAAGTGAAGTTAACATGATACCTACAGTTTACTACTTATATATTATTGTCACACTTTAAAGTATACTATTTGTATATTATTTTTTAATACTTGAAATAAACCTTTAACTGTACTTTAAGCAGATTTGAAGTTAAGTCATACCTGTTGGGGCACAGAGTTCACTCAGAACTAGCAGTAAGGCTGTATTCAGTGGTTGCAGTGATAAGTGCAGTGGCGTGTTGTTTATATGTACTTTAAAGATAACCACTGGGACACAGTCGGAAAATACAAAAAAACAGAAGCAGTCTGAATAAGAGTCTGGAGCTCAAAATGTCACACAAATAAATTCTTTAAATAGGATCCCTTTAGTGTACAGATCTCTCCTTCTCTGTTTAGGTATTTTTATGATCCAGCACCCATCCCACTGGGATTATCGATGTGCGTGTCTCTTCATTTTTTCACACAATCAGAAAATAACATTTTATTTCTCTGACTCACCTGCTGATTCCCTCTCTCATTTGATCTCTACCTTGTTCAACCACTTCTCTCTCTCTCTCGAATGGACACACACCACAGGAAGCTTCTTGGTGTTGGTCAAGCCATATGTTAAAGCTGGTTTCATGAAATAAAACAAGCAAGGACACAACTGAGGGAGTATCATCATTTAGTCCATGAACCCTGTCTAGATGGCATCCACTATTTCAGGCTGAATTTGTTATTTAGATGTGATGATTAGGTGGTTATCAAAGACGTCAGCAAAGCACCAAAGTACATAAAGATCAGATGTGTTTAAAGATATATATCTTTAAATGTATCCTGTTTTCTACCCGGAAGTGACTGTTGTTGTTGTTAGTGTGACGTCACTGTGATTCTGTTTATCCACAGAATATATTGCGTTTTCATCTATTTTTGCATTTAGTATTTCTTGTTCTTATGATGATTAATTTCTGGTTTCTTTTACTTCACGACTACCTTCTATTTCTTCTCAAAACTCCTCCTTTCAACAACCCTATCAAAATACTGAGATTAATCATACAGTGCAACATACTTGCAGTGCCTCTACAAAGTTGCTGTGTGAACTTTTTCAGCGTTTTTAAGCATCTTATAGTTTACCTGAACTGCACTGACTGCACAAAGCATAATTAAATCTGAAATTATGATCACAGTTTTTCTGTGGGACCACTTGGCACACATAGCACTGAATAGAACGATACTTGTTGTAATTGGCTGTGAGCAAAACCATAGAAATAGTCATTTCTTTCTGAATCTGGACACAAAAAGTTTTGACGCTCGTTGGCACCGGGTTGTTTCTGTTGGTACCAGAAAGGGACCAATGCCACCAGCAAATTTAAACCGTTAGAGTTTCATGTGAGAAGGAAAGAGAGAGAAGGTTAGATTAGGAGAAACCAGTGAGGAAAGAAGGAAGACAGAAGGGATATGATGAGTTGGAAGAGAGCCGGTGAAGACAAAGATTGAAGATGAGAAACTAAAGAGAGCGGTGTAAAGGTGGAGGTCCTTAAAAGAGGAGGAGGTCAGTGGTGTGAAAGAGCGATGCAGTCCTAGAGGAGACAAATTGCGGGAGGTGAAAGAGGACAGGAGGACGAGGTGGCAGGAGGAGGCAAAAGACAAGGAGAAGGGAAGGTGAAGGAGGTGAAGGACAAGGAGTAGGGTACCAGTGCAGTGCTGTTGCTCTCCCAGCGGCTTGCCAATTAGGACACTTTCTTCTATAAATACTCCAGGCTCCGCTATGTGGGTCACACCTCTCCCTCTCCTCCTTCCTTCCATCCATCCCTTGCCTCCTCCCTCTTGCTTTCCATCCATCTGCCTGTCCATCTCCACCGAGGCCTGCACGCCTGTCTGACAGCTGGTGGATTCCGTGGGGTGGAGCGAGGGGATGATGGGGAACAGGACAGAGAGGGAACTGGAATCAGTGTTGGAATCCACTTGAAGGAAGTTTTAGAAAGTTTTCAGCAAGTTTGGTTTGAAAAGAATGCACCAGAGCTTATAAAATATTTTGTGTGACAGTTTGTTTCAACAATTTACAATAAATGATGACCGGCAGTAGTCTTCTGGTTCAAGGTTCTATGAGATTTTCACCTTCTAGACTTCAGCAGAATTCAAGTGTTGCTGCAGTTCACTTAAATGAGAATTTCTCCTACTCAACCCAAACAAACAGCTTCTGCTCAAAAGCAGAAAGAAATTGACAATTACAAGTAGTTTTCATTTGATGCCGAATGTGTGGAATCTGCAGCTTTTTAGACCAAGTTTGACTCAACATATTTCTAAAAACACCAGACTAAAAAAGCAAGTAGCACTGAAACTGCTGTAAATAGCTGTGATGGCACGAATCTCGGTCTGCCTATAAAAGAAGAGAAAGTAACTTCAGGTCAATTGTGTAACAAATATGATCCACAACATTTCTCTCTGTTTCCTTTCTGAGTCAACATTCAGAGTCTGACTACAACAGATCCTTCACTGGATAATGCTGCGCTTTCAAAATAAAAGAGGAATGTCCCACACTTTACCCCACACAACTACGTTATAAGAACAAACATCAGTAACGTGGGTTGGGAGTGTTTTTGGCAACTTATATGAGAAAAATCGCTGAATTTATACATGGAAAAATGGCCTAGTGAGTCCTCCAACTCTTTGTTGCACTTCACCCCAGAAAAGCTCTTCCATCTTGGGCAGCGAGAGCTGAGTAGGTCCCGCTGTTTACAGATGGGGATTATGTGACTTGTCATTTTTCAAGATGGTGTTGTAGGTAGTGTTTTTGGCAACTTATATGAGAAAAATCACGGAATTTATATGTGGAAAAGTTGGTTGCTTGCCCTCAGACAACAGCATCTGCCTCAGGCAGTGAAGAGGAGGGGAGGTCCCAGTGTTCAATGGAGGAAAAAAAACAGAGATTACAATGTTATAATGAATATATCCTCTTCTGGTTATTGATGACAACTTAAAGTATCTACACCACAAAGCTCAGGATGCTTTTTCATATTTTAATATTTTAATACACTGGGGGTGATTTTTAAAATGCACTCTAGTGAAATACAGGTGCTCTGGGCAGGTGAGGTGTGACTCCACTGGCAACACAGTGACAGCCGCCTGGTTGTGTTTAGAAAGGAACCCGGAACCATGATCTTTCTCTAACCATAACCATTTTTTCTTTTTTGTCTCTAAACCGAGTAAACAGAGCTTTTATCTTGACATGGCAGCTGCAAATCAAAAGAGGGAAGTGAAAGAATCTATCCTACAAAAATATGATAGACCTGCAAGTTGAGACCCAACGACTCTATCAGGTCATCAGTGGTCATAGTTTCACAATTTGACCAGAAGTATTAAAAACTGCACTTGCTTTCATGACAGCTGATTATCAGAGCAACACTGTTTCAAATAAACACTACTATTATCACTCTATTTTTCAATCCACATTTTTTTGTTACTGCCACCCTTAAATGATAAATGCAAATTTTGTCTGGTGAATGATGAATATAAGGTGAGGACAATGATGAAACAAAGTTCTGTCGTAACTGTTTTAATTAAATTGGCTTTAAATTAATCAAACGGCTTGTTAATTTATTATTCCATTTTTCATTTCACATCCATTTTTCCATTCCATTCAATTGACATGCATTTTCAGCACCTCCATTTTTAGGAATTAATTTGAGTTATTTCCATTCATGTACCCTTATATGAACCACAGAGTTGTCATGTAATAAAACAGAATTATTTTGCACAGTGTGCACAATGAAGACAAACACAAATCTCAGGAGAATTTCATAAATCTTGAGTTCCCTTCTAGCCGTGTCTAGAAGGGAAGAGAATAATCTTTCTCATATTACAGCTAAAGAGTACACAAAATTATGTTTATGGAAATATTTTAATCATAAAATAGACAATGTAGTAGCAGAATCTTGATCCATGTTTGATCAATTCTGTCCAGTTTGACAGTTTTATAAAATGAACATCGTGGTGTTTAGAGGAAGACATGAAACCAAGTGGATAAACTTGTTAGGAAACTGTTTACAGAAGTCAGAAGTGAGAAGTAGGGTCATTTTCTCATTCAATCATTCAACCATTAGGAAGAATGCAGGTTTGCTTCACTTCTCAGACCTCGAAGCTCTGTTCACTTCTTCTTCTACTGTCTATGGCAGCTCCGCTGTAGAGGACAGTATTTACTGTATGCAGCCAATCGGGCGAATATGAAAGCACCAGCCATCCCAAAAACATTCCTCTTCAGATAAATAAACCCCGACAGAGATAAGTCATCAATCAGCTGGTGCGCTGGTATCCTTTACACCCTTGTGGCCACTGAAAACAGCATTCTCCAGTTTTGGAGTGGAAGACAGGAGTTCCCATTCATTTTGAATTTACTGTGTTTTGTCCAGATGAACCACTCATCCAGCATTCCTCTCTTTCATTCCCGCTGTGCGTTGCCACGGCAACCGTTTGAAATATCCGCGCACTTATGTGTTTGCATATGAAGCTCTGTGTGAGGTACACTCAAACTCGGGACAACGAGCACAAACCATCAAGGGCTGGACAAACCACACACACTGTAAAGATTGTTTACACAAACCTGCAGAAATTATTTCAGTCTTTCAGTCAGGAAGGAGCATAAAATACAAAATAAACAAGCACCCATGTTTAAGGAAATGAAGGAACATGTCATCCAGTGCAATGGCGTGGCAGTGTGGTTAAGAGTTTTTGGATACCAGCTATACCACCTCTTTAGTACAGAAGAATAAGATATATCAGGGTTCAGGCTAGCACATTCTCACTCCCAGCTCATCAAATACAACAGCTTGGTCAGCAGCCCTATGCATCAAACTGTGACGCTGTAGGTACCCCTGTGGCATCAATTTGGAAGTTTGGGGCTCCGTGCTCAAGTTTGCAATAATAAATATGCAATGTCTGGGTAGACTTTCAAAGTAAAGGCACAAAAACTACTTGGTTAGGTTTAGGAAAAGATCATGGCTGGTGTAAAAATAAGTATGTTAGTTAAGTTAATGCATGTGAGATAATTTACACAAGTTAAAAAAAAGTTAGCTAAAAAGAAGTCAGCATCGGCTATTGTTTTTACATGGGACATGAACACTGGTCCTGTTTGTTTATTCCTGCATTGCCAGATCTCTCCACACTCTGGCTCATTTGTACTTCTTTAAAACAATCAACATTTATTTTGTGCAGCGCAAAGCCCAGGATGCAGCAATGGCGTCCCTCCAAACACGTGGGACAATGGCCAAAAAAAAAAGGTTAAAAAAGGTAACAGCTGCTAATTTCTTAATGTTCGGACCATTATTGACCAGATGCTAACTTGCAATTTTCAGTGAGTAGGTTGATAGCTCAGAGGTTGTCTGGCCAATTATGATCCTCACAGTGTACATCAGGAGGGCCAGACTAGTGTTTGACCCATCCATCCACCCACCTCCTTCCTTTCTTGCTCTTTATTATCACATGATGGATATATCACATGATTTCGAAACTGTCTTACTGTAAATGTATGCCAAAACCAGTTGTTCATTTTTTGCATGTGCACCAATTTATGATGTTTGACCAGCTTAGTCATGAGTTATTTAGAAATTAAAGATCATTTCTAGTGAGTATGTTGGATAGCTACGTACAGCATGTATTAGATGTCTAATTTGATGTTGCGATGTCAGGTCCGTAATTGTATGTGACTGTGACCATTAGAACAAACTGCCCTTCTGTTCTTATTCTGCTTGTTCTCTGAGCAACGCTTTCATGGAGCGCAGGATCACATAATTATTGTAAATGCGCTGACACACTGACTCTTGCACTCCTTGCTTTTTGTTTCCTGTAATCTTCAGTGATATGGTAATCAAAGCTCATTCTACTGTTGCACTCGCTGTAAGTCACTCTGAATAACAGTGTCAGCTAAATTACTAAAATGACAATGTAAAGTGTGGATGATGATCCATTCTGACAGATGGAAATGATGCAACATTTGTGCATCACTCATACACATTCCCACCTGGAAGCTTCCCAATGCAGTCTCTCTTACAAGAAGCTCTGCTGGACTGGCTGAGAGGCTTGTGGCTGAAAGAGGGGGGACCACTGGTCTTCCCTAAACCCTGTTAAGCCTCAAATGTTTGTTCTTCTGATTCCAGGGCTTCTGCCACCTTGAATTTCAATCATATAGTTTTTACTGCCTTGGATATTGATATAAAAAAAAGGTTGCCAAGGAAGCTTAGTGAAACGGTAGCACCCAGTGTTTGTTGACACCTGATATCCAGAGTTATTACAGGGAAAATCCACACTGAATCATACAGGACAGAAAGCCAGAAGGTAAGAGCCTGCTGTCCATACTCTGCATTTACTTTGTCTGTATTTTTTCATTTTTTTCTGAAAGCTCATGGATACGGATGAAACAAAGCGGTACCTCTGGTAGACGTAGGGGCAGTGTAGCCAATAGTTCAACTAGAAAGTACTGGAAATGATGTTCCATGTCAATTAATTACTGAAGAGAAATCTCCATCCACACGTGACTATGTATGTACAGTAATGGCCACAGAGAACACCGATGTCTACAGCGCTGCCTCTTCTTTTGCCTCTTTCTCAAGAGGTACATTATTACAACCTTCTCCAGCATCTTGTTGCCAAAAACTTTTGACTCTTCTTCTTTGACTCTCAGTAGCGCCCTCTAATGGATGTATTTACATCCATGCCAACATACTGTACAAGATGCACGAAAGTATGTGGGCAGTTACGGTTATATTGTTTAAAACGTATGTGTCTAATTTTGTACGGAAAGTTCGCATTAATGAGCCTTAAATCAGTGATGTTATGTCAGGTGCTCATCCTAATCTAGGTCATCTACTGACTGCAGGCAAATCAGATTTGTTCCTAAAATCAGATGTTTAAGATGAGTGAGTGTCCATATTGTTTTTTTTTTGCAAGTGATCAGATAGCCTGGCAGTGCTAACCAAACATAAACAAGCAGGTAGTCTGCTGTTATTTTTGTTTCAAGGTGAATGTTCATTACACAAAGCAACAACGGGCATGTGAGTATTCAGGTGATTACGTCATTGTTTCCTAAATGCCCTGTTTTATACGTGCACAAGGATACAAATCTGCACCTTCTAAAAACACGGGTATTTACAAAAAAAAAAGAAAGAAAAAGAGTAGTGAACCAAAATGATGTCCATCCATGGGAGAGTTAATGAATTAGCAGTTTTCCCGAGTTGCTCAGGTAGATTCAACATACATCCATGATCATTCGAAGGTTTTTTTTTGCTATTTCTCCGTTGCACAAAATAGCCACTCACGTAAACAAATGAGGTAACAGGTTGGATGTCGGACAAAGAGACAGTGGTGTTCATTCTGACGCTAGAAGCCAAAACCTCCAGTTTCCCTGCCTTAACAACAACACTGAAAACTGAGTTTTAAAAACTCTTTACCATGGCAGGAGTTTTCAAAAACCCTCTCTATCTAGTGATCTAAAACTGTTTGTGTGTGGAAGAAAGGCCAAAGTGCACAGAGAAACCTTCTATCTATCTAGACAAACCTAAATATCTGTGCATATGTGAACCTAAGGGATCTGAAACCCAATGTACACATCACGAGAAGATTTACCCTTTCAACTGCTTCAGAATTAAAACTGATCTGAGAGAGTATATAGGCGCAGCAGCTTTTCAGTTTTAGCAAAAAAAAAAAAAAAAACACTTTGTCAAACCCATTTCTGGGAGTGATAGACAGAAATGTCACCATTCCTGAACAGCCTGCCACCAATTACACCGACTATACCAACAGAAACAGCAGCAGACCAATAATATAATTCGACTGGATGAAAGTTGTCATTCATCTTAGATTCTTCACACTTTCCCTGTTCCATTCTCCATCTTTCCCCCCCCAAGAGTCTTTTCGATCTCTCTCTCTCTCTCCCTCAGTCTCTCACACTCTGAGCCGTCTCACCCCGCCACCCCCACCCTCCACGCTCTCTGGGTGAATTTGTACATGTGGTTATGTAAGGGCGAGCAGTCAGCCTTCCTCCTGCAGCAGTACTATCAGCCGCAGCCACAGTGAGAGAGGACAGAGCCACCACCCCAATCCCTCACTACGGCATAATATAGAGGACAGGGCTTACAGTTTACCACGCTGCTGTACCCAACTAAACCACGGAGAGAATCCTCTGAAATCTGAACAATTCATTTATTAATAATGACGAATCCATATGTGTCAACATAACTAATACCTGAGTGAATCCGACTGGATCAAAGTGTATTACCACATCAGCAATCCCCATCAGAGTCATTGTAGGAGAACACATAGGTCAGTGGTTCCCAACCCTTTTTCCTTGGAGCCTGCCTTAAAACTCTATGTGTGAAGAAGTTCAAATAAAAAGAATCATTAGCATTGCATAAGTGAATCATGTGTTGTGGGCTACCATTGTGGATTAACGGGCTGTTGGACAAATGGGCTTTTAGTCCAGTGGGACTTTTTTTGGACTATTGGGGTTTTGGAATAATGGGTCAGTGGAGGAGAAACAGAATACAAAAATATAAATGAGGCAAAATCACAAGCATTACATTCAAATTGAAACTGGCAGAAACAGTTAACACACAACTGTCCTGTCTATCAATAAACTGTCTTATCACGATCATAGAGTGACCAGGTAAGTGGAGAATGCTGACTCTGGACAATTTAGCTAAATGTCAAATCATATCTTGACCGTCAACTGGATTGCACCAAAACGACAAAGGTTTCCTCTTTCATTGCATCCATACCAATTATTCCAACAAAACTGGGATGGCAAAACTCTCCAGAAAGCAAAGATGATACAAAGACATAACATTGACCTCAGACTGCTGAGACTCTGTGATGTCCTACATAAGCCAGTTTTGATGTATAGTCTGATGTCCAACATGTCTCTTGTACTGTCTGCTATTATTGCACATGAACCTCTGTTGTCCTTGAAACCAGAGCTGTTGTTTGTGTTATTATTGAGTTATGTGACAGTCATAGCACATCCACCACAGGAATTCAGATCCAGATTTGTGGGTTGAGATGTGTCTGTGAGACTGCTTGTGTACATTCAGACTCAGTAACAAAGGAACTATGTGTATTTGGTTTTTAATTTAAATTGTGTAAACTGCACAACACTCGGTTATCACTAAAGGTATGTGTCAGCCATCCTGTGCATGTTGCATGGTTGTGTGTGTGTGTGTGTGACAGAATAGATAGAACAGTGGCTGTGTGTGTAGGGTTAGATAGAAGGGGTGTGAAGTATATAACACACAGTGTGTGAATGTGTGTTTTTGTAGGTGTGTGTGTGTGTGTGTGTGTGTGTGTGTGTGTGTTTGTCGTATCATGCATGGAGCTGTTGAATGGGATTAGATATGGCTAACAGCTCAGCTCTGGCCCTAACTGGCTTGAACAAAGCACAGTCTTCCTCTCTCTCTCTCTCTCTCTCTCTCTCTCTCTCTCTCTGTCTCTCTCTCTCTTTCTCAAACACACACACACACACACACACACACACACACGTGTGTTTGTATTTATATATTTGTGAGGACCCTCACTGAAAGAATGTACCCCTAACCATCCCCAACCATCACAACCACTGCCAAAGCTCAACCTTAACAAGTGTTGGAGGGAAGCAGTCAGCTGATGTAAACTTGGGCATTAAAAATGCAGGTTTTAGAATATTTTAAAAATGTAGCTTTGCAAATGCTTAATGAGAAATGTAACAAATGTGTTTGCAGCAGCTCCTGAGATTAGCGATGAAAAGAATCTGTTTTAAAACGATGCAGGGAAAAGTCGCAGCAGTGTAAACTCTTATCTCTGTTTGACTCAAGCTGGCAAAAAGTTGCCAGTGGCTGATTTTACACTGTAAGACACCTCACCTGTGTCAACAGCCAATCAGCTCACATCAAAGTCAGCTGGTCAAGTCAATTACAAACTAGCAGTAATGGCAGATTTGGGGATCACCTCATCAGTTTGTTTGAGGAACAACCATATCTGCAATACACAAGGCTTAACATTTGCCTTTTATTCTGCTCAGTTCACTTTGTCATACATTTTATGTTTTCACCACATCATCAGTACAATAAATGTGACAAGTAACTCATCATCATGTTGCTTATTCATATTTTAAGGCACTACAAATTGTATCCAGCTACAAAAAAGCCTAAAAAGTCAGTAATTAGAATTTAAGTACTGAGAGTTGTTGCTATGGAGACAATCAACCGTCTTGTCTAGTTGCATTGTTGTGAACTGGCAGGTTCGCAGAACGTTAAAAGCTTCAACTTGTCTCGTTGCAACTCTTTAGTTGTTGTACATGTTGTACAGCCATGTTTCTACAGTAGCCCAGAACGGACAGACCAATAATTGGCTCTAGATGCAGCCTTTCACATTTTTCATGAGTTTCACAGCCACTCTGGGATGAATTTCACAATTGGAAGGGGAGGGTGAGACAAGGTATTTGCAATCTCAAGCTCACTGTTAGATACCACTAAATTCTATATAGTGGTCCTTTCATATTGTTTAGTAGCTGGAGGGGGCGGAGATTATTTCTGTGGCGTAGTTTAACAATTTACATATTCATATTTGTAGTATGGTATTTAGCAAAATTATATGCCATTTTTAAACCCATGTGCAATACTACATTCCAATATCAGGGGCCACATTATGTTAATTATTATGTTCAATATTCAATATCGTGGGCTATATGTGCAAAACTATTTTTTCTATTACATTTAATGTCATGTTTTAAGACACAATGTTACTTTACATTATTTTCATGTACTTTTTATTACCTTACAATATCACTGCCAATAATACTTTCAGTGTAATTGCCATTACTGCATTTTCTATTTAGCTTACTTTTGAACTTAGCTTATCTGACTTCTATCGTTATTCTATTAGGCACAGTTTTTTTTGCCATGTATTTCACTTATGTGATGCTCTATTGTTGTTATTCTTTTGTTACTAGAATTTTGGCACAATCTCGCACAAGCATTTCCTCAGGGAATATTAATGTAAAGTATCATGTCTTATGAACTTATCAAATATTTTGTGGGTAAAATCTTACTCTGTAAAGTAACTAATAACTACAGCTGTTGCATACGTGACGTAAATAGTAAAGTATAAAATAAAATATGCAATTACATGTTAAAGACAAAATTACTTAAATATAGTATTTGAGTAAAATTTTGTTACCTTACACCAGTGCACAAAAAGCCATTTGAACTAATAAGGACTGGCCAAAATGTCCTCACTTCACATAAATGTCCTCATTCATGAGGTCTAAAACATGGTCCTCACAAAGATGGTAATACAAGAATGCACATACACACAGACAGAGTCCTGATTTGCTCTGAACACTCTGAAGTGGAAGCGGTGCGCAGTCTTGCTGTTGCTATAATTAGACCGCTGGATCCTTGTATATAATGCTAATACTCCGGATCGGGAGGAGGCATGTGACGTCACCCACTGATGATGACGTCATCCGACTTGCTGATGTCACCGCAGCTATTTTTGGGTGCCGAGTTGTGACATGGAGGCATATCACGATTTGAATGAGTAATACGGCATGATAATGACTGGCAGGCTGCACAAGCACCCTCGTGTGTACAACAATCATACAAAAACACACTTACGCGTGCAAACACACATCTGCCTGGTGGCGCGGTGTGTGTGTGTTCTTACCCTCTAAATAAGATTCGTTTTCTAAAAACGATTCCACTGGTGAACACGTCAGCTGTCAGCTTTACATGGACACACATACACACTCACACGGTTAGTTATTCCCCCGTAGCTGTTTTGCCAAGTTCCCACTACCACATGTTCTTTGCTGCTGGGCTCTCCCACGTGGGCGAACTGTGTGTGTGTGTGTGTGTGAATAAGAAGTTAGATGAGTGTGTGTGTGTGTGTGTGTGTGTGTGTGAGAGAGGGAGAGAGAGAGAGGGAGCAGATCGTTCCTGCGTGGGTAGTGTACAGTGTGTATGGGAAACACCCCACTTTGGAGCGGGAGAGTGAGCAAGTGAGTGGGTGGGAGGCTGATCGATGAGTGTGTTCACTTTGTAGCTTGTTGAGTTGATGTGTGTGTGTGTGTGTGTGTGTTTGTGTGTTACAAAGTAATGGTGCACCGTACTGTAGTTTGTGTGTGTGCATTGAAGTGTGTGTGTGTGTGTGTGTGTGTGTGTGTGTGTGTGTGTAGGTGTGTGTGTGTGTGTGAGTGTGTGTGAACCCAGGGAGCTCCCATGGTGGTGTCCACCCCCGCCTCTATAATTCAGCCACAATTACAAGGCTCTCCTCTGCCGCAGCTAATGAAACCATAAGTCAGCCGGAGACACACACACACACACACACACACACACAACGATATAAACACACACCACTGCAGCAGAACCAACCAAGCGGTGGGAGAAATGGAGGGAGGGTGAAAGTGTAACAGAGAGAATGAAAAGGAAAGAGGTTTGAGAGGAGAAGGAAAGAAAGGTTTTTGTGTGTGTGTGTGTGTGTGTGTGTGTGTGTGTGTGTCTGCGCTCTGCCTTCTGTCTGTGTATTGTATCAGAACCATAGCGCACAGCAGATATTGACTCACATAGTAAAAAGATGACAGGATGTCACACACAGTGTTGCTCAACTTTGATAATTTGCACAGAGATTCAACTGCAAAAGTAAGCAGAAAGGAAAAAGAAGTAGCTTAGCATCAGCTTCTTACCACCTGGGAGTTTATGCAGGTTATGATTTGTGAGATGAATTATCAGACAGTGGATGATAAGTTGTATTTATGATGAACTGTGGGCCAATATTATTGAAATACCACCAACGTGTCATTATCATCAATGTTCCTGTCTCCCTCCTCAGGATAACTGTTTCAGTATGAACAGGTGTTACGTAAAGCCTCCCCAACTGTCTTGTAATTCCAAATATCATTAGTAAAATTATAAGTCGTCCGACAGGGAAACATTGAAGCAATATTACAAATCATTTACATCCAGATAATTAGCTGAGGGTTGACCAGTCCAGGGTGTTCTTCGCCTCTTTCTCAATATGAGCCGGGGTAGCCTCAATCCCCCTGCGACCCTGTGTAGGATACATGGGAATAGATAGTGCATGGATTGTTAGATGCAGATAATCAACTGTTGATCCCTTCGGTAGTAATGCCGGCTTATTACTTTCAAAATTCATGGCCATCCTCCAACATCCATCCTTGAAATATAAATAGGCTGATCTGGTATGTAGTAAACAACAGTTTTGGGGAATGGTCATGATTGAAACGGTATTACGGCCCGTCCTCACCAGAAAAACAGGTGTACAGGTGGTCTGTAACAATGTCTTGGACAGCAGATGTTTTGTGAAATGTTTGACTTGCTTAAGTTGTGTTGCATGCTGAGGCAGGATGGCCTGAAGTTCACAGAGATAGTCCCACAACCAGGAAGTCAGAGGTTCAATCCCCACAGCAGCCTGAAGCATCCTCGACAAAGAAACTAAAGACGTACTGTAGACGTCTCCTCGCGCTGCTGCTGCTGAAGTTCGTTCGTTCTCAGCTTACCTCTCTCCGTCTCTGTGCCGCGATTGCTTGGTGGCAGGGTGCGCCTGGAGGCCAGCGCATCTGGTTAAAAATTCTTCCTTTTAAACTCCTTCTGCCTCCTGCTTAAAGCCCCAGTGCAGAGAGGAGCGGAGAGAGAGGGAAAGAGAGAGACAGAGATTGCTTGAGGCAAAGCAGCTTCACAGAGAAGTGAAGGCCTGCAGTCTTCTCACTTCTCCTCTCGTCTCGTCTTTTTTTTCCTCTCCTGCTTTCATTACTTTTCCTTTCCTATTCTGTTTTCTTTTCTTCTCCACTTTCATCCCTCTATCCTCCTGTATTTTGTCAATTTCAGCTTCCCACCACAGTTGCCTTTTTGTATCATCCTGTTATTCGTAACTGAAAGGTCCAATATGTGGGATTCACCTGAAAATGAGAATAATTGTGTTTTCGTTGTCCATTACAAACGACAACCAATGTTGGCATTGGTGATGCCTTACAATGTCCCATTAGTAAGACTACTACTAACTTTTTTGCCTTCCATGACCATTTCCACGATGTGTTCCAGATGTTGACCTGTAGGAGCACAGAATGCTCCTCTGTGTACACTGTAAACATTGCAAAACAAGTGAGGAATGATTTTGTTGGTGTTGCGAAGGGAAATATGAATCAGATAAAAGGTCTCTGTCACCTACATACATACATACATACATACCACTGTTTATTTATATTGTTGTTCCTGGAAGTTGTCCCCGAGCACCTCCTTCCCTGTGACATCACAGATGTGAAAGACTGCAAGTGATGACTGGTCTGGGGGCAACGTGTAGTCTGTCATGTTTCCCGGCCAAGACACAAAAAGAATAATGACTCTACAATCACCTAATCTGACACAGTGACCACTGGAAAAGACAAAAAAACGTTGTAACCCTGTATTAAAAGCTGCCAGAAAACACTGAGGTTTTTTTGATCTGAATGGAGTTTTATTATCTCCTGAACAGGACCTGAAAGTCCTGATTTCACTTTGATTCTCTATAAACCTCCTGTGGGGCTTTGTCATTGGTGCTTATGGCTTTGCCGCACTGATTTTCATTCACATTACCACTTATAACACGCCTGGGCAGAGTTGTGACCCAGAATGGACCACGTCCAGACTGAGGCCAAAGGGCACCCGACTCGCCTATGAGTGGGTTGCCAGTGATGTCTCAATCACTGTGGACAACTTGTGAGAGTCGACTCATGAGCGTGCAGGAGAGCAGAGAGAAAGGCGTTTTTAAAAGTGTGTGTGTTAAGCTCTCAGTTCTTTTGTAGCGTCCAAATGATGTAACAATGTTTAAAATGGACATAAAACGGTGAACTTTTGTTGCATTTTGGCCATTCGCTCACATGACAATGGCATTTGGGATGCTGAAACCGCAAACCTTTAGAACCCAGTTGAGCCTCACGCTCAACCGTGTAATCTTTCAAACTGCTAGTCTACATGGCAATAAGTGGGTCCTGTGAAAACGGTGACATCACATGCATGTGTATTATGTTTTCAGTCAAATAGCCATGCACAGATAAAAGAACAACAAAAACAATGGCAGACCACCAAGCATTGTTTGTGCCACTGATTCCATTAAGCTTATTAACACCCCACCTTATCGTCCGTCCAAACAACATTATCTGTTTTCGAATATACATTTGTTTGCACTCACTACCAGTTGTTTTTCTGGATCCATGTGCACAGGGATTGTCTTCACAGTGTTGTTGTCTACGTGCTGAACTTTTTATAAATGCAAAGTGAAAACATTTTTCCTGCATCACTGCTTGTACGTTCAGGTATCTGCTTTATTTTCATTGTTTTGTTAAGTTAGTGCTGATAAACAACCCAGCAATTCCTGATTTTGCTGCTTCATAACAAAAGCTGTTCAATGACAAAATGACAGAGAACTTTTTGTGAAGAAAAAAGAAAAGGTCTTCATACACGTTCTGCAGCTGTTGACTCAAGCCAACTGTGCATCAGTCAAAAGACACACCTTGAAGCAGGTAGCCCTTTCATACTTGAGACACCAATACCTGCTTCAAATGAGTCAAGTGAAGAGAATCAGCCAAGGAAGACACAGTATGTTACACGTTACATGTTAATTAGCTAACAAGCTAACAAGCTGTCAATTTAGCTGACAAAATCAGTTGGTGTAAAAATGCTAAACCTGTTCCTTTCTTATTTCTTACTGTAATCAAAGAAACATTATTTCTAAAATTGCAATGAACTTTGAGTGGCTAATGTGCCACTGCTGTCACTGCTAACTATATAGGTTGTGGCTGAAATGCAAAGCTTGACAGGTGTAACAACAGTACTGAAGGCCGGTGGGGGTTGGGAAATGGTCAATAAAGATTTGATTACAAAATACAAGCTTACCATATATTACATGCTGTCCAGGATAGCATGCACTCTGTGTGTGCGTGTGTGTGCGTGTCTGTTAACATCAGCAGTGTGTTCACCTCGAGTGAGTGATAAATCAAGTGTAGTACAGGTGTGTGTGTGTACAAGTGTGTGTACGTGTGTGTGACAGGAGACATTTCCGCTTACTCTGGAAAAAAAGATATGTGTGTCTGTGTGTGCATACTGTATGTGGCTTGTATGGGGGGGGGGTCCACCTTGAAGACAATTTGCCCTGACAGCACATGTCAATGAAGAAGAGGAGATGGGGTTAAAACAAATACGATGGAGGAGGAGTGGGTGGAGGCGGAGGAGGAGGAGGAGGGGAAACTTGGTGCAGTGCCAACTCTGAGGTCACCTTAATATTTGATCTGCTTTGGTGAATGGAAACATCACAGTACAGAGAGAGAGAGAGATACAGGGATGGAAAGAAGAAAGTAAGAAAAAAGTAAAAACAGAAAAGGAAGGAAAAATGAGATGGAGAGTTATCTTCGTAATTAGAAACAAGATCAAGGACAAGCACCAGCGACATGATGTTTCCTTCTCCAACAGCCATTTTTAGGTGCCCTTGAGCAAGGCAGTCAAAGGCTAACTCTGATTTCTTACAGTTTAAATCGAATTTTACTACTTTTGGTCATCATTTCTATTAGTTAAGATGACATTGTACTCTGGGAACACATCACTATGACAGTGATTGATAGGGGAAGAAACATGAGCAGTCAGACGGTGAAAGGCTGACCCCTAATTAGGGGTATCATTCAAAAAATTTGATACTGGTGTCCTGAACAATATTTTTTTGTATGCAAATTGTATAAAAAGTTCAGAATTTTTTTACAAAATAACATTCTACATTATGGTAAAACTTAAAGACAAATGCTGTTCAAAGACTTGGAAGCAACTGTTAAAGCTCCAGAGGAAGGCCCTTTTCCACCGTGCCACACTGAGCCAAACCATATTGCGCCAAATTGTATTTCTATTGCCACTTACAGCGCACCGAGCTGTGCCAGCCCTTCCTAAGATGGACCTACTCTGGAGTGACGTGCTGGGCTGACAGGCCGAGTCAAACCGAGTTGAGACAGGCCAGCTCTGTGTATGGAAAATGACCCGTTGTGTTGGCTGTACCAAAAAAGAGGCAGCAGGCTGATAAGGTCTGAAAACCCATGTAGACAAAAACCGAGAGTGTGCACATGATACCTCCTGTCCATGTCTCTGCACGTTTGAGAAAAGAATGAAAGATATAATGACAAGGTTGAGGAAAGTATTCAAATATTCGTGGGTAATTTTCTGAAGCTGCAAAGCCTCGAAAATGGTATTTTTTTTACAGCCCTGCTTCGCTGCACAGCAAAACTGTGTGCATACAAGTATGATTAATACGTTACAAATCTGACCAGATGACTGCATGTGCTTCTTGTTCCATTATACATTTTTAATGTGATTAGTGCAATGTTATTATTACTGATAAATAGTGTAATAATGATGGAAATAATGGCCAAAACTACATATATAATGTACAAGTTGTAATAAAATTAAATCATAACCTATATTTTAGTTCTGCAACCTGCTGCATAAATTAGCGACCACCAAACATCACTAGAGATCGGAGTTTGTGGACTTCATTGATACCAGTGCCATTATAGATAATGCTTATTGTTCAGAATCTTTAACGATCCTCCCATTGATTCCTGATCAATTTTCTGTGGGGACAGCACACAGGTTTTCAGCAAGAACACAACTGTTTTATTATGAGTCTGAACACAGTGCAGAAGCAGATTGGAAAAAGGCCTAGCATGTGACTCAGGTGTGGAAAAGCTCCACTGTTTAATTTGGTTGAGAGGGATTTCCTGGCTGAGAGATGATGGGAGAGTTGAGCTAGCTGTAGCCTGGAAGCTAGCTGTAGCAAACAGTCTGTCTATCATTGTCTACAATGGATGGAATGAGGGAGAATATTTGTATAGCATTTGTTTTCATTTAGGTTGCCTGCATGCACGGTGCTAATGTTATTCCAACAGGATCTTTACCGTCTCTAACGGACATGCTGCTTATAGCATCAGACACATATCATTCCTGGAATTTAAGTCCACGTTGTGCAGAAAGATCAGCATCAGTGTCAGCATATTGCTGGTGCTTACATCCTTACTTGGAATGATCATTTTACAGATATTACAAATAGCACTGCTGGCATCTTTCTGAAATGGAGCCAAGCTCTGGACCGCTTCTTCCTCTCCGCCATGACTCCCTCTTGTTTCCAGCACTGTCTTAGTTTGATGTCATTGTTTTGCAATGTGCAACTGTAGGGAAAACCATACCGACATCTCGCAGCCCATCCTCACCTGTCCACATGTGGAAGAGGAGTTTCAGTTACAGTTCTTAAGTTTTGTTACATACATGATTTTTGTCACTTGACATGTGTAACATACTTAATTTAAGCCAAACCACAACCTTTTCCTAAACCTAATCACGCCTAAACCTAACCAACTGTGACCATTTTACAGTGGTAACCATGTTTAATGTCGTCTGTTATGTGATATGACATATATAACATAATTAAGGTCCAGTAAGCCTTACACTGCTGGCAGTTATATATGATGTTCTGGGAGTCATTTGCAATCGACCTACTCTGTCTTGTTGGTATGACTGTGAGATTAACTGAGCTAACAAAACTGATGAATATTTATCAGTAGCAGAGCATTAAATGTGATTTTTAGTGGTTCAAGACATTCTATTTCAATGGTTTTAATAATAATATCAAGAAAAAAAACAATGGTTTTAATAATTATTTTGTGTGACGTATCCATTTGTGTTCTTACAAATAATGAGACAAAGATATAATGACAGGTGAAAGGAGGAATATGATTATCTTCAACAAGGCAAGCAGAATTGTGCAGGAAGCTGAATCGTCATGAAAACCGCTAAAAGTTCAGGAATGTGACTTTGGTCGCCTCAGAAACCAGATCGAGCTCCGTGACCACGGCAGCGCCATGACAACCCCGAGGCCAATCAGCAAATCAGCCACGCAGAGGGCAAACAGACAGACAGCTGATGGACAGACTGATAGGGGGGTGGAGGGGGGGAGGACAGCGACAGACGGAGAGTTAGAGAGATGGAGTGATAGAGCGATGGAGAGGGGACTGATAGAAGGAGACGGACACACTGCACAATGGAGGAGAGATCTTTGATACAGATAGAGAAGAAAAAAGAGGCAGGAGACGGAGAGGTGGAAATTTGCAAGTAAATTTATTGACATGATTTAAAGGAAGTAGTCAAGATACAATATAATACTAACAATGCACTGCAACCATACATCATATATTAAAAGGGATTTCCACTTATTTGATATACCGTTTAAGGCTCCAACTTGCTATTAGGACTGCAGAACTAATTTTTGCATGCACAGTTGTTGCATATTGTTCCTTTAAAGGTCTTCCATCCACGTCATTGAGTATTCGGTCATTCAGCTGTCATACAAGGCTATTTGTAATAATGATAATAATATCTTTAGCATGTGTCCAGTGGTGGTAATTATGACAATGACAGTTATTTTTCTACTTGATGTGTGTGTGTCCAGGCGCTGTACGAGCCTCAAGTATCTTCCCCATCCTGAGTGTGATCCTGCTCTTCATGGGGGGGCTGTGCATCGCCGCCAGCGAGTTCTACAAGTCACGCCACAACATCATCCTCAGCTCCGGCATCCTCTTTGTCTCCGCAGGTATGAAGGGGAGGGAAGGAGTGGAAGGAGGCGAGGGAGGGTGTGGGAAGGAGGGAGCGGAGGAAGAAGCAGGATAAGCAGGAGATGTCAAAGTGAAAGTGTGAGAGGCAAAAGAGAGGGAGAAAGAGAAAAAGGAAGGACAATTATGGAAAAAAAATGGAACGCAGAAGGAAGAGGAAAGAGAGAATCAGTATGAATGAAAGACAGGGCGAAGGGAAGTGGAAAAAGGGAAAAACAGAAGGAGGGTAGAAGTATATATGATGGAACGCATCTTCAGAAAATCAATTTTGTTTTGGAATCAACATATCTTTCTTTGGGAGCTGTCAAATGAATGGATGGAAACTGATAGAAAATTGGACAGAGGACAGTACAAAGATGTTACCCTTAAACCTGCACTCATTGATTTTTTTTTTGGCCAACTGATGGCAGCGAAACAAGCTGTAACAACACTGACATATTGGCTATCGCCTTATAAAGCTGATAGTGCTAAGGTGTATTATTTCTTTATTTAAATGTCGTGCAGTCGGTGAGCAATATTAGCATTTATTAAGTGTCATGTTTCCGGCTACCTGACCAATAAAGGTCCAGTGTTCAGTCCTTGTTTAGGTGTTATGTCACCACAAGATAGTTACTAACCTGGTCAGTATGTCGATTTGTGTTAAGCAGAAGCTTTATGAACTTTTTCCCTAAAAACTGCTATCGATTATGGCCAAAGACAGCATTGTGAGAGAGAACCAAACCAATAAAGTTCCAGGCCATTAAATTGAAACAATAAGCTGAAGCTGTTATATCACTCCTTTAACACAAACAATGATTTAACCTGGATGAAATCAATATTGGTGTAAGTCTACGCTATAGTTAGAATATTTTCCACGCTTCACTTTGCTGTTAGGCAGCTGCCGTCTGTGCTCTCTTCACAGCCACACAAAAAGGACGCGGAGGCTCCTGGTCCTCTGCTGCTTCAGTCCACAGCGAGAAATGTTAGTTCAGACCCGATCAAACGTATTAAAACACTAAAGTCACACTTAAGTCAAACAATAACACAAACTAACTAATAAACACAAACGTAAACTCCTATACCTCCTGTAACCTGTGAGGTCTCTGTCCATGGAGTCTGGTGGCTGTAAAGAGAGCAGAGACGGTCACTTCAGTTCCCCGTTATAAAACCCTGCCTGATGACAAAGTAAAGCAGCGAACATGTCGGTGTGTCAGTGAAAGTTACGTTTGTTTGATCCATCCATCCCCTCCACCTCCTCCGAATGCAGACGTTCTCACTCTTTGCACTGTGTCACCTGATGCGGATGAGCTTTAATTGAAGTAAATTTAAGGCCTGGTGTGTCTCATATGTGGATGTAGTAAAGGGATATTTCTCACTCACTCACCCGCATGCTCATTGAAGGCTGGGTTTAGTTTTTCACGCATAACACTGCTGGAGTTTCACAGGAAAACAGCATTACAGTATCTGGTCTCATAGAGCTGTTACCATGTGTAACTGTATGAGTTGCGGAGGGGCGTGACACATAGTCATTTGATCCATTGTTCCAATAAGAGCAGATTTAATGTCAGGATACAAAAAATAAAGTTAAAAACTTTTTTTCATTTGACTATAACTGGAGATTCAATACTACACTCCTCCATCCAGTCATGTTTCATGAGGGACCCCTTTGACCCCTTTTTTATGAAAAAAAAAAAAAACTTATTCAGCAGCGTATAAAAGAAAATGAGGACACAGAGTTGAGGGGGAAAAGATGAAGAGGTGAGGATAACACCTGACAGAACAGTATCAGAGCATATTAAAGAGACTCAAATAACTGTTTTGTGGAACATCTGAAATTAAAAACGTACCGTTTTTGAGACAGCCGAAGCCACAATGGCGCTCGCTGACCACCAGGTGATGTGTTGCGTAGCTTTTGACGTATGTGCACCATTCAACAATGGCCTCAGGACCAAACTAGGGAGACAAAGATAGCGCAGGTTGCCATTTTGCCAGAGCATTTTTGTGTTTTTGTGTGTGCATGCATGTGTGTGTTTGTACCCTGGTTCTAGGCCATGGCCTACTGTGCTGCACTAGATAACTAGTTCCCCTCCAAGTCAGAAGTGAGAGATGCGGTTCTCTCTGTTTCTCTCACTCTCTTTCTCACTGTGTCTGTCTCTCTCGCCCTGTTGCTAGGCTAAGAGGAGGCCACTGGGATTACACTCTAAAAATAAGGTGTCCCTGATACTCCTCTGCTCTGATCCATCTCAATCAGGCCCTCACAGGCCTCGCACCTCACTCTGCTTTTCGCTCTTTAGACAGGATTGTTTTCACTCTTTATCTGCATATTTGTCCTTTTGTCTGTCTGCCTGAGAGTAAAGGTGAGACAGACGGGAGAGACTGGCTGTGAATTTGAACATAGCTGCAGACAGGAAAGGCTGGAGAGGGTGCACTACAGAGATCCAGAGAAAGACATTTAAAATAAGAAATAAATGTGAGCTACCCCAGTTTGCATCTCAAAGGTGGAGAGAGAGCAGCAGGGAAAAGAGAAGAGAATAGAGCAGGTCCCTTCACTAAACAAGAAAATTTAACCTTGATTTTTGAAATGTTTTTAATGCCAATGACTCCAGCAGTCAAAGCTGAAGAGTGGACTCTTTATCTCTTTATCTGAACTATTGACAGCAAAACCGTCAATAGTTCAAATACATAGCTGTTTTTTTTAATTTTACCTGAATTTGATTCACTGTAATTCAGAGGGTGTTGATAGAAAGTCTAAAATACACACGTCCATGTGGTGTTTTTCATGTGTTGCAAGACATATCAGGAGTAAAATGAGCAGTAAACGCCATGTCTGAACATTTCCTGCAGTGAGAAAGAGCAGTCTCAAAGAAACAGATTCAGTCAGGGTGGGATTATGATGTCACAAACCTAAGGAACCAATCCCGTTAATTGAGGGGGTGGTGCTTTACATATAAATAGTAGCAATGGCCGACTCACCAGAGAAACCAGATGTAGCTAGTTACCATGATTAGCAGGCAAAATAGAGGAGAAGCCAAGTGCAGCTACTTATAATTGGGGGTGGGGTTTAGGGGATGTAGGGTGTGTGGAGAGGGCAGGGGCAATTTATATATTCATTAATCCTTGAATACTAAATGAAGGCTAGGCGTAGAGCTATATGTTAGCCATTTTAAAGGGATAGTTAACCCAAAAATGAATCATTTTCTCATCCTCATGCTCATGTAATTTATAATCTTCGAGTCAACTTGGCATTGGAGACTTGGATTACACCAGACAAGAAGTATGTGGGCATTTGAAAACTGGTCACCATTCACTTCCATTGTTTGGGAGATTCTACAACGCGTGTTTTCCTGTGAAACCCCAGCAGCATTTTGTGGACTAAAAAACTAAACTCGACCCTCAATTAGCATGAGGGTGAGTAGATAATGAATTTTAATTTTTGGGTGAACTATTAACAAGGTGTTTGAACTTATTTTGCAAAAAGAAAAACATATCAGACACAATTTATTTCTTCTTGCGGTGCATTTTACATTGGTTAAAACACGACTGGAGGTGGAATCAAAAAGCTCAAGTCCACGTGAGGTCATGAGTCACCGGTATTAAAGTCTGAGTCGAGTTACAAGTCTTTTTTGATTTTGTCAAGTTGAGTCTGAAGTCATCAAATTTGTGACTCAATTCTGATTGCAGTCCAGGTCATGTGACTCGAGTCCGCACCTCTTGTGGATACCAGTGACTCATGAGACAGCATGAGCTCTAGAAACATGGGAGTTGTGCACAAGTATGTGGATTGCAGGAGGAAAATTCTTAATTGGTGTGAATCACAAAGGATACACATACAGTATATCCATTCTTATTTCATCTACTTGATGGAGGCTTTCTGATTTTCTGCCTGCTTCTGTGAAATGTGAAGTAGAGGAAGTTTTGTCCTTAAAACCTAAGGTTTTATTCTGCACCTGTAGGAAAAATCATGAGTGCTTTTGTTCAAACTGTGACCCACTCTTAGATTCTTACACTGTATTTTTTTTCAGCTGACAAAGATAATGACTGTGATGACTTTGGTAGTTTCATGTGTGGGCCCACTTGAGTAACAGTTTGGCTGTATTTTAGTTTTGATCTAATCTCTCTCCCTCTTTCCCTGTCCCAGGCCTGAGCAACATCATAGGAATCATTGTGTACATATCAGCCAACGCTGGGGACCCTTCCAAGAGTGACTCCAAGAAGAACAGCTACTCCTACGGCTGGTCCTTCTACTTCGGCGCCCTCTCCTTCATCATGGCCGAGATGGTAGGCGTGCTGGCCGTGCACATGTTCATCGACCGCCATCGGGAGCTACGCGTGGGGGCGCGGGCCGCCGACTACCTCCAAGGTGCGGCCATCACGCGCATCCCCAGCTACCGCTACCGTTATCGACGTCGCTCACGCTCTTCGTCCCGCTCCACGGACCCCTCGCACTCCCGCGAGGCGTCACCAGTGGGCCTGAAGGCCTTCGGGACGCTGCCCTCCACCGAGCTGTCCATGTACACGCTGCCTAAGGGCCAAACGGGCACCCCGACAGCCACCTATAACTCCACGGAGAGGGACCACAACTTCCTGCAGGTCCACAACTGCATCCAGAAGGACCTGAAAGACTCAGGCGGCCACAGCAACACCGCCAACCGACGCACCACTCCTGTATGAAACTGACAGAGGGACCTCAGACACTCAAAAAAATCAGAGGGAAATTGGGGGGAGGCGGCAAAAGACAGATCATGGTGTAAGGTGACGGAAAGAAGCTTAAATGGATAGATGGAGTGAGGGGTACGCGACAGAAGGGAAGTTCTGGGCGCTCCACAGCACCTCAGATGATCACTGAGTTTCTGTTTAAAAAAAAGGAAACAGAGAAAAAAATGCATAAAAAAAGAAACATGCATGATTTTCCCATCTACCATTGTTTAACAAGTTTTGAACATGTTTGTAAAGATTTGAGGGGGAGGATGGGGAAAGAGGAGTTGGGAGGGGGGGTGGCAGGTGGTCTGTCTCGGGGCTGTGGAACCGTGGAGTGGTGGGCTGGGCCAGACTGCCCGTTAAAAGGTGAACTTTATATTTTTTACTCTTCCTCAGTCTGATGAAAAGGGGGCGTAGTTGAGACCTCGGCCCCGCCTATGATCCCGCCCTCGCACTTCCATCCCACGAGCCCCCCCAACACACACACCCTGACCTCCCTTAAACCCCACTCCTTTCTTTAGTTGCTGTATCTTCTTGATTTCATTCTTTATTCGCATTAATACTGTGAACCATTGCGGTGTGGGATTTTAGCAGGGAGCAATTCAGGCCGCAAAAAAAGAAAAAAAAAAAAAAGAAAAAAATACATAAGTTAATATATGTATTGATTATATATAAATATATGAATATATATGTTAATAAATCATGACTAGACTTCCCTGGCGCAAAAATATCAACAAGAAAAAAGAAAACAAAGTAATCTACAAGTGAAATTAAATCAAGTCGTCATGGAAACCAAACAAAGACGGAGGATTCATCGTGACTGGCTCATTTGACGGGCAAAGGCGTCAGCCTACTTGATAAACTGATATTGGTTAGTATTAGACACATCATTACATTCTTTTACAACGACAAAAAAAAAAAATCTTTTGGCCTTCCGCCGAAACCCTGGCAGCCATCGTTGTTCAGGGTCAACTAGAGGTGAAAAGTTGACCTCGCTTTTTTTGCTCCGAAAAGGGGCGGAGCGAAGAGAGAACTCTGGGTAATGGAGGATCTCTCAGCAAACTTGAAGAAGACTGTGGACAATGAGACGTCACTACTGCCAAAGACACAAAGTAGTACGTGAGAGAACATGGCTACCAGCGAGGTGAAGCTAAGTGACTCCAAAAAATTAAGAATTTACATGCATGCTAATCAAAAATCATCCGATCTGCTTTTAAGGAACCTATGTTTTGAACAATTGAACAATGATACCATGTAAGGGCAGTGGGGTGACAAAGTAGAAATTAATGTTACAGTACTGTGTCTATTTCAATTTTTCTTTTCTTCTATTTTTTTTTTTGAGTGGGTAATTTGGGTTGGGGCTTCATTACGCTTGAAACAAAAAGAACAAACTTTGGAGAACGTATCAATGCTTTTTTTAACAGAAGAAAATCTTATCTTGCCTTTTCATTTACTTTTATTTTCTCGGTTCCTTTGAACTCTCACACAGCCTTAGTCTCTTTCTTTGTCTCATTTTTCTTGTTCTTTGGTTTTGCGTTGTGTTGTTGTAAATGGGAAATTTAAAAAAAGCGTAATGTCTTTCAAGGTGCCAAAACTGAATGATTCTGAACTTGGATGCATCAAGTCCTGATGACGAATAAAAATTGAACCCCCCCGTAGGGAACAGAATGAGTCTGTGTTGTATCATGTTTGGTTTAAAAACAGAGTTACAACATCTCATGGGCCTCATGCAAGAACATTTTCACACTCTTAAATTTCTTTTACTTTTTTCATACAAATGGCTCGTATGAACATGTCACGTCAGATTTAGCAAACGCTGATAACTTCAGATACCTGTGCAAATGATCTGTTTGTGTATAATTGTGTATATGTGCATGAGACTCATATATTAGAATAAGGAATGCCCAAATAAGTCCATATAAGACTATGCTTCCTGCCCTGAAAACGATCTTTACCAGCTTTCAGATGTCCGTAAAGGAAAATCTGTTATTTAACAGCGTCAGCAGTGAAATTAAGACCTGCTAAAGCCAAAAGTGCTGTTAATACCGTGCTACCCGATGAGAGTTGCACTGTCTCTGAAATAAAGTAATGTCTCCATATGAAAATAGCTTTATGGAAAAAAAAAGTCTTGCCAGCAAGCTGATCATTGACTGCAAGAAAATAGAGGGTCAAAGGGAAGTTTCCATCATGTTCGCCTGGACAGCAACTTCATAAACCTGCTTATGAAGACAATACGCCCAGCAGTAAGTAATAATACATCATTAAATCAATGGTGATAGGCTTTATGTGTAAATTTACAATTACATTATAATTTGAAATAGAGTCCAACAGGATCATGTTGATGTAATTATGAAGTGTAATTTATTTTTCAAACTTAAAATGTCTTCATACATGAAACATTAGTCATTAGTCAAAAACTTTGGTTTGAATAACAGCAGACTAACTGCATGTAACTCTACCACAAGTCTCAACCACTCATCAATTGTGTTTGTATTTGAAGGAAAATTCAAAATGCGTGAATGCGACAAGTTCTGCTAAATCACTCGTACTCACCACTTATGTAAGAAGCCACCAAAAGAACCAGGAGTCGCTGGATAAAATGACTTAAGATACCATGAGTTATTAAGTGAGGTAAATATAACTACAAGGAACAGCAATGTTGGTGTTGGTGATGTATATTGTGCAAGATAAGAGATGTAGTTCACTGAGTAGTTTTACACAGAACTAAATGGTACTTTACTATGTTTTTTATGACAAACAGCGACTTTGTTGTCTTGTAAAAAATAGTTTTAATCAAGTGGTATCTGCCAGTGGTAGAAGAGGAAGAAGAAGGAGGACGCAAGGTTGGATAGAGATGAGACCTGCTAGAGTACCTGCCAAAAAGGCTAAAGGTTTTCAAGCAGCCTTGCAGCATTCGCTATCTAAGTTTTCAAAGTCCCCTGGAAACAAGAACAACCTCCAAGCTGCAATATACACACTGAAAACGTCAAATTAGTGCTGCTAATGGTACGAATGTAAACAAGCTAACAGCTGTTACCTTTTCTTTTGCAGAGATGTAGTCATTTTAATGCAAATGTTCCACCAAAACAAGTTCCCCTCAACACTACTTAGCAGAAGCACCGTCGCTGCATCCTGGGCTTTGCGCTGCCCAAGACATTTGAGATTGGTTTAGAGAAATGCAAACAAGGCAGGGCATTTTTTTCCCCCATAGTCCAATGTGTATGCATGGCATTAGACCTTTCTCCAGCGCTGTGCACTGTGGTGAAAGGTCTGGCAATGCGAGACTAACCCTTGTCTAAATGTAAGGGTCATGTGATGGGACGCCCAATTTTCAAATCCCAGTGTTGACAGGTATGTCCTTATCTTGTCATTCTCTCCCAAGTTACCAACAATTTTGTTTGCATCATGTCTCAGTGCCCCGGCTGGGTGGGCTGTCACTCAAATATATAAACAGACCCACCCACTTACAGTAAGAGCTTGGAGGGTAAATGCATATTCTGATTCAGATTTTTTACTTCAAAACAGAGTAATTTTTGTGATTTGAGTTGTACTTTACTGTAACGCATCCATGTTTTCAGTGGCATAACTGCCAGAGCACATAACCTCATCATACACTACATGACAGCCCAGTATTGCAGTTAGTGAAACTGTCACAAACTGTAATCTTTAGATTTGTGTGCATGGACAGGCATTGTCCAGTTTTTCATGACAACACAAATTTCAAAGGAAAATGGATGAAGGTAGTATAAAAAGTGGCAAAGTCCACGCAGACAGGTAGCTGGGATGGGTATGGGTCAAACACAGGACCGTAACAAAGGAGACCAGGTTCATTTCCATTGAAGACCAGTGGGGCTTTGCACCAAGCCAAACCGTATGGTGCCCAGTTGTATCTCCATGATCACTTTCAGCACTCCGAGCCGCGCCCGAGATGGACCTACTCTGGAGTGGGGCCAAAATGAACCTGACCCAGCTCTGTGCCGACTGCATTGACATCTCGCCAGCCATTGCCAGCCCATGACAAGCTTTCTTTCTCCCCCTTGAGGGTTGTCATACTCAGCTCATATGTGTGCAGGAGAGCGGAGAGAAAGACGCTTCTTAAAGTCCCTTGCTCAGATGTTCAGCTCTCAGTACTTTTGTAGCTTCTAACAGAATCTTTATGTTTGAAATGTAGTTTCTCCCCTCTGTCACAGTTTGTACTTTCAGGTACCTACATTATTTTACAGTTTCCAGCACTGTTAAATAAATAATGAAAACAACACGGGACTTTTATTGTGAAGAATTTAAGGAATCTGTGTTTATCTCAGAGATATATATAAACGGTTTATCCACGTTTATCCATGTTTTGAGGCCTAAACCCAACCAAACTGCTTTACCTTGGGAGTGTAACTGGATGTTGCAAATTTATTATTGATAACTTGATCACAGAAACAGAACAACTTCGGAAAATACATTAATTTGAAAGTGGTGCCACAAAAAAAGTGCTTTGTTTACATGGACAATATTTCTTCAATCCAACTGAAATCATTCTGATTATAATTTCCAACTTGAATGTTTGCATGGGACCTAAATAAAGTGATTTAAAGCCGAATTTAACATTTTTGATATGTGTAAACTAGTTTGACCAGCTGTGAAGCGTCTGATATGTTGGAAACATAACAGAAAAAGAAGAAGAGGTTCGAGTTTGCCGACTGGTAGAAAAAAGAAGTGATTCTGCAGTAATTTTTCACTCATATCAAATCCTGGGAACAATAATAGCGCCTGTAATTCTTGTAAGGTTTCTAACAGAAAAGTTCTGTTTTGCCACCACCCTGTTTCTGTTCCTGCCAGAAACTTGTTCCTGACACATCACCTACCCCCACGTGTGGCAGACGTGCAGAGAAAGAATATTTAATTGCAGCCAGAGAGAAATGATTGGATGAATCGCTTACATGGTTGTTATTTTCCTACTGAACGGATTTTGAAAGGTTTACACCACCCCTCTCAACCTGATAGAAAATTCATTCCGATCAGGCTGAGGTGTTTACATGAGGCGCCGATTCAGAAACACAGACTAAATTAATTTTCTGTGACAATTTCACAAATTTACGTGAGACTGTATTTTGCATGCACTCATCAAAATGACCAGCCGCTGCGGCAGAACCTGCCTGGATTTCACCATCTCATACTGCACATTTTCTCACATTGCTTCATGTTGTTGGGTTAATAGTGGTAGAAAATGCAGCAGCACATTGCAGCACAGGCGGACCTCCTCAGGGTGCAAACAGTGTGTACCGCAACATGTTGGTGGGGTTTAATAATACTGTTACACACAGCTTTTAATCCACGGGTAAAGTATGTGGTACAATTAACAATACTTCCACTCATCCACTAATTCCTTCTGTCATGTCCTTGTGCACTCCATCACTTTCTCTGATTCACTGTCATTCATTCAGTCTCTCATCTTTGCATCCTTGATCACTCATTCACTCCCTCCTGCTCTATCTCCCTGTTAGCTCTCCAGTAGCTGCCTGACCTGCCATTCCATCAGAATAAATGTCAAATTCTTCAACATCAGCCTCGATGTCCTGCTGCATGATACTCTGTCTCTATGTGTTCTCTCCTTCTCTATCCCTCCTTCCCTCCCTCCCTCCCTCGCTCTCCCTCTCCTCCCCTGGTGCGATGATCAAAGTGGCTGGCATGTCTCTCTGCAGTACTGCTGTGATCACTGAAGAGAGGCGAGCGAGGGAGGGAAGAGGAGGGAGGGAGCGAGGAGAGGGAAAAGGGAGTGGAGCGGTCGGACGGCCTGACTCAAGCAGCGCCGCACTGCCCCCCTCTGGTGTGGAGGAACATAATGATTTTATCACATCAGTGTTCGAACTCGATGACCTCGCCAAAGTACATGGAACATATATCTTCCACAACAGCGCCTGTTAGCACCATGAATATATTGTAGTGGAGGGTAAATTAGTTGACTTTCACATTTGCAGAGACGATTTTCCCTTTGAAGACTAACATCAGTATGACTCTGAATTGATGCATTTGGGATCTGGCGTACGCTGCCAGAATAGACTTTAAACAGTATTGAATTATAATCAGATACTACTACTACTATGCAGTGATTAATTACATTTAAATTTAAATGATGCATATGACTCCAACACGTAGCATCTGTCGTGTCTTGGCAAAACAAAACTGCCACTATTTCTTGGGGCTGGGAGAAGTTGCTAGACAACCACCAGTTACCGCTCCCAGCCAGGAAATAGTCCAGTATATAACCCCCACAAACATGGCAAACTGTTATTTTTGTCAGCAGTGTAGGGACTCCCTAAAAACGTTGCATTTTGTCTGGATGGGTGCGGTTTTGCAGGACGTAGTAGTGAACACATTGGCGAGCACTGTGACCGCTTCAGCCCGTGCGCTGAGTTCATGAAAAATAGTTGGACTGAGTGGCAAAGTATAGGCTGGTTTTCAAAGTCTGTGAAATAACACATGCATACAATATGAGACCTGTTTATTTGTTGTTTATATGCCTTGCAAGCCTATTTGAGCAAGATACTACACTGATATCAGAATACAAACCCCATATCTTTGTATATGTTTTTGTTGTTGGGCATAATTAAGTCCATCTTGTCAATATGTATAGCATTAGTTAGTTCAGGGGCTGTAGTGGGGCTAAACCCAAATAAACTCAGTGAATTTACTCATCTATTCAAACTCAGCTACATCAATAAATGAGGGAAAGCAAGTATTGCATTACTGTATTTACCACTAGAGTGTATCTTTGTTAACTGATGATCAAATGAATAAAAAAAATTGTCTCTGCAGTTAGCCAGCTGGAAAGACTGTTGAAGGCGCTTGAAAAACCCACTGGGGCGCTTTCAGCTGCTAATAGGTACCGTGCGAGTCTGTATGAGTCGCCGAGCAGCGGTGACAAATCATTAGTATGTGATGAGTTGGGAATGAGACTGGGCTGGTAGCCCGTGTGATGCTGCTGCCGATGCTGCGGTGTCTGTCGCTCAGACGTGAAACCTACCTGCAGTTTGTGTGACAGTTAAGTTGAATTGAATTGAAAACAAGGTCTCTTTACTTTTATCCAAAAGAAGGAAAATAGTGACCAAAAATATGTTGTACTAAGTTTAAAAGTGGAAAATTCCCTGACATGTGTTACATCTGTACAATAAATAAATATTTCTACAGAGCTACAGCAGGACCGTGCGAGAACAGGGGGTATGAGGGAAACAAGACTGACCGTGCATGGCTCACTCCACAAGCACAACCTTGATTTACTTGCACACGTGTCTGTTCACGCCAAACAGGCAGGCGCAAGCTAATGAGCAACATGCTAACAGTTAGCTGTGCGTGTGTTTGTGTGTTAGTCTCTGACAGCACCCTCCCGAGAGTGTTGTGTCTCTTTTTTCCCCCCCTCGTCTCTGACATCCACAGCTCCATGACTCCTCCGTGGGTCACCGCTGCATACAGGTTGAGAAGCAAGAGTGATGACGAATCCACTTTTTAAACACGAAAGTTTGAAACAAAAACTCTGAGCTCTCTGTGATTCTTCCTCCTGAAGCTCTGGTCTGTCCCCACCTCTCAGCAGCTGTCTGTCAGCACTGTGCCTCTGTTTCGCCTCCGTGGGTTTGTTTGGCTGGATTTCAGTACCTATCCATTTTCCAGTCTTTATGCTAAGTTAAGATAAACTAACTGTTTAACTGCAATCAGACAGCAAAGAGTTGTATTGGGCCTCTGATCTATCTTTCTGCTACAAAGTGAGTAAGCATATTTGCCCACATTTTGGACCATCTCTTCAAGGGGAAACCTTTAAAAATGATTGGGAACCACTGATTTGGGATACATTTGGGATCACTGTTTTTTGCCATTTAAACAGATTTTGCAATCTACTTTTGAACGCTAATATTATTACCATAAACCAACAAGTCTGGTAGCTTTTGCTGGCCTCTGTCTAGATATACAATGTGGGCCACCAACAGAAAGAAAACAGAAAGAGAGCACAGAAATTCAAAAACAGTGTCATCATTTTCAAACAGCATGTGCAAGTTACCTAATTTCTTTCAAAATGTGAATGCAAATTACTTTTTTGGGATGCTGTTGGATGTTTTTTTGCAAGAATGGGTATCACTTTTATTGAAATGGGAGATAGGTAATAATGTTGTAAAAATGTTTTGTTATGCAGGTGAGCTCGGAGGCGTTGTGGCTGATTTTTTGTCACGCTGCAGTTCAGACAGGAGGAGGGAAGCAGATCTGGGGGAACAGCTGCTGTGTCCTCCCTCACCTGCAATTAGCAAGCTTTTTAGGTCACGGACAGTTAGGGGCTATGGAACAAGCCATGCTTAGAAAGACACACACACACACACACACACACACACACACAGACACACAAAGCAAGAGGGAGAGAGAGCAAGGTTGAGGTCAATTCCATCAAATTACTACATTAATATGAGTTAGCATAATTTACAATTATGGTATAATGGCATAATTTGGTCTTATCGCTATGGGGCACGACTGATTTAAACTGCAAAGGAACATGGGAAAAGGCATGCAGGGAGCCATTACTTAAAAACTAAAAGTGTAAAAGATCAGATACAAAACAAGAGAGAAAGTCACCAGACAGACAAAGAGCTGATCTGCAGGAAAAGTGTGTGTGTGTGTGTGTGTGTGTAGGTGTAAGATATGAGCTGGAACTCTTTACCCTGTGCTCAGGCTGTGTCATGAATACAAACCTCTGTGTTTGTTTGGGTGAGGAGCACTGCAGTGAAATATAGCTGAAATAAAACCCTGATGTCCCAGAGCAGACTCAGACCTTGCACAGATACGGTACGCTAAAGCTAATTGCAGTTGTCGATGTTCTAAAGAGCACAGCGAGCATCATTTGTAAAATCTGCACATATGGCTGCCTGACATTTTGAGGTAATCCGAGTATAAATAAATTAGATTTTATCCCAACATAGTAATTAGCGCTTGAGGTGTTTACTCGACTTTTGGCACTCGTAGCACACAAGATTTTCAATGCAGCAGCTCAGCCTCTGCTTTCAGTCCAATGTATTGAACCACTTTTAATTTATATTAATTGTCTATGAATGTCTACACTCATGAGAACCAGCCTGTCAATACCACATGAATTATAACTTAAGTTAAAAGGCTCTGCAGCTGGTGTCTCCAGATGTTTGCCTAGTCCACAGATGCATAGATGCACCACTCCCAAAATTTACTGCACAAATGGGGACGCAAAATCAAAATCATGTTTTATATTTTGAAGACCAACATTAAGGTGATTAAATCTTTGATTAAATGTTTTGTATTAAACATCAACTCAATCTTATGGAGTAGCCATTTTATGTTATTTTTTTAATGTTGCTAAGAGTTTTCTACATGCTAATCAAATATTTTTTTTAGTCACTTCCTGTTTTATTTTGGTATGTTTTCCCTTATGTGTCTTTGCTGTTTTTACTTCCTGTCTTTGTCTGTTTTCCCGCTCTTTTTGATCACTGATTATTTTCACCTGTTCTTGATTGCCTTTACCTGTTATCCTCCCCTCCCTATTGTATTGAAACCTGAGTGTGTTCGTCCTCATCGGTTTGTCAATATCTCAGTGTTTTCAAATGGATTTTTGCTGTTTTGTGTTTTTTCCCTGCATGGACTCTGCCATCACTTTAAGTTTTTTGTGTTTGGTTTTCTATTAAACCCTGCACTCTGCATTAGAGTCCTTTCTCCTGGTTCTGCTTGACAACTTGTCAAATTCTTAGCTTTGATTTAGAGGGGCTACAGAGTTGACATGTTACGGCTGTGACATGTCTGATAGCAATATTATTTGATGATTTTGTCAAAAAATAGAAAACTTATCCATGCTTGAGCAGCATTCTGTCTGTCAGGTTTTTAGATATACAAACCATGCCGAGTGCACTTCTAAACTTAGTATGTTTGCATTGATATTAAAGGGATATTTCTGTGTTTTAAAGTTAGTTTGAATTCACCAAAGTCACACAGTAACACAAACAAACAGATCCAAGCAGCGGTAGAACCGCAACTCCAATGTTCTGTGAGGTTAAATAGCTGATTTAACCAGTTTAACCAAAATACATTTTGCTGCTGACCCCGTCCACTGCATTATACTGCTCAGCTTCCATGCTGGTACTCCTGTAGGTAATACACCGGCTATCGATAACTACCTCATTCACCCCAACTTCAAATTAACTCCAAACCATCCCTTTAAGAATGCACAATCTTTTAGTTATTCCCTGCTTTAATCCTTTGAGAGCATGACAGCAATATAGTACAGCCTATGCATGATAAAATGCAAGCACTTACAAAATGCTTTAAATAAAAGTACCACCTAATGGTACATGTAAGCATGAATATGTAAGGATTGAACAGTTTTAAAATATTCACTAGTGGTTTGCTGAGTATTGCATAAAGAACATTAATTACTGTGTATCATGAGATAATCTTTAGTTTTACATGGGTGTAATCTGAGGTAACACTCTCCAGTATAAATTTAACTACACTGTGGAGAAAGAAGTGGTTGTGCTCTTTATCAGCAGTCTAAACAGGCATGAAAAGCATCTATTAATTTCACCCTGACCATTTCCTAATCATCCCACTGTATATTGCTATATACACTATATATATACACTATATATACACTATACACACTATATTGCTGTCATGCCAGAAACATCACAAAGCTGACCTGTACCATCTTCTGCAAACCTCTCAGCTTTGAAATGGGAGTGGCTGTGACCACTGCTGCCCTCTCTTGTGGCTGAAAGGTGAACAGCAGTTGTTCCCGCGGTGCTACAGGTCTGCGCCAAGGGAACAAACCTGTTTTGAATACTAATTATTGAGAGTGAATGACTGCGTTTAGCAGGGACAGATGACTGAGCACACTGGGAGTGTATAGAGCCCCTGAAAAACAGGCTTGTCTCAACATTTCTATGATTGCTGACCGACCGCTTCAATATCTGTGGAAATGAAGACGTCTCTCCCAAAGCAATAAGCAGCAGCCCACACTCTATCCTGAGATGTTATTAAATTAAACTCCCAAGACATGATGCTCCATTTTAAATGAATAGGAGACAGACTTTAGGATACTTTTGAAGTGCTTGGACGGACTTTTTTTAGGATGGTCAAGAGCTTGTCTTACAACTGTGTGTGTGTGTGTGTGTGTGTGTGTGTGTACAATGATGGCTCTCCTTTAAGTTAGAGCTCCAGGAAACTACTGCAGTTGCCACACACATTACACACACACACACATTCGTGGGCACAGAGAAAAGGAACAGGTGTATAATCTACATGCTGACACACAAAGCACCCTAATGTGACAGACTGCCGCAATTATTTGGATTTTGTACCCACATGCTTGAAAAAAAAAAAAAGAATAAGACACCAGAAAACACATGCAGACACCTTCATGCACACAAATAGAAATTACAGACAGAAAAACAATGAGGACAGAAAGAAAGAGAAGGAGAAAAATCTTAATTGCTATAATTATGATCACCCACTCAAGGAGTACCAAAACACTGTGCTGCAATAACAATTACAAGGTGTTAAACACGGATTCTGTAAAGAACCTCATTATAAATCAGTTTTAATTTTTTCCGGAAAAGGTTGCCCAGTAAACAGTGGTGGAAGAACTTTACTTTAAGGTACAGCAAGGAGTTTTTAAGTGGTTATGAAACAGTGTCAATTTGTTGCTGAGGCCTCTAGGTGACCTAAACAAGTAAAAAGGACCATCCGTGATAAGTTTGGCTATTTCTGTATCGTTTTTGTAGAGCGTTGAACCAAAAAGGCCTCAAACAATTGGCGTGTCTGTGTAACTGTAATGTTGGCTAAGGCTCGCAGTATGAAGATAAAATTTGGTGGCCACAGTGAGCTACCTGCATGGCATAGTTAGTGGCCACAGAGTAACTTTTTATGGCCATAGTTAATGTCGAACCCTGGAAACACTCCATCCTATTACAAACATTCAAATTCAAAATCACCAAATTTGCATATACATGTTTTTTTTATTATTATTATTATTGGACAGGAAGGGTATGAAAAAAATGTAATCTGAAAAGTAACTGATAACTAAAGCTGTCAGACAAATGTAGTGGAGTAGTGCTTCTGAGATGTAGTAGCTGCATAACATGGAAATACTAAAGTACCTTGAATTTGTAGTTTAGTCCAGTACTTGAGTGATTGTACTTGGTTACATTCCACCACTGTCAATAAGTGACTATAAACACACAATTTGTAAATTTAGCTGCTAGAGGGTCTTTCTTACAATAAAACAATCACAAATTATGTGATTTGGTGACACTGAAGTGGCACAGGATCATGGGAGTTGTTTTCTTCACTTTTAAACACAAAAGTTGATAAAAAAATCTATCTGACATGAATCAGGCAGAAACCATGTTCATGAATTAGGTATTGTATAGTAACGTATCCAATGTATCCAATTTTTCCCATAAGTTATGGCAACTAGCTACCAATGGCTAGCAGGAAATGTACAGGTACCTGGAATAAATTACATATTTGTGTGTGTTTGAACATCGTTGGAAACATTTGGGATAATGTAAGCATAAAAGCCAACAAAATATACAACATAAGTCTAACTTTTTTAGATATTTTAATGTGGAAATGTGACATATAGCTTTAATTATTAGAATAAGACTGTTGTGCTTTTCAAAATGGCTGACATTTCTCAACAAATATCAAAATACCGCTGAAGAGAGCTGAAAGAAAAACTAATCAAAAATCAAATTCAGTGACAGAAATTCTAAGAGGACAGAGGCCGTCTCATGATTATTACACGCTGCAGTCACTTTCGATGTAGCACGTAATGAGATAAAAACCATTGTGTCTGGCTTGAACCAATGCGCCCTCGTTTGAATGGTGGCAGCTGGTCTGAGAGGCAGGGAGAGAACAAGGACACGGCTTTGACCTGGTTTGAATGGGAGACCGCTAATTAGAACGGTGATTACTGGTTGTTAACGCCGCACCGGGGACATGCCTGAAATGATGTGAGAGGGCTGCAGCTGGGGAGTTAACACAACAAGAGAAAGAGGGATAGACAGGGCAGAGGATGAGAGGGCTCAGAAAAAGAAGAGATGGCAAGTAGGAAGGACGAGTTAAAAAAAAAACATAACATGGAAGAACTGATGAAGGCAGAGGGAAAGTGAGACAGACAGAGAAGGACAGAGATGAAGAAAGAAGGCAGATGAGAGAAAGATGAGGCTAAGAACAAAGTGACATTGAGATTATGAGAAAACATAAAAAATGGAAGGGTAGGAGGCAATAAATAAGCATGAGCTTGAACCTTTGTCCCTCCTAAAATCAGGAACAGACATCTCTGCAGATGAGAGGAGGAGAGAAGAGGAGGTACAGACTGCTCTTACCTCCACAATAAGCTGGAATCTTATTGCGGTTTTGATAATGACCCCACCATCTCTATGAAAAGTAAACCCCTCTCTGTGCATAGAACGAGGAGACAAGAGACGACACAGCTAACCCCTGATTATCACAGAAAAACAACTTTTATTCATAATCATATCAAAATATCATCCTCAGGAAGCCATTCTGTGGTACAAAAGAACACAAGGTTTCTTTGAAAAGCCTCACATCCTCACAGGTATTATCCATAAAGCTTATTAAATTCTCTCAATGGAAATCCTGCGTCTATTATCCTGTGAGTGAAAAGTCAGGGTGTGTGTGTGTGTGTGTGACTGGGGACCTGGTCTAGCCAGGACTCAGGTTCTGGATGTTCTCGCGACGTTCTTGGTAGAGAGAGTGGAAGGCCCGGGCTAAACTGAGGAGCGGCGCATCGCAGTTGTCCATCTCCTTCTGCATGAGGAGACAAACATGAACACACAGCGACAGGTGATGTTGTTCTCTGTTCACACATAGATACAACACAACCCAACTGGAGTTTCTTTACATGCAGAGCCAAACAAGAACACAATACAATGGTCATATTGAAATACACTTACAGCTGATGTCTCGTGGTACTCCAAACCCTGGCTCTGGGCCCATTCTTGTGCCACGGAGGCCTGGACCTCCCTTCTAGCTGACAAGTCTGACTTGTTGCCCACTAGGACACCTGAGACACACACAATTACACAAAAGAAAAGTGACACAAAAAGCACAGAATATCATACATGTACTATTTAATGATTGTGTGTAATTTATAAGGCGAGATTTTTCAAAGGCCAAATGTTTAAACATTGCTATTGCATTAATTTTTTTGAGTGATAAACCTTCACATAGCTGATGGTAATTTGATTATATTAATTTCCATCTATTCATCCATTATCTGATGTACAAGAAACAAAATAAACTAGAGAACTCAACTTTCTCTGTCAATATAGCACACACTGAGGAGTTTATCACTTCAATTGATCCTTCCTAAGTCCCACCCCATTTTTGCTATGTGCTTCAACGTTCTCCTTCCCATTTCCTACACCATGCTATGTGCTTGGCTCATCTTTGTTGAAAAGAAAAACAAATTTTTAAGATGGTTAAATGTTGTTACTGTAAAAGCGAGTTATAACTAATAACGCTAACTAGCTAGCTAGCCAATCTTCATCAATCGTTAGCCAGCAAATTAAATCTTAAAGCTTACGTTAACAAAATGCTAGCTAAGTAGCTAGCTAATCTACAACAACTGTTAGCTGCTAGTTAGCTAGTGTTTTGCTAAAATTAGCTGACTTGGGACAAATGAGAAAGGGAAAGTTTGCGGAACTGTTATCGGAACACAGAGCTAAAATTGGTGGCAGTTAGAAAGGGTTGACTACATTTACCATCACCACGAGATCACTATAAAATGTATTTATTCATGTTTAAAAAACAAATATTGGCTGATATTGCTATCTGATATATTTTTTTGCTTACATATCAATATCTTCATATGCAGGTCCAGTATCTGACACGCTCTAGTCTACTGCTATTCCACAGCTGCAGCTCTTTCAACATACCTTCACATAATGTCCCCCAGTGACAAGAATTCAGAGGACTTTCATAATTTAATAATTTTTCTGACAGTCTACCGGTGTTCCACAAATTCTTTAAATGTTCTTCAGATGTTGTTACCTGGAATGTGGAGACCCTGGCAGTGAGCGTGAACTCTCTCCATCCAGTGACTGCAGTTGGCAAACGACTGCTCACTGGTCAGGTCAAAAACTAGGCACAGCAACGAAGGCTCACCCCACTGTGGAAGGGAAGGTGACTGGTGATGATTAGGGCTGGGTATCGGTACTCAATACCTTTATCATTGCTGGGTAGTATCGTAATTTATCCAGTCAAATGATACCTGCGTTCAATCCATTTTGTACTCAGATCTCCAAAAAACGACTCAACTACACTCCTGTGGCATCTGATAAAAAAAATGCATGAAATACTGATACCAAAGGATTATTTATTTCATGAAAAACTGGAATGATGAGCAAAATGTTAAAGCACCCCATCAAGCACAGGGGAATCTTCACGTGGACAGCTGCACCATGTAAAAGTATATCAAACTAAATACTCTGTTGGTATAAGTGTAACTTTAAGGGTACTGGTACTGAAATTGTTTAAAAAATACCCAGCCCTTTTCAGCCCGGTTTCACGTGCAGGGAATGAGGGAGACAAGCAAGTGTCACATCATCTTACTCCTTTCTTCTTCTGTGACAAAATACATAATACTTCAGTAGCTCCCCTGTGTTTGTAGTCTTCGTGAGGATGTGCAGCCCTGGATGGTGACTTTCACTCGTTTCATGCAAATGATAAAAAAGCTAAAGAGAAGCAGTCTCACCATTTTTTCGCAGGCTTCCACTAATGTCTGCTTCCCTGCAGAGTCTATGATGTAGAGCTCCTGGAGGGGAAAGGCGAGAAGAGAAGGGAAGGGAAGAGGTGTTATACATGGAGATTTAGTCAAATTACATGGTTTTAAACTTCCTATTTTCTTTGGCGAGGGCATTAATGTTCTTCCTACAATGCTGCCCTATTGCTTACTGAATACAGATGAGAAACTAACAGTATTAAATGTCTAGGAGAACGTCTTCCACGCTGAGTGATAGATTCTAATTCTCACCACCCACCTGCAGTGATTTAGCGACTTTTAAGACCGAAACCTTACAAGCAAAAAATGAAGAGGAGACAATGGCTGGACTCACCACACTGTCATTGGTCTCTGGGATGTTCACACATTTCATTAGCAGCTCCACACCGGTTGTCTGCCAAACAAACACAACCAAGATGTTAGTTATAATGCCTTTTATATAATGTAAAGCTAAAAGACCTTCATGAAGCATGCAGGCCATGTTTCCCCCTCTGTGACCGTAAAAAAAACATATGCCATTTGATGTTTTTTATATGAAGCATCTTACTGTAGTGAGTGTTTTTTTTTGGTAGAGCTGGGCAATATATAATATATGGATATCCTTATATTGTGATATGGTCTTGTAAAAGTTGCATTAAAGTAAGCTGATGTCATTTTCTGAACTTCCCAGACTGTTCTATATTGCCCTTATCCACTTTAAATTATACTTGTATGAAGCACTTTGTGTTAAATTTGTTTCTATGAAATTGCTATACAAATAAAGTCTCATTGATTGATGTATTCACATTACTGAAAGCACCAACAGTCCCTACAATATTGATAAATATTGATATCGAGGTAATTAGTCAAAAATATTGTGACATTGTGATATTTTTTGGCTACACTTTTTGTGTACATTTTTGTTTTCTTAGCTGCAGTTAGTCAAATCAGATTGCCTCTGATTTTGTCAAAATTAAGGGTGGAAGAAAATATCGAAACAGTTGCATCATATATTATGTTTTGTGGTACTGTAAAAGATTTGTGACAGTGGTTCATTTTGTTCTGGGTTTGAACCCGTAGGCTAAACAGCAATGTTGTTATTTATCTTCACAGTTCTGATTGTATAAAAAAGCAAACTTTTTAAACTCAGATTCACTATTTTCCTAAAATCAGAGAGAAAAATATCACTTTGCTTACAGTGTCATAATATATCGCCATTCAGTGAATCATAACCCAGTATCGTGATACGTATCATATCACCAGATTCTTGTCAATAGAGAGACAAAGTCCCCCCTTCTGGTGGAGAAAAAATATGAACAGCAGTCAATAGCGAGAGACAAATAAAGTTTGTGATCCCATTTAAATTGTGACTACACACCCAGAAGTTGTGTGAATGACATGATGACTTTCTCCCTTCAAAAGCTAACATTAGCCACTGAAGCTACGTTGCCTGAGCGTTTCGTACCGGGACAAAGTCACACGAGCAACAGGTCTTGCTCATTCTTTCTCTTACTGGCTGATAAAAGGACCAGGAGTTGGCAAATAAAACATTTCAGGTAGGATAATATTACAAGGGATAGCGATGTTGGAGATGTATATTATGCGAGACGAGAGATATAGTTCACTGATCGGTTGCACACAAAAGAAAACTAAACTATGACAAACTAATGATAAACTGGATTTTTCCTGACTTATCTACTACTGTTCATATTTTTGCCAAAGTAGTGTCCCGTGGGGCCACTGTGGCTTTTATAGAGAAGAGAAGAGAAGAGAAGAGAAGAGAAGAGAAGAGAAGAGAAGAGAAGAGAAGAGAAGAGAAGAGAAGAGACATTTGGCTGTCACAGAGTTGACACCCATACACAGTAGCACAACAAACTGTCTGGTTTGATTTATTGTTAATGTCTAAACATAAGCAACACTAATTAGCAGCCTGGCTTGGCTTGAAAGCAGCTTCACCGTACTGATGCTCAAATCGTGACCAAACCTTGTCTCCCGTGTCTCCATTCACTCTGAATCTTATTATTCTTAATGTCTCAATAAAGAAAAAAGCCTTTAGGGAGGGGACGACCAGCTCTGTTTAAGTCTAAAAATGATAAAAGCTGGATTTGGGCCTCGCCGTGGCAACAATTAAGAAATAGTGAGAGTCTTAATGGTTAAGATCGAAGAGTGGATGTTTATATTTATACGGGATTGACAGTTACCACAAGCTGTTGGTTTGGCTGTGGTTTGTGAGTCTCCAGTCATTTTGACAGATCACTGGCACTGCATACAAGTTGTTTTCCCTCATATGATTTTGACTGGTAAAACAGTGCAGGCCAGTTGAGAAACAGGGTTTTTTTGACAAGAAAAACTACATAGGATAGACACATACATTGAGTGGTTGGTAATTTTTAGAAATGAATACAGGGCATTAGGAGGAGGGTGACACTGGAGGAAATAGAAAGCAGGTAGAAGAGAGACTTCCTGCAGGATTGTCTTTTCAAACAAGGATGAGTATTGGTTCAAACAATGGCTGAGTTTTAGTACTGATACCTTTTGGGATACATTACTTTAAAAAATATAAACCTGTTTTCTGCCAAACAGTTTCTTCAGGATGAATTGATCTTTTCGTGGCAGTGGAAATAACCTGTAAATACAACATTAGCATATCATCATCTTTTTACATTCATATGGCAAAGTTATCTATTTATGCATCCAGCAGACATGGACCAAAATCAGCATTCATTTGAAGTCGTGTTTGTGTTGACTTGATGAATATAGGTATAAATATTCAATTCTTCCATTTTGCTCTCCACCAGCTCCTGAGAGAAATACGTGGCTCTTTAGCTGCTGAATGTTCCGCTTCATTCACCTGCTAGTCACTACGTTTGTCTGCCATTTGGTGCTGGAAGGAAGCTTACAGCAAGATTTTAGAGTTTTGTTTTTTTCAATAAAAATACATCTATTTGTTGGAATGATATTGGGGCAAGAAAATCAAAACTGTGACTTGACAGACACTATGGTGATCTAAAGCGCAAGTTGAAAGTGCAATGGATTTAATTTATTCAAGGTGTGTTCAAAGCCACCTTTGCCATCTTTGCCAGCAGCGCGCAGCAGGATATCAGCTGTGCAAAACTGCCTCGATTAATTCATAGGTGTGTTTTAGGCTGAAGATGCAATAAACCAATCAGAAAGTCAGCTCTCATCACCTTTAAGAAGCAGGTGCGCCTGGAGCGTAAGCGTTGGCAGCATGACGGGCGGATTTACCAAGAGGAAACGAGAAAAGATTTTCAAGCAAGGAGACAGATCTCCTGGTTTGGGAAGTGAAAGCATGAGAGTGCAATATATGGTCATAGCAGTTTGTTTTACATTAACACCTCCAAAAAGTAATAAAATACATGAAGCGTAAATGTCATGCAGATATGTAACTTGTTATATTTTACACTGAAGCGCCTTGAAATTACATTGTATCTTATCTATTTTACTGTTGTCATCATTATTATGCAGCTCCGCCGGCTGAAGATCCTGAAAAAGGGGCCAGGAGCAGGAGTGAGGAGCAGGGGAGCCGACCCAGACTGCTGCACCTCAATCCAGCTGAACACCCACCTGTGCTGGCTAAAGTGCAACTTCACGGTCGCCCGTTCTCCATCTCCTGCTCCCATCCTCACTCCTCCATCCCGCTAACACCAGTGTGGGTGGAGGAAACAGAATCAGAAAGTGTTTTTGAAGTTTGATAACCAGCGCATAAACTTTGCGCCAACAGGTATATCAAACCAGCATCAGGCTCTGACAGAAGCATGCATACCTTTTTCACCCTGGGTCAGGCGGTCTCATGGTCAGATATAACGTCTTGTTCATTTTGTATGTTATGGATCACAATTGTTCAATCCTTAAACACGCAGACACAAACACTACAGCTGCTCCAGCTGTCATGTGACTGATCTGTTAAATATCTGACAGCTGTGATCCCATCCTGTGCGCATTTTGCAGGTCTACTGAGATATATTAGGCTTTGTAATTATAATAATAATTCCCAATTCATTATTAATGAGAATAATTTTAGACACACATGCAGTCTAACAGAAATGAAAGGTGTTTTGTGTGAGTGTAAAGACGTGTATTGTGTGCAGGTGGACCTACTGCGCCACAGACTTTGCCCAGTTTAAGCCAGTCTAAAGGGGCAAGTGGTTTCAACTCCAATGCACTGTGCACAAAATACCAAATCCGCCTTTTACCTTCACTTTTAGACCTTCCGCCCATCGCCGCACAGATTATGGGCAGGTTCATTTGCTATCTTGCATATGGAGCAAAAGTGGTAACTGCACCCGGTGTAAGTTAGGGCCCTAGTAGAGTTGATTCCTGCAAGGATTAGTCATTACAAGTGACCCCCTTTCTCATACAAGTAGTCATGTGATCCATACACTTTTCCATGGTGAACATATTGATATGAAATATTAAACAAAGGTGCTACAAAATAATACTAATTAATATCTTGTTCCATTTAGTGCAGCAGCACCTTTCCAATGAGCCAGCATGCACACGAGCAGCACAGCACACAGCAGTAGTGCCTACATAAAACGAAAAATAAAATTAGCAAAATTTGTAGGAAGTGTGTTATCAAAGGATAAGTAAAAAAAAAATCTGAATCTGACCAAATATTCAACACAATCTTGACAGTTGTGTGTCCGTTGTGTTGCAGACTTAAATGACCAGAAATGCTGTGTTCTCTTTCGCCTTTTTAAGAAAGAGTAGTTGTTTGAGCTTTGGTGCAGAGTCAGTAGTTGAGATTTTTTTTTTTAAATTAACACAGGGCAAACAGAGGAGGTAGATATAAAAGGAGACAGACTGCAGGCAGTAGAGGGTAAGAGGATATGATAAATATGGTCTTATCACAGATGCACGTTCTTCACAAGCTTGGAGATCTAATGAAGCCCTAAGTGGACTGGATGGTTGCAGGCTGCCTTTCGCCACTATAAATCCGCTGGTATGAGATCAGTGGTGACCTTGAAAAAGCAAGTCGAGGTTTCTTCACATCAGCACCAAACTCTAAATTGATCTGATCTCTTGAGCTCACACTTAACTGAGCGTGTCAAATGCCAGAGACTAAACCGCTGAAAACACACACACACTTTTCACACTCTCTGCCTCTGTGAAACACACACACATGCACAACAGCACTCAGACCGACATTTACCTGATTCATACACAGAAACGCTTCATAAAAAAGATCCGATAGTACACACACTCACACACGGACGAGGCAGCGGTCCCTCTTCGGAGCGGTCTAATGAGCTGGTGTGATGCATAGGAAGCCTCTCGCTGGAATGTCAATGAGGGCCTATTAGTAACAAATAAGCTTGGAATATTGCTAACGGGCCGTCTGACATTTTCAAAGGAGGACGTGAGCAGAATGGCCGACAGCCTCCGCTACCCTTCAAAATCAAAAGTTGAAGAACATGAGGGATGACTTAGGTGTCTGCACAAGGAATAACTCTTCACAGTGCCGGGTTCTTTTTCGCATTAGTCACAATGGAAAGGACACACTGTTCCCTGTTCCCATCTGCAGTGAAATCTCAAAGAGAAAATCCAACCTGATGCATTTATCACAGCTTCAAACTGACATTGGTAATGCATCTCTGAGTCATGAGTGTTAGGTGATGTGTTTATAATAGTTTAATCACTGTGCTGGAGTCCTTTCAGAGCCCCACTGATCTAAGTGAAGCCCGGGGATGAACTGATTATCAGTTTCATGATAAACAGCAACAAAATTCCAGATGAGTGTGATTACCGTGCTTTCAAAATTTCTGTCTCCAAGACGCAAGCACACCATGCAACATGGAGTTTGTTTTGTATTAGTGAAAACATTAACACTGAGATTGCAAAGGACATAATGCCACTTCAAATAGTTGAGAGGTTTTCAAATAAAATCTGCTGAAATTATTTCACTGTATGTATCATTACATTTTGAACATTTTCAGCACATTCTAATAATACCACGATAATACAAAAATGCCAACTGTGATAATTTTTGTCACTATAATCATGATATGAACTTTTCCTACTGTTTCATCTTCAATCTATCAATTGACCGGTATTATCGGCATGATATTGGACTATCACAGCTGTATTGGTCTATATTGATTTCAGCATGTTGCCCAAGACTTTTTTATTCATTAGGTTTATGAGTGGCATTTTATGTATATCTGATTATTTTTCTTAATTCAGGTTTTATATATATTTTGCTCTATTTGCATTTTTTTTTTACTTAAATTTGTTTAAAATTATTAAAAATACTGGTGAGAGCTTCCCATTCCAGTGACCTGATATAATTTTGGACATTAACATTTATTGTTAAACTGTAAAATATCCTGCCTCATTTACATATATTTGTCAGACGGAGGGCTCACTGCAAAATAATGTGTGGTTATGTATATATTTTATATTCTGAATATTTATGTTATATATAAAAAATATAAATAGATACATCAATATCGGATTTTTTCTAATTCCTAATATCAGCATCGGCCCCTAAAATGCAACAGCATTTGATCCCTAGTCCTAAGGGTGACAGTAGAGTAAAGTCAACATTAAAAGGTTTGTCTGTCTGTCTGTCTGGAGTGTTCTCAGTAAATTTCACATCCATTTGTCCAGTTAGACTGTGTTACATTTGGGAATGTAAGGGTTGTCAAACAAGAGATATTGTATCTCAACAGGACAGGAGTTTTGCTCCGGCATTAGAGTGGGACAAAAGGTCAAAAGAAAGATGAAAAGGACCTTGAAATTGTTATGAATATCCGTACTAAACTTCAATGTGAATCTGACAAGTAGGTGTCAAGATATTTTGAAAGCTTTCTAAATCCTCAGGTTGTAATTGAGACGGCAACTGAAGTTTAGAAGATTCAATTTCTTGCTTTTCTACTGGCCGTAGAGGTGTCTGCCTTCTCTTGAATATAACAGAAGTAAATGATACTTTGCTTGTGGTGCTTGAAGCACCTAAGACTACATTTGAAAAAGTCTACATCTCTTTTCATAAATCATGACCCGGTTACTCAAGATAATCCACAGACCTTTTTTTGACCTGTTCATGTAGTACCTTTTTCTAGCATACAAAAAAAGTAGAAGCTGAGCGCTTCCATTATATTCAAGAGAAGGCAGATATCTTCAAAACTCTGCAAGTCACACCAAAACGATCTAGATGGACAAACAGCACTACAAGCCAAAGGAAAAATATGTATTTTTGATTTAGGGGTGAACTGTCCCTTTAACTCCTGGACGAAGCATTCATAGTGAAAAGCTTCAAAATTCTGGAAAGCGGAGATCGTCTTACATGAAGCACTCGGCGCCAAGCGAGCAGTTAGGAGTTAAAAGTTAAAAATATTTCAACTAATACCAAGCAAGCGGCTGGCTTCAAATAGGTGTTTTAACAGTTGCATAGCAACAGCAGAGACCGTGACCAGCGCTCTCCCATGAGCATTTGTTTCAGTGCATCCAGCTAATAAAGTGGTGTCCGGTGGATGCAGGGCCTTGATCCACAGGTACACGCGCTAACCTGCATGCTGCTCCTCTTACTTTCAATGCAACACGATCCATTTTATGGATTTTTTTTTCTTTTTTGCAGTTTCATCTGTATGTTCTGTATTTATTTATTTGTTTGTATCTTTTCATATTATGCAGTAGTACAGATGTGTCATGGCTTGACTGGAGTCCAGCAAGCACTTACAGTATCCCAGGCCAGTGCAAATTAAAAATGCAGCACTATTGCAGAACCTTTCTACTTTTTTTAATAGTCTACCAGTCCAACATGAACACAGCATCATAAACAAGTGTGTATAGGTCTATGCAGTGTGGAGAAACTCAACACTGTTGTTGTACAGTGTGTGTGTGCTTGTTAAGTACCTGTTCTGGTGGCTTTCCAGAACCCTGCTGTATTAATTATCGACGTTCCTGTCACCTCAGAACCCCCAATACTGCTGACAAAGCAAGAGCTGAACAAACACACACACACACACAAGCACACACACATACTTGGCTCCTGTCCAGTATTTTACCCACCAACCTGTTCTGTACCCTAACCACGGACATGGCTTAATAAGAAACTCACAAATGAATAAGTATAGGTTGCGCTAGTGCATATATTCCCCATTATGTTCACAGATGCATGTACTGCGGCTGCATTCTCTTGCATGGGTCATTTAGCCAGTAGCCCTTGAAACTTTGACAGAGGGAATCAGGGAGCAGCCATGACCCCATACATCACAGAGTCAGGTTAATGACACAGTTCCCTCCCTCATGCAGATTAGCATAAATAATGCAGATTAGCCTTCTCTGCATCAGCATTAATTGGTACATTATGCTGTTTTGCACTTCAGTGATTCATGTAGTAGATTTAAGAGACCTCTGCAGGTCCTTGAAAACCTTGCAAGCAGTTCCACTGAAGAAACTACATATGTGACATGATCATGATTATCAGTGACCATAATTAGTATTGATGATTTGCAACTGATACATAATTACTCCTTGGATAAATGCAGTGACCACATGAAAAAATGAATTATACTAAACACTAAATACTAATACTTAACTTGCATTTGTAGATTAAGCAATGAACTGTGTTCACTAACAACTGTTTTCATAAGTGTTCCTGAGCCTATGTAGTAATATCCTTTATACAATCGTGGGTTTTTAATGCAGTGCTGTCGGAGAGATCAAAGGTCACAGGCATTCAATGTTGGTTTTCAGCCTTGCTCCTTATGTGGAGAGATTTCTTCAGATTCTCTGAATCTTATAATGATATTATATATAGCAGATGGTGAAATCCCTAAATTCCCTGCAGCTGTGTGTTAAGAGACATTCTTGAGTGTTGGACGCAGTTTGTCACAAAGTGGTAAACCTCACCCCACTTATGAATGACTGAGCCTTTTGCAGAGACCCCTTTCTAAATCATGATACTATCACCTGCTACAAAAGAACCTGCTTACCTGTGGAATGTTCCAAACAGGTGTTTTATGAGCATTCCACAACTTTCCCAGTCTTTTTTTTCCCCTGGCCCAACTTTGTTTTAATGTGTTGGAGGGATCAAATTCAGAATGAGTGTACATTTACAAAAAAAATGTTTGTCGTTTTGATAATTAAATATCTTGCTTTTCTATTTTATTTAATTGAATACAGGGCGAAAAGGATTTGAAAATCATTGGATGCTGTTTTTATTTATGTTTTACATGGCATCCTGACTTTTTGGGAATTTGGGTTGTACATAAATAAGTATGCAACCCTACTCTAAAGTCTTTTACTGCTACTCAACTGCACTTTCTATAAAGGAGCCTGCTAAGTACTCAGGTATGAGTACTCCTGAGGCTTCCTGTAAAGTTACTCTGAACAAAGACTAGATAAAAGTGTGCCAACCAATACATGCAGACTTTGCTGATTAACCTGCTGGTTAACTGTTGTCAAATCAAGTAGGACTGAACAACTGCATATTCGATAAATATTGCAGCACTTCATAGCACATGGATGAGGTTATTCCCAACATACTGTTGTCTGTTCTGGGCTGGCAATGAGCCAGAATTAAACTTCATGAGCTGCTCTTTCAAAACCTATTCAAAACTTCAGTTACCCTAGCTGAATGTAAAAATATAAGCCTGTGGCTAGTCTCTGACTCAGAGCACAGCCCGATCCCTAAATCCCTAAAACAATTGTTTTACAACTCAATTCCTCTGTTATGATTGTGTGATGTGAATATAATACAGTGGACCCTTATTATTATGAGGAGTGCTCTCCTCATACACTGCAGTGTATGAGGAACAGCATGCCCTTGCATTGGGAAATGTGGCAGTATTACACCAGGGATCAAACCAGCAACCTTTTAATTTCTTTTGTGTTATTCTCTCACCATGCTGTAGTTCTTCTGGAAGAGTGTACCATCACTGTGGAACATATGGCAAAGGGCACTTTTCCCCACTGCAGCATCTCCTGCACACAGACACAAAACGACAGACAGAGAGACAGGATTTCATGATCTGAGTGTGTTTATTGCAATTTCTCTGCTTTTCTGAGTTTATTAAGTAAGTACTATAGATATCTACATGCATCAGCTAATTAAATGTAAGACTTTTAGTTTTAATAAAGTATGTCTTCTTCTTTTTAAGATTTGTCACTGTTTAATAAAATTTATGGACAATTGTGCAATTAAACTAAACATCAAATGTGAAAACATATAGGCATACTTGAGTAAATACATACATTATAAGTTCAAAATTATAACTACAGCAAGATGACAATAACTGGTTGAGTTAACAGACAGTTGTCCAAATATGTTCATTACTGTGAAAAAAAGTATTTGTCATTAAGGATATAAATCACTTCATTTGTCACAACAATTCCCAATTTTTATACTGACAATCATTTAGATCCATGTATTACTATTGTGGTTTTTTCCAGGAAGATGTTAAAACCGAAAAGACTGCCAAAGATTTAATGTACAGGGATTTTGCATTTGGAGTGAATATTGGACAACGTTTACAGCATTCACCAAATAAATATTCAAGTCCTTCCCAAACAGAATTTAAGATTATTTAATGCTTTTAAGGCCTTTAATTAGTAAATATAAATTCAAGACATGTTAAAACTTATTCAGGACCCATACCTACCCTGTGTTATACAGTAAGTGTGTTTATTGAGTGCTTTGTCAATTAAAATAATCATAATCAGGTAGGTAGCCAGATTTACCTGCATTTGTTTGGTGTCAGATATGTACCACAAGAAGTGATTTTGCATGTGATGCAGTTGAATGTCACAACATGTGAGGTTTGTATCAGTGGTACAGCAGAGAGCAGAGCCAGCAAACTGCTGTGCTTTACTCACTTAATCTGATCAGCCCTCACGACACGTAATCAAACATAACTTTTGGAAAGTATAAGACAGAGGAGCATTTACTCATCTCTATTATTTTTAAGCCGAAGCTGAATTGACTACAGCAGATTCATTAGCAGACAGGTTTGCTTTAGCTTTCGTACCGCTAACCTTAAGAAGCAGAAGGACGGACTAAATGTTCAAAACCTTACCGACAAGCAGACATCTCGCCCTCAACTTCACCATCACAGTGGATAACTTTCAGACACTCTAAATAATATATTTTATTTAATTAACGATGCTATATAAACTCTTATTTTTGCTTTTAGCGTTAGCTGTATCAAAGTCTTCTTCCTTGTACCTCGGCAACATGGACACAACGCGTCTCTTAGCAACGGGCCACAGAGGCGTTCCATTGGTTCAGCCATCGAGCACGTACAGAGCGTGACTGGGCTGCCATTGGTTGCTCGTGTCTAGAAGGGACCCCCAGACCGGCGAAAGATATCGCGTGAGGGATCATTTTAATCTAAATCATGAGCTTCCTCTAACCCTAAACAGTTTTTTTTATTTGTCCGTAAACCTACCCATATCTTATCCACAGCGTTGACACCTGATAAAACACAATTTGTTCGTTCAACGTGTACAACGAAGAAAAATCTCGCGAGAGTTCAACAAATGTTGGGTTCCCTTCAAGACACGACCATTGTGTAGGGATATTTGTCCTCGCATAATGTAAATGCTCAAATGTAAAAGTAGTAGTAAATGTATGAATTTGTGTATTAATATAAGACATACACTGCTACTACTACTACTATTACCACTACTAATAGTAGTAATAAAATATATATATTTTAAAGTATTTTCTCTTTTTTATTGATAATATGATTTTCTTTTTATTTTCTTTTATTATTATTGTGTTGTTGTTGTTTTGTATAGTTTCTCTACTTAAGACCACAGTTAAATCCATTGTTCAACAAAGCATTAAAAAAAACTGAGGATGTCTGTCACGCAAGCTTCCTCAACCAGTGCTCAATTACAGCAAAAGTAGTAAACACTGTGTATCGAAGCTCCAACTACACTTTTAGTTGCCTGAAAGACTAATTTATGTTAGAGACTTCACATTTAAAGCAAAGTCCGGTTAAGACCACCAGAGGGCGGACTTTCTTGCCTCAGCAGCATCACAAATCACTTATTTTGATATAGACTTAAATGTTTGTGGCGTTTGTAACGTTATGGTATCTAATTTCTAATCAAATTGTATCAGTGGTTTTCAGAGAGAAATATGTGTCTTATAAGTTATTAACATACATCTAATCTGGGGGGTTTCTGTTATATACAGCTTTATTGAATATCGTTTTCTGGTTGATTAAACTTGCTGTCCTCGTCTCCTTCTCCTGTCTGCTATCTGATGGGGGGGGGGGAAGTCCCTTAAACAAACAGGGAAAGCGCGTGACTCCCTGTAGCGATCATGAGAGCGCAATCGCGCGCCCTCCACAACCACGTGCGCGTGCCCGCTGCCAGTAGATGAGGAGCGCTCGAGCTCCGTCCGAGGCGTGACAACGGAGGCGCGTTCACGTGTTCGCCACCGGCTCCTGCGCTGACAGAGAGGCAGAGCGCATCATCAAAACACACAGCTCCCTCCGCCCGGATATCGAGAGAGGACAACGGGAAATATAGAGGTTAAATTAAAGAACAACAACAAGAGGATAGGAAAAACACCGGGAGGCTGTGCGCCCGGGAGCCGAGGACAGACTAGCATCCATCCGTCCATCCCTGCAGCAGCGGCGGCGGCGGCAGCGGTGATAGTAGTAGCAGGAGCAGATTTGGGGATTTTCCGTGTCGGTCGCCCGGTGCTCCACCACACACCTTGTGCCTTTGAACCAGCAGCGGGGAGGAGGGGAGGACCAGCGAGGAGGCTGTGCAGAGAGGAGGAGGACCATGGAGGGGATGCAGGCATACGGAGCCGGGAAAGCCGGAGGAGCCTTCGACCCCGTCACCTTCTTCCAGCAGCCTCAGACTATTCTCCGCATAGTGTCTTGGGTGAGTGACCGCTCCATTCAAAGAAAGAAAAAATACATTTAAGTTTGTTGAGTGGCTGCACGGGCCACTTCAAAATAATCTTATATGTACAATTAAAACGTGCATTTGAATTACCTTCTTTTTTATTTGTTTATCTAAAAAGGGCCAAGGCAGGCTTCATATCAGTCAGAAATAATAACGATTCCAATAGCAGAGAAGGATGCAATAGAGATCACATCCTTTCTAAGAATTTTATTCTATTTTTTGTACCAAATTATTATTATTAAATACCAATATTAAGTCTACATGTCTTTAATAGTGCCATTGTGTGTTTATGGTACTCAGTATGTTGTTTATCAGACTGACGTAGGCCCAGAGTCCTCATCACTGTTTATAACATTAACTGACCTCTCCTCTTATAATATAGACTTATTAGTCAGCATCTAATGTTTTCTAATTAACATATTGAGAGCACACAGGCACCCTTAAAGGATTTCATAACATAATAATGTTCATATTAACTGCCCACCCTCCCTTCCCCAAGGAGGAGGAGCACTAATGAAAAGGGAAAGCACCAGTAGGAAGCACTTTTAGGAAGGATAGTAAACACATGGCAGCAAAACTTCCTAAAAGTCTCCAAAACTCCTGGTGGCAGCTCCATCCATGATAAGTGATATTTTGCAGGAGTGATAAGATACTGTTGCACAGAGTATGCTAATTATTTTTTTCAGTAATCTTTCGGTTTATGTTTGGATGAGAAATACAGAAATGTATCAAAACGCAGGAGAGACAGACAGAGTAAAAGGCACTAATGGAGAATTCTAACCTTTTTTTTCCATTAACAAGATAAAGCAGAATCTCTGCCACCCCTTTGACTTTCCGCTCTTTAATGTGCTGTACATCTATATTTCTTATGAAATAAATTACTTTGAAATGTCTTTGCCAAAGTATAGATGAAGTCCACCTTGATTTCAGATCTGCTTCTCATATAAAAGTGAGTTTATGGGTGCAAACGTAATCTGTGATGACGTTCATGCAGATGTTGTTCACTAACGTTTTTTGACATTTAGTATTTGTGGATGTGATGTGGAGAATTTTGAAGATATCAGCCATAGAAATGTCTGACTTCTCCCCAATATAGTGGGACTAAATGGCACCAAAACAATATTTGAAAAATTCAAAACCAGTGTCTCTTTCCAAAAACAGTAATCACACAGTCCACAGACCTTGTTGCGAGCAGTTTCATGTGTAAAAACTACTTTCTTTCTGTAGTAGAATCTACCACAACTAAAGTTTAAATAAGTACTAAAAATACCACTGCAGGACAGGGGTAGTATTTTTTATTTTGGGGTGAATACAGAAGTAAATAAAGAGTTTTTATATTTTGAACTGTTGGTTGGACAAAAGAAGCTATGTTCATAGTTTTCTTTGACATTTCATAGACTAAATGAGTAAATGATAAATCAATAATAAAATAGTTGTTAGTTGCAGCCTTAGACAAACAGTCTTTGTTTGTTTTTTTAAAGGTGATTAGATCAAGATTACTGATCATTAACTGTGAGTTGGGTTTCCTGTATCTGATTTCATCAGTTCATCACCTCGTTTACACTTCCTCAGGAGGAATGTGTAAATTTACTCTTTAAGGCAGCTGTTTTTTGTGAAATGCACACACAAAACAAAAAGTGTTACCTCTGCAGCTCTACAACCCTACTAAAAATGCCAAGTAGCACAGCAGTTTATTCTGTGAGGTAAACTGTAAAATATTAAGTGAAGGTAATTTTTCACAATGCCCCCACTTTGCAGCAGACAGTTGGGATAATTTCTTATTTATAGGACTTTGTCTGCACATCCTTAAAGAACGCCAAGAGCCTTTTCAAGTACACTGAAAGGATACAGAGGCAGGTGGAGTCATGTGGATGCACAAATTATGCTTTCCAGTAAAGTCTTGACGACATGCCGGCTGTTGGAAACATGGGGTCACAGAGGGCTGATCTTTATTTTAAAACAACGTGCTTCCTCTTTCAAGACTAATGAGCATTAAAGGGAACAATTGTTTTGGTTTAAATCTACAGAATAGGTCAAACTAAGTTTTTTGTGACCCTGTGTTGGAATGATGGATAGTAGTTTCACTTTGAAACTCTATTAGTCAAGTGTTTGTAGGCACAAAACATTAGAAACGGTGCAAAGGAAATAGATATTGAATGGACATACATGGAGTAGATCATTATGTGCAATATATGCATGTCTCTATACAGTTTCCCATTGACACGCTCTGGTCATATTTCAGCCCCTTGTGACTAAAGCTAGTGTGACTGATAGCAAACATAACGTTCACATAAAACATGATCTCTATCGTTCAAATTTAAATCATATGAACAAAGTGTGAAAATAGGTGTTAACCCTTTATCTCTACATGACTCGTGAAAACAAGTCATGTGTAACTGTTCAATGAACCGTGAAAGATTTCATGTAAGCATCTAGTCTAGTTTTCTTAGCGTCATGAGGTCAACTCACTGGTTGTAGAAAAATACATATACATATTATTATATTAATTAATTACATTAACAGAGTGCTGCAGCAATGTTGGATTTTGTCGATTGGATTTAGGATCAGTGCAGAAAATTAATTCTCTGACAGTAAACTAAATATTGTGGACAAAACAAGACATTTGAGGACGTCATCCTGGGCTTTGGGAAACACCGATCAACATTTTTCACCATTTTCTGACATTTCGTGGACCAAACAGCTAACTGATTAATCGAGAAAATAATCGACAGATTAATCAATGATGAAAATAATCATCAGTTGCAGCCCTGGTCCCTGAAAAACCCTGTCGCCTCATTCAGCCACCTGTTTGCAACCGCCATTTTTAAGACACATAAAACTTCAAACTTTACATACACAGAACAAAACGTGAAAATCTCTTGAGCATGTGGAAACCACACACCTTATTATTAAAATTTTTTTGTTTAATTTGTTTTTAATTTAGCATGAAAAGGCCAGTTGTTTGTAGATGTGTTCTACAGTGTGAACTGAATATCGGATATGAATAGTTTCAAAAACTAAGACAGACATTCTCTTATCATTAGAAGCACTGGTGTTGCAGCTTTTTTAAGAGTTGATTTTTCAAAGTAAAATATATAACTCACTATATGCTTTATTAAAGCTCCTTTAAGAGCCACAACTGCATATTACTGTTCTCTAGGCCAGGAGTTCCCAAACCTTTCACATGACCCCCAGTTTTGTCTTGAGAAATCCCCTCTTAGTTTATTTTATTTTTAGGTTTGACTAGTATAAAATCTTAATAGTCAATCAATGTTCAAACTAGGATCACTATAAATTATAATCAATCAAAACGGTCATCCCTATTTCTTCCCTTTTCGCTCCAACTTTCCCCTGCAGCCCACTCAGTAACCTGTTGTCCTCTGTTGATTCCAGTTTGAACACCACTGCTCTACGTCTACAATGAAATATTGTTTTCAATATTTCTGGATCAACCAAATTTTATGGTATAAAAAGGTGTAATTATTTGTTTTTTAACACCAGAAAATAGTTCACAGCTTTCCACACTACTTTAGACTTTGTGAAATACAGCGCGGTCAGGTGGTTAAAGGACGAACACGCGCACGATCAGGTATGGAATAACTGTACTTCATGGGTCCCCGTGAGACGTCTCGCCCTCTAGGCGTCACCAGCGCAACGGCGTGTATCCATAGTAACAGCCACAGCCTGAGTTGTGATGTTTTGTGTGATGGTGCTAAAACTCAGTTTGCTGTGGATTGTGGGGGAGGAAACTATCAGCACGTATAACATTTGGTGACGGGGGACATCAGATGTGTGTGTGTGTGTTAGAGAAGGTGAGACAAGTGGGAATGAATAGATTTGCGAGGCCAAACAGAGAGAGAGAGAGAGAGAGCAGTTTATGAATGGTGGTTGAGGGTTCTCTGTCCTCCCTCTTCTCTTTCTCCATCACCCACTTCCTCTGACATACGAGGGCTGCATGTGGAGGTGGTAGTAAGTGTTTTTTGTGTGTGATTCAGCTTCAGGGAGTCAGTCCAGTGTGTTTGTGATGATGCACGATGGATGGAGGAGAGAGGACGAGTGAACACAGTCGCAGATGGAGGGAGGGAGAGCACCTTGTGTGTGTGATCATTTTCTAAATGAAAAATAATTGAATTTATTTACTGAATTAAACTAAATGGGATCAACCTTTCTTGGAAAGTTGAGATGGCATCTCTTTGCCTATGGGTCTACTTCTGATCTGTATTTAAAAGAGATTACTCTTTAATCTTGGATCAGTGTTTCTTTTTCGCTTTGAGCATTTCGCAAGTTCTGCTGCTGTTTGAGGATTGGGGTTATCACCAGGGCAATTTGAAACATTTATCAAATCATTATGCACCTAAATACGGCGTTTGGTTATGCTTTGCACTTTATTCCGCTTAAAAAGCATGTTTCAGAAGTCGACATGCCCAAAGCAGAGTTTCTTTTGGCTCGCTGGGTGAATTTGCAGATCAAAGTTCACCATTTAACTCGACACTAATGCAAAAAAGAAAGCGGTATTTGCTGTATGTGTGTTGTTTTCTTATGAACAGAAAGAGGAAACATTTCCTCCCTTTTAGTCTTAAAAGGTTCACGCACATTTGTGATGATAGCAACATTCTCCTGCATCTTACGCTTCATCAAAGTTGCTTTCTCTTCCATGAGATTCTTGCTTTTTAACTGGAACATTTCAAAACGGACCTGAACTGTTATTTACAAGATGATTAACTGTGAGCTGCTGAAGAAAACTCCACTCCTCTTCCCTTTCACTGAAATGCTCCTACATAAATAACGTGGGTTAACATTATAAATTTAGCTATGATGATGACGATTAGCATTTCAGAGGTCAGGAGATTTGCTAATTGGTGAGTAACTATTTGATATTAGCGACACAAATACACAAACACACACACACAGCAGCGCAGCACATTCTGTCAACTCCATGTAAAAACAGGAACACACTCACACACAAACACTCACTGTTTGTTAGGGCCTACATGCCAGACAGTTTGGAAGCTGTTTTAATATGCAAGTTGCATATTTGCATTGTATAAATGGCATTATGTGCTCGCAGTCATCATGGGCGTGAACATGTGTTTGTCTGCAGATCTAAATAAGCCGATTTGTATTTTTGCATGAAACATTTACACATGAGCCCAGAGTAACATACAGCTGTTTGTCAGATAGGATTGTTAATACGTTTTGGTATTTGGCTGGTCAGTGTCAATAAGTCCCTAAACCCTCCACTGATTGGCCAGTCTGCAACAGGGATGGAGATTGCATTTTCTTTTGTGGTAAACCTCACCCAGACAATGCACTTATGTATATATTAAACAAAAGCTGTGATCACATCTGCTGTGGTTTTTCTTCGGCTTAAGTACAGTGGAAGAGGAAGAGACACATAAAATTTTGATTCTAGTAAAGCTGCAACAATTAAGTGATCAATCAGTTTGAATAATGTTTTGAGAAAAAAAAACATGTATATATATATATGTATATATATATATATGTATATATATATATATATATATATATATATATATATATATATATATATATATACATATTTATGATTTTAACCTCTTAAATGTGAATATTTCTGATTTCTTTGCTCCTTTTTGACTGTAAACCAAATATCTGAGTTGTAGGCAAAACAAGACATTTGAGGACATGATCTTGGGCTTTGGAAAACACTGATTGGTATTTTTCAACATATTCTGCCATTTTATAGAACAGATTCACAGAAGATGTATGCATGCAAAATATTAAAATGAGACACGTTACAGGCATCAGAATCTAAGTTTTCAACCACTAGCAGGTAAGGGAATACAGACAACACTGATGTGACTACACCAGTGTGTTTGCAAATTTTATTTCCTTATCTATCATGACCTTCCTGACTATTTTTTAAAAATTTTATTTACCTACCGTTCCAGTTAAGCCGGCGTCATGGTTTTGGGTTTTATGATTAGTCATTTCCTGCTTTATTTTGAAAGAGTCGGTCTTCTCATGTGTTTTCGTTGACTTTATTTTCTGCCTTTACTCTTCTCCTGCCTTTTTTGATCACTGATTAGTTTTATCTGGCCCTAATCAGTTCTTATAAATTTCCCCATTGTGGGACTAACAATGCCATACTTCAGAAGCCAAATAAAGGTCACAACCCCCAACTCAATCGTTAACAATGATAGGAGATGCAACTAATAAAAAAGGTAAGCGGTTATGGACAATGGATGGATGGATGGATAGTTTAGTTTTGTGTGAAACCTTGGATGGGAGGCGAAACGTCTTCAAGAACTCTACCAAGTCCTGTTGCTTACGACAACCTTTGCTACAGACACTTAGTGAACTGCATCAACACCAATCTTATTGTGCTTTGTAACATTACCTTACCTGATGTGTTTTATTCAGCTCCTGGTCCTTTTATCACCTAGAAAGAGAAAGAACAAGTAAGACCCACTGTTGTGTGACTGCATCCCAACATGATAACACACAGGCATTGTAGCTTTAGCAGCTAATGTTTTAAAGCTTTTGAAGGAAGGAAGTCATGTCGTCACTTATGTGACTTCTAGGTGTCTTTCTCATTATGCATCTTCACAGTCTAATATTTAAACAGTTTTATGACAAATTGCAACTTTCTTGACTTGCAGAATTATCTTTTAAATTAACAAACATCACATGTGTAGTTCATGGCACAGTTCAAACACGATCAAAAAAGTTTCCATGGTGGTCCACCAGTAGGGTTGGGACTTAGGCACTATATTGTCAGTTAGTTTCATTTCTATACGGCATGAATGAATTTAATTGCGACACCCAAACACTGAACAAAAGTCTGCATTAATCTTTGTGAAAGCCTCAGTCTTGTAGCAATGCAACTGAAGCAGTAATTGCTTAATCTGTGATAATTATAATGATTATGCAACTTTGACAAACATAGGCTCGATGTTGTGGAAGAAATCAGTCAAAATCCTTTGTGGATGTTTGCTGTAGTGGTCTTACTCACAGTTAGCTCACAGACACAAAGAGTGGGTCGTAGTGGGAAATCTATACCCAGAACAATGGCACAGTAGCACGCTTACACCGTGGGCCAAGAGGTAGTGATCAAACAGTGTGCAGTGCAGTTATAATCAGTGGGTGAGCCACTTCTGTATTCACACAATAGGACTGGCAGAGAGTTTGCAATGATGAAGAGTGATGAAATAAAGGAGTTAAAAGAGGGAAGGGCGGGATATTGTTCCCAGAGGATGTGTCATTATCAGTATGTAAAGAATTGGTTCACTGTGGTTCCAAACCTTTGATCAGCAGGATGTAACAAATAATAGTGTGCTTACTATCAAGTCTACATTGCAGAGATATCCGAGTCCCTGACCAATACCTAAGGATTCATAATGGAGCCTGTCTGGGAAAATTTAATGGATCGGTATCAACTAAAGTAAAGCGGATACTCTAATCCGCTGCATGTTGTCCAAAGGATTTGGACACACCGGTTCAAGCGACTCTTAATTGTGACACCGATGTCGGCAAAATACACAGATTATAATTTGATAAAGGGCCAAAATGAATCTTGTGCCTTTACTTGACTTCTTTTTTTTTTTAAAGATATCTTTTGGGCTTTTTGCCTTTATTGATAGCGAAAGCTGAAGGTATGACACGAAAGGGGGGCGAAGATAGAGGGGACAACACACAGCAAATGAGCCCCAGGCGGGACTCGAACCGGCAGCTGCTGCAGAGGACTAACGGCCTCAATACATGGTGCGCACGCCCTACCGACTGAGCTATAGGGGCACCCCTCTACTTGACTTCTTGAGAGAAGGAGTGTTGTTGTAGATCCAACAACTCCAACAGAATGATTCATCTTCTCAAAGCTGCTCACTTTTCACTTAAGACTTCAAGCTGGCAAAGCTGTTGGACTGTGTGTGCGTATTCTCGGTGATTAACGGTTAATCATTGACATCCCTAGCTAGCAAGTATGGTCCTTTAAGATTAATACAGTATCTAGTGAAATTATCTTAAAGTCAGAGTAAAGAATAAAGGGGAGTTTTTCTTCTAAATACATTATACATATCAGGTTGTTTTTGGGCCGTGGTGGTGTTTGACACACTGAGATAGCAGAGCAGAGCAGAGAACACTGCTCATTTTTTCATGATATTTAGACCTAATTTTATATGCTTAGCGATGTTTTTAGTAATTTAAATTTGGCTGGATGGTTTGTATGGAGTGACAAACTCAGAACACACATTTATTGTTGCTTTTCATGATTTTTCAAGCCTGATGGAGCTGTCATACTGGACACAATCACATGTAGAAGTAACTGAATGACCAGCGGTCCAGATTGCAGCTCTACTCTCCGTTGATTCTGTTACGCTCGGCTTTACGAGATTGAGGAACCGTCTGTTTCCTTGCACAGATACCGACGTGTTTTCTGGGATCATCTGATCACGTTCTCACTGATTGCCTCCCAAAACTCAAATGGTGAGGAGGGCAGTGACGCAACAAGAAAGAGACGGAGGCGTGTTGAGGAGGGCTGTGCGGGTGTGTGAATGACCGAGTGGGTAGAACAGAGTATAAATGTGGCGATATGAGTGTGTCGCCGTGTCCTGGACTTGTGATTATATCTGTCTGTCTCATTGTGTACCCTTGGTGCTGCAGTGGCTCTCCTTGAATTGTACTTTGACAAGGTCTCCTCTCTCCATCACTCTCTCTCTCTCTCTCTCTCATTACATGAGCAGCTGCTGCCATGGTGACAGCAGCAATCAGGTATGCCCAGTCCAGGCCAACACGCCGCAGCAGACAATAAGCCCACACACACACACACCCTCACACACATACTCAGTATAGAATATCCTCCAGCAGCGATCCTGTATTATTCAGCAGTCCAGCTAACTCACTGTTGACTTGTCATGAACATCACTTCTATCTCCTTTTACAAGAAAGTTTATCTAATCACTGCAGTCATTTTCTGGCATCATGTTGTTGTTTGCTTCCGACAGCAGCTCATATATAAACCTCAATTAATCACTACATTTCACTGTAACTCTGTCTTTCATGATGAATGTCTTGACATGGTGAACATTTTTGCATTTAGCCAATGTTTATATCTGGAGTGACGTATAGCGAAGGCAACAAACGTTTCAAATACTCATATCCACGAGTCCCTGACTTTTAAAGACTGAAAGATAACAAAATAATACAAAATAATACCATGCAACTGCATTTTTGTATTGAATAATTTTAATTTTACTCTTAATTATCTGGAAAGAATGCAGAATAATTTGTCCCTCTGGCGTGAACTTGTGTAAATCTCTGGCATAAACCAATATTCATCAGTTTCCTTTTGTTCGTTTAGTTTTTGCCCTTACCGTAGAAGAAAGAAAAAAGAATGAAAAAAAGTGGGAAAATTTGTTAGAAAGCTGGAGCAGTATAAAAGAACTATGATCTTGGGAAGTGTTGTTTTATTTGTATAGCTTGAAATTTCACACACTGTACAGATTGTAAAGCCCCCTGAGGCAAATTGTGATTTGTGATATCATGCTGCACAAATAAAAATTGACTTGACTTGACTAGAATAGAATTAAGAAAAGGTGTGAAGGTTGGCAGGCTAAATGCCACATACTTAATGTGTCAGAATTTTTTATATCTGTAAGGGAACCCTAGAGTTGTACTCTCTTATGACATTTGTACATGCCTTGTGTGGTGCTATAGGCACATTGCAAGTCTCTTACTGCACTAAACCATAAAAAATAGAATTTTTATGACTTATTTATTCATGTATTTATATAATTTTTGTTTGCTTAGTAGCATACTGGCACTACAGCTAACATTTCCTTTTACAACCCTGTATTTTAAAATGAAAAATGAATGAACCTTGTATTATATGACATTTATTCATCCAATTATTTAATTTTTGTTTTGTGAGCAGCATAAAGAGGTTACAACAAGCATTTCATAATATGACCCTGTGTTGTAAAATGATAAAAGCCTATGACTGCTTATGTTTGTCTTTATGAATAGTGTAAGACGATGTAAAGTATTTAGAGTACATGTGTAATGTACTTTAAAATGATTCAGACACAGGCGAAAACAATAAAATGAGTCTTGGCATTATCCTCGAGAGATTGCAATGTGCTTCTAACTCAGTGAGACAAGACAATTTAGAGGTTGCTGTCTCCCAGACCCGAAGAGTTGTGCGAATCTAGGTTCCCCTTCTAGACATGACTGTCAGAACTGAGCTCTGACCAGCAGTTTCTGTAACTTGCCAAACCTGTCAGTTCGACATAAATGCCCGCATTATGCAATGCCTGGACAGGTGTGTGGAGTTGCAAAAGTCAGCAAAGTTTGAACTTTTTGCTGAAGTTCTCTTTTGCATTCTTCACACAACTACTTCTGTCACTCTTTGTGGGTACAAATGAGTGCCACACCAGGCAAATATCTGCCAAAGGGTCAGATCTATACGTGTTGCTAATACCAATAACCAGGTGTGTATTTTTATATACAAATATAGCAGACTGCCTTATTCTGTCTATTGTCTACATACCGATGCTTGTGGGCAATCCCCCTGACAAATACAGCTTCATTAAGAACAAGTTAAATTATCTCTACACAGGACCTGTTCTCTTGTTTCAAAAAGTCTTGAAGGTTGAATCTGAGACTAAGTTCATTTTTGAGACTGATGTTTTCCAAGTGTCACCACAGTTTGGGCTCACGTTGTCAGTGAAAATCTGTGGATTGACTGACCAAGTCACCTTTTTAGTATTTTTTTCCATGGATGTTATTAATTTATTGTTCGATTGTTAACAGGCCGCAGTCACAAAGGCCTGGATAAAATGTAGTGGGGTCACGGTGTAGTGTGTCTCTCAGTGTGTGCATGTGTGTGTGTGTGTGTGTGTAGTTGGAACACAGGATTTTGTGTGAGGTACAGTGTGTGAATACCGGGGTGACATGAGGCCTGGCTCAATTGTCTGGTCTTTACAATGGATCCAAAAGGCCTTTCAGCCAGCACAACAGCAGCTTTAAATCATTCACAACCAGCCAGAGTGGAATGGTATGATTTAGACCTATCCAGTGGCTAAGATGGCTCTGTGGAGTGTGTGTCTGTGTGTGTCTGTGTGTGTTGAAATCTAGTCATCCAGACTTTAGATTTATTTAAATTAGTGCAAAAACAGGAAAAGTAGATAGAGTAGGTAAGGTAGACAGAGAAAGGCAGGATCTGGAGGAAGCACATTTATTCACGCATGCATGAATACAGTTTCACACACAGACACACACACACACACACACACACACACACACACACATTTCTGGCAATTGGCATCCTTAATGTGCAATTTGTAAGTGACCCTCTGATGGTCACAAGATCAGAAACCCACGTGGTGTCCTTCACAGTGCCTGCTTTCATCACCACCAGAAGCCTTGTGATCTGTCTACAGATCAGAGAGGCGAGGGAACCTCCACACACACCCACACACACACCCGCACACTCACACACACACACACACACGCACACACATAGACACACACACACTTAAAGAAGTCATATGCTGGGAGAATCACAGTGAAAAAAGAGTCGGGGGTGGGTGTGAAGGAGTCATATATGAAACCATATCACATGCTCCACTTTTCATGGTTCCTGCACTCTTTGAAAAAGGGTTCCAAAAGGGTTCTCCCCGAAGGGCTGATGTTCTACCCAAACCATTTGCTGGTAGGACCTTTTGTGAATTTTCCCACTGGAACCTTTTCAGGGAGTTCTCCCTAGAACCCAACATAAAAGGTCATACCAAGAACCATTTGTGAGGGGTTAGGGTTCACACAGAATCCTGTATGAGAGAGGTTCTACAGAGAATCCTACTATGATGTAATGGTTCCATCCAGAACCCTATCTAGGGATTCTATCCAGATCATGTCTAAGGGTTTAATCCAAAAATCACCCAGGGGTTCTACTGAGAACCCTTTTACATTTCAAGTATTACACCAAGTCGGGTTGTCTGAGAACTCTTTTGTATTCCAAGGGTTTCATCTAGAACCCAGCCTTTAAATATAAAAGGGTTCTTGATAGAACCCCTTGGGTGGGTTTTAGCTTATGCCCATGGAATATAAAAGGGTTCTCAGTAGAACCCCCTGCATGGGTCCTAGAAAAATCCTTGAAATATGTAAGGGTTTCTGGTTGAACCCCCTGGATGAGTTCTACATATTACCCTTGAACTGTAAAAGGTTTCTCACTAGAACCCCCACGGTGGGTTCTCGTTAGCACCCATAGAATGTGTAAAAATTCTGGATGCAATCCTCAGAGAGTGTTCTGGGTAAAATCATTACACCATAGGATGTTTCTCCTTGAGAACCTCTCTGGGTGAACCCTTTTGTAGATGCTTCGAGATATAACCCTTTATGTTGGATTCTAGGTAGAACCCCCTGAAATGGTGCAGTGGAACCTTTACAAAATGTTCTACCAGGAACCAAAATGGGCTCTCCAATGAGGACAACACGAAGAACCCTTTATGGTTCTAGTAAGCCCTTTATTTCTAAGAGTCTAAGCATGTGAAGAATGTTAAGGTGCAGCGAGTTCAAGTATTCGCCACATTCCATTTGTTTCACATTTTTGTGTGCAGATCAATGTGTTCATTTATGAGGTATACTGAGGTGCATGTATGTATCTTGGTGAAACATTCGCAATAGAAAAATGACCGTTACACCTTGCATTCTGCAGCTGATGTGCATGTGAAGGACGTGCTCCAGCCGGATTCCTCTCAGCAGCCGGGGAAAAAGCTCGGTAATTCAATCTGCCCCCTGCCATGTGACAAGCAAATATAATTGTGACCCTGAAGACGATGTGTGTTTTCAAACCCGTTGAACTAGGTCATGCCAAAACCAATCCTTATTTCGAGTAAGTGTGTTTGGTGTTTGTGTCACTGAAACAGCCAGAGAAAAAGAAAAAGAGCGAGGGAAAATAGAGGCACATAGAGGAAGATAATCCCCTGGTGGTGAGTTTATTTCCCACCGGAGTTTCTCAGGGGAGAATCATAAAACCAAACTGTGTCACACCGCTAAAAACTAGTGGCCCTGCAGGTCCTGCTGTCCTTGTTACAGAAACTGACAAACTCCCAAATAAAAAGCAGTGAGTGGACACAGACGAACATGTTCCGTAGTCACTGTACAGACTGTGAAGTCAGTTCACAATATGAAGCCATCACAATGAATGTGTTTTTTGGAGCCATTTTATGGCTTTATAGCAGCCATTGAGGAGAGATAGATTAACTGGGCATGCTGCAGTTCATGGTCACTGAAATAAAAATTCACTTGCCTCAACCCCTACGACAGACACCCATTTTTCACTGGGATATTTCAGCAAACAACTTTAATTAGTTCCATTCTTTGGAGGAAAGCTGTCCAACACATTCTCATCCCAGACACTGCTTTGTCACGCCCCTCAGTGTCTCATACTGATGCACAAGGTACCCTTTAGCGTCAGTTGTGCCAGAAAGTCTTTTTAACACACAGTTAACGCTGTGCAACGGTCACAATTCAGTTGTGATTCATGTGAGGTCACATGACATAAATAACTTTTGGTTTTACACAGGGCACAAACCCCCGGCCTGCTGGGTGACAGTCCTGTGATTGTCTGTGTTGACAACCTGGGAATGAGAACAGGCTGGGTTATCACATATATTTGCATGTTGTTAAAAAAAAGTACTAAATGAGTGAGTGACTTAAATATAGGTCTTTTTTGTTCGCCAAGTCAACAATGAACGTCCATGCTAAACAAATACAGGATATTTTCAGAATGGTAACTGATTTATAGAAACAAACATATTAAACTGCTGAAAGTTACCTCATCCTAGTGTTAGCAACTTCAAGTGTCTGCTGTGGGCCTCCTTAGCCACTTTTCATATGGATGCACAGTCGGTGTTGATGGTAAATATTGTCAACTGAAGCAATAATTTTCTTTGTGTGCTACATTGACCAAGAAAGTTGAGTTTTTGTGCTTGTGGAGCCATGTAGGCAGTTTCTACATTTATTTGATTTATAGCAGGACAGTGTGCAATGACATTGATCATGTACAAGAAATGAAAACATGGTTGCATCAGATTTAGCAAGATGCTAATTTCCATCTGTACTTTAGACCAGGATGCACTGCATGCAGGCCTTGGACCCCAGGCCCATGTTGCCATGTAACACCAACCTCACCTGTGGCTATTACTTCGTTGGCTAAAACAAAGTGTGACAGCAATACTCAACTAGCATGGCCCCTGGCTATCCAGAGGTGGAACAACCTGTGGTTCTTCCAGCTGCATCACTGTGAAATCAGCTGTAGGAAGAACAACAGATTTTGCAGCAGGAGAAGTCAGATGTTCTTCTGATGAGATCACCATGGACCCAGGATGTGAAGAACTGGAGGTGAACAGGTGGAGGAGGGTTGCAACGATTCCGCACTGAAATGACAGCTGACAACATCAGAGAGGAGAACAGATTTTAAAATTGATGGCAACGACATGATTGGCTGATGGAGGTAGCGGCAACATGTGGTTGGTTAACTGAAAAGTGAACACCCTTAATCAGCTGATTGAGAATGAGCAGGAAAGAGGGTAAAAGAGAGAGATATGAATGAGTGTCATGTAAAAATAGTCTTCCTGATTGAACTTACGCTAAGCTTTATTATTCTGCTATTCTGCTATTATTCTATTCTCTATTCTTAGAACCTCTTTATAATCATTATCATTTAAAATATTAATAATACAAAATAGAGCATCCAGCATTCAGTTTTAGGTAAACCATGTACTGTCATTCATCATTCTGACATGTGTGGGTTTAAACTGGTTTTCTGTGTCTGTTCTGCAAAAAAGAAAAAAAAAATCAGATAAACTGATTTGAAGCAATTTGCTGCTGCCAAATGAATCAATTCAATTGAGTTAGTTACTTGTTTCGTCGCTAAAAATAACAAGAAGGGCCACAAAATGACACATAATGAATAACTTTAAGTCAGCTGGAAGAGAGGGATAGAAAAACCCTGAAGGTCCTGAGACTGAAACATTTTGGGTAACTATGGGTTCTTCACAGGTTTGCATGTGTCTCTGAAATGATTTTGGGTGAGTTCATTATTCCCTATATTGGTTTAGTGACATCTAGAAAGTACCATGGAACTTATGTGGGGAACATCTAAATTATGACATTGTGAAAATATATATAATCCCAGTTACATAACCCTGGTTAGTACACCATGTTAGAAAATGATTTTTACCCAGGGCCACAAATCTGGAATATCTGCGTCTGTGGCAGGCAAGGAAATAAGATGAAGGGAAGAAATATAAGTATTTTCTGTAGAGACAAGAGAAGTAACTAAGTAAAATATATACACAGATCACTTCAGGGCTGTACAATGAACGGGGCAAGTAAAATGCCATGTCAGGCAAGGAAATCTGCTAACTCACTTGTCAGATGGGGCAAGTGTTAAAAAATAATCAAGCTATTAAAGGAGAAATCTGTATATATAAATTTTTGTTTGCTCGTTTCACATTAAATACAGATCAAATTAATGCCAGATGTTTGCAGAATGAGCAAGTGTCTGTTTATGAGTCGTAACAAATCTTTAGCCATCTTTTAAAAGGCGGTAGATCTGCAGCAAAATTGTAGGAGTCCAGCAGAGTAACCTGCCTGTTTTGTACAACAGTCAGGTGGTGAAGAAGGCAAATTCCATCCTGTCTGACTGCACCTATCCTCTTCACCAGGAGGTTCAGCTCCTGCCCTCTGGCACCTGCTTCAGATTCCCCTTGGTTAAGACAAACAGATAAAGGCACTCGTTCATCCCCACGGCCATTACCCTTCTTAATGCAGGAAACAGGAGATAGCTGGATAATCCTGTCCCAGTAGTCATACTGGTGTAATGATATTTGTTTTGCTGTTGCCGGTCTACTTCATTTGGTGATGTTGTGATGTATGCTGGACGTATTTTATACAGCGGGATGACAGCTCGGCCATGTTTTTAATTGTTGTTGCTCTTGACAGTTAAGCTGTTTGTTGATACAGTGCTGAGTCTGTGTTACCTCGTTTTTATTGTTATGTCTTAATTCATGTTTGTTTTCGATGTTGCTCTTATGCTGCAAAATCAATTGTCCATTGGGACAAATAAGGTTGAAATTGAAGATGTTTATAACGGTTAAATTGAGCAGTGAGTGTTTATTTTTAGAGCAGTGGGCTTTTGTTTTAGAATTTCGGGCTTAGCTGTGCATTGACAGACAAACAGCTGATCAAATTACAGTGTCGGACTTGTCCCCACTTGTTTTTGTTACTTACGATGTTGCACTCGTCTTGCGCTCCTGCAGTGTTCCTGCAGCCAGCCTGAGCTTCCTCGAGTCCAACTCTTTTCAAGCATACATCATATATTAAAGAGGATTTTACTCACTATTTGGACTGCAGCACTCATTTCTGCAAATGCAGTTGTTACATATCGCTCCTTTAAATGATTCTGATAATCAATTAATTGTTAAAGTTTGATCTTTCATGCAAAATGACAGAAAATGCTGTTCTCAGCCTCTCAAATGTTTAGATGTCCCAAATTTCTTCATTTATTATTATATTAAACTGAATATCTTTGTGTTTTTAGACGAAATAAGACATTCAAAGACTTCACCTTGGACTTTAAAACACTGGGATGGACATTTTTTGCTTTTTATTGACATTTTATAGACTTTGTAGCCCTAGATTAAACACGACTCGATAAAACAATTTGCACAGTGGCTTGTAAAAATTGGCTTCGGGGGAAAGTTGAACCCTGCACTTTCCTTCTTAGTGTATGTTTAGCATAGGTTTACTAGGTGACTATTCTGAGCAGAGCGTTCTCAACATCATGTGATTGACTGTGTGTGCATGATTCTGTGCTTTCTGACCTGAATCTTAAAGAAGGCCGGGCATGTGAAGCACTGGACAAACTGTGCGTGTGTTTGAGCTGTATATGGTTGTGTGTGTTAATGTGTGTGTTGGAGCACGTTCATTTTTCTCAAGAATGCTCGTGGGCAGAGGCAGGGCCAGTAACAAGGGGAGATGGGAGAAACGAGAAGGAGGGAGGGAGCGATGATGCAGCCTGTCTAAAAATAGCACCGCCTCCATACCCCTTCTGCCCCCAACGCTTCCCTTCGCTCGTCCCCATCTCCTTCCTCCTTCTACTCATCATCTCTCTCCTTAATGAAAAAAGGCTGCAGGTACACGGAGGGGGGGGTTTGAGGTGTTACTCTCCTCCCACACACATCCTTCGTTTCATGGAGGGAGGCGTGCATGAGGCTAAAGGCAGACCAGAGAGCAGAGGGGCAGAAAGGGTGATGGAGGGAGGGCGAGGGAAACAGAAAGGTTGTGCATGCTTGCTAACAAACTGCTCCAGTTTGACATCAAGACTCTAAATACCAGCTCAGGTTTCCTCCTTAGATGAAGTAGAAAGCTATAGATTTCCATTCAGTTTGTCTTTAAAATGGAGATGAGTGATGTTTTTAAAGCTTTGTACCACAGAATGACTGTATAGAGCACAATATGAGTCACTTTTGTTATTGCTGATTAATACAAGGGAGTCAGGCATTGCCTCATCTGATAGTAAGATGTACGGCTGTCATCTTGACACCAAACTCAAACTGGAGTTGCTCAAAAAAGAGACTGGACAGCTACAAAAAAAGCTGATTGCTTTTGGGAAGCATTTCAACCATGGAGGCTAAGAAGATTCAGTTTTTAAGCCAAACATGTAAATGAGAAAAACTGCTGAGGTAGCAGTTTTTTGCATTGTGATACATCATCATAACCTCAAAAGACTTGGAGAAGGTCATTTATTCCCCTGTATGTTTGAATATAAAGTTATTTTGAGGTCTATGTGACTTACTGGCTTGGTCTCCTAAAAATTAGAACTCTATTTTTAAATGCCAAATATTTTGTAGGACATTTGCCTAATTTACAAGAAGGTCTGAATATTGAAGAACATCTTTACCATCAATAAAACATTTTCCTCTTTAGTAGATTTGGTGTAAATGGTTTTCAAATAACTAGCTGCTAAATGTAACCAGGTAAGACACACTTCAAACACGAGTAGCCACCTATTACAACAAGCTGACACTGTTTTTTTTTTTTACAAGCAACGAAACAAGTGAATGTATTGCATTTGATGCCAGTTTAACAAGTAGGCCTTTGCTGTAGCTGTTTCGGAAAGTTTTATTAAGTTTCTCCTCACTAAACAACTCTCAAAATTGCCTAAAGAAGCCTAGGGGATATACTAGTTCAGACAAACAGTTTGTATCTGCTGCTTATCTCAGCACGTAAGGAAGTCCAAACATGCAATTTGCATTACAATGAACCAAATTTAAATCAGAAAGCATCTCTGTGTGTATTTGCAGGATGTCAGCTGAGCAGGCTGTGTCCCAGTGTGTCCCAGGGACGCATTGTGTACACGCTGCTGGAAGAATGTGGTCACCCACCTCCAAATGTGGTCGGAGCGACCGGAGCTCAATGTGTCCTCAATACTTGGATCACCCAAGACACATGTTAATGCCAGGTATAAACAGGGCATGATGCTCACAGCTCTGTGCAGCCGTCTTTAGGCAAAGCTCAACGCAAAGTACAGCAGAGTATGATGGGAACAGGATTAGTTTTGCTGATATTTAGTCATAAATCTAACTGAAATGTGGCCAAATTGAATATTCTTGTTATGATGCCGTTTGATGAAAAGCCAGGGGAGTATAGTTCTTATAATTCACTTTAGCTGAGTTGTTGAGTTACTTGAAAAATTACCTAAGTGTTGGACTGATGCACCAGCCAATATAACATAATAGTTTGTAGTTAGCGAATTGATCCAGATCATGTTGAACCAGGTTTTTCTGTCCTGATATACACAGTACAAATGCAGTAACACACATACTGGTGTTAACTGGGCCAACACTGGGAAAAAGCATGGCCTGGGCAGTAGGGAATTCCCTCAAAGGGTGATACAATATCAAAGCAAGGTGACTTGATCATCAGCTTTTTCTCCCCTCACAGTCAAATGGATTGAATCTCAGTCTCGAAATAATGAAGTCAGTGTCACATAACTTTAACAGACTTACTGTATGTTCTGCTTCAGCTGGCACTTCAGATGCTTAGCGCTCGGCGTCAGCGGTGAAAATGTGGGTCTCCGAGTGTGAAGCAGGCGGTGGAAAGTAAGGCTCGAAAGCAAATAAAGAGAGACAAAGTGAAAGATAGAAAAAACTGTGCTGTAATCCCCGTTGTGACTGACATCCCGGTTTCCTCTCCGGCCTGGTTGTTGGCCTTCATGGTCTGTGCTGTCAGTCTGTTGTGTGCGCTCCCTTTGTATCACTGTCATTTGTCACATAAACAGAGACACAACAGCTGGGTAAACTGTCCAAGCAGCTCACCAACCCAAGGTTCAATTATACACTCAGAAATAAGGGTTCAGAAACAGTTCTTCCTGAAGGACTGGGGTTCTACCCATAACCTTTGCCCCCCCCCATTTTTTTTTTTTTTATAAACAAGGTTTCATTAAGAATCCTTTGCATCCAAAGAACCCTTTTTCAAGTTCTCTTACTTGTGTTGTTGTGTCTTGTTGCTTTTTGCCTCACCTGTAGATGTAGAAGATAATCTTTGCAGAACCCTCAGAAGAGGGTTATTTTTGAAACCCTTATAGCGACAGAGCACCTTTAAGCCCCGCCCACAGTGGAGGGGAAACAATCCATGACTCTCCATTGACTCTTATCACTAAAATCTGCTATGTGCTGGGACCCAGAACTAAGTTTTTAGAGGCTGCTGAACCAAAAAAAACAAGTCTTAAAGACGACAAAAGTGGATACAGACGAGAGGCGTCAGCAGAATGAACGGGGAAACTGCGTGATCCTGACACTCAGTAACGTTTTAACTAGATTACAGTCTTCAATTTGACAAGACAAACTGTAGAACTTTAAGATAACTCAGCTATGAAATGCTTGATTTTGTTCTTTGTTAGGTTAAATGATGATCTTACCTGTTGATGCAATTAAATAGTTGTTCGTATTAAAGTATTTGAGTTTTGAATTTTGAGGATAAGAGCTTTTGAATTTAACTTTTCCTCCCTGGTAGACGCAGGGTGCTAAAACTATGCAGGGACGTGCTGAAATCTAGCAAGTTACAGTCACTTTGTTAGTGTTTCAGCACTGTAACTCTGTTTGTTGGCTTCCAGGTAGAAGCCTCTAAGTGGAATTATAAAGGGTTCTGCCAGGAAACAAATGAGTTCTTCTACGGGACAAGCCCTAGAACCCTACATGATTCTAGTGTGCACCTTTATTTCTAAGAGTGTAGCTTTCTGTCTCTCTTTTACTCTCTCGATCACACACACACACACACACACACAGACACACATTGAGAATCCATCAGTCACCACAGCAGACTCCACACGCAGACTGCAGACAAACATAAACACACTGAGCCTCGGCCTCATCCAGACAGAACTCGCTCCCCGGAGGTTCGGTCTGAGGGTTTGTCAGTTGGATGGAGTTGTCTGATCTGCTGTTATCAACCGAAGTACAAAGTGGACCGCTACACTGCACTGCCGGGTGGAACACTGACGCTGTGGGTGTTTGTGTGTGTGTGTGTGGTCTTATATTTATGGCCTCAGAAAAGGTGTTCCTGTAATGCTGTACTGATTGGAGGAAGAGGAGGAGGAGGAGGAGAGGAGAAGAGAGAGGGATTAGATGGTATCTTAGTAACCTGCTCCTGTTATTGACTCCATTTTGTAGCCCTTTGTGTCTCCGCTCCTCGAGGCAAAGGCAGACAGGAGAAGAGAAGAAAATAAAGAAAAGAGAAAGAGGAGAGAGGCGGAAAGAAGAGGGATGCAGAGGAGCGTAAAGGAGGGAGGGATCAGATTATGTTATAGTAACCTCCTCCCACAGTATGATTGACTCCATTTTGTCGCTATCCTCTTTCTTCGACCACCTCGAACATCGCTGTCGCTATAAAACTTCACCAGCACGTTCTTGCAATTAAGAAAAGCAGCATTACTTTTCCACTTGCCCCCATGCATTTTTTTTAAACTAGACACTCGGTTTTAAAAGGATTTCATGCAGCCAAGAGTCACAAGAGGATCGTGAAATCAACCAGTTGAATGAAACACCGAAACAATAATCGCTAAAATCACATTCACAAGATTTGTTTTGTCAAAAACAATACACAATACCGTGTCTTTGAAATAGTTAATTTTCAAGTGCAGTATGACTTTTCAGCACACGGTAATGCATTAGTGTCACATACAGCAGTGTGTTAACATACGCACACACAGCATGAATACACACCAGGGTTATGTAAAGTCCCTATCTGCTGTATTTAGGTGCATATTTATGATTCTCTTTCATGTTTTTTCCAAGAGGAAATAGACAATCCTGCAAAGAAGAAAGTAAGTTAAGTACAGGAGGTTGAAAATTAGTATTGTGATTCTAATTTTCTGATTTAAATGATTCCTGAATTAATTTTTAAATTCTGGAATCGATAATTATACCTTATTTATATGCTAACACATAATGGGAATTTCCATTAACACAATTATGGTAATGTTACAAACAAAATCTTACTTCACATGCTTAACATAAAACAACATGTGCGCTCATGTGTTCATGCATGTATTTCCTCTGCTCTGTGGAAGTGAACTAATAGTTGCTGACTTAACTCAATCTTCTTCTCTGGTTTCTACAGTCCACACTGACCGGCGACAACATTTTCAGAGGGTCGAAACTCAAACTCAAACTTCCCAAAGGCTCTGATATTTTCTATTTTAGTCTAAGATCTTATTTTATTTATTATCTTAATATAGCGCTGGCATGATGAGTAGGAACAGCTAAGAGTAGCAGTTTGCTTAAAAAACATATTACTTAATACGTTTAAATGCCGTATAGCAATGATGCTGCTAAAATAAAACTCAGAATGGCTTACTGACTGACGTGTGTGTTGTGAATTGTTTTTGGAAACATCAGTCAAGATATTCAGTCTCTACAAGTGTATGATTCAACTTCAACCGATTAGCTAATGTTGAAAAAGCTAACAGAATTTGCAGTAAATCTTAATACTGAATCACAGTGCTTAAAAGAGCTATACATATCAAGTATTGTGATAGTATTGAATTGAATTTAATGCTACAATTAGTGAAATGTTGCTGCACACAAGAGCTTTAAAGCAACCACAGTTGATATTTTTATTATAATAATAATAATGATGCCTCAAATGACAATTTATGAACAATGTAAAAGGGCTCACTTGTAGTGAAGAACCTACAGAGATTTATAGTGTGTTTCAGCTTTTTGTTTACATGTAGCTGCATTCAGCCTCCAACTTTACTGTTGACACAGGCGTCATTTTTGGCCACAAACAGGCAGCTGTTTTCAGCAAAGAGCAACTAAAAACCCACGGTGGACTGCCTGCTGACAGACAGACACTTTTAGTAACCTAGTGGAGCACTTAGTAGCTTAAGAGTCAGACATTTTGCCAAAGAGTTGGTAGAGACCAAAAACAGAGCTAAAAGAGTGAATATTGGACTAACGTGCCAGGTTTGCCAGAAATATGATTCTAAATGAAGAATAATGTTGCTCTGTAAGTGCTGGATGTGTAAACAAGCAACTGTTTGCCAACCTGTTCTCCATATCAATTTACAGTAAAAGTGATGATATCTCGATGTTGTGTTCAGAACTTGTGTCTACTGCCCCCAAGTGGTAAAAAAAAAAACAGTTATTTCAGATTTAAAGTAACTTAACTCAAAGCTTATCCATGAATTTACAGGATCACTTGGTAAAGTGTTTCAGATAAATTCCTTTTCATAAGAAACACACCCACTGTATATCTCTGTCCCCACTGCTCCGAATAGATAATCTGACCCAGGCGTCAGATGCAGGAATTAAAGAAATGATTTAACATTTTTGGAAATACACTTACAAGGTATAACAACAAGTCTGGCTCAGACTAAAGGTGCCTACCAGCGCCTTTAAATATCACTAATTGAGACATTATATCTAATTTGGTGATACATCTGAGAACTGAGGTGTAAAAGAGGATTTTATTACCTGTGAACAGAGCAAAGCTAACCATTCCCTCCTTTCCAGTCTTAATGATACTAAAGCTTAATGCTAAACTAACCCGCTGCTGGCTGTAGCCTTTTCTTGAGTTGACAGTTCAGAGAATGGTATTCATCATTTTCATAGCTCCTGGCAAGGAAGTAAATACACGTATTTCCCAAAATATCAAACAAACAAAACAAGACAAGTTGTTCATGAAGATTGATTTCCACCTGAAGTGCAATTTTGCTTTCAAAGATTCAGGTGAAGTGGAGGAGAAATGCTTGTGTGTTCTTTGCTGTGTTAATTTAACTTCATGTAGACAACCAAGCTTATCTCTTATGATTGCATGCATTTAGCGATATAATAATGTTGCTATGGAAAGCACCTATAGCGTTGTTTAGAGCAAAGAAAACTCAAACAGTGGCATTATTAAAGCTGGCGGTCCTGATGCTCCCTCTAATGGTGCACTGAGGAATTTTAATAATTAATAGTAAATTAATTTAAAACCATGTAAACAAAATACTACAAAATTTCTAATGAAAATGCTTAAATTAAAAGATCAGTGGGATGTAATTTAAAAAAGTTTTGTGAGATTTTTGTTTCAATATAAGCCTACAATCTAGTCATATTTCTGCACTTTTAGCGCATGCGTACGTCATCCATGATTAATTAAAAAAAGCTACTGCTTTACTGTGAATACATTTATTTATTTGTTCATTAAACAGGGACAATAGACAGTCATTGATTGTGCCAGAGTAAGCTTGACAGCCAAATTTCATCAACAGTCCTTGGGCAGGAAAACATTATAAAACATTCATTCATTCATTCATTCATTTTCTGTGACCACTTATTCCGGAAGGGTTGCGGGCGGCTGGAGCCTATCCCAGCTGGCATTGGGTGAGAGGCGGGGTTCACCCTGGACAAGTCACCAGTTCATCGCAGGATGATAAAACATAAAATTAAAAAAAAATTAAAAATCTTCTTATTAGGAATAAACCTGCCCTCCAGTATTTTCTTTTTAGAGCATTAAATGATGCTAAAACATTTTGTGATAACACAAAATGAAAAAGTTGGTGAATTTCTACACAAAAAAAATACCAAAAGGTAACTTAATTTGTCTGAACTGATTGTTTATTTAAGAGAGAGATTTAAGAGAGACCGTGCGCAATTAAAATAATTACTCCACAGTTAGGTAATTTGCATGTACAGTCCCTGGACAGAAATGACAGTCAGTAAGTTCAAGGCAATAATACAACAGAATGTGATCAACTGTAATTTTACAGACATTTGTTCAAACATAATCTGAACAAATGTAGTTATTTGTTACCAAATATGATTAAATCCTATTTTCACACAGCTGATTATTTTCCACATTGTATACAGCCAATGTGTCCTCGTCATGTAACATCTCCCATGAGCAATATATAAGTATTATATTATTCATATCACTGTATGTTCTGTTCTGTAGCTGTCAAACTAAATTGCACACAAGCAGAGAAAGGCTAATTTTTCTCCAGTCAAACTCATATTTGAAGAAAGAAAACCCAGAGGCACTATGAGCGAAACTGTTTGAAAAAGACATGAGGGATTATTCATAAAAACTCCCCTGCAGGGTTGTCGTGACATTATGGGCTGAGAGCGTCACGCTGAACCATTTTCTTATTCATAAATTACCCGGTCATGCTAAATATACCGTCTGAATACAGCAGGTGGTATTCTTTTTGGGGTGTGGAGGGCTTTTGTGAATTGTTACAAAACATGTGACTGGAGAACGGGTTGAGGAGAAGCGATGGTTTGCAAATACAACACTGAGTGGCGAGTTCAGATCAGTGAACGAAAATAAACACCCGTCAGTTCTCTTATCATGTTCAGGAGCAAACAGTGGGATCACAGCAAGCAGATTTCAAACACAGTCTTTGCAAAGGCAAATTAAAACAAGACCAACATTTACTCACTTAAATTGTTGTAAAATATCCTGCTGCCGTAAAGCCAATAAAACTGTAATTAAAATTAAAAACAGGATGAATTCTCAGATAATGTAATAACTTGTATTATAACACATACATAATAGAACTGTTTTGAACTGAAGACATTTTTTTTCAAGTGGTTTTCATCAGAATTTAAATGACAAGTTGACAGTTATTTTTGTTATTTTGCTGCTTCCGGTTAAATTGAATGTCTGCAGGTTTTGCACTTGTTGCTCAGACAAAACAGAGCAATTTGATGATTGGTGTTCAAGAAAATAATCTGTGGATTATTAGATAATAGAAAAAATTGTCAGGCACAGCCCTATTTTATTTTAAGTTAATGCCTTTGTGTATTTTCCAGTGTGACCACATGCCTCAGTCGCCTAAGAATTATTGTTTCATAGATTCAGGTTTACCATAAAACACTCCATGTTCTGTAATTTTGTGTCAATCATCAGGCATGAGTTGACATTGAGAGCACACACTAGATGTGCTGAACAAATTGAGGAAATAGTTAAAGCACAGTAGTCAGTTTGTGCCAAACGGGAAACATGATGCTGAGACATGGGACAGAGGAGTATCCTGACATGTGCGAGGACACCGTTGGTATGTGGGCCATTTTCCCATGTTTCTGTGTCTAAGTCACTAATGGGGACAACGTTTTTTTAAATTGGTCCAGTATTGAGGGAGACTGCTGCAGGTGGATGAAGCGAAACTGAGCTACAACGTAGTCCCTACGGGAAACTGCACAACTACGTCCACTAAAAGTGCTTGTTTTGCCGCTTGCTCAGATCTCTATTCTGACAACAGGGAGAGATTCTGTTCAACAGTTGTGTTATTGCTCTTTCCAGACTAACCAGACTGCCTTTGCAAATCATTTTCTTCTTTCAAACAAAAAAGGAACAAAATAAAACTCACCAGAAACGACTTAGCTTGTCTTTCCACTGCTCCAACAATCACCAACTCTACTTTGGTTAAAATAAACCCTTTAATTCACAGTTTTAGACGTGAATAAAGGGAGGTCAGAGAAGCAGACAAGAGAAACTGTGTACAGCCACAATATTTTCACGTGTAACGCAGTGAATTAAAGGTTTATTTTGATCCAACCGGAGCAGTTTTGCAAAGGGAGTCTGGTTAGCTTGACGACAACAATAAAATAGCTGTTTCTGGTTAAACAAAACTTATTTTACGCTTTAAAAAAAAGGTGTATCTCTGTAGTGACCCTTTCCTGAGCAAAACAAGCACGTTTAATGGATTTACTATGATGGTGCACGTTACTGGCTGCAGCACTCTCCCTCTATACTGGACAAATTTCAAAAATTCTTGTACTCATGAGTCACTTAGACACAAAAACATAGAAAAATAGGGTCTTGGTTGAAAAATGCTAATGTTATCAAGAGGTCTTTTGGCTCACCGTACATCTCCAGTGTGTGCTGCCCTTAAAAATAATGATGTTTATTGATGGTACTTTATCCAAAGGCCCCGACAGCACCATGTGCTTCAAAGGGCTGCCTTTCGTCTTTTCTCACGGTCCCTCACCTTCTTCTCTTCTCCTCTGCAGCTCTTCTCCATCGTGATCTTCGGCTGCATCGCCAACGAGGGCTACATCAACCGTCCCAGCGAAGTGGAGGAGTACTGCATCTTCAACCGCAACCAGAACGCCTGTAATTATGGCGTCTTTATGGGCTCCATGGCCTTCCTGTGCTGCATGGCCTTCCTGGCTCTGGATGTCTACTTCCCTCAGATCAGCAGCGTCAAAGACCGTAAGAAGGCAGTGCTGGCTGATATCGGATTGTCAGGTAAAGTCACTATCTACGCAGACTTCATATACGTCATGTCTTGACAATAAAGATACAACGTAGTGGATAGTTTCTGTGAAGCATCTTGTTTTCCTTTGTTTTTTTTAACACACATTTTTAGACATTTAAAGACTCACACATTTATCCCTGAACCAGTCTACACAAACACAGACTGGGCTGTATTATAACAGCCATGTAAACATCAGCCAAGCACTACAATAAAAGGAATGCCATTTTTTTCTTTTTTCAAAATCCATTTTTAACATATTTTAAATTAAATCTGAACTAATTGAGTGCAACCAAGGGCTGCAATAACGTTTTGTTGCTAAATTTTCCTTCCCACAGACGATTGGTGCTTCTTAAGAGGCAATGTTGACGCAATGGTTTTAACACAGAGACAGATGCATGAACAGGGGTATAAAGACGCCCTGTGCTGCAGAATTGACACAAATGAACCTGGGACAAATAAGTTGCAGTTGAATAGCCCTTTCAAAACAGATTCATAAAGCACTGACAGCTTGTAAGGCAGTAACATTTAAAAGCTAATAAAATAAATTACCACAAAGCAATTACAGAGCACATGTCCCACCAAATGCAGTTTTCTAGCTTGCTGCACTACCCAAAAATTATTACCGCCATGAGTTACAAAAATAGATTTCATGATCGCCAGTGTACCCCAAACCAACCTAATCTGATCAGTCGTTCAATGGCCCAAGGATTTCACATTTTATGGAAATTTGCTCATAAAGTTTTGAGATATACGCCCACCTCCTGGGATACTGCAGTACTATTAGGTTATTAAGTTATTATGGAAAGCATTACAGCACATTCAGGCAGGCACAAAAGAGACTACAAGAGGCTAAAAGTTGTGCAGCACACACTGTGCAGTAGTTGGTTGCTGATTTTCAGTGGATTTGGCACTGCGAGCAACCCTTTTCATATCACACACAGTCATTTGATGCAATGCTAATGGATGGATGAGACAGATAATCTGTGTGAAAATTGTTCCTCAGGAGTTTGAAATTAAAAAAGTCTAAGTGGATTTTGTAACAATAACAACACGATACTGAAAGTAGATCTGGTAAAATTAGGAAGGAACAGATATGTTTCTGCTCAAAATTTGAATCTTATTACTAGGGTTGCATAACATTTAGATTTAATGATTCTGATTCTGCTCATTACAAACGACGAGTTTATAATCGTCATTTGTCATGCAAAAACATTTCATGTTTCCAGGTTCAAAAATATGAGAATTTGCTGTGCTTCCTTTGAATTACTTTAAAAAATATTTGTGTTTAATAGTCTTGAAGTTTGTACTAAGGTTGGGACAATGGTTGATATCATCGTCACTCACCGATGGCTGATAAACATCGACCAGTGAGCTCTCTACCATCGTAACATCGTAATTTAAAAGCCTTCTGTATTTGAGGGCTGGCAGGAGTTTTGTTCTATTTTTGACTTGTAGGAGAAACAGTTGTTGTTGGTTGTTGCGCTAACATTATGTCTCCATGTCCCATTTATAGGGGTGGAAGTAACTAATTAAAAATACTCAAATTCTTGTAATTAAGTAGTTTTTTTTGGGTACTTGTACTTTTCTGAGTAGATTTTTAAAGTCTGTACTTTTATTTGTACTTAAGTATGCATTACACTATGTAATCTACTCAGTCACTTTTAAAATCATAACTGAGTACAATTTGAATACATAACCAAATCTTCCATCTGCACTTTTGTAGCCAATCAGGTGATCTGATACATATACTGTACTGTTACTTTATATTTTTCTAACATCAGTACTTTAATTTGTAACTAAGCAAAGTTTCAATAATGTAACTGTACTTGTACTTGAGTACAGATTTTCAGCACTCTTTTCATCACTGCCCATTTATTATTTTCTTAATAAACCTGCACAGTTAGGTCTGAACAGTGGTAGCAACAGAATTTTTTTTCTGTGTTAGTGTGCGTCTTTCAATGATGCCACTGTTGTTTTCATAGCCTAGCATCCTCACATAGATAGCCGCTTAACTTTAGGGATGTATTTTGGACACTCGCCTGGCAGGAATGTGAGAATTGATCTGTTTGTGTGAGACAGCTGGAGGTTGCCGTCAGAGCGATGGTGAGAATCGATGGTGACTACAGCGGTGAGCTGGGGAGCAAGTTGGCTCTTCTGTTACGGAGCAGCCAACCCTACACTCCCCTACTAAAAAATAATGTCATCATTCTTTGGCGATATTTCATTGTGGACATTGTCATCACCCAACTCTAGTTTGTACTATTGGTTGGAAAAAACAAGCACTGTGAAGGTGTCGGTTTAAATTCTGGTGGTTCTCACTCTTTTCACAATTTTTACATCCCTTCATTTGAAAACAGCACCAGTGAAAGTTGAACAGGAATCAATAAGCAGAACTGAATTAAAAATTTCTTAATGATTCCTTTTGGATTGTAATTTTGGAAGTGGTTCTCGATTTCCAACCTTACTAATTACTGCTGATGACTTACAATAAATAAGAATAATTTGTCAGCAACTGTTTCCAGTGTTAAATCCACTCCAAAGAAACAGTCTAGTTGCCATCTATAGAAATCTGATGCAGAAAAGGTCTACATATTGTGTGTCAGCATTGCTCTCTTGCCGGCTCAGTCATTTCTACTCTTTCACACCAGTTTTGCAGATTGCAATGTATTGGGCTAGGGGGTCAAGGTCTTTTCTTGCAGTTTTATCAGGTTATAAGGATCGGAGAACATTTTTTGTTCTCCTTTCCTTAGACAGATTTTCCAGTGGATCAAAAGCCCCAAAACACCCCACCCTCAGGGAAAATATGAAAACTCCTCTCGGTCGATAAAAAAAATAACATTTCATAGACTGCAGAGATTGGTGGTTAGGTTATCATCACAACAAAAGGAGAGAAGGTGTGAGAGGGATAATAAGTAGCGAAGTACTCTTCTGGCAATAACAAGCCGCTGAGACATTATGCTTTGGTGTCTCGGCCAGTGGCTTCCTCTCCGTCTCTGCTGCACTGCAGTGAACTGAGACATGATGACAAGATAGTCAAGTGTTGAGTCGGTTAATGAGGCCGCTCCTGTCACATACAAGATTCTCCTTCCCCATTCTCATCACTCATACACTTGCTGTCTTCTTCTCTCTGTGATGTAATATAAAATGCTTGGTACCTTACTGAGACAAGGGAACATCTTGTGCATGTGTCCTGATCAGACATGAATGTTTCTGATTGTCTCCCTCACTGCCACACTTTCAGCTGCAGAAAAACGTGTGATAGGAACTAGCCAGCAGGAAAGAACTATATCTCTTCTGAGGGATAATTCCTGACGTTTCTCTTCCAGTTTTACATGTGGTGTTCCACAAGGGTCAGTCCTTGGTCCCTTGTTGTTTTCAATTAACCCATAACGGTTTTCTCATAGACATTTTCCAACCAAAAAAAATGGCAGGTTTTCCTTGGGAACCAAGGTGGGCATGTCATTTTTCACAGGTTGTTGTGCATTGTGTGACATCCTTGATTACAGTGGTTTCACTCAAAACTGATGGAAATACGGGCTGGTTCACATAACAGCACCAAGGCTCCAAGGGTGTCAAACAGAACGAACCAGGGCTAATTTGGTGGAAAAGGGCAGACAGTTTCCTTGATTGTTACGTTGATGATATACAATTTTATTTTGCACTGTATACCTGTGGCCTTTTTCACCTGTCCTTCCCATGTCAGTGTTAAAGAAAAATATTTTATTCATATAGTCCAAAATAAAAATAGAATTGCCACAGAGGGTTTTACAATCTATACAGAGTTCAGCACCATCTATTCTTTGAATGTCAAGTCGCTTAAGGGGAAAACCAAAAAAAAAACAAAATCTCTTTAAAAATCATCCGTTGCTGATTGTCCCTCAAACTAGTAGTTAAAATTTGGATTGGAAACATGCTAATTTACTTTCTTGTCGAGTCTGACTGAGACTGCCGAGATTAGAAAACCGATTCCACTCTTGTGTCTCTACTATAAATATGAAGCAAGAACAAGCAGGCAGTTTACCTAGCTTAGCATTAAGACTGGAAGCAGGTAGAAACAAACAGTCTGGGTTTTACAACTGCTTTCAGTTTTAATGCTAAGCTAAGCTAACCACCTCCTGGCTCAAGCTTAATATGTAGTGTACAGACGTGAGGTATTAATGTTCTCATGTAAGTCTTGGCAAGAAAGCCAACAGGGATATTTCTCAAAAAGTGTAAGTATTCCTTTCCCTTACATCTCTAAAATAATGTCACCCAGTTATAATCTAAGCAGAGATATACATGCTTTCATAAATTTGTCGTTAGTCTGCTTTAACTCCAAAAGGTCAAGACAAAATGTTGTATCTCGGAAGGTTTCATGTCACATTTAACACTCTCTGTGCTTGTGGTTCTTTCCAGCGTTCTGGTCCTTCATGTGGTTTGTGGGTTTCTGTTTCTTGGCGAACCAGTGGCAGGTGACCAAGTTTGACGACAACCCACTGAGAGAGGGAGGGGACGCTGCCCGGGCAGCCATCACCTTCTCCTTCTTCTCCATCTTCACCTGGGTAAGGACCTGCACACATCACTGCTGCACTGTTTAACACAACATGGCACAACACCTGCCATTAGGTGGCGATAGATGGGGTTATTAAGAAGGTTGAATGTACGTATGCCTTGACTACTGTTCCTCCATCTTCTTCTTGGTTTGTGCTTGGAATTAATTGGAGTTATTTTGTATATGCGTGCATGTGAACTGATAAGTGTGTGGATGTTGTTCCAACAGGGTGCTCAGACTCTCTTCTCTATGGAGAAGCTAAAGAATGTGTCGTTTGAAGAGGAATACACCAAGCTGTTCCCCCCTCAGCCCAATCAACCTTTTGTCTGACTCTGCTCTGTCTTCTCCTCATGCTGCCTTTAACCCTCTACAGCTGGTCCCACACACTCCCGTTACTTGACTGTGGCTGCGCTTGTTTAAGGGCGCCTGTTCACATCAAATACTGCTGAAACTGAGTGTTTTTTTGTAATCCAGCAGCAAGAGGAATAATTGTCGCCAGTAAGATGTTGCTTAATGTTTTTTTTGCCAGCCAAAGTTAACTTATTTCCTGATCCAAGCACATTATAATGATAATGTATGTGCAGGTGGGTTGATTCAATTGTTCAATCAATACGTGTGACTCAACAGTTACACCGCCAAATGCTGAGATTTCTGGCCTCAAATGCCCACTTAAACTCCTGTGATCTGTTTTGGAATGAGAGCTCCCTGCCCACTGAAATTTTTAAAAACGCTTCTAACCGAAAAATAATATTACATATTCGTGTAATCTTTTGAAAACTTTGATAGAAAAAGAAGTCAAAAGATAAGAAACACCTGCAAAATGTTTCTTTGGATATTTTGGGTCATTGGTTAATTTTTATGTTTTGGTTTTCAGCAGTTTGATGTGTGACAGCTACTCACAAACCTGGAGCCCTTGAACAAATGCATTCTCGATTTACAGAACAGGCCGCCACTTCTTCTTGCAGTTAACGTAAAGGTTTACAGAGTGTTTGGTGCTTTGTCTTTTCACTAGAGGGTTCAGAATTGTAAAGGTGACAGTTTTATATTAAAGAGTTTTGTTTAAAGTGTGATTTCTCCGATCTTTGTAATGAGTTTTTACACATTTATCAGAGTGCATTACTTTAAACTATAAACATTTTGTATTTCTTTTGTTGTTGTTTTTTTTTTTTTTTTTTCATTAGTCTTCAGACTCCATAACCTAGAAGAATAGTTTAATTTTTGGAAATTCACTTAAAGGGATAGTTCACCCAAAAATGAAAATTCAGTCATTAACTACTCACCCTCATGCCAATTGAGGGTTGAGTTTAGTTTTTTTTTTTTACTTTTGGGAATTGGTCACCATTCACTTCCATTGTTTGGGGGATTCTGCAACTCTGTTTTCCTGTAGCAGTATTTTGTGGACAAAAAAAATTAAACCTGACCTTTAATCAGCATGAGGGTGAGTAGATGATGATTTATTTTTTTTATTTTTGGGTGAACTATCCCTTTAATTGCTTTCTGGACAAGATTTAGATGAGAGGATTGGTAACACTCACACAGCGTAATAAGACACTTGAGCCAGCAGTTGGTAATCTCTTTGTTAAATACTCAATTCTGATTGGTCGATTACAGCGTTCAGTCCGTTCAGCCCAGTTTAGACCAAAGATTCATGACAAGACCAACCGCTTTAGAAAGTTGCAGGGAGACGTTGCAGCATTGTGAACTGAACCATCTCAGCTCGAGGCGACAGCAGGCAGCAGTCTGATATCTGTTTCAACAGCCAATCAGCTCATAGCAAAGTCAGCCAGTCAAGTCAATTGCAAACTGTCAGTCTGTCAAGTTTTGGAAGGACGACTGAGACGATGTGTCTGTCAGCTGTGTCTGTATGACACAAGGTTTTAGGTAACCATCGTGAAACAATCACATATGTTTTATTTCTCTGACCACCGGCTTTCTTGTTACCGGTGCTCTCTCACTATATTCAGTCTGTGCTTTGATTGCCCCACAGCTGTGAGCTCTCTCCCTTCACTTAACCACACTCCCTACGTGCACACATTTTATGTTTTTTCCATTTAATCAATACCAGAAATGCAACTGTAACAAACAACTCACTATGATTGTGTTCATGTGTATTTTAAGATGATACAAATTATATCCAGCTACTTAAAAAAGACCAGTAATTAGAATAAAGGTACATGGAGTCATTGTGATGGAGCCTATACTGTCTCATCTGGTTGCATCAGTATAAAATGGAAAGTTTTAGGAATGTAGCGCATTGTCAGTAGTTGCAAGTTTCAACCCATCTTGTCACAAATCTTTGGTCTGAACTGGGCTTTATGTCTGAGCAGCAGACAATTGCTATGAATGTAGAATCATAGACTCTGGGGGAGCCATAAAATCATTTTTAGATCAATAAAATTGCTTTAAAAACTATATTTTGCGTCAAATTATTGATTCTTTAAAGTAAGTAGCCATGTAATATTCAGGATAATGTACAGTGAGCAGGTCATTATTTCGAAATAAACCCCTTAAGGGTGAATCAAGACCTGCACCGCTCTGTCAGGGTTTATTTTGCATAAAGACTGAAAACAGAGGGAAAAAACCTGCCTGGCTCTATTTGGAGGTAACAAAATCTATCCACCAGCATATCTAAAGCTCACTTGTTAACAAGTTATATCTCATTTGTTTAATTTGTGCAAAAAGCTGTGTGAAAGCATCGTGTTGCAGTGTTGTGGGGGAATATGTGCCAGACAATTTTGTGGCCACGAGCAGTGATATATCCTGTAGTGACAGGACTTCAGGGTCAAGCAAGCAAAGAAATATAACATGTTAATTAATAAGCCTCAGAGGTGCTGCAAGGTGGATTTTGTTGCCATCAGACAGAGCCAGGCTAGATGGTTCCCCTGTTTTTGCTCTTTATCCTTAAGCTAAGCTAATGAGCTGCAGGCTCCAGGTTCATATTGACAGGCATTAAAGTGGTATATATCTTCTCATCTTATCTAAGACTCCCAAAGTGTCAGTCTATTCCTTTAATTTGTCGTGTTTTGTATTTCAAAGTTTTTCCCTGTTAATCTCTATGCATCTTCATACTTTACCCTGTTCAACTTTTTTATTAAGTTTAGTAGGCAGATTAGTTGTTTTGTTTTTTTTTATAGCTTTTTGAGATTGACTTCACAGTTTAAGCAGACAGTTTTAAGACAATTTAATTTAAACTGCTTTATTGCATATTCATAGAATTTTTATGGTGTGTAACTGTGCATGTTATTGGGTCATAAATATTTTTTATTACAGGAATACCATACTAAAATGTGCCATGAGAACAAAAAAATTAAAATTATTCAGGATTCAGTCTGTAAATTGAGTTATTATTTTATCAAAAAGGACTACAATACCTCTTTTTTTTATGAAAATGCATTAACTTGTTTTTCATATTTTGCAATCAACCAGCCCCATTAAATATTTGATGGAGACAGAGTGCTGTATCAGACTGAAAGGTTGGAAATGGACAGATTCGATCTGTCTCCAACGTCTGATCGAGCTGAAATGCATCAGTAAATAAACCCCTCATGAAGCTCCCCAGCACTGAAGGCTTGACTGCGGTTTCCTCTTTCTCTCTGAACGTCTGTGTTTGCTCCATGTGCTCATGGTACCTTTGGCTTTTGTCCACTGTTTTCTTGAAACATCTAATCATCAACAAAAACGAGATTTGTGGTGTTTCACAGTGCAGAGTCTCAGCTGTTTAATAATGCACACACCCACACAGTTTAATTGCTTGGTCTGTATCCCACTGTGGACTGGGGTGGCCTTTTTGCACTGCTGCCTGTAGAACTAACTTGCTCTGACTGACTAAATGACTCACTCATAGTATCTAATAAGCTTCACAAGCTTTCCAAGCCAGCTAATCAATGTTTGCTTCTCTCTCTTTGTTCTCTCCCTTCTCCCGAAACCTCCGCTCTAACACCGCTGCCTCTCTGCTTCCACCCCTGCCCATTTCTCCTCACCTTTCGCCCATCCGTTTGTCCTCCTCTTTGCCTCCCCGTCATCCTCTGCCTGTGATCCCTCTGTCCCCCAAGGCGGGTCAGTCCTTCCTGGCCTTCCAGAGGTACAAGCTGGGGGCCGACTCAGCCCTCTTCTCCCAGGACTACACGGACCCCAGCCAGGACGCAGCCGGAGCCCCTTACACCTCCTTCGGTGGGGACGACCTGGAGAGCCCAGGGGGAGGAGGGGGCCAGGCCAACAGTGACGGGGCCTTTGACGGTACCGGCGGCTACCAGCGTCAGGACTACTGAGATATTAGTGGGAAATAGAGGGGGAGAATCTGAGTGAAGTTGTCCATATTTCCATATATGTAGGCGCCGCGTTTTCCTCTTTGGCCCATTGCTGCAGTACATCAACATCACCACCATATTGGACTGGGCAAGACTGACCTGTGAAGAAGTACATGTTTTTTTGGATAAAAAGCACTATAATGTAACTTTTCTCAACTAATTTCATGTTACACTCAATTGTTTGTGATCTAGACGGAGTAAGAAAAAAGAGGAACATAAAAATGACTACTTGAAATCAGTTGAGGAATGTAAACGTTACAGTTCTTTTTATCCAAAAAGAAAAAAAATAAATAAATAAAAGCCACTCCCACGCTTACTTATATCAGTCTACAGGCCAGTCTTAACTTGTCCAATTTGATGTTGACATTGATGTGCGATCCAAAGGTCAATGCAGCATCTATGGATATATGTTCTATGGTTTCTATCGCACTAAAAATCACTGGGTCAAAATCGAGACAGTTTGGGACACCAAAGCACTGATGCAATACCAGTACCAATAGATAATTTTCACCCAGTTTTAGACACATTAAGCCTAAGTTTTACCTTAAAACTGACACAAACTATTGTTAAGTATGCAAAACAATGTACATATGACATCCAAAATGGCAAAAGATAGCTGGAGTAGATTATAGCCGTTTGCAACCATACCATAATTTAATTTGGGTAAATAACTCAACAATAATATTAAAGGTAACAATAACAGTGTGTTCGAATGACCTTTTTTTTCTGTGCTTTTCTACCAATGAAGACCAGACAACGTTGACACAGTGTTGCATTGGGGCTATGTAATTTTGACCTGGTGATTATTAGTGTGTACATGCAACAATTAATGCATTTAGTTGCGGGGGAGAAGATGGTGGATTTCATACCAGTGACATTTCAGTTACTGGGCTGTTTTCCATCTGTTTACATCGGATAAAAAGCTGAATTTTTCTCTTGGTCAGAAATTGTGGCAACGTTCTAGATTTTGCGAGGCACAGGTAACCTCTAGGGGGCAGGGCAACATGTTAATTGGCTGTTCATAAGCCCTGCCCCTTTCACCCTGTGCTCCAATAACAGTTGAGCGTGTGTGGTACCCAGCAGAACCTCAGCCTGTTTTTTTTCTTTCCTGTTTCCTGTATTCAGACATGCTGTGTTCTACAGTTCGTCTATGTTGAAAAGGGGAAAGCTAGAGAATGTAGAATGTTAGCTAACTAGCCACCTAGTTAGTTAGCGTTTTGCTGACATTAGTTACAATAGCTAACTTTAGATGTGACCATATGGGCCTTTTTGTTTTTCTTTTCAACATAGATAAGCCTAGCAAATGGCATATTTAATTTCGGGAGAGTAGGAAACAAAACAAAACAAAAAAAAATTACAAGAAACAGGGTAGGAAAAAGTTGACCCAGGATCCACCAGCTGTTACTGGAACACAGAGTAAAAAACAACGTAAGGAAGGGTCAATTAAGTGTGAAGGCCCGGTCACACATGCGCAAATTTGTATCCTTTCTTGGCATTGAGTTTAAGTTTGGTGAGAGGGCGGAGTCACAGCCTCAACCTGGCCTGAGTCTGCAGCAGAACAAAATCAAGGGGTTCAGGATATCCATGGGAAGGGGTTTCGGGATGCAGAGAGACACTGGGGTCAGGTGAAGATGTCAGGTACAACTTTGGGGGGGAAGAATTTAGAGGTTAATCTTTTTTTCAGAAACGGTCACCTCGTAGCAGATCAGTGCTTGTGACCACATTGCCTTCATCTTCTGAGGTCTGCTGTCAGCAAAATGACTGCGATCAGTGTTAATTGAAACACACACGCCCACACACAGCAAACACACATACACGCAGCACACATTCACAGCGCATCGATGTTGGGCAGACAACACAAGTTTCTGCTGACGAACCTCCTCAGAGGTGCATTACAGGATCTCAGCATAGACAAACAAGCAACAGTGGCATAACTGGCAACTAATCCCCTCAACTGTAACACGGGAGTGTGTTTGTGTGTGTGCTGAAAGGTCTCTTTTGGGTTTTAATGATGTGCGGATGTGGGACAGTGTGTGTTTTCTTGTTTCCCCTGAAGAACCCGCCTTTTTCTTTCTTCAACTGTTGCCTTAGTGCTGACTGCCAAGCAAAATCCAACGAACACAGGGCAACATACACCCCACACGCACAATATCACACTTCTTTTTTCAGCATCTTTAGAAGGACAGCATAGCTAATTGAATTCCTTAAGTGCGTAAAAACCCAGAACAAAACAACCATTTGTCATTGTAGAGCATCCCAAATGACACCGAAATGACAACTCTTGTTAAAAACTGCAGGTTGTTTATTGTTTTCCACTTCATTTCAACAAATCTACAGATGAGGCAACCATGAACATCCTGAGTATTTATGAACATGCATTGCTCCATTTTCTTAAAGAATAAAGTATATCTATCTCTCTATAAATATATGTAAATCTATAATTCAGTATATTAGAGTGTTTGAAAAAAGATTATGCTTTATTTTAGGGCATTATGCTAGTTCTGTATAAAAAAAGAAAAGACTAAAGAAAGATCTATGTTCTGTTGAGTGTTATTGTGATGATGAGATATATGGTGAGGTCATCCACGCCTCATCCTTTATGTTGCTTTCAGGGTAAGGAGATGTTTTTATTTTGGGATAATAATACTAACTATAAAAATACAGCGACAAAAAATGTGACCAAATTATCAAAGTATATATGCACATATATACTTTATACTATAGAACCGTGTAGACGTAGACATGTGTGATGTTCCTTTGTGAAATCTGTTCAAAAGCAAAGTAAGATTTAAGAAAAAAGATTGTGTACAAATGTATGTTTTTGATGTGTTCGATTTTAACCAATAAAAATAAAGAAAATACTGATAAAGATATGAATGACTGGTCTGGATTTTTTTTTAATTTTAGATGGATTTTCAGTGTTTTTTTTTTTATTATTATTTTTATAACCTGCACAGGGAACATGTTAAAAAAAAGTTTTACCAATAAATCTACTTAACTTTTGAGTTAAGTGAGTGTTAAGTTGAGTGTCTGGATCGCTTTTTACAGGAAATGTGTATGAATGTTTTTCCAAGTGTCCCCCACGCTTTCAAACATAAACTCATTTTAAGTTTTTAGTCCATCAGTGAACAGCTGCAGTGAGACAAAATTTAAGCAAACATCTCCCTCCACTGGCAAGAATTTCACCTGTAGTCACATTCAAGTACAGATTTACAAGGAGAGTTGTTGATTTGGTGAAATAATACTTGTATTTATAAGGGATGCATGTGTGGATTTTTTCAATTTTTCCAGTAACAATAATAATTTAAAAAAAAATTGGTATAATCTGTACTTCAAACACACCTGAGGATAAGACTAAGATGCTGTGAGGGAAAGTAGCTGATTTAAATATTCCATAATGAGGACTGAATCAATCATACACCCCATTTACAATCGGTATTAAAATGTGAAATTATCAATATTGTTGTCTGGATTGTGATAACACCTAAGATCTGAAATAAATAATAATAATATTACTTTCACATTATCAGCTCATAATTTATTGGCCTTAATATTTATTGTGCATCCTTAATATTTGCACGGTAACTCTTAATTATTTTTTCCTACCCTGTTGATCAAAAGTGTGGAGAGTGAAGCTGCTCAGTAGCATCTTTAAAATAATTTAGTTTAGCAGTAGATTAGTAGAATAAGCTACAAAAACAGATCTTTAAATGTTCCTAACATTTATTTGGGTGCATCATCCAAAAATGCACTTGCTAACGAAAATCAATTTAGATTTAGAAGTAAGATTATCGCATACGTTTGACCTGTTATTATTGTACCAAAATATAGACAGTGAGAACTCAAACACAAATTATTACTGGCGGATAAAACTGAAAAAATTGCACCTCTTTGTAGCACTGAATAAACTTCAAATGTCAGGGAGACAAAATAACGTCAGATATGCCATCAAGAACATGTAGTTGCAGGTTGCAATTGTAGTTCATTACATACCCACGAGGTGGCGATGTTGTCAAAGAAATCCAGCAGCGCAATAAGACGGAAGTGGTGTTTATTAGTTTTATCCTCTCCTTTTAATTAATTAATTAAAATAAGAGTTTCACTGTAAACATTTTAGATAGCAACCATACATATATATTATCGAAATAATAAAAAATATCGCAAGTTCCTCAAAATAGCAAGAATGTTGGCTTCAAGTGCTGTCGGAAATTTGGAGGAGCATTATTGATTTGCAAATCTGAATATAAAACACCACACGACATGACGAGGAAAGATATGTACAGGAGAACACAAACACATATGAGTTCCGATGAATTATTATAGTAGCCACGATAAAATTTGACTTTTGCTGTGTTTTAATTTCATTTTATGATAAATTATTCCCTAACTGAATGCAATGACAGGTGGGTTTACCACATCGACACTGGGTTTTCTGACTTTGTGATGAAGCCTGAACGCAACGTTACCGTCCAACATGGCGGCTCAGCGGAGGAATTTGATGCAGAGCGTGAGTGAAAACACGTCTATTTATCACTCTCATTAACCTGTAATGTCAGTGTTGCACTACTCTAAAGCGGGGCTTTGGTCTCATTTTTCTCCCCCGGTGGTCGTCTGTGTTTGTTTTGTGTTTGTGTTTTGTTTCGTGTCGTTCTGTGATGCTACTGCTAGCTACTTTAACTAGAAGAGCTTATTTAGTGGTTTGCTAACAGTTAGCCAGTTTAGCTGAACCAACTTTAATCTCAGAATAATGGGATTTATTAGTGTCTGATTAGCAAGGGCAGTTGAGATTACTAAAAGAGGGAGAGTGTTTATTTTGCAGCGCCCTTCATATCTTTAACACACCTTTAGTGAAGTAGCTGAGGCTCAGAATTGATTAACTGACCTAGCTAACTTGTAGTTAGCAATGATCGTTTAAAGTAACCCTTTACTAATTTTTGCATTTGTAAAAATCGTGCCAAACGTTAACGCCTGTTAGGTTCCTGATGTTACTGACAGCCGCATATCGTTTTATCCTGGACCCTGTGGTCCCAATGACCCCATGCAGAGACGATGTCCGTCTCCAGAGTAGGCGTGGAGAGTTAAAAGTTAATATCGTCATCAGAATCGGCTTTAGTTTGTTCAAATTTTGACACACAGTTCCCAGAGCAATTTACAGGAAGATATAGGTAAACATACAGCAGAAAACAAACAAACAAAGCCTATGCATAAACAAGTAGGTGGGAAACCAGGCGAATAAATATATAACAAGCAGCAATGAATAACAACATTCAATGTGTATTGTAAAGACAACTGTTTACTGTATAGCCTAAACAATCCAAATAGTTTAGCATAATATTTAATGGATTCACATTAAGTTAGCTTATGTATAGTATAAGCATGTATACATGTCTACATAGTCATTTTGGCAATTATTTGAAACTTTCCTGATAATAAATGTTATTACCAGGGCTGCAACTAGCAATTATATTCATTTTTGATTATTGCATCGATTGAGCCATTAGTTGTTTTGTCTCTAAAATTTCAGAAAATAGTGAAAAAATGTCAATCACTGGTTCCCAAAGCCCAAAATGACGTCCATAAATGTCATGCATTTTCAGTTTACTGCCATAAAGGAATAAAGAAACCGGGAAAATGCACATTTAAGAAGAGAATTTTGACTTTTTGTTTCAAAACAACGCTGAGACCAATCAAAATAGTTGATGATTAATAATCGTGTTATATACTATAACACATAATGCCGAAGAACCCTTGAGTTTCCCCTGCTACCCTGTTTGAAGGCTAGTAGTGTCAACCTGTTACACTGGTTCCAGCTACGTAAATGTAAGGATTTGCTGCTTTTTCCTAATCAGTGATGATAGTAGATGAAGGGTCTTTCAGGTAGTTTAACGTATTCATATTCTAGAAAGAGTGAGACATAGACTTTTACTCTCCAGAGTGGTGAATTGATTAAAAGTCTCACTTCTAAAGTTGTTTCTTTTAAAGCAAAATCTGAGATTTTAATGTAAACAAGAGGGGAGCCCCACTTCTAAAATTTAAAACAAGCATATATTTTCAGTTATGATCAAATGAGAAATACTAAAAATGCTGATTTGACATCGCAGCCTCTTCCATTAGGAGTGTTGAGGGTTATTTATGAATGCCCTCCAGGGGAGACTGAAAATGTGTGCTGTTATTCCCCTACTTAAACAATAACCACGCCTCATTTGAAACACCTGCAAATTGTTTTTCCTTCAGAGATAATCGGGCACAAGTGCAAAGGAGATGTTTTCAAGCATAGAGTAAATTAAATTTTAATAATGGATTAATAGCTTCACTCATTTTCCAAGTGAAAATGTCAGTAATTTGCCATTTTCAGCTTCTTAAACATGAGGATTTGCTGCTTGTCATTTATGACAATAGATTTTAGGGTTTTGGACTGTTGGTTGGAATTTGAAGATGTCATTTTGGGCTCTGGTAAATTATGATGAACTTTTTTGACATTTTTTGACATTTTATAGACTTAAGGAATAATGGATTAATTGTAAAAAATAATCGATGATGAAAATAGCATGTAATTGCAGCCCGCTTTAATGTAAAAGAGAACACTCACTCGCCAAATGACAGCAGGTAATCCCTAGAAAAGTTTTCAGTTTTATCATTTCTTTTTTCCCTTCCTGTGGGAATTAATTTCTAGACTGAGATTATTACTTGTTTTGCAAACAAAACTACTTCTCAAATGGTATCTGTGGCATAATTAGGAGTTTTTATTTAGGAGAAATGAAACTCAAAGCAGATTTAAGCAAACAGAACTTTCATGTACCAGGCTAATCTATACTAACACATGCAGCTCACTACTTATGCCTTTTTTTTAAAAAAAAATTTCACTTCTTCTTTTTAACTTGACAGCATCAGAGCTGGACAGATGACCTGCCACTGTGTCAGATGTGCGGGGTCGGCACTGCACCCAACTGCGTGTACGGCCCCGATGGTAAAGGAACTCAGAGCCACACCAACGAGGATGGACACCTCGGGTTCAGGTGAGACACTCTGGAAATGCTGAAACCCTTAAAAAGATCAGGGAATTAAGTAAAAAAGGAAAAACAAACAGAGACAAAAAGCAGTAGTGTCACACTTGCCTGCATCTCAGATGCCACGTTGACTTTTCTCAGGGTCACCTATGCGAATGTCATATAGTAAATAAATACCTCTCACATGTAATATTATAAAACTACCCGCTGTTCAACCGGCTGATGTGTCACGATATTGTCCTGACCTCTGAACCTTTCAATTTACTGAGAATGCATGACAGTCCTTTTTTTTTCAGTTTTTAGGAGTTTCAGATGAAAGATGTTTTGGTTTTCAAAGTCCCGCTGTCTTCCCATACTGAAGTGAAAAGGAAGCCACACGTTTGTTGTCTTTTTTTTCCTCCACCAATCAGAACGGAGGACGGCTGTTTCCTGTATGGGGTTTTTAACGGTTATGATGGCAGCAGAGTGGCCAGTTTTGCCTCCCAGTGTCTGACAGCTGAACTGCTGCTGGGACAGCTCAACTCCAGTCACACAGACAACGACATCCGCAGGATCCTCACACAGGTCTGTGTGTTTATATTACACGTTTATCTGTTAATGATTACTAAACAAGTAGTGTAATGTATTTATTAAGACTGCACCTAACTATTATTTTTAAATGATTAATCTATTGATTATTTTTTTGATTATTCTACATGTTTTTTATTATACTTATTGTTTCCCTAAATTATTATCAAAAACCTGTCTAATTAATATTTTGATATTTTATACTACCTAATCTATTTTTGATGGATGCCTAGTGGAGTTGGATTTTAAAGTTAACAGCAGCAGTGCAGACATCACTTTAAACATGGTGATGAAGAAATGTCTAGAAAATCTCTACTTACAGAAACAAACTTCAAAGTACTGTCACTCCAGAATTAATGGACAGGTCTTTAAATGGACAGAGTAACTGCAGGTAACAACTAAATTCGTGTTACTTAATATTTTCTGAAGCTGTTAGACTTAGTTTCATCAATAATGCATGTAAACACAGAGTTAAAACAAGCATATATTTTCAGTTATGATCAAATGAGAAACACTCAAATGCTAATTTGGCATCTGTATCTCAGAACCTTCAGTTCTGAGTGTTCAGGGCTGTTTATGCTAGAAAAGATTTACTTTCTGTTGTCTGGCCACTTCTGAACGCAGAAGTGTTCACAAATGTTTCAAATGAGTCTTGATAATTGTTTAAGTATGTGAATAATAGTGTGCAGTGTGTATCTTTCCTGGAAGGCAGAAAGAGTGTTGGACACGAGTAAACATAGGAAAAGCTCTGCTTACTTTCTCTCCTCTGCAAATCTACACTATCACTGCATGAAGTTGGCACAAATGTTGGACTGTCAGTTTTAGAGAATTACAGAAGTTGTCAAACAATAAACTGAACATATTTCATTAAAGCAATGAAAGCAGAAGGGTATTACTGTAAATATTTTTTAAAGGGTTATGAAAACAAGCTGAAAGTCTTGTTTCCGCTAACGTCAGTTGAAATTTTCACACCTCATATGGGACATAACATCACACTATGCTGCAGCATGCCGCCTGCACATCTTCTGTGATCTGTATTTGCAGGCCTTGTAGCTTCAGCAGTATGGAGCCAAATTCTGCCTCCAATGTGACGTTACAGTTGGACGGGCCAGGGAGGCCACTTAGTTTATTGTGTTCTCATGGTAGCAGGGGATCATCTCAGAAATCTGTTTCAAACACGGCAGTGAAATTGGCCGAGGACACGTGAAAGCATTTGGGATGTTAACCTTGGACAGAGCATAAGAATCACTGTGTGAGGACCTAATGAGTGTTTGAAATGAAGACAGATTATAAAACTAATCATACTAAGCACAAAGCCTGTTTCATATTTGTTAGCCTCTGCTCAAAATCCTCTGCATTTGGCAGGAGTTGATTTGTCATGCTGGTTCCATAGTTTTGTAAAGTGCTATAAACACAGGAACATGTTCTGAATCAGGGATCACTTCAGAAACCTTTGTCCTTGTCTATAAAGTGCCTCTTACAAAGGTCAGATGTTATATATAATTTGAAGTAGTTGGTTAGAAAGCATATATTTACATATTTTACATATACATGCACAGAGTACGAGCTGCAACGACTGGTTGCCAATTTTTTGGTCATCTGTAAATCATTTTTCAAGCAAATTTAAGGTTTCTGCTTCTTTAAAAAGGAAGTTTTTCCTCACCACTGTCACCTTAGTGTTTGCCTTTGGTGGGAACTACTGGGTCTTTGTAAATAATATTATAAAGAGTACAGTCTTGAGCTGCTCTATATGAAAAGAGCTTGAGATAACTTCTGTGATGATTTGGGGCCATATAAATAAATTTGACTTTACTTAAATGATTTATCAGGAATATAATTGGCAGAGTAATTAATGAAATACTGAAAATAACCATCAGTTGCAGCTTGAGCCTGATTGATATATTGGTAGCCAGTGACAAGTAAGGGGAGACGGCCGTTGTCAAGGATACAAACATTGTTTTGTGCATTCTAAAAACAGTTTGACAGGATGAATGCCAATTTGAAGAATCAAGTAGGATTTCCTAAATTAAGATAAGAGGGCTGGGGATAGGATACAACACAGCCGTGAGTTTAGGAACTGCTCTTATAATGAGAAGATCAGTTTTCCAATCTTTGAAACTAGGGCTGCACAATTAATTGCAAAATTATTGAACTCACAGTCTACCCAAGTGCTGTATCCAAATCGCAGAACCCAAAGCAAATCGCAGTTTTTTGAAAATGTGTGAGAAGACAGCATTATAATGAGGCACTGTAGTGTTGCAGAGGTGCCTTAGCCTAGAAGTGTTGTTCTCTAAATGAAAGAAAACATGCTTGTTTGGTACAAACAACAAATGTCACTTCATCATGATTTTAATAGTTTATTTTTTCAGTCAAAATGAAAATTGTAATGCCAAAATGGTCATTCTCACTAATTTTAGTGCTTATCATAATTGCAATTTCAGGCAAATAATAGCAATATGACTTAGCCTTATTTGAAACTTAAGTGTAGATAAGACAAGCATTTAGGATCATTTTCTGTAATGAGGCCCTGAACACAAGTGCCTTGGAGGCTAACATTGTCCTCATTCAATATATGATATTGTTGTCCTTGGCATTCGTGTACTGCACAACTGACCTGGATAATAGGCAGCATTGTGTCATCCATGTTGTTGTTGTCGCAGGCCTTTGATGTGGTGGAGAAGAGCTACTTCGAGACGATAGACGATGCTCTGGCTGAGAAAGCTCACCTGTCCAACTACCTCGTACCACACAACGAGGTACACACACACACACACACACACACACATGTTCGCACTCTGGAAAGCATATTGACAGATTAAGCTGAAAATTGAGAAGAGGAGTTCTTGGTTGGTTGCCATGGCGACTGCAGATTTGGGCATTAGTGTGAGCTAATGCCCAGCCATTGGAGAATGAGCTTGTTATGTTCTAATTGGGCTCATCAGCCTGTTTCATTAGATAAGCTGGTCTCAGTTTTCCTTCTCTGGATCCAGCTCTCCTCGCTCCTCTGCCTCCGCTTCTCCTCCTCAGTCCATCTTTCTCTCCTCCTGCCACACAGTATCTTTTTTTTTTCAATCTCTACTTTACAAAGTGTTATATTCAGTTCTAATATTGTTGCTGGTGTGGGCGTTTTTGTAAGATGTTAGTCACTTTTTGTTGCTTGAGGTGGTTAATTAAGAACTTTAAGTCATAATCTCCTTTTCTCCATTTTCACACTTTGTCATGTTTGCATATCTGTCACTATCACTCACTATTTTGTGTATTCTTACTCATCTTATCCGTTTTCATCTCACCTCCTGCCTGTTTTCTTTTTTCCTCCTCCATCACTCCTCCCCGTCCTCTTGTTTCCACTTGCCTCTCATCTTGTCTTGTCTTTCTCTTGCTCAATGCTCTTTTATTTCTCACATCCCCTTTTATCATTTGTCTCATTTTCTCTTTTTCTCCTTCAATCTGCCTACTCTTGCTGATTCCTCTTCTTCCCTCCCTCCTCCTCCTCCCACCACATCTTCCTCACTGCTCCCCTCTCCTCCTCTCCTTCTTTGTCTTTACTTCTCGGCTGGTCAGAATGTGTCATTCCACCATTCTTCTCAGAATCAGAAGGTGCAGGAGCGTCTGAAGGAGCTGGAGCAGGAGGTGTCAGGAGGAGCTACGGCCGTGGTGGCACTGATCCTCAACAACAAGCTCTACATCGCCAATGTTGGTATGGACACACACACATGCTCAGGTTTTCTTGATAACAAAACTCTGACTGTGTTTTTTGTTTGACTTAAATTTTCATCATTATGGTAGTGTTTAATAATATGGTTTGTACCACAGACCACAGGAGATGGTCACTTAAGAATCTGCTTTACACCAGTAGATGTCAGGCTTAAACAGGTTTTGGCTTAGGTCTTGCCACTCTTTGAATATCCCAGTCAGAGACTGCCTTGTTGGACTGGTTGTGAATTTATATTGGCCAAGGGTTTTCAAAGTCTGGGACTGTGGGCCTCCCCTCAGACAAAGCTTGGAAAAAGGCACCCTGCCTTTATTTTTGTATTTACCTAGTTTTGCTCAATCCCTGCATATCTATAGAGTCATCAACTTCAGACTGCACCAAATACACGAAAAGGGTCTGTTTAAAGACATTTATTAATTTCTGACTCTGGTAAAGTGGGAAAACAAGTAAAATACCTCAACACTGTATTACACACACATTACACATTAAGGCTGTTCTATGTGGCTATTCTTCCTGTCATTGAGCCTCCCCTGAAGCTGTTTGTACTCTATTAATAATAACACAAGGGTCTGACATTTCCTGATGTTTATTAATGTTAAAAGCAAAGTTATGTTTTATTGCTGCCCTCCCAATTGTGAAACAGAGTGTGTGCAATGATTAGTACTTACATTTTCTATACAATATGGAAAAGTAGGGAATTTGATTTCAGTCATTTCCAGGTCTGGATAAGTTTAGAAAAAAAGAAGAGATAGTATGGAAAAATGTGTGCTTTTCCAAACTATTGCCCCTATTCTTTATTCTTGAATATAAATGAGTTAATAACATAAAATGAGTTACGCAATGTTGTTACAAGAGTAAACATATTATGTTTTCTGCAGAAGGAAACCATATCCTTATGGCAGTGAATAAAGGTTGCACAGACGCTGTGAAAAATTTTGTAATTTAACTTTTTTCAACTAACTTTCATCTCTTATTTGTAAAAGGGAGAATAAAAAAGGAGGGCAGTAATTTAATATTTAGCAAATATGTTTAAAGAAAATATTAATCCAAGTAGCCTATAGGTAGTGCTCTGTCTTTGGGCAGAGATGTTTTTGTCCAACTTTCTGCGTAGGTCCAAACAGCCACATTGGGTAAATGCAGGTTTTCCAGTGACTGGCTCAACAATCCCGAAGATGTGATCTGGTTGGGTGAGGATTCCAAATGGGAAAAGGAAGCAAGGTTTCAAACATGATCTGAAAAATCTATCAAGTAGTGTGGAAATTTGAGTCTTGAAAAGTCTGAAATTTAGAAATGGAAAATGTGTAGGAACCCTAAGGTGATAGCTTCATTGCGGTTACGCTCTGCCATTGGTGGCTTTTCCCTCGTGCGCAAAAGCTCAATCCGTGAGACGCAGACCTCTCTGCATTTGGGACAGGTGAAGCCATGGGCTGGTGATGTCTGAAGGGCAGTACGCTCCTTCCATCTTTTTCTGTTGTCCTCATCGGCTGCTCATATGTCAGCTTCAAACTTACTTAACTGGCTGCATTCATGCAGAGGTGAAGATCGGGGCTCCTTGTTTCATTGCAGTTACGCTTTAATCAAAACAAATTATCACCAAACAGTCAGCAAATAGGGGTGTTCTGTAAGTTTCAGTCTCAGTTTCCACCTCTTTCTTTTTCCTTTTCATTAATTCATTCATCAAATACAATTCGATCAGTGTCACGCAATGCTAAACATGAGCAACAGAATCATTCTACTAAAGAAATTTGTTTGTAGTTAAGAGACCAAACAGTTGCTTAATAAAACAGAAAAAAGTAGCTCTAGAAAAACTCTCAGCAGGCACTAACATTGTGGAAACATACATATAATGCCAGGTCAGCTACCTCAGGACGAGATATGTCATTCTAACTGGCGCTGAAAAGCTCTTAAATCTCCAAATCTCTATATTTTATTTTCTGATACTTGCAGATATAGTGTTTGCCCATTACCTCTAAAGCTACCAACTGGTACATGACATCATCTTGTTCTCATAACAGAGGTGCTGTCAACCCCCAGTTTAAGCCAGGAAAGCCCATGTATGAAGTCATCTATCTCTCTCATGCTCCTCTGCTTCTCTACAAGTGCTATTTTTAGCAGCATGTAAGTTAATGCTGGATGCACAGCATCAGCTACAGGCAGAGTGTGGAAGGGCTGGATTTGGTATCAGCCATCCATAAATCATTTTGTCTTATTTGTTTATTTAATAACGAAATATGGCCAAGTGCAATATCCCAAATCATTCAGCCCAAATTCCTGTACTAACTAAAAGGGCACTAGGAGAAAGCAGACCTCTCTGGCCAAATGTCCGATCATTGTTAACAAAAGTGAAAAATAATTTGTGTATCTGCCCCGTGATTTGGATCCGCTCCAAAATGTAATGGGTTCTTCCATGGCCCATGCTACACTCCTCCAAGTTTAATGAAAATTGCGTCAGTAGTTTGTTCATAATCTGGCCAACGGACAGGCAAACACAAACAGTTGCACCTATAGGTACAGACCTTATCATCCACACAAAGAGCTGAATAATTGACATAACTCATATTAGAGATGCACCAATCCACTTTTTTTTTTTTAGTTCTGGTCCAATTACAATATCTGAATTTGGATATCTGCCGATACAGATAATATCCTGACACCAGCGCTCTTTTTTCTTGATGTTTATCATTATTATTATTATTATAATTATTGTTATTATGATTGCTATTAGTAAGATTACATGAGACTGAAACTTCAGTCTGAAAAGCTTGTGTCATGGCGTCCTTCAACCTTTGGCACTGTAGGATTATGTGCAGCTGATAGGCTGAGAGAAGGCCCTAATTTACATTAATTTCCCATGATGCATTGTGGAGAGTTCAGGTTTGCTATTTTCTGTTCCAAAATGCAAATGTCACTGTTCGTTAGTGTTTGTAATTTACATTGCTACTACCTGTTAGTGTTAATAATGTATATGTCAAGTGTTTATGATGACTTTGTTGTTGGTAATTGTCATTTTTCTGCCGTTTATTGTTTCACCATAAGTGAGGTGGCTAATGCATTTCTTCACTACAACTGTCTTGCCTTGTAGTAATGAGGAATGTTTGTCCTTTACATTACACTCAAATAGGAGTGAAATTATCATTTGCTATCATAGTGTATGAACGTGCTGTTTAGTTTCTAAGTTCATCAGATAGATGGTTAATGTGTCAGGAGTGTCAGAAAATGATGGTAAATGTTCAAAAATGATTGGAGTTTCTTGAAGTTCATGTTAACATCCACAGATGTCTTGTTTTTTCCCAAAGATATTCAGTTTACTTTCAGAGAGGAGTAAAGAAACCGGAAAATATTCATATTTAAAAAGCTGAAATCAGAGAATTTGCACATTTTTTAATTGAAAAAAGACTCAAAATGATCAGTCATTTATCAGAATAGTTGTTGATTAATCCAGTACTGGATTAATAATTGATTAATTGTTGCAGCTCCACAAATGTGGAATAGAAGTAAAAAGCAGTAACCATCTCTGAATTCACACTGCTTTATCATAGTATTTACATGTAGAAAATGTGGTGTTGTGGAATTTGGATCTGAATGCAGATTGTTGTTGCAAGTCTGATACCGATATTGGAGCCAAATTGGTCTCATCTCTAATCAACATTATTTTCATAGAAATTACAAAAATAAATGCTAATTTACCTTAAACCAAAATCAGTAAGCCTCACATAGACGAGATGAAAATGCCCGGCGAGCAAACATGTGCTTAACACACTGTGTTTATTTCTACAAAGATTGTTCCCACAGGTTCTGTTTTCTTTGGCCTTCAGACAGATGTTGGAATCGTATCGACTCTTTTTATTCAAAACACAGCTAAAATGTCGGTGGTCATTGTTTTTGGAATCCCAGGCTCTCGCAGACAACAGCTATAGCAGCAGTAGCATGGTAGTGTGTGTGTGTGTGTGTGTGTGTGTGTGTGTGTGTGTGTGTGTGTGTGTGTGTGTGTGTGTGTGTGTGTGTGTGTGTGTGTGTGTGTACAGATTCCCACCTGACTCCTTAAGCCACAGAACAGAAGAGAAACATTTGTCATTATTATTTTACTACACCAACCAGCAGGCCGTTTTAGATCTTTAACTGTGAGGAAATTCAAATGAGACTGTGGGAGACATTCACACACGGACACACACACACACACACACACACACACACACTCCCCAACCCCGAGGAGCCACAGCCATTCCTTAGAAGTATTTCTCTTTTAGAATCAAAGTTAATCATAAAGTATGAGACCCCAGCTGCTATATATTGTGCTTGTTTCATGTAACCGAACGCTGTGAAAAGTCTTACTTCTGCCTGATTTAATCATTAATCAAGTGTATGAATCTTATTGTAAGGCTACACTAATTCAAAGTAACTCTTTACACTCTATGGGTGTAAATCATTTAAATGTAGCGTTTTAGATATTTCCGTCTTCTGATTCTGCACCAAGCGATGGAAAAGAGCCCCTCACCCTCTCTCTGGGACTTCATTTTCTTTTGTTCCTCAAGGACGTGGCACAGAGCAGAAAATGGTTGGGGCGTAGTAATTAGCAGCGAGTAGGAAGGAGGACCGTCTCCCCACTGGCCCGTTGCGTGAGGGTCAGGAGTTCAAAGTTGACAGAACATGAATCCCAGGGAGGTTTTAACATACGAGTAAGTGTGCTCTAAAAAGCACTTCCAGCTGTGTATTGATGTGAAATATAGTTGACAGTTAAGGTCGTATGACCCATAATTTGATATGCTGAGAGTGGGAGTGTGTGTGGGAGGGCAGTCAAGGGTATATGAACATACAACAGGCTTTGTTGGCCATTGTTTTTCAGATAAGCACCAGTTACTTTGCACATATGAACATGAGGATGATCAAAGAGTATATAGAGTATTTTGTGACCTGCGGACTGTTACACGCTACAAAAGCAGTTTGTCCTGTCAGAGCTACCTGATTAACACACGGGGTTACAGGGGCTGAAGCCCAGGGCCCTACAAAGAGGACAGAGACAGGCACATGAGACTCCAATTTCAGTGGCTGAAATGGATGGCCTTGTCTGCAGGTTAGAGCAGCAGCCACAGCAGGCATTTTCAGAGGCTGAAGGGCTGGTTTGTTTTTTTCTTTTCTTTTTTTTTAAGTGGGGTTGTATGAGGTATTCCTCCATAGTCAGTGTATTACCTACAGCAGATGGTGGTTGGCACAGCCCTCAGTTTAGAGAAGTAGCATTAGTGCCGGTGTAGGAAGGTAAGCAATGTACTGCTGTTGACAGGGTCCTTAAGGTTGAGTGATATGCGATTGGTAATGTCTTTCCTGCCCCACCCATCCCTGACTTACAGACTGAAGCAGCAGTAGACCAATATAACTCCTTATTGTGCAAAGATTACTGCCCAATCTGTGGCACACTCCTTTCAAGCAACTCAAAACATACTCAGACTTCGTGACAGTATCTTGTTTTTCTTCTCATGTTTTTAAAAGGAGAATATCAACTTCTGCTCTCCAGAAGGCCAGTCGGAGTTCAGAGTCCCTCCATTCAAATGCAACAGGCTGAAAATTTCTGTTATACATCAGTCCATCCTGTTGCTAATCCAAAACCCGTATGCTGCCAGTTGAGATCTGTATCCAAATGGTACAATGTGATATGTGCTGCATTTTTTTTATAACTGTTTGTTGTGTTTTTTGTACATTCTGGAAAATTTCTGACAATAATATCATCAGAAAAGTCTGTCTGACTGGGAGGTAAAGCATTGAAGATATTATAGGGTACATTTAAACTGATACTGATTTTCCTTTCTATAGTATCTCATACAGCCTCACTTCAAAAACTCCAAAATATCCCTTTAAAATTTGGGTAGAGGTGATTGCACTACATTAAGCTACTGCTCAGTGGCCCAAAAATGTTGATCTAAAAATTCATTAATGATTGAGCTGTCCCTGGCCAGCTTATGTGTCAGCAACTGGCTTCATCATCCAGTGATTAATATTTAGCTTTGTAAAAGTACCACAGTGTCTTCTTCACTGATTCACTGACGTGGGTTTGGATCTGTGAGTCACCTCAGAGTATCGGCACCGCATTTTTGTCTCCGCATCATTAATGTGTGGAAATATTACAAGGCCAAATGTCTCATCCTCAGATACGGTAGATTGAAATCCTCTTTGTGAATCCTTGTGTCTCTGTCTGGGATTGCAGGTACAAACCGGGCGCTGCTGTGCAAGTCCAGCAGCGATGGCCAGAACCAAGTTCTCCAGATCGGACGACCACACAGCACAGACAATGAAGACGAGCTGCAGAGACTGGCTGTGCTGGGTGAGACACACAGACAGACAGTGACGCACAAAGACGACAGGATACAACACAGTTATATACATACGCTGTTTGATCACGTCTTCATTTGTGGAGTTTTATTTTCCATACTTTCATTATTATTCTGTTCTAATTAGTTAAAAATTATAATTAGTTTAGTTTTTAATTATTTTTTCTGCACTATTGACCTTTCATTTGGTCGTATTTTTTTTGACTCATCACAAATTCTTTTATTTTTTAAATTCTCTTTATTTTATCTTCTTCTTTTTAGACACTGATTTCACTCAAGTTTTAATTAGAGCTCAGTTTGGAAAAAAAAAAAAAAAGTAATTCTGAATTTTGAGTCAGTCACGTCCCAGTACCTACTGAGAAGGATATTTCACATAGTCTGATTAACATCCTGTGTCACCATCGTTATTAGCAATGGTGCTTCCTCCCTTCTGTACCCTGCTCACTTTGCTGTTTCCTTTTTTTTTTTTTTGGTATTAACAAGAATTAATTTCAAAAAAGAAATTAATCTTAACCAAGCCAGAAGTGGTCACTGAATAGTCTGTCAGATAGTTTTGAATTACTTAATTTAATGACAGATTTGTTTTAGCTGTGGGAAAAAAAAAAATCAGTTTTTGTTTACTTAAATATAGATAAATAGACAGTGTTTTGGTTGCGTTGGTGTATAGAAAAATAATATTAGCAGAGTAGCATGTGTACATTCAGACAAATACATTTGGGCTGCCCCCTACTAAAGATTTTCCCAATTGCTTGTTATGCTATTAATGAAATTATTTACATATATATATTTTTGGGGCACAAAGTGAGCCTCCTGTTAAAGCTGGCTTGTGGTGTGTTTCCTGTAGAACAGGCAGCTAGGGAGGGACTTGTTGAAGACACTGATTGCCGTTTACAGTAGCCAGTACAGTGAATAAGTGAATTAACAAAGTCGCTTCTCAGCTGGTGCATCCTGCCTGTCCCCGCCCGAACCTGCTGTGTCTTCATCATTCCCTGAGTTGGTGTCCTGGTTGTTGCCTTTGTCAATAAGTTCAGTACTGTATTCCTGATCGTCACACTGGCCTCCGTTGATCTCGGAAACTGTTTCCAAATCTAATAGGACAGCTGATGGAGCTACTTGGTGCTACACAGCACATAGTGATATAATATGAACTAGACAGGACATTGCTGCTCCACCTTGCTGCCAATTTTCCCTCGTCACCTTTTGTGGTATTGCAGCAGAAAATTCTCCAATAGCCCAGAAAGCACTGACCCCCCTAAACCACCGTAATATAAGAGCCGTAATATAAAATGACACTTTCTACGATGAAATTTTGATCCATTGAAGATTCATACTAATTCAGTAGAGTCGAAAAAAAGCTATTTTAAAATCTGAAGTCATCATGATGCAAAGTCTGTGGTCCAAGTGTGAACTTGCAGGCGAGAGCCAGTGGGGAAAACACAACCAGGAAGTAAACCTGGAAGCTAGAAAGCTTTTTTGGCTCTTGTGCCAGGTGAGCAGCTCACATTGGACTAAATGTGAGCCATCTTTGCAAACCCTATCTAGTTCACTGTAACACATCTATGACTTAGCATCAGTGTGTCAGTGAGTTCAGTGTTACAAGGAAAGAAAATGTTTGTGTTGCAACACTCCCCTAATGTTTTTGCTCCAGGCCTGATGGCAAGGCATCGCTCCCGAATGGAGTTTGAGGTGTTTCTTTTCTGCAGTTAACGGATAAATGAAAACTTGGTCCAGTAAGCCCCTTCTCACTGACTAATGGTGTAGCAGACTATTAAGGGGCAGCCCTACTTTACATTAAATTCATTGCATTCTGTGGCAGACAGAGAGGCAGCCATTAGTGTAGACCAGCTGGCATTGAGGCACACTTGGAGCCACCTATCCATGGTGGACAGCCAAGCTAATGGTGCAGTAATGAGGGTTGTGTATGTAACAGCAAATACATACATTGTGATTATCTTTGCGGAAGAAGCATTAGGTGCAGCCTGGCACCTGTAATGAATATAATGCTGCTTTGTTTCTCAGCATTTCATGCCACAGTATTAGCAGAGGAGGCAGAGCTCTCCGTCTCCTTCTCCCCGTCTCCACTTGGGAGTCACATAATTATTCTGTTGTTGGGGCCCTTCTCTGAATGATTTAAATGAAATGGCAGTCATTCCATTAACCCAGCTGAAGGTGACCTCTCCCCTCATATTTTCATCCACTTCCAAACACACAACCCCCCCTTCCCTCTTCCTCCCACCACCGTCTCCTGCTTCTACTCATTGCTCTTGTCTTATTGCTTTATGCTCTCCTCCGCCGTACAAAATCTCACGCTGCTCTCCCCCGTTCCCTCTGTCTGTCGTTATACTGCAGTCCTTGATCTGATTTCGTCTGTCTTCCCTCACTTTCCTCCTCTCCCGGTTTTTAATGTTTTTTTTTCCTCTCCTCCCTTTTCTACACAGGTGTGGATTCGGCTCGTGTAAGACAGGCTGGGCAGATTGCCGGTCAGAGCAGCACCAGGAGGCTCGGAGACTACAGAGTCAAGTTCAACTACAATGAAATCGACTTGCTCAGGTGAAGTCAGAATACCCAGTCAACATCATGTGCACATATTGTTTACACCATTCATTTTGTTTTCTGTTTATTAGAGATGCACCAGTCATTGTTGCCAAGATGTAAGCATTCTTTGACAAAAAATTGGAGTTGTTGTAACAAGTTATGTTCATTCAGGCAAAGTGGGCAGTTTTTAGTGCCACAGCTTTCCCTGACCTCTTGCTACCTTATGTAAAAATGACTCCAGTGAGTTCCATGCAGTCAGTTTTAATAAGATTTATAATTTAGGGGAAAAAAGAGCACATGAGCCAGATCAGTGCTTGGTATCAGCATATACACTGTGCTGAGGTATTGGAATTGATATCAGAGGAGAATAAGATGAGTAGGTGCATCCCTACCATATAAGTGTGAGTGTAAAAAGAAAAAAGAAAGAAAACCCCCCTGAAGGTCACAGTTTCTTATCACCTAGAATTCTTTTACAAATCAGTGCAAATCTACTTTCCTAAATGTTCCTCTCTCTCTCCGTTTTACCATGAAATGCATGAAAGTTCTGAACAGTAATTCAAAGATGGCGAGACAGTCACGCTCAAAATTCAGCAGTAACAAGGTTAGGTTATAAATTGCAACTTTAATGAAAAACATAGAGAACATTGCTACACCTTTGTGTTTTGATGGGACAGTAAATTCACCTTCAAATCACAATCAAATCATCAATTTATCCTTTTATCTTGCGCTTTTTTTAAGCCTCTGTGCCAGTGACAGCAGTGGCCAGAGGCATTATGATTCTGGGTTGTCTGCCTGTCTGTCCATCTGTCCCATTCTAGTGAATTTGTGTGTGTATCTCAAGAACACCTTTAGGGAATTTCTTCAAACTTGGAACAAATGTCCACGTATGTAGAGTTTGGTGGATAAAGGTTAAAGGTCACTGTGAATTCACAAAACACATATAAGGCCATAACTCAAGAATTCAAGCTCTAATCATGACAACATTTCAGACAAATGTCTAACAGGATAAATTAATGAAGTAATGATTTTTTATATCCCAAAAAGGTCAAAGGTCAACTTCACTGTGACATAATAATGTTCTCTAAAAACACTTGAAGCTCTCTATAGTCAGTGCAGCATGTTTCTTATTAAATTATTCACTGGAATCATGTCAATATAGTGATAACTTCCATTTTACAAAAAAATACACTTAATACCTTAAATTCATTCAGCATCTGGACAGACATGGATATAAAATGAAGGCATACAACCAGGCGGTGGTAATTTTAGTTTAATTTGTGGTTGTTTTTGATAAACTTACATTTGGTGTTTTGCCATTAGGTGAGAAAATCGAGACCACTCTCATATTGAGGTGATAATTATGCTTTAGCATGGAGACAATTAGCTTGGCTTCCCAAAAAGACTGGAAGCAGGGGGTAACAGCTAGCCTGGCATAGTTACATGCTGGAACCATTTCTTGGTCCAGGATGGTGAATTCCTGGAGTCTTGTTGTTACCACAATGCAACAAGCCCAGACTCGTACGTGTTTTTGGATTTCTGTTGGTATACTGATTAGCCTAAACAAACTTGACATAACTTAGACTTTAGAGGTGCTTGTAGGTAGATTTTCTAAACTTTGGACTTGTTTCTAGTCAAATGCACAATATGTAATTTCTCTCAATTAATGCAAAAACAGAGATGTTTATGAGATTGTGAAGTAACATGGCATCATGGCTAGTTGTTGTCTTCATCGTTAGATATCCATCTTTGCAGATATTTTAACAACACTGGTCAAATGATTGATTAGTGGCACATCTCTCTTTTTACCTTTCTTCTTGTCCCATAATCTCATCCCATGAGCGCTGGGTGGTTTGGTTCAACCTTATGTTTACACTTTACAGAGGCAACTTTGGAGACAGAACGTGCATTAAAGAACGTGCATAGAACAGCATTTAATAATGGTGCTTCATCACAAGTGAACAATTCAAACAGTTTAAACAATAGACTGGCTAGCTTGCTAGCTCACCGACTTCCTTCCTCACTCTTTGACAAATCATGTGGTGTTTTCCTGGAAGTTAAAGTAACTACAGGAGCAAAAGGATTCAAATCAGATGATGCACAAATTAAACTTAACGTTTCCTTGTTGGAAATTTGGGATGATGTAAGTAAGTGTAACACATTGAAATTTATAAGACAGTACTGTGCAAAAGTTTTAGGCAGGTGTGAAGAAATGCTGTAAAGTAAGAATGCTTTCAAAAATATAAAATGGAATTGTTTATTTTTATCAATTTACAAAATGCAAAGTGAGCCAACAGAAGAAAAGTCTAAATCAAATCAATATTTGGTGTGACCACCCTTTGCCTTCAAAACAACAGCAATTCTTCTAGGTACACTTAAACTGCCTTCTGTTACAGCCAGATATTTCACATTTCATTTGACTCATCAGTCCAGAGCACCTGCTGCCATTTTTCTGCACCCCAGTTCCTCTGTTTTCATGCATAGTTTAGTCGCTTGTCAGAGGTATGGCTTTTTGGATGCAATTCTTCCATGAAGACCACTTCTGGTCAGACTTCTCCAGACAGTAGATGGGTGTACCTGAGTCCCACTGGTTTCTGCTAGTTCTGAGCTGATGGCGCTGCTGGACATCTTCTGATCTCGATGGGAAGTGAGCATAATGTGTCTTTCATCTGCTGCAAGTTTCCTTGGCCGACCTCTGTGTCTACGGTCCTCGACGTTGCCCGTTTCTTTGTGCTTCTTCAAAAGAGCTTGAGCAGCACATCGTGAAACCCCAGTCTGCCTTGAAATCTTTTCCTGGGAGAGACCTTGCTGATGCAGTATAACTACCTGTCTGGCCTGTGACATGAAACATTGTCTTCCACAACCTCACCTTGGTAGCAGAGTTTAGCTGCTCCTCACCCAGTTTTAAGCCTCCTACACAGCTGTTTCTGTTTCAGTTAATGACTGAGTTTCAACCTACATATGAAATTGATGATCATTAGCACCTGTTTGGTATAATTGGTTAATCAAACACCTGAATATGATCCTCCCTGATTTTGTGCAAGTGTACCTGGAAGAATTGATGCTATTTTGAAGGTAAAGGGTGGTCAAACCAAATATTGATTTGATTTAGATTTTTCTTCTGTTTGCTCACTTTGCAATTTGTAAATCAATAAAAATAAAGTTTTATATTTTTGAAAGCATTCTTACTTTACAGCATTTCTTCACCCCTGCCTAAAACTTGTAGGTCGAGTCATTTTTAGACATTTGAATGCAGAAATGTTACGTAGTAAGGCTTTAAGTTAAGCTAAGCTATTTGTCTGTTAGATCTAGCTTCATATTTTGTATAAGATCCTTTTATTTACCTCCCAGCAAGAATCCTTTGTCAAACTTTTCTATTAAAATGTTTCATCAGCTGCCAGAGTTCCACTCGACTCACAGTTCTTTAAGTAGATTCGATTTCTGGCTTTGCAGCGGTGAGTGTGTGTGAGTGTGTGTGTGTGTGTATATGCTCAGCACTACCTGGACAGTGGAGGCTCTGTCTCCATATTATGGTCTGTATTATCAGATCTGACTCCGTTCCAGCTTCTCTTTTACCCCAGCTGAGCCTCTTGAAATTCCATGATCCAGGGCCCCCTCTCTCACACTTCTCATTTCCTGTTCCTGTCTGCAGTCCAGGCCAGGCAAATCAGGCTCAGATATCTACGACTCATTGCAATTATGATCCTCAATAAAACATACAATAGAATCTCTATAGAATTTTCTTCTTAGAAGAAAGAGAGTGCAGGAAATTTGATGTGGACAAAAGTATAAGTGATTCTTTAGATCTGTGAGATTAGCTGAGGTTATTATATTTAGGTCAGATGCACTTATGTCTCTCTTTTTGTCTCGGTTCCTCCCTCTTTCTCTCTCCCTCCGCTTCCCTCTCCTTGATTGTAATTTGTCTAATAGCGTATCTTATCTGTCCTCCTCCACCATCAGCGCGGCCAAGACGAGGCCAATCATTGCAGAACCAGAGATTCACGGCAGCCAGTCTTTGGACAGTGTGACAGGCTTCTTGCTGCTAATGTCAGAAGGTCTCATCAATGCTCTTGAGTCCGCCCACGGCCCCGAACAGGCCAATCAGGTTAGCAGATTCACCCTGACAGTTTCTTACCACCTCAACCACTTTCTCTCTGTTTCTTTTTCTGGTGTCTTTTTCTTAACCTCTGCATTAATGTTTGTCTTATTCTTTTGCAGACCACCTACTCAAACCCTCTTTTTTTTTATCTAAATCTCTTTATCCTTCCTGTCCTGTTCCGTCCTTCTTCCTTATTCCTCCTCTTTGATTGATGTCATCTCTCTGTTTCTACTTATTGTTATTTCTGTTTCTATTCCTTTTGCCTTCTTGCACTCAAAATCCTGTTTTCTTGACTACTTCTGGGTATCAATTGCTGTTTTCATTCTCTCGCCTACTATACTTTATTGCTTTTTTGTTAGTGGCCTCTTGTTCTCAAGGCTCCTGTGCAGTATGGAAATGTATGAAAAATATGGAATTTCATTTTAGTAAATTCCAGGTTTGGATAAGTATGGAAAAAGAGGAGAGAATGGAAAATATTGTAGTTTTTTACAGCCTATTGTACCTATTCTGTTTTCTAAACTATAAAATTCAGAATTTCTTAACAAAAAAAAGATCATACAATAATAATGTTTTTCATGGTGCAGGAATAAAATTACAACGATAACACAATTAAATGAAAGTCAGTAGAATTAAGTAAAAGGAACACTGAGACACAGAATAATACAAAAGGCTTAAAAGACCAAGGTTATTTAGGTTACTTCCAATTAACAATTAAAGGGTCTTTACTTTCCTCTTAAAAATACCAACAGCTTGCCTTTCTAATGTCCAGAGGAAATAAGTTCTGTAGTTTAGGGGCATAAAAAGAGAAGGCTCTCTCACCAGGACGTTTACTTAAAAGAAAAGAGGTGGAGAACCTCAGTGATCTGCCCGGAACATAAAATGAATGAAGATCCCCTGTGTATGAAGGAGCAACATCATTTGAAGCTTTATAAACAAGTCAAAGAACTTTAAAATCAATTCTAAAAGACACAGGTCACAGGCCAGTGTAGTGTTTTAAGCATTCGGGTCATGTGACTCCCTTTCTTGGTTTTGGTTAAAACTCTGGCCGCTAGCTGTAGTTTCGTTTTCGACTTTTTGGGTAAACCAGTAAAAAGGGAATTGCAGTACTCTAGATGGCTAGTAATTAAAGCATGAGTGAGTATGTCTGCATCTCTCAGAGTTAACAAGGGTCTAACTTTGGCAATACTCTTTAAATTAAAAAAAGGAAGTTTTAATAATGTTAAAATAAGAATTGGAATCTAAAATCAGTCCTAAGTCTGTGATGCTGGTTTTAATCTGTCTGCTCCTTCTGTGTTTGATCCTGTTAAAAGAAGCTCAGTTTTCTCCTTTTTTAGCTTTAAAAAGTTCTTGCTCATCCAAACATTAATGCCAGTGAGACAGACAGTAAGAATGTGCAGTGCTATAAGATCAGCACAGAAATAGTAATGGACATGGTGGTGATTAATGTTTTCAAGTGGGAGTATAGATAGTGAGAACAAAATTGGGCAGAGAATGCTTCCTTGAGGAATACCATATTTGATACCATGAGTCTGGGATACATGCATCAACAGTAATTCAAAGTCATGTACACCTTTCAGTAGAGCTGTCTCTGTGCTGTGGTTTGCCTGATAACCAGATTGGAGCTTTTCTAAAATGCCCTTGTTGGTTAAATGAATAAGAAGTTGATTAAAAACTATTTTCTGTAAAAGTTTTCCATTAGAAATAGAGCTGTAATTGCGTAGCTCTCAGTAATTTAGGTTGGATTTCTTGAGGAAAGGTTTAACTGTTGAATTCTTGAAAGCTGTGCTTGAATTAAGAGAGGAGTTTATTATGCTTGTTGTTACTAGGGAGAGGCTATGGAAGCAGGATTAGCAGTGTAGGTGGGAATTGTGACTGAAAGGTTTGGAAATGTGAGTCGGGAAAATGGAATTTTGAAATGGAAACTGGGTAGGAACACCGCGTTCTTCTGCTGTCTTCTTTTCTCACTTCCTGCTCTTTCTCTTCAACCTCATTGTGTTTTTTTTAGTTCTTAAACTCTAACAACAATCCTTCTGTCTCTGACCTCCCCTCCCCATCCTCTCTGCTGTCCATTGTAGGAAATTGTTGCCATGGTAGCAGCAGAGCTGGCCCAGCAGACCAGTCTGGAGGCAGCGGCTCAGTCGGTGGTGGACCGCGTCAAACGGCTGCACCACGACGTCTACGTGTCCGGCCGTCAGAGGGCGACCTACTGTTCTCGGCACGAGGACATGACCCTGCTCATCCGCACGCTCAACTACCCGCTGGCTGATGGAGCGCTCACGCCCACACAGGGTAGGAAAGGGCATTCTGACTTCCACACTGCCCAAATCGCCAGTGAACACTGGCTTGATGAACAAGAACAGCTAGTTTACTTCAATTCATTTAATTTACTACTTTTATATTTAGTATACAAATGATGTGGCTGAAATGAAACTAACTGAAATATTAACTCATGATACACAGTCACAGAGTACGATTCATCTTTTTCCCATGTTCTAGTGCTCAAAAAGCAAACAAAAATCACAATGAATCAGAATATTGAATCATAATACTTATGAATCATAATGCATATTGATGTAGATGTCAAACTACTCAGTATTTTATAAGGAAATAGAAAAGATGAATCTCCTAAAAATTTAATTTTATAGAGCAGAAATACATTTTTTGGTTTACTTCATTCATTCATCTTAAATGGTCCCAACCCCAAAGTTGGAAATCATTGCTTTATAGATTTAGTTTAAGCTTTTTGTATTTAAATCTTTAGAACTTTTATAGTATTGGACCATATTAGACATTATAATAAAAGAATCATTCTAATTTAAGATCAATCTAAGGAATCAATATTATATAAATAATTTAAGCTTGTCAGTTTTATAGTGTTGAAACAGGACCTTCAGTATTTGGATGAAGTAGCCCAGAAAATAAAATAAGGTGTGCCAGGTTTAGCAGCTCTTATTAAATGTGTCAGATGCACATTTAATCAACGTTTAGGAAAATATAAGTATCAGACTGGAACCAGTGTTAAAGATTAGATTAGATTGGACTTTGTTGTCTGCCTTTAGGAGAAATTTGTCTTGAGCATTCTAGAGAACACAAACAACATAGCAGAGCTCAATCAAACAACAGTTAAAATACAAAATATTGCACAAGACAACACAAAACAGACTTGTTTGAGGGGTAGAAGCTGATAAAGGACTCACATCAGGGCCAAACAACTTGACAGGGGAATCCTTACTTCTCACATTTTAAGACTAATTAAATTATAGCCATACTGGAAAATTTCAAAAGTGTAAAAAGTCTCGTTGGATTTGGATTATATTGAATTTCTAGGGTTGGTTTCTCAGGCAAGGATTAAAACCAGTCCCACACTGAAAACTTATCACCAGTGGAGAGCTTACGCTTCAAAAGAGAAATAATACCAGGTTTATCCACATTTGAGCAGCCAGTCTTTACAAAAAAAAAAATCAAAAGATCTTGAGGGGTGCAGCCAAGAATACCACAAAGAGTCCAAATAACAAAGTCCAGGCAGAAGAAAATCCAATTTAGTCCAGGTTCCCAAGGTGCCCATTTTGTGCTGAGGCTGCACACAAGTTTTACTGTGTTTTTCTTGATAATAGTTCTTGTGAAAAGTGTGAAATACAACACTGGTGTACCTCAGACATTTTCACTCCAAAACAATTGAGCTTAAACTTGTTGCTGGCCTGAGATGAACAGGCCTTAACAATATAATGTGATTTTTAAACTTTTATTCTTTTAAAACCGTGTTTACCTTCTGTTCTTTATTAAGGCGGACGTATCTACCCAGTGTCAGTGCCCTACAACAACAGCCAGAGCACCAGTAAAACCAGCGTCACCCTCTCACTGGTCATGCCCTCCCAGAGTACCCTCACCAATGGAACCAACACTGCCTCCACCCTGGAGGAAGGCACCCCCACACCAGGGTAAGCTTGGTTTGTCTTTTGTCCCTGCTTGCTTTTCACTCCTGGTTCCCTCCTACTCCTTCGTTTGATCTGGGTAAGCTTGATTTTTACTTTGTGTGTTTTTCCCGCTGTGCATGCTCCAAATTAGCTTGATATTTTTTTTGCTTTATGTCACACAGCTGTTTTTTGCTTCATAAACTTTTTTCTCCTTTTCACACCCTCGTAGGGCTGCAACTAACGATTATTTCCGTTATCAATTCATCTGATGGTTATTAGCTGTTTGGTAAATAAAATGGTGAAAATTTCTGTTTTTTATTTTACTGTCATAGAGGACTAAAGAAACCAGAAAATATTCACACTGCAGAAGCTAAAATAAGAAAACATGGATGTTTTCAAGACTCAAAACAAAATCGATTATCAAAATAATTGGCAATTCATTTAATACCCAATTAATAATCGATTGATCGTTGCAGCTCAGTGCTCTACATCCCACTGCTCTTGTCCTCACTCAGTGTGAGCTTCATTCTGACTTCACTCTTCCCTCCCTCCTGTCAAGTTTATTTTTGGGTGTATTTTTAGACAAAGTTTTTAACTCCCTCGTCCTTCGCCTGCTATATTTACTTTAGGTGAGCTTGATTTTCACTCCCCTGCGTCCCTCCACTGCTACGCTTATTTATGTGTAAGCATGGTTTTCACCTCCCCATTGTGCCACCACCAGGTGTTCTGTTGATCGTGCCAGGGCCCCTTTCGCACACTAGAAAGGGAAGACTGATCAAGTGCAGCTGGAAAAGTAGTTTAATATTTGGTCTTTCCCACAAGCAAACCGCGTATGTTATACCTACACTGTAGGGGTAATAAACTTAATTTGTCCAAGTGCCAGAATTTTTCTTACCAGTCACTGTGGGGGGCAGGCTTTCAAATATCAACGTGAATAGACCTAAAAAAACACAGGAAATCCATAAGGTTAACTAAGGAGGCAGTTCACTGAAGACTGATGGTTAAAATCTGTAACTCTGGAAACTTAATTACAAAATACAGTCCGAATTGTCAGGAAATATAAATCAACTTTAACCAGTTTTGCTGCTATTATGCAGTTGTGACATCTGTAATTACTGGTGTTAACAGCAAATATGTGTTAAAACTGCAGGTCACAGAATTCTAGAGGCAACAAAACAAACTCATCTCATCATTTTAATAAAGAATTCAGGCAATAATTTGCCCTTTTCCACCATTCTGTGAGCAACTTCTCTCTATTTATGCTGCACAAGGCATGAATCTGAACAGTGAAGGTGAACGGTTTGGAGTTGGTTACTGGTCTGAGAAGTTGGAGGTGTGCAGCTGGTCGTCTGCAGCTCCTGGCTGCTCCTCACTCTTCCATTACTCCCTGCAATATTTCAAACTGATCCCCTGATGACCCATGCTGAAAATGACCATTGTTCATGCATTTTTGATGAACCGTGGCCAGTTAAGTGCTTTAAATGTGAAGTGCAGCAGTAGGGAATGTTAAGTTTGCATTACCAGCAACTTAATACAGCATTTTTTCGCAGGAATGTCTCCATAGACACATGGTTCAAAATTTGCAATACTTACATCGGTAGCCATTCTGCAAGCTGGATGGGAAGCGTTGGCAGGCTGTATATGCCACTGATATCACAAGAAAAACTTGACACAACATTGACCCTCATGCAAGAACCACTCGTATGAACAGATTTGTTCTTAAGTGGCGCGTACGAGTGATCGAAAAGAACTTATGGCGTTCACCAGTTTTCTCGTATTTTTAATTTTCTTTCAGATACGAACACAATTTGGGCTCGTACGAACGTGGTGTGATACAAAAATGTTCTTTCATGAGGCCCAGTGATGGCATAACATTTTTAATTTTTATAGTCAATAAAACAGTTTTGGACAACACTAAAGACTGTTGACTGACTTGAAGAATCTCAGTCGATGGAGGTTTCTCCGACTGATAATTGGACTATTCAACATTCAGAGACATTCATAACAAACATGGTTCACTGACTGTTTCCATCAGTATGTTTGGAATGAGCCTTTAGTAGTGAGGTTACCTGCTTGAAACCACCTGATTGAGTGAACATGAGTAACAATCACATGGCTGCTGCTTTGGTTTTGCTGGACGTGCGCACTTTCCCTTCTCCGTTTTTGCCTTTTGCTCACCCGTCCACAGGGATTGCTTCTTTTTCTCCCTGTCACTCACCGTCTGACTCACATCTATATTTCTCTTCCTCATTGGCTCCCGACTTGCCGATATCCATCCTGTGTCCTACACTCTGTCCTTGCCTGTCCTTTTTCCGCTCCCTTAGCACGTTCCACCCCGCTACCTGCCAAACTTCCGTCGACATCCTGCAGCCCATTATTGAACTCCCTCTTTCCCCTCTTTACCCCCTCTCTCCTCTCCCTCCTCTCCCACTCTCCACCTCGCTCTTCTCTTTTTCCACCACCCCTCCTCCTCCCCGTCCTCTCCCTCTCTCCACCTCCCTCCTTTGTCTCTCCTCCCCTGACACGGACCCTTTCCTCTCCTCTGTCACCCCCACTTCTTCCTCCTCTGTTCCCACCCTCATACCTGTCTCCTCCTCTTCCTCCACCCTACCCAACCGACCACCTTTCTCCTCCTCCCTCTTCTATTCCTCCGCTCTCCCCAGCAGTCAGAGCCCCACGGCCACCCTCCAGTCCACCAACACCCAGACGCAGAGCTCCAGCTCCAGCTCGGGAGACGGGAGCCTGTTCCGCCAGAGGGGAAGCCAGGCGGCTCAGCCCGACGAGACGGGCAGGGTCCCACCTTACGTGGACTTCAGTCAGTTTTACCGCCTGTGGGGAAGTGACCACAGTGACAGCCAGAGCACCCAGGGAGGGCTGGGACCCCAGTGAGGAGGACAAGGAGGGGTGCTGGGTGGCAGCTGGATAAAGACGGACTGAGGCACACGGATTGAGAAGGGACAAATATTTTATGAGGTGGATGGGATGACAGATGAAATGCTATTAATGTATCATATCTAAAAATAAGTGACCTAAAGGTGCATGGAGACGCATGGAGGACGGACTGGGTTTTTCACAGTCTTGCTATCAAACAGCGGGTGAAGCCAGCGGGCAAAAAAATAACCCCGAAACAGTGAGAAAATGGTGTCAATACACACCGCAAAATCATGTTTGCTCTAATGTAATAGATGCTGGTCATGAGTGATTGTGAATATAACGTAATCTAGACTGTAGCCCTTACTGTCAGATGTTAAAACATGTATCTGCAAACAGGAATCTCACAGACTTGTGGAGTTGAGAATGATGATAAACTGTAAGGCCTTAAAATGGAATGAATGGATGTGTTTGAAATAACTTTTTTTTATTTCTAATGAAAGTATCTTAAAATGAATCAATCTCTGGGCTTCTCTTCATAATAACACTTGCAACACTTTCAGTTCATTTGGCTTGATTTACATCACACAAGACCTGAAGATTGGCTCATTTGTCAGGTGTTGCAACACATAAGATGTATTTTTAGACATATGAATATATATCCAGAGTGTCGTTCTGTGATACAGGTATTTGTGCCTCTGGAAACCTGCCAGCGATTCATCAGAAGAAGAGGAACTCGTCTGTACAGCGCCACTCAGAAACAAACTCGAATGGTTAAAACTTGAAGCACTTCAGTTTTATTTAGAGGATGATTAAGCATTGAGACTCCCTACAAATTTGTGAAAGTTTCAGCTCCCAGTTGGGGGGCTGAGGGGCAAAGTACATGCAAACTAGACAAAATAACACAGGCTTACTATGTGAGGTCAGTTTATTCACCTTGTAAGCCTGATATCAGAAAACTGACCCCACATGTCAGTACATTTTTGGTGGTAGACATATTTTAGTCCATCTTGTCAATTTATTTTAGTACTATTTAGCTTAGGTGAGTAGACATTAATCAAAATATGCTTATTTTCCTTTTCTGACACGTTCTGACAGACGTAACATTCCCACAGAAACGCACCCCCTCAGTCGGACTGAGGGGCAACAAGCCTGCCTAACTAAAACAAATTGTTATCCTAAAAGGTAATTTGACAACAGTGATCCTTAAAACTAACAAAAAAAAAAACAGTGGCAGAGTTTTGCTCAGAGCTTCAGGGAAGTCAGGCCCGGATTTGTCCCCTCCACTGCTCCTCTGGGCAGAATGGGGAGAGTCCGCGGGAGGAGCTGGGTGATTGTTGGAATAAATGAAGCAATCCATCAAAGTCAAACAGACTCATCAGTGATCACTCTTTTCTGTCTTGTGTGCCACCATGATTTCAGAATCAGCTTTGAAATAACCAAAAGCTTTGTACATCCCTGATTCCAAAAAAGTTTGAACACTGTAAGACATAAATAAAAACAGAATACAGTGGTTTGCAAATCCTTTATGGCCTTAAGTAAATCAAATACAGTTCAAAAGCTGATAAAAAGAAATACTGTTTTTTGTAATTATACACTCATTTTGAATTTAATGTCTGCAGCACTTTCCAAAAAAATGGACAGGAGCTTGTTTACCACCGTGATACATCACCTTTTCTTAGTAAGGGTTTGGGAACCGAGGACTCTGATTGTTAACGTTTTGAAAGCAAAAATATTTTCCATTCTTACTAAACACAAAACTTATGTTGCTCAACAGTGCAAGCCCATCTAGTACCTGCACTCTATGAAGCCACATTATTGTAACACATGGAGGATGTGTCTTGGCGTTGTCTTTCTGAAATAAGCAGGGATGCATTCTATGCATTCTATGTGCCTTTTAGCATGGATGGTGTCTTCACAGATGTGCATGTTACTCAGGCCGTGGGCACTAATACACCCCCGTACCATCGCAGATGGTCTGGATGGTACTTTTCCTCTTTAAACCAGAAGACATAACATCCATGACTTCCACTTTCCGTCAGTCCATCTCAGATGAGATGTTGATATATCGATTTTGGCTTTCCATGGTAGAGACAACAGATTTCTGACCTTTTGACTCTTTTTTGCTTGTATTAACTACTTGAAATTTTCAGTCCCCCTAAACAACACCCTCTGTTTATCCTCCACGATCGGACCAGCACTATCAGTTTTTGACGTTTATGAAGTTTTTCACTGTTTCAGAATGACTTTTTTGAAGGAAGAAGAAGAGGGTTTTCCAGTTGAGAAAACACGAGCTTTGACAAGCTGCATGGTGCTCTGGTGTACTGAGGTAACTCTTGGTGAAGATCTGTATTTCTGCCTCTTCAACCATGAAAGGCAGGCAGACATACCAGAGATGTTTCTCCTTATATATGTGATTTGATTGGCCAGCAGGGTGTGCTTTATCCATACTGATCTCTTATCAGGAACATAACCTCCTCTGGAGCAGGTTAGGCACTCAGCGTAAGTTACCCGGATAAGAAGTGAACCGCCGTCGTAGTGCTGAAAGCCCAGAGTTAATCCTGAAAGTTACCTCGATAACCACACATCCTGCTTCTTAGTGTAGGCCCCCGGTACCACCAAAACACCTCTGACCCGACCGCAGCAGATCCTTTTAGTCCTGTAAGTTCTGTGGTGGGGCCTCCTGGATTTGACTTGATCCAGCACATCCCACAGACGCTCGGTCAGATTGAGATCTGGGGAATTTGGAGGCCAGGTCAACACCATTCCACCTTCTTCCATTGCTTCATGGTCCAGTTCTGATGTGCCCTTTGTAGGTACTTTCGTTGCCCATCGGACCAGATGGGCAAGCCTTCATTCCCCATGAGCATCAATGAGCCTTGGGCTCCCATGACCCTATCGCCAGCTCACCAGTGATCCTTCCTTGGACCACTTTTGATTGGTGCTAACCAGTGCAAACCAGTTACAGCCCAGAAGATCTGCATCTCTGTCCTTGCCTTGTGGCTGGCCGTAGTCTGAGTCACTCACATCTTTACGCTCACCTATTTTTCCTGCCTCCAACACATCAACTTTAAGAACAGACTGTTCACTGACTGCCTAATATATCGCACCCCTTGACAGCTGCCATTGCAACAATATGATCAGTGTTATTCACCTGGCAGTGCTTTTTATGTTGTGGCCGAAGGGTGTATTTTAATTTTTGCAGTGATAGGAGGCAACACTACCAGTTCCCAGTGCTATTTCTATACTCTCTCTCTCTTGGAAGTCAGGAGTTAATCTCATTCCCTAAATTAACTTCATACTGTTATGAAACCCTAATTGGCTTAATCAGGGAAGTGATTAGAAACACACATTAAAAAAGTAATAAATGGGAGAGCCCTCAAATCACCAAGTTGGTGCTTCACTGTAATACGGAGTTGTTTAGTATCAAAGCAGACACCGTGTGTGTTACTAATTGCTTATTTTAGGGGTAATTGGTGTTTTCCTCCTGCTCAGGCCATGACCCAATTCTTGAAAAATGGCTTCAATTAACTTTATTGCTCCTTATACACAATGAAGGGAAATGGAACATCAGGTGAATGATGGGAGGCTGTCACCATAACTGCACTCTACTTGTAGTCTGTCTGTCTGTCCGGCTCATAAAATGCGACTCCTGTGTTTGTGAAGGAAATGATTGATCTAGCATCTTGTGTTCTCTGTGTTTGTTCTGTTTGATCTTCACGCTGAGTGATATTAATCAGCTGTGTGGGACGGACACAGTGATGCCTCGCTGATGTATAGTGTATTCTAGAAACACTCTGTGTACATGTGTTGTTGTGATGGATGGCCTCAGAGGGAGCTCGACACAAGCACCGTGGCCCTGGATGTTGACAATCCCGGGCTCCGTTCCAGGGCTGACATATTTAACACTTTATTTTTACATGAATAACAAAACCTCAGTCTGAAGCTGCCAAACAAAGTGACACAAAGAAAAAGGTTATGTATAGCCTCTTATTTCACGTAATACAGGCTCCGTCCAAGTCCAACGTAGAAGAAAACTGATTTGTCTGCCAATTGACAGCAGTCAGTAAGAAAATAGGGATCAAATTAAATGTTGAGAGTTGCATCTATATTTATTCATTTGTCAGATGCTTTTGTCCAAAGCAACATAAGTTGAGGAGGTCAGTATCATTGTTAAGGGCCCAGATTCACAGGGACCTAACAGCAGAATATGGCAGAAATGGAATATAACATAACATATTTTTTCATTACCATATAATCACCTGAAAATTAGAATCATTGTGTTTTCGTTATACGTTACCAAGCCATTTATATGTACAGATGAGGGTGTGGGTCCTCCTCCATGGAGCCCACCATGTTGCACCACCACTTTTCTTAGTAGAACAGACAAAACAAACACTGGCTCAAGATGTGACCTTTCACGATTTGCACAAGTTCCACGGCCACTGTAGGTTCTCCTACACCTGTGGTTCCCAAAGCCCCTTTCAGAAGACGGAAAAAGTTTGCAACCCCCATCCTACAATTTTTATCAGTCATTAACAATAACTGGGGATGGAACTGATAAAAAAAAAATGAAGGTTTTGTTTAAATGAAAGTTGGCAGGAGAGAATCACCAAAATCCTGTTTCCCCTTTGTGGATCATATTCATCTAACTTTGTTTCATTGTTTATTTCTCCCCTGGTCTTCTAATGCTCATCAAAATACACATTTTTTAAAACCATAATTTTTCTGAAGCTTTGATTTAGAAGGGCTACAGAGTTAATATTTTATTGTTTAGACACATCTGATAGCAATATCATTTAATGAATTTGTTGAAAAATAGAAAGTTTGTCACTGCCTGAGCAGTGTTCCTGACTTATTTAAACCAGGAAGTGAGACAGGAGAGCTTAGGGTATAGCAAACCCATTTTATGCCTGATTAAATCATGTTTCTGTGAAAAATCTGAAAGAGCTGATGGAAATCTACAACTGAAAATATTAAATTATTAACCATTATTCAGTTTGACTTTTTTTTTTAAAAAACTTTATATATTTAGGGTAATTTCACTTCTTTTTCAGGAACATCCTGATCACTTTCACACAGTTACACATTCGCACCTCCAGAGCAGCTCCACCAGACCGGTTGGGATTAAGGGCCTCCCTCAAGTGCACCTTAGTGGTGCTGATGTGGGAGGGGCAAGTGCTGCTCTTTCACCTCCCCCACCCAGATTTATCCTGAGAGAAGTCAACTCCAGATGCACCAAATGTTCTTAACCCTCCAAATCTGCAAATTCAGGAGAGCTGAATGATGAATCCCTTTTGATCATAAACCCGAGGGCTGACTGTTTGTTATTAGCATAGCGTAGCATAGCATCTCTTTAACACTGTATAAGGGCGGGTGTTGTGCCGTGTGCAAATACTCTGGCACATACCCAAGAACTGCACAGACACCATGATTAAAGGCTGCAAGAAGAAAAACTATAACAGTAGTAAGATTAATGCATTTAGGTCAGGGGTGTCGACTGTATACTATACTATATATGACTATATAATCACATTATATTGGAGAGAAGGCAGACATCTCTACGGCTGACATCTCCAAAACTCTGCAGCTTGCACCAAATTATCTACATGGATAAATATTTGGGGTGAACTGTCCCTTTAAGAATTTGAGTTGGACTCGATACTCAAATTTGTATTGAAGTAAGTTGCTTTGAAATTTTGCATTTACTCATCTTTTTTTGTTTTTACAGTGAATATATCAGTCAGAGGAACCAAAACTGTTTTATTTTAAAACTTAAACTACATTTTGCTGTTAATAATTATGTACTTTTATGCAGGACTTTCACTTCTAATGAAGTAATTTTAGTACTTAATTTTGTCTAGTAGTATCTTTTTAGCATCTTAGTTTTAGATTTTTTTTTAATTATTATTTCAAAATAATTCCTCTTTGCTTAATTCTGACAGAGAAGCATACACATTGAGCCTGCAGTTTGCTGCCATCCTATCCATTGTTTTGCTGTTTGTCTCAGCCAGCCCATCAGATGGCAATGTGGAGCTAAATTCCCACATCTGTCACAGACCACATTGACAAAGACTATCTTCAAGCAGAAACCTATGCATTAATTTGATTTTGGGCACCCGAGGTTAAATAACAAACCATGCTGTAACCTGAAGCTTGGAGGTTTATTCACCATGACGCCGAGCAGGGCACCGAATGCTTTACATATCACCAGATATGTATTTTTAAAAAAGAGCAAGGAAGACAAGCAAGTTACCATCACTGATTGTGTTTTGACTCCTTTTTTTGGGGATTTTACTTGGCAGCTACTAAATGGACACGCAAATCTGTGGGTGTGTTTACATCCTAAACACATCCAATGAGCATAATCCTGTGTAATTTGTCACCAAGGGGAGTGTGGATTGCTGTGTCTGTTCAGCCCACACTCACCTGATTCTTCTCACCTTAAATGACAGAGCTTGTTAGTGTCACCTGGAAGCAGGAGTGGAGGACACAGCAGGCAGGAGGGTGTGGTGAACCTGGAGCTGGACTGCAGAGGAAAACATGGCCAGAAGAGCATTTGAAAGGTAAACATGCCAGACTTTATCATTTATACTCCCTACTAACTGGAATATCTGCGTGGGCGAGGAGATAGAGCTGTGTGTGTGTATGTGTGTGTGTTTGTGTGCAAACAGATGCAGGCGTGACAGCGTGTCTGCCACTATTCTGTTAGTGAAGAAGAAATCCTATGATCTTTATTCCGTCAAGTGTCTGTAAATTCTCACTGTGAGCGTAATGAACACTGACACACTGTTTCTTAAAGTAAACACTGGCGCTGAAGTTAAAGTTTTTTTCATGAAGCTTGCGTGTTTGGAACTGTCATCGGATTTGTGACTTGGTTTAAAGGCAGTGATGGACATTTGGTTCCTGAGAAGTACTTTTAGGAAGAAATAATCACAGTTTCTTGTGATATTTTGCAGTTACATCAAAAAGAAGATGTTATAAATGCAATTGAGTACCTATCTCTGAATGTACCTGCATGGAAACAGTTTATAAATCAGGGCATTCCTTAGAAAATGTCTTGAAACTTGGTGGTGTTTTGTTTTAACGAATAGTTTACAAAAGAGTATTAGGGCCAGGCATGAGGAAAATTACTGAGCCGAGGCAGCTTTTTTCTTTTAATTTAGCATTTTAAGAATGAAGTCAAAGTGTCTAAAATAAAGTTGAAACATTTAGATTTAAGTGAAAATGTCATGAATAAAGTTAAAAGCTTGGGAACAAATTCGAAATGTTGAGCATAAATTCAAAGTTAAGAAAAAAATCAAAATGTTGAGAATAAAGTGAAAGTTAAGAAAAAAGTCAATGTTGAGAATAAAGATGAAATTTTGAGAAAAATGTTCAGCTGAGTTGTTAAACTGGATGCAGACGAAGCAGATCAACAGTTGAAAGACATTTTATTCACAACAGACAGCTAACATATTCTGATATTAACATGTCATTATATTTTGCCTCTGCTTCTTGGTATTTAGCCCAGCCAGTTAATTCACTTTTAAATTCAATATTTAATCAATAATCAATGTCAGTCCATTGCTATCAGTCTTGCATCAGTCCAGAGTTTTGATCAGTGATGAAATATAACTGAGTATATGTACAATAAGTGCTGTACTTTTTGAGGAACTTGAACGCTACTTGAGAATTTCTGTTTTGTTGAATTTCAGCATCACTACATCCCAGAGCCAAATACTGTGTTTTACTCCACTGTATTTGTTTTAATTGTTGATGTTGGTCATAAAGCTTTCACTTTTTGTGTGTCAGCGCTATATACGGGACACTGTATGTCCACATATTGTCTGTCTGTGCCGTTTGTCTCAGAGAATTAAACCACAGATGCTGCGCCCTTCCTCGACACACACCTCCACGTCTCACTGACCTCGCCTTGAGTTCAGTCAGATGGTCTCAGTCCAACTCCAGATTTCTGTCCCGTCACGCTGGAATTTTATCTGAGGGGAAGTTTGGTGGTCGCAGAGGTGAAATCTGTAGCCAACAGTTTGTCTGGACTCGGATGAAAGTCCTCCATAACCTTCGTATCTCCGGTGTCATCTGAGACGGCTCTCTGCTGAATATTTTACATTCTGCTTTTGGAGGTCTGTGTGTGCAGTGCACACTTATACGTCTAGGAAAATGAGATCCATGTTGAAAATTGGCGGAGTTTCCCATTTTCTCCTAATCTTGGGCTTTTTGAGCAGTTACGGTTTCATATGTGGAAATGGAGGCTGGCCGATTTGATCCAGTCTTACATAACAGTTTCAAGTCTGACTTTTAATTGTAGCATTAAGTTTTCATAGGTTGAATTTTCTTCTGTCAGTGTTTACTCTTGCCAGGGTGGCGTTCTTTTGTTGAGTAGGGATACGCCCGAATCTGTTATTCGGGAAAGCATAAATAATGTGATGAAAACATCTGGATTAGCCCATTGTTGTTTGGAAAAAGTCAGTGCCGTGATTATCTCTGCATAGTTAAAAATGCTTGCCTCTACCTTAATCAATCACTGATTAAAAGCACCAAAACTATTTCCTGTTCCCCAAAGCTAAAAATATAAAGAGAGCAAGAGAAAGATAAAAAAAAAAAAAAAGGATGTGGAACTTGCATAGAGGTTTGTGTGTTTGCTTGTCCCACCAATCCTCCAGTCCCCTCCAAACCTGCCGCAATAATGTTCAGGGGGGCCGCTCTTTGCTTATACGACAGCGTGTATGTTTGTTATCTGGGTTATTTACAGGGGCAGTTTTAGTGCTTTGGAGGCCCCAGGCAAAAACCAGTATGAGGCCCCTCTCTGTTTTGCTTCACGCAGTCTCAGGTACTGAACAAAAGCAGGTAACTCTTTTCATTTAACAAAGCCGCAGAACTAAAGGGCCCAAACTTTGAGCTGCTGTCTGATCTCATCTACTAAACTATTTAACTCATTAGTGTTCACCAGTGGAGTAATGTAAATAAGTATATTTACTGAAAAACAACGAGGTACTTGTACTTGGCTATTTTTCAGTTTCTGCTACGTTATACTTCTTTATACATATCATCAGGGACTCTGGAAGTCAGTTACAGTTGAGACAGATGTCATCCTAAAAAATACTTACCTATCACAAAATAATGATTTAGTATCTCTAATTATTTGAGTGTTTCAAAATCATAATTTAGTGTCTTAAAATAATTATTTACTATCTCAAAATAACTTAGTGTTTTGAAATAGTGATTTAGTGTTTTAAAATTTCGAGTTAGTATCTCAAAATAGTGTTTTTACATTTGAATATAATGAATTATTTCTTCCTGTAAGTCATTATAATGTGAATCTTTGTCAAAATAATGATTTAGTATCTCAAAATAGTGACTTATATTAATAAGTTATTATTGTGAGAAAATGTTTTTTAGTGTTTTGAGATATTAACTCAATATTTTTAAATACTTAATCATTATTATGAGATGATAAGTCCTTATGTAGGATTTAGGATCTTCTTTTTTTCCCATCACATTGTCAGAAATGGTCCTCTGTAGTTCAGATGTAAGGAGACGAGATGAGAGCGCAGCTCTGTCTGTTTGTTTCTAACAGAGACTCCTGCAGTGAAGTTTATACACTTCTCTGATACACCACAGAATAATAGATAATCATCAGACTTTATCATCAAAGAAAGTCTCTCTCTCTCTCTGCTGTGAAAAGTAAATTCCTGCGTCCATGAATCTGTTTTGGTGTCTCCTCCAGACGCACAGCGCGTGATGTGTGTGTTTGTAGCAACAGATTCACGAGGCCCCAGGCTATTGCCTACCTTTGCCATGTTGTAAATCCGCCTATGGTTATTTATCATTCATTCATTTTTAATGTTAAATAAATAATCTGCAGTTTTACTTTTTACTTTCTGATGCTTTATTTTGGAAACCAGATATTTATTCTGAAATCCAGAACTACTGGGAATCAGGGAACTATTTTCTTTTTCCACTGTACCACAATCAGAAGAAATAGCTACACTTTAATTTGCACCACACAAGCTTAATCTTCTTGAACATTATATTGTTCCAGACACAAACAGTAATTTGACCTCGCACATGTCGGTATCGATTTATGTGTACGCTATATTTTGAATATTTTTGCCACTTTTCTTTGCCTTCAGACAGCTTCATCCAGGCGCCGTCTGTGCCAGTTCACCATCTGTAACTCAAACGTAGGGGTATAGTGTCCAAACACTTTTAATTGGTCTTTTATAGACTGGAGCCCATTTCGAGAAAGTTACTCAAAATTACAGATGCCAGAAAAATTCATGTAAACAAATAAAGGCTTCATTTACTTCATGATTTTTTTTGTAATCATTTGGTAAAATCAGTATTCGATTTCTGATGAGCAGAGAAACATCCAAAATGCCAGATTTCTTGTGTTGCTCTTCTTCAGTCTTGTAACGGCTCCTTGGCTGAGAAAAAAATCAAGAACCTCAGGTTTAAATGATGCTGATGTATAAACTTGGTGACTTTGCTTGGTATCTTGGCTCGTGTTACTTTATCTAACACAGCAGGTTAGAGCAGAGATACAGCTGAAAGAATTTACACAGAAGCACACGAGTTAATGATTGTAGTGTTCACTGAAGGTTATACAGCCTGTGTGTCTCATGAAGCAGGATTATTGTGTTATCTTTGTGATTTTGGACATTGTTCTAGCCAGGTTATATTTGATTTTGGTAAAGTTCCGTATTTAACATGTATAGATTCAACAATTTGATATATTTTGTGAAAATTTTATTTTCCCCAGACTTAAGTGTCACAGCCATAGCTTTTATTTATACATTTCTCATGGCCAAATTTAAGTAGTGAGTATTAAAAAATGTTGGAATAAATCTGTAAAATATAGAGCTGCAATGATTATTCAATTAGACGATCGAAAGGAAGTTAGTTGGCAACTATTTTGATAACTGAGTAATGGTTTCAGTCATTTTTTCAGCAAAATTGGATTCACTTTATCATGTTTTGTCCACTGGAGGGGCACTTTATCATTTGTCTTGGACACTGGGTCACTCTAGAGGGCAGTTTATCATGTTTTAATCACTTTTTTTATACTTTTGTTACATTGGTAAAAGAAAAGTCTTTGGGTTTAGGACTGCTGGTTGAACAAAAGAGGCAACATGAAGCCCCTGCTTTTGGCTCTTGGCGGTCGTAATGAGCATTTTTCACAATTCTTTTAACATTTTATAGACTAAACACTAAGAGGTCAGGTTAGGAATGATTAGTGGATACAAATTAAACACCCCCAAGGTTGCTAAAAACTTTCAACTTTCCAGACAGAAATGCAGAGTAAAACCTGAAAGAGGCTTTTCATCTCAAACCGTGTTCCAGATTTGCTGCGTCTCCAGGTATTACTCCACTAAAGTCTTAACCCCGCTTTATGAAACAGTCCCCCTCTGTCATGCTGGATGTGCTTGACAGGCTGATCAATATTTGATAAAAAGGCAGAGGCGGCCTGATATGTGGGTCTGTGAGCCTCCCTGCAGCGGCTGCACGCTGCTCAGAGGGAGAACAAATGGAGGCTGCGAGGTCGAAGAGCTCGGGCTGATACGAGGGATGTTGCTCTCCTGGAGGCCGAACATCCAGCTGTATTTACTGTATGTCTAACAAGCTATGGTGCCTGTGACTTTGCTGACTTACTGCAAGAACACAGACACTCGTTAAAAAGGAAGTATAGTCACAGGCCGTTGTGTGTCTGAACTGTACTGCTGCCAAATAATGAGCACCTGGATGTCTTGTTCACGTAAGTGAGCAGCTGCTTCCAGGCCCGAGTCTGACGAAAAGTGACCAAACTGTAACCTTGTACTAGGCCTGACACGGTTAGTCACAAGAAATGAGAGCAATATTTGCCAAAAAATCCTAGTTTTGACAATCGGGTAACAAAATTGTACACCACAGAAAGTCAGTAGGCCAAACTCCTCATGATCATCACCTGATACTCCACTGAAAGAAGAACAAGATAAATAGAAAAAGGTCGAGTTTATTTGCAGAATGAGTCACGTTGTGAAACAAATGAAAGGTAGCAATTACAGCTAGAATCAATACTGCACAAATTATAACAAACATACACTGGGAGACATTGGCAAACATGAGTTTGTCTCCTCAAACTGTCAAAACCTGGAAAACTTCCCAGACGTGTGCATCTGAGTCTCCAAGGCCTCCTATAATGATCCGGCTCACAGACGAGGCTGTGAGCTAAAACTGAACATATTCATGCAATGGCTCAGTAAACGTGTTTTTTTTCTTTTTTGGTGCCTGATTTTTAAGTTTCTGTTGGTTCTGAGCGTTTTATCTGCGCTCAGGGGGCTCGTCTCTGTGGATGGCAGTGTCAGTCGGTCAGTTCGGCGCTTGGATTCAGACTGAAGTAGCTCAGCTAATACTGGATGGCTTACCATGAAATTTTGTACTGACATTCCTGTTCCACAGAGGATGAATTCAACCGACTCTGATCTTCTTACTTTTCCTCTACTGTAAACAACAATATCTTTTTTATTCTCCTTATTATTGCATTGGCACAAAAATTTTAGTACAGATATTCATAGTTCCCAGAGGATGACATCTCCTGACTTTGGTAATCCCCTGACTTTACCTCTAGTGCCATCAACTTGGCATTTGTGGTTTTGAGTGAAATACCTCTCTAAGACTGTATGATGAAACAGACATTTATGTTCCCCTCGAGATGAATTGCATCAGCCTGACTTGACTTTTTACTGAGCACCATCAGTAAAAAATTCTTCACAAATATGTTGGTTTGACCAAATATCTGCAAAGTAATGACATTTCCATCAGTGCTGTACTTTACTTCAAAAAATGTCTTTATTATTTTAAGCAGTATAGAAAAAACACAATAACAATGCCAAAAACATGGACGTTATAATCGTGTCCTTTATAATCCCCATCCACCCTTCTTTGTGTGACAGTATACTGTATAGAATCCACAAAGAAAATAATAATAATAGACATGATGTAAAAAAAAAGTTACATTAGAGTTAAATTAGATTATCAACTACATAGATTGCACATGCATTGAGATTGCATAGGTGGCATAAAGTCCTTGGGTGACAATTGTAGAGAGGACAATATACTTGTATGCATACACATTTATTCATATCACAGCCAAATAGGCAAAATAGTGATTAAAGACATGCAAAGGTATTGTAGGTTAAAGAGCTGAGTAGGTGATTACAGGTTTAAAGAAAAAAATATGTATGTAAAAGAAATAAAATGTATATAAACATTTAAAAATGGAAAAGCAAAGATTAAAAGGAAGGAGGAAAGAAAAAAGAATATAAAAAAGAAAAGATTGCTAACCTGCTGTATCATGCATTTATGAATCATGAAACTGTCCTGCATGTTGAAACCAGCGATAAAATAATCAGGTTACTGTGAGAATGAAATATCAACAAGTGCCAATACAAAGAGTAGCTGCGTTTCCAAAAACTTCTTTTTTTTTTTTTTTCAAAAGGCGGTGCACTCCGAACCAAAAGTATAGTATGAAAGTGGAATTAATCACTTGAGTAGTTTAAAATAACTTGTTTCTTGAGGCTTTAGCTCTGCTGAAATCAAACAGTTAGACACTGCTGTATTGATGTTTGTAATATTTCAAACACTTGAAATGTTCCAATAATTGTGCCAATACAGTGCCAGAGTTTCAATAACAACACCAAAATGATACTTTCTGCGATAACATGCTTTTTTACAAATCACCTTTTTATGTAATAAAAGAACTTGTATACAATACAGAATTATGCAGCCTAAATCAGGAACTATCTAATCAATGAGTTAGTAAAATTAAATTAATTTGATCGGACCGTGAAGCTTGTTATCAGCACTTGAAAGTTTTTGATCTGGAGATGTGGGTTGGGAGTGGAAAGTTTGAACACCAAGCCCAAGTTGCAACATGCAAACAGACTGTCAAAGCACAATTTACTTAAGCAATCATTTTAAGGTGTGTGTGTGTGTGTGTGTGTGTGTGTGTGTGTGTGTGTGTGTGTGTGTGTGTGTGTGTGTGTGTGTGTGTGTGTGTGTGTGTGTGTGTGTGTGTTTGTCCGTAACAGCTCATTCCAAGTGTGTATTGCATGTGTTTTTGTGATAACCTGAGGGTATAATGTGTGTTGGTCATTTGAGCTCTGATGCTTGATTTAAAAAGAAACCATTAGAGGTTAAACTATTCACTGTGGGGGATGGGAACAATTTGACTTCCAAAGAAATTTCCATTACAGCAAATGCAATTAGTAATGCAGTTTATTCTTGCAAAATTTGATGGATATCTGTGATTGATCTGTAGTTGTTGTCACTGCTTGACCGGTAATGTCCCTGAGAACATACCAGTGTTGAATTACACAAATCAACAAAGTTCTTACAGAGTAATGGATCAACCATTAAAGGAAATATTCTGATCCTGAGTTTACTTTTGATACTTTCACCACCAAACCTTTGATCATGCAGGACTTTTACTGCAGTAATTATACTTAAAGGCATACAATGCAATATTTTCCCTAAAAAAAAAAAATCACTGTATAGATGTATACAGAGACCCCCTAGAAGTTTGTGGTGGAGTTTGTATCTGCAGAGACTCTATCATCTGCCTGTTCTTTCTCATATTTTGCTGTGTTCATTGCGTTTCTGGGTTTCAGTCTGGCACTGGTGTGTCATCCCAGCACACAGGTTTTGAGGTCGGGACTTTAGAAAACGTAGCGACCAGTGGTTTCTCTGCTCTCTGTCTGTGAGAGCTGCATAAGGAGTTTTACACACATGAACAGGCAGAACAGACTGTGGATTGCTTTGGCTTTATTGACACATAATTAAGTTTCATGTGGACGTGTTTATTTGTCAGAAAATGACAGATGAGCGGCCTGGGCTCTTTGAGTGGTGCATTTATAAACAGTACTGCATATTCTACCTGTTAAATATTTGAGTATTTCCACCACTGACATGGCAGTTGAGCTGACGTGTCAGTGGTGCAGGCAGGGGTGCATCCGGCAAGTCTGTCATTTCTGGAGTGAGTAAACTCAACAGTTGAGGTTGAACCCAGTTTGGTTTTGAGCTGGACTCTGTACTTACCACTGTGTTAGACTCGGTTTCCCCCTCTCTAATCATCTGTAATGGAAAATGAAAGCAACAAACAACGTATTATCCACTTAACCAGTGTCAGACTTTCCTTTTCATTTTACGTAGACCACGATTACATTGCTTATCTTCTGGTTTTGTTTTGTTTTACTGACTACTGTGTAACTTAAGGACCTGCATACATGGCACAGAATGATGAAACGGTTGCCACAATATTCTGTTTTTTTCTTTTTTTGTTTGTTTGTTTTTTGTAGTAGTATTTCTTTGAAGTTGAGTTGGTAGATTCTACTGCAGACAGACAGTAGTTACTACATGAAGCTGCTCATAAGAGGGTTGTGATTTTTGGAAAGAGACACTGGTTTTGAATTTTTCAAATACATTTTTAGGGCTTTGAGCACCACAAGCTGAGTGCCCTTTAGTCCTATTATATTGGAGAGAAGGCAGACATCTCAATGGCTGATATCTCTAAAACTCTGTTACTCACACCAACAAAAATCTAGATGGATAAACAGCACTACAGGCCAGGAGGAAATGTGTATTTTTAATTTTGGGGTGAACTGTCCCTTTAAAAGTTGTAAGCTACACAACATTATGTGTGTCACGTGAGTTTTGTCTTGCGAGTCGTTTCAGCAACGTCATGTGACATACGTACAGATAAGGGCGAAATTCTGAGCTCCCCTATGAAATTTTCTTTTTTTTTGGTAAGTATTTCCCAAGTACTGTTAAACAGAGCAAGGAATTTTTTAACACAGCTTTTCCAGACATCCTTCTTTTATTCTGGATGCTTACATTTTTTTACTTTGCACACAGAAACAAAACCAAAAACTACCAGGGTCAAAATTATTAGCTCCCCTGATGCTAATAGTCAATTGTGTATCCTTTTTGCTGGATAACAGCCTGCAGTTGTTTGTTGTCATTTTCGACAAGTCTCAGACACGTCTCCTGAGGAATCCCGGACCGTTCTTCTTTGGCAAATCTCTCAAGCTCCTCCATATTTGATGCTCTTCTGGCATGGACCTTGGTCTTCAGTTCACCCCGCAGATTTTCAATGCAATTCAAGTCGGGGCTTTGTGCAGGCCAGTCAGTAACATTCACTTTGGTCTTCTGGAGGTAGTTCTTTACCAGGAGCGACGTATGTTTTGGGTCGTTGTCGTGTTGGAAGACAAAGCGATTCCCAGTTCCAGACTCACTGAAGCATCCCTACAACATAATACGCCCACCACTGTGTTTCACTGTGGGGACGGTTTTCTTTGGGTTATACGCCTCTCCCTTCTTTCTCCAAACGTAAGCAGCATCTCTTTGGCCAAAGAGCTCTAGTTTCGTCTCATCTGACTGAAGGATATGTTTCCAGTATGCACAATCTTTCTCCAGGTTGTCCTTGGCATACTTCAGTCTGGCTTGAAGGTGTTTCTTCTACAGAAGTGGAGTTTTTCTTGGTCTGTGCAGGGCTCTAGTGATTGTCTTCGAGACTACAATTCCCGACTTGGCTAAGTCATTCACTAGTGTCTTGGCAGTTGTCCTGCGGTCTTTAGACACATCTCTCACTAGTTTTCTTTCCGGAGTCTTTGAACTGTTTCGCTTCCTACCTCTGCCAGGCTTGTTCTGTACCGCGTGGTTCTCTTTGAATTTCTTGATGATATGTCTCACTTCGGTTCTTGACACTTTGAAATGATGTGATAACTTTGTATATCCTTCTCCTGCGTTGTGAGCATCAGCAGTTCTTTATAATCAAGTCTAAACTGATTTCTTTTGTTTTTGTCATGATGCTTTCTCAAGTGACAGCTCAAACCCTTGCTGAAGTTTTTATACTGTGTGTAAATTGGAAGATAACCCTGAGTTTTCACTTGATTTTACAAGCTTTGAGCATTACAAAGTTAAAGCACATCATTGCACAACAGTGGTTTGTGCTGTGGCTCAATAAAAAGGTCAGTTCTTAAGGGGGCTACTAATATCGACCCTGATAATTTTTTTTTTTTCTGAAATAATTCTGTTATTGACAAATTATCAGTATGTGATCAGGTGGGATGTGACCAGGTTTGCATTAACTGATTTTGGTAGCCTCAACCATTAGTGTCAATATTTGACAACCTGAGAATGAGACTGAACATCAGCTCTCTTTCTGACCTGTGATTGGTCAAAGACCTCTTGAATTACAATATGCTGAAATGTCATTAAATATTTTTTGCCCTATAACTCTTTAATTATTTAAGTTCCTACATGAGTGTTTCTCTGGCACCACTCTCAGTCCAAACTTCACACTCTGTGACCAAATAGGGTCGTCTCCAAATAGCATTGTTGTAATGGTGACCACTTCAAAACCTTACCATGCTGTCCAGCATCAACCAAGTTAGCAACAGACTCCCAGACTAAGGTGACCAATTTTCTGAAATGAAAACTGGGAGCATTTCCAGTTTAGCAGTCAATATATCATTAAAATATTATCTATGACGCAAAAAGGGGGTGCAAGCCGACTGATAGACTTGGACACTAACTAACTTTATCAATCAGTGTGCGAAGAAAAGAGGAGAACCATGTAGTTTGACCCTTTTCTTTTTCCTCTTTCTTCCTCTTTCTCTTTATTTCTACATCACTTTTACACTCTCTTGCTTTAACGTTTAGTTTTTCCTTCTCTCTCTTTTCCCTCCTCTTCAGTCCTTATAATAAACAGCACACTATTAGATAAAATACTGTGAACAGATCGGTATTGCTTGCCACTTTTTGGAATTTTTATCAAAAAACTTATTTGCAGCAATAAATTTGCAGCTCTGTAGTCATCTTTACTCTTTCTCCTCTATCTGGCTTGAAAAGACATTTGTGGTGATGTTGGTGATTCACTTGTCACTTTCTAGCTTCTTGAAGAGTTTTCCAGCAGTTTTGTCTTAAACTGGCGTGAGCAAGTACAACGTTAGCTGAAAGAGGAAGAGTGACATAAGGATGCAATGGTGAACTCCTCCTTCAGTTCAAAAAATAACACAAAGCGATTAAGATGTCAACCGGTTGGCTCTTCTGCCTGGTCTTTCTTGCCACATGGCACATTATTTCACTTTGATGTCTGTTTTTAACCGGGACTGTCCACAGAAAACAGGGACATCCAGTCACCCTATCCCAGACACAGGCACAGCACCAACACGGGTTTGTTTTGCATTAAAGAAAACATCAGGAAGAACATGATGTTATTTATGATCACTGACTTTTTCCGCATACACTTGGTGAAATTAATTCAGTGTGTAGCAGTGCTTTTTGAACATTTTTATCAATAAAGAGTTAATACTGATAACTGATGATATTGGTCACTATAATGGCCAGGGGTGGCTGTCGGTGGGGTCCCTGGCCACCCCTGAAATCTGACTGATAGTTGGATGTCCAGTGAGAGCCGAGCTGTCTTTTGTATGTAGCCCACTTTTTATTTTTCACAAAGTTAATTTACTTTAATAACAAATCATAAAAATAAAAGTATTTTTCATGATGGATTGTGGAGGATGAATTTAGGAGGCTCACAGTTTGTGGAAAGATGTACAACAGAGGTACAATTTCTTTTTGAGGAGTTAAAGAATTGAGTTGCGAAGCTTTCCATTTGTGCTGCGTCACTCTGTTCTGTTGTGATTAGAGAGACTACTTATTTTTTAAATAACAGGAATGTAAGAAATTGTAAGATACCAATTAAAGTAGATATGTGCATGCTTACATGCATACATGCCACCCCTGTGGAAGTCAGTGCCACACTTGAGCCACCTTTAGTCAAAAGATTCTTTAAATGTCCCTGATATTCTTGACATGACATTTCATATAGTTTACTTTCTAGTCGTGTCTCCATATTTTATCCATGCAATATAAATTTTCTGATATGTAATGTGCATTGCAGCCTCATGGGGGCTCTGGTGTGATCACACTTTCAGTCATGTTTTTCAGTTCTGCAGAACTTGTATTGGGTTGGATAAATTTAGGATACAGGAGACTCCAAGTATCACAGCACAAGTGGCAGCAGCAATAATAATAACAGCAGTTCTGCTTCTGCAGACGCTCACTAGCCCGTCTCCTATCCTCCTCCTCCGCGTACACCCCCCACCACACCTCTGCGCACCCCCCTCTCATATTTCCTCCGTTATATCTCCCTCCTCTCCTACATGATGGGCCCCCCCCCTCGTCCTCCGCTGATAAGCAGCATAACGGGGAGGAGCTCTCTTCTCGCGGGGCTCCTCCTTCGCTGCCTTCGTTTTCTTTCACTTGCCCCCCACACACACACACACTCGTCTCCACCTCCCCCTCCTTCTTGCAGCCTGTCTGATCGAGAGGGAGAGAGGGCAGATGATGAAAAAGAAGTAAAAGAGAAGAGAGCGGGTGGGGATCTTATTTTCCTACGAGCGGAAAACGCGTCACAGCGAGCGCAGAGCGCAGCGCGGAGGACGGAAGAGAGGGAGACGCATCACGGAGGGGGAGATAGAAAAGACGGAGGGAGGGAGGAGGCGACAGCGGCTCGTAAACACGACAGAAAACGGCGAATAGGACGGCAGACAGCGGCGATCACCCCCCACCGCCAACCCCGTGTCCCTCCTCATCTCTTCATCTCCATCCTCTTCTGCACCGTGCGGCTCATCCCTTGGCGCACCAGAGGCTGCAGCTCGGTTTTCTGCCTTTTATTTTAATTTGCTCCGGAAAAACCGCTCGTTTATTAAACATCAGAGACAGGAGAGGAGGCTGTGCCATCACTACGACCGACAGGATCCATTGGAAGTCCTGCTCGGGACAATCATCAGCGCCACCGATCCGGTAGATCAAACCGGAGGAGGGGGGGTGCACACACTGCGAGATGACTGAAGAGTAACCCGGCTGCAGCACAGAGAGAGACCCCGGTCATCACCACCGAGACTCCAGCATCACCAATGCGATGGCATAGCGGCTCCTGCAGCAAAACTACCAGACTCGAATCAGATCAGCAGGGCTCTCATCCACCATGAACCTCTGAAAGACATCCGACACTGGCACAGATGGGTAAGACGAGATGCTCTGCTTTTATTTTTATTCTGTTTTATTTTATTATTTATTTTATTCTGGGATATGGAGGTTGGGCAGTGGGGGGTGGTGGTGGTGGAAGGGGAGCATGGGAGTACTTGTGACGTGAAGACCCCTGTCACTGCACGTACAGTAGACCTGTAATGTAGAGGAGGGTGTGTATTTGTGCGTGAGTGTGTGTGTGTGTGTGTGAGGTTGGTGAAGTTGCTTCATGACGAAATTAGGAAGTGGATGGGTGGAAATGAACAGATGGCCTTGCTACTGGTTAGACTGGAGTAGCGCTGATGCCAGCTCATTTGGTTCTATTGTGTTATGGTCTGGGGGGGGGGGGGCGGGGGGTCCTGGATATGAGAGATTTAGTTGTAATGAAGGAGGACCAACGGGTGGATCAGCAGACAGGCCTACAGGACACAGGCCCAGGAGCCAGAGGGGTCAAGGGATGAAATCTCACTGTAAGAGACACAAAATGATCACTTAGGCTGCGTTCACACTGCAAGCCTCAAGGCTCATTTATGCCCCCTTTACATCTGTTTCAAGTCAACTGCCAACACACTTTCACGTGTCCTTTACATGCAGCGTTTATGGTTTTGATTTTAGTTGGTGCAGTGGAACTCAGCCACTTAGGGAGCAGATGATAACAAGGATGAGGATGATGGCTTTCTTTGGAGCAGCCACTGCTAATTTTGTGCAGAGTTGTGTTTTGATGCATAATAAGACTCGTTTATGTCCTTTACGTACAAATCGGTGTCACTGCCCACATACTTCCATGCATCCTTTATGTTGGTGTGGATGTTTAGTTATACAGATGGCGCTGCCTGGAGTCAAAAGTAACCTCGAAGAAGAAGAAAAGTCAAAAGTTTGACAACAACAAACATGGCAACACCAGAGGAGGTTGAAATAATGTCCATCTTGAGAAAAGTGGAGGTTATGGACGGTGGTGGTCTGTGCAGCCATTAAATGCTTTGTGTTATGTGGATGGAGAATTATTAACACTAACTAATTAACAGCCTTTCCAATACTTTGGGATTTTTAAAACATCTTCGTCGTGTCCTGCGGTCCCGTCTCGGTTGAAATATAGGTTACGCTGCTCCATTTCATCCTCATCTGTAAGCTTTCAGATGACCTGCACAAATACAGACAAGCTGAAACTTGAAATATTTTATTCAGATTTCTCATTGTATACAATGAAGACTTTGCACAATAACAAGACAAAGACACACAATCTTAATGACAAAACAAAACATAAGTCATCAGATTCCAGTGTGTACAGGTCACGGTCCTGAACTGACCCGCACACACAAAAGAACAATAACAAAGACCTGAAGACACTGAAGTCAGCATTTATGGTTTGATTTTTAAATTAATGCGCAGTTGAAGCCAACAGATTTTTTTTTAGCAGATGATGATGAGGATGAGGAGACAGAGCCAATTTTTAATTACGGGTTTTTGTGGAATAATGGCTGCTACTTCTCTACAGAGGTGTGTGTGTGTGTGTGTGTGTGTGTGTGTGTGTGTGTGTGTGTGTGTGTGTGTGTGAGAGAGACTGCAGAATCGGAGTCAGGAGTGGTGGGATTGTGATGTGAGTGGCTTTACAGAGGCAGGCTTCATCCATAATTTCAAGATGTTAAGGGCGACATTTACCCACATCTGTCAGCGCCTCTCCTCATGTTCACGTTACAGGCAAAAGCCAAATAGTCACAGAAAACAACTACAACAACTTCCGTCCAGCCAGGTGGGAAATAATTTTGAGCCAGGTTGAGAGAGGTGGTGCGAACCTTTGATAATCCATTTAATAGGAAAATAACTACATGAACGCTTATTCAGATTGTTTCTCTCTAGTTGGAATAAATATTTTCTTTCTGCGCATGTTTGGCCTTGGGGAGGGGGGGGCAAAACAGGACCGGTCAGCAGAGGATCCACCCTATAGAAACCTTAACAGATTTAAAGATGCTAATATTGTTCCCAGGATACGATGTGGGGCCATCTTAGAAATCCAACACCAGTTCTTCTTCTTTTCTTTTATTTTTGTCAGATTAGATCACAGCTGGCAGTTTGTGTGTGTCAAAAGTTATGTGTCGTTCTATTTGGCGTCCATGTAAAGTTTTTTTTTTCCAGTCAGAATGATTTCACTTGCACTGAAGTAATACTGTCCATGTAAACAGAGCTAATGACACACAAAGCGACTACAAAAAGGAGACAAAATTATATTTTTGCAAAGATGAAAAATGACCACTAATAGATGCAAAACAACTATGTGGGTGTAGGAGGACTGGGGGCCTTTTACATGTCTGTGTCCATTGTCTCATAATTCATCCACTTCAGGCCAAGCTTCTAACATTCAAAACACTTTTGTGTTAAAGTTTTCAAATCACTGTCAGTCCTTAGTGGCTCAGTGGATTAATGTTGCGGTAACGCTGCCAGGATTTATGTTTTGAATCCTATTTTGGCTGCCCATCCTTGAACAACTCCATGCTCTTATATGGTACTTTAATGTAGCCATGTTCCACGGGTCCATTCTTCATTTTCACACCGTCACACAAACACCTGAACTGATGGCGGCGCTCAGACTTGTCGCAGCTACATCTTCCAGCCCAGAGGAAATCCCTGCTATACGTCACCCCGCCACTTCTGAATCACCCTGCCCCAGGCGGTTGTCTTCTGCATGCAGCACCGACTGCGAGCCTCGCTGACAGAAACCATTTTCATCTCCTATCCAGTCAAACCAAAACCCACCATCGCCATCGCATCACCTGCTGAATCCATTTCTAATTTCCCACGAGAGCGGGCCTAGCTCCCTGGTCGCCACTTAGAGGTCAGGTATTGATTCGGGGTCTCAGATGGGTTTGAGTATATGAGTGCTTTAGTAAGCTGATCCCTGATTGGCAGTTAAGTGCAAATTTAGTGCAAGTGAATGAGGGGAGGTGGAGGCAGCCTGGAGGTTATAGTGAAGCAGATGAAGATTGCGAATGTGGAGAAACGCTGGAAAAACTCTGGTTTGTAAACATGAACCGTGATGTTGATAGGTGTGCGTCCTCTGTCTCTGGTGCATTAAAATCTGAAAGGACACAGTAAAACCTCCACTAATGCTTCCAGGGGATGCACCCTGTTCTTTACTTGATAATGGCTCAGCAGTAAAGATTGCAAACTTGCCTGAGGCAAGTAAAATGCCATTTTGGGCCAGTAAATCTAGCAACTTGCTTGCGTGACCTGGGAATTGAGCTATTTTGATCAAGCTTTTAAGTAATTTTTCATGCAAAATTGTCAAAATTGCTGTTTTCAGCCTCTCAAATATGGACATTTCCCACTTTTCTTAATTTAGTGTCATATTAAATTGAATATCTTTGGATTGGACTGTAAAAATGAGACATTTTGAAGACATCAGCTTAAACTTTTTAGCCCTATATTAAACATACCTTTTCATTTTAGCCTTTGCTATTAAATAACCACTAATAAAACAATGCATACAGGGGGAAGCAAAAGACTTTGGGCAAATACATTTGTGACCCACTTACCCAATCGGGCAAGTGCAAAAAAACATGAATGCTGACTCTTGTTTGGTGATACAGCAGATGACCGTATCGTCATATTCAAGTTTTCAGTGTTTTACCTGGTTGCTGCTTAGGGGTATTTACAGTAAAACCAGGCAAACTCCAGAATGCTCAGTTAAAATGTTATTTTGCTCAGCCATAAAGTATGTAGATTAGCTCTGGTTGCATATCAAAACTGTGTTATGTTTGCTGCCACAGAAAAGAAATAAAAAGTCTCTTTATGTAGCATTACAACAGCGTCTCTGTGTACTCTTCACAGCAGAGCTGGTCCAGTTACCGTGAAAAGCTAATGTGAGTAGCTAGTTAGCCGCTATGAGTCAAGCTAAAGACAGTTAAAGTGTCCTAAACCCAAAGGTCTCCTTGGTGAGTTGTGGAGCTTTAACCCAGATGATTGATCATTTCTGCTTGTTTTTATTTTTTTTCCCTGCCATGGCAAAAAAAAAATCACACTGAAATCTTACTAAGGTGAAATTATGAAAAGGTACTTAAAGTGTCAGAATTAAGTGTAGCATTACTCACTGTGCAGTAAAACTTTCCCTGTCAGAGTTTTACTATTATACTGGATGTTTTTGGATTAATATTACGGCTGTGTTAATGTGTGCGCTGCATTTTACTGCTGTTGATTAAGATTTTTAAATGCACAAATATAACCATATAAGATGAAACACAGTCTTACTACAGTTTGTCAAAAAACACATTTTATTGGGGACCTGCCTATCAAAAACATCACTGCATGAACTTCTTTCTTTTTCCCTGGAGATGTTGACCTTGAGTGAGGCAATTCATCAGCAGTGATTCTATTAGAGCGGCTCAGTGGTGCAACAGTCACAGGCTGTAGTTGTACCTGGCTGCTCCCAGGTGTGAGTGTGCGATGCTCAGTGTGTTCCCTCAAGATGAGTCCAGGTTTTTAAAGATGCACGTCACGTAGAGGTAATTATTTGAGAATCTAAGGATGTTCCGAGGGAGATTCGTCTACGTCTGTTTTGCGTAGAAGACGTACCACTCTTGATTTGGTCCGGTTGATGCCAGAAGCGGCTTTTTGACGAAATGGCGGCCTGATTTGTTTTGACTTGTTTGGACAGCGAATTGGTCCTGGATCTGTACCTGCCAGGCTGTAAAGAGAGCAGAGCAGGAAAGAATTTTGAGCCTGTGGAAAGCACGAAGTATATACTTCTATGTTTTCAGCAGCATTAGCAGAGGCAGAGGCCTGCGACTACCACTGCCAGTGTGCTTCTCTGTGGTTATCTCACCGCGGCTTCAAATGGCCGACAGTGCCCCAACCAACATCCCAGATCCCCACGTTTCAAAACAACAACATCAACAAAGACCACGTCTCACGGGGATGCTGGCCTTTTCACTTCACAGTGATGCTGATGCTGACAGACAGGGCAGAGTGTGTGTGTGTCTGTGTCTGTGTATTTGTGTGTCTGTGTAGGGAAGGTGTGGAGTTGCAAAAAAGGAGAGGGGAGTGAGAAGAATAGGAACGGTTTCTAAGGGATCTGTGGGGTTTTGGATGCCACAGCTGAGGACTGAACACAGTGTTCATACCTGAGTATGGTGTGTGTGTACGGGCAGAAATATGTGTGCATCAGATTCAAAATGGTCATCTAAAAGGAGTGAATGGATGATGTATAGAAGGACTGAGGAGTAAAAAAAGGAAAGCATAGCAGAGGGAGTGAGCGGGCTGGAGGGAACGATGGGCGGATGTTAATCCAGTCGTGCGTCTGAAAGAGTGTGTGTGTGGACTCCGGAGATCCACCTGAGCCCCACAGCTGAAGCCCGCTTCTTTTGCCAGATTTGATTAAGAACACACCCCTGTGATTTCTCCCTCTCCCTCGTTCACACTCGCTCAGTTTCACTTTCAATCTGCTGTACTGGTGTGATGCGATGTAAATTTGTGTATCCGTACAGTAAGAACATATAAATAGAGTGGATTGAGGAGGCAAAAACAAGAAAAGGTGCTGATAATAAAAAAAAAAATGGTCATAACAAAAGGATTATGAGCAGTGAACATTAAAGAAATTCATAGTATACAGCTCCATATAAGCTTCTTCATCACACATATTTTTGTGTGCAGCACATCTGGGCACTTTGCCCTTGCATAGCGCCCCTGCCCCCTTTTTGGGTGAAAGCAGCCCCTCTAATTTGACTGGTGGTAAATTCAAATTCTGATGTTTTTCATAATTTAATACCACAAAATAACTATTGCTTTTTAGCTATCAGGAGCTCAAATCCTGTGGCTAGTCAGGCAAACAATGAAGTAATGTTGGTGTTGATGAATGACCAGCATTATATGGATAAAACATAAAGAAATAGGGATGTGCCTCCATCACAGTAGACGAGCCTGACATGTACTACTACCTTACTGAATCTCCACTTGATGTGTTTCAGACATCTGTCACTTTTTCTGTCATTTATACACTTTATCTGTTTTGGTGACCTGTCCATTGGAAACTAATTATATCTGTGCCAAAGTAGAACCACTGTCTCTATTCTAATAGACGTTTGTGCTTATTACAGCAACCTCTTATTGCAACCTCTTATTACACTGTTAATTATTAAAAGGTAGGCCAGCTCAATTTATGTGAATTATTAACGATAAAATACCCTGTATTCTTGGTGGTCTTTTGAGTGTACATGCTGTTAGACCAAACTCCATTCTAAAAGCAGGTGTTTTATGGTAGGTGCATACTTTTTCACAGTAAAAACTTTAGTTAAACTATCACTCAGACTCTTTCCTGGTTCATTTTGATCTTCAAGCACAATCGGCACACGTGTTATTTGCTCAGGACCATCATTAATTAACTTGCGATGAAGCGTTTGCCACAGATGTACAGGTAGTGACTGGCCCGGTCACACAGTTTCATTTTCATCCTTTCTGCAGATGGACTGAAACCACTGATCTCTTCTTTTACAGTCAAAGTAAAGAAAATCATAAACTGTTTTTTTTTTTGTTTTTTTTTAACTGCTTGATGTGCAAAACATGAACCAGCATCTTTATGGTGACACCACTTTTTTCCAGTTGCCACTGGCACTCTTATAACATTTGGGGGGGGGGGGTCGTTTTGAAGACAGGGACGTGACGTACAGCTGCTCTCATGATTATATGTCATTTAAAGAAATAGTTTAGCATTTTGAAAAACATGCTTATGGGCGTCTTGATGCCAGTTGTATGTCTGTGCAGTTAATACAAATATGTTCAATAGCAAAAAGACTAAACAGGGGGGACACTGTGTTAGCTTGCCACATCCTAAAGCTCACTTATTAACATGCTATATTGCATTTCTTCAATCTGTTCAAAAACCAGTGAAAAAGTGACAGTTTGGCATTAATTGGAGGGTTATGTGGTGGACAGTTTCTTGGCTGGGACCATTAACTTCCTGGAGTCTCAGCCAAGACATTAATCCAGTAAGTCCCCCTCCTAAAATGGTGAATTGTTGTTTTTACGCTTCAGTCTCAATAACTTTTGGCAAGCAAGCAAACAACCGCGCTTCCCAAAATGTCGAACTATTCCTTTAAGGCAGTTGGAGAGATGACAAATAATCTGTCAAGCTGCATCTGTCTTGCTTTTGCTGCAACAGATAACAAACTCGGCTTCTGGCCCCGCAGGGTTTCTGTCTTTCCCCAAAAAGAGAAAAGAAAGCTTTGGTCTGGAATAGCGAGGCTCTTTGAAAACTCTGATCATATTTAGCTCAAATATTTGTATGTTTTGGACGTGTGCAGGGGGAAATTCGGATGCCTAAGTAGCAGCGGTTACTCTCTGGCTCTCACCTTTTCAAGCACAGTGAGATGACAGATACCTTTACGCACCAACGCCGTTGTCAACACATCTAACGATAATACGAATTCATGTTTAAAAAAAGAAAAAACGATTAGTGGTAAAATGGTCAATATATTTCTCCATACCTTACTTTTTGTCTCATTAAACTGTCATATGCAGTTTTACACCTTTTTCTATTTGTTTTATCACATCTCATCCATCCTTTTTTCCTTGGTTTCTCTCATGCGGCAATTTCATTACGCTGCTCCCCCCTTTTTGCTGCCTGCGACTTAAGTTGCAAGGCCGAAACAAATGGCTTTGCTGGCGCGCAGAGAGGCTGTCCGATAATGTTGCGAGAGGTGATGTGGGTACACAGAGATCAGCAACCTCTTCCTCTTTCACAGCATCCTGTTTTGCAGGCTTTCTCAATAAGAAATCAGATGTTAGCTGTGAGTCAACCAGAAGTCTCGGATCGAGATTGTTTCTAATGTTTAAAACTGTTACTGGAGAGTTTGTCTTTTACTCTGGTTTAGGTGAAAATAGTGCTGTTTGAAATCCAAACTGACGCCTCGGTCTTTTCCAAGTTAAACGTATTGCATTTTGTGAGAAGTGAGAATGGAAGTCTGCAGGAAATGACCACAAACCAGGCTTGTTGTTGTTAGCAGATGGATGCAGACATCTGATATCCTGCAGTGTGTGAACACCAGTGAAGGACAGCAAAGAGCAGCGAAAACAGCGTCGCATAGGAAGAGTAGATTTGTGCTCAAATGAAGGAAACTACCTGTAAATTGATGACTTTTGTTTACAAACCTCTGTTTGTTGGGGCAGAGTGGATGTAAATTGGCCAAATGCAAAATGTAAATGGTTCCTTCATGGTTAAATGGCATCATTTAGATTAACTTCCTTCCTTTGCTTATTGTTACTCCACTTGGATGGTTGAGCTCGACTGTGCAGGATAATGTCTGTGCAGAGTTTGACACTGAGGCTGTTTTCACATTCAGCTGCTGAAGGATGAAATTTTCTCAGTGCTCACCTTAAATCTCAGTTTAATATGTATAAGTACGAGCAGGATTTTGTGCCATCACAGCTAATTTGGAAGACGATCATGGTTCAGTGTGCATCATGTACAAGTGTGATGAAGATTGGTGGATTGGATCTTGTCAGACCACTATTTCATACAGAGAAAAGCGCTTCTTAATCTCTTATTTTCAGAGGCGGGAGGGTCATATGTAGGCCTAATGCATTTTATCTTTGAAAGTGTTTACTAGGTTTGAACAAAACCCATTACATATTTAACAAATATTTGTGATTATGTTATGGGTCACTATTTTAGTGGGTTTTTGCATTTCATTTTTACTCAGAGTAAAACTTAAAAATGATGTGATTTTTGCTGGGATCTGTACCAAACTTGCATGTTTGATTTGGATATCGCACAAGGAGGTGTTGTGGTTTTGATAATATTTTGATTAATTGCTCAGCCCCACCATTTACTGAGCATTTACTTGGCTCTCGACTAATTGGCACCGTTCCCCAGCCTCAGAGGTCAGAAGAAAGTGGATAAAAAATTTTTATGACATCATGTGTGTGAATTTTTACTCTGTCGAACTTCTTTCTTAATGTTGGAATGTTCCTAATATGACTGGGGCAATGTTGGACTAATGTTTTAATGAATTCTGGTTACTGTTTTTCATGTGTTGTTTTTTTTTTTTGTGAAAGTTAGAACTGCAGTGTGGTTTTGTTTTGTGATCCTCGCCTGTGTGTGCAAATTTGTGTTGCTGTTGTGTTGTTAATGTGCTTGATCGACACATCCTGAAGATAACAATATATCTACTTTAGAAAAGAAATGGTCAAACTGCAGCAATAAATTTGCTTGACAATGTTGTGTAACTTTGATTAGCATTTAAAGTTAAGTTCATCTAGAAATGACGTGGATTTTTTTCCCCCTGTGGACAAATTGATTGGTCGCAGAGCAGATAGAATTTCAGTTAACCAATATTTTGTTTGGTTGACTAACAGCTTGCATGTGGAAACTTGACACCTCTGGAGCACAGACACTGGACTTTCTGGGGAAATAGGAAATATTTTAGTCCAGAAAAAATATTTGCATATTAGATTCTGTATTTTTCAGTGAGGTAGAAGACATGGGTGTAGTCTACTTTTTTGTTTAGATGTTTTAACTAAGTAATTGAACTTTGTGGAAAAAAAAGAAAATGTAGGGCTGCACAATTAATTGAGATATTATTGAAACTGCAATATAGTCGGGTGCAATATCCAAATCATAGAAGCTGAAGTTCTTTAATGAAAAAGAGACCCTTTCACAATGTCTGTTAAAATAATTGCAATATGGGTTTATAACCAAATCGTACATAATTATTAATTATATTTTATCATTATTCAGATTTATCCTGTTATGTTAAAAGATAGTGGCCTCAAGCAGCAGCTGTAGATGAACATACTTTTTTAGATGTCATTGTTCTGCTTTAAACTGAAGCAGCAGAACAACATTCAAGTAAATGTAAGGTTTGGACGAGTCGCAGTCACCTTTATTCTAGATATCTCCGTAATAAAAAGTGCTGGGTAGAGAAATTAGAGCAAAGGTTGAGTAACACTGAATGATGCAGGAGGCCATATTTGTCCCAGCAGCTAGTGTTGCTTCCTGCCCAGGGAGGTCTTCGGCATTAATATGCTTTTTATTCCACTAGAAGTCAGTGGAACAAAGGGATGTTTTTAGCTCTGAGACACAGAGGCGAAAACCCCGGTGAGCGCTAAAGTCATTACCAGACATAGCTCAGTGGAGAGTGAAAAAAGGAACATGCAATGACATGAGCGTTGGCTGTTGTCCTTCCGTTGACCTGGATCATACAGTAGAACGGTCTTTGTGTGCATCATTACCACTGCATGTGTGTGTGTGTGTGTGTGTGTGTGTGTGTGTGTGTGTGTGTGTGTGTGTGTGTGTGTATAATCTCTGCGGGTCCGGTGGGGTCGTCCCAGGCTCCAGGATGTCCAAACGGCGCCATGTTAACCCAACCAACAGGTTACGTACGGCCGAGCACAGCCTGCTGCTGCTGCTGCTGGGGGAATTAAGCTGTGTCCCACCTCTGATCTGGCATCTGTAGACACACACACACACACACACACACACACACACACACACACACACACACACACACACACACAGTGGTATAGGCTCCTGGCTGTGCTCACACTATTCCTGGAGAGAGAATCAGACACAGACATAGATCCTTCCTTTTTTTGACATCTCTTTCTGCACACTTCTACACACCCATGCAGAGTGTTGTAGAATTTCATTTGAGTCAGGCTTCCAGTAAAGTTCACCATCTCTCTTTGTTTCTGCCTACACACCTCGTATACACACATACATTGTACGCATACCTGCATTGTGACCACCGCTCTGCCCACGCGTGCTAATCCTGTGTTGTGTTTTAAAGACAGAAAGAGGAGGATGGAGGCGAAAAAAAAAAAGGGAGGAAAACAATACTGTATAAAAGACGTGAACGTAGCCTCCAGGCCTGAAAAGCGAAGCCAAGGTTGCAGTGACTAATGGGGCGTTCAATTTACCTCTGAGGTTGGAAGTCAGAGCTGGGAGTGTCGTCACACCCAAGTTGACCATGTTCCAGAACAAAAACTCAGAGAAAAAACTTTTTGTGCCTGAAGACATCTTAATATGTTGTTTTTTGTGCACACAGACACCATAGCAACATGTCCATAGATGGAACTAATACTGTTTTTACACCAAAATTAGCATTAAGTGTGGCTAAACCTGCTTAAAATAGGCCCTTTTCTCATTGCAAGTAGATGAGTTTGCTTTTTTTTCTGATGTGAGCTGGAAAGCAGAGACTTGTGACATGTCAACATGTGCATGCAGGAGAGCAGAGAGAGAAAGACCTTTTGAAAAGTCTGTGTGTTGAGCTCTTAAACTTTGTAGCTTCTAACTGAATCTCTGTGGTTCGAAGTGTAGTTTCTATACTGCATCGCTGTTTTTACTTAATGTTTCGTGTTTCAGCTGATTGGAGTTGTTTCCTGATCGCGCTTCTTCATGATAACAGCTTTTAGATAACAAAATAATGGAGAACATTTAATGTGTAGAATTTAGAGGAAATTAGATGTTTATCCACCATTCAGAGGCTTGATTAAAGATGAGATTGTATCAGTTAAATACACACCTTCAAGCAGGTCCAAACTCCTCTCCTGGGCTGACGCACAAAGTCAAGCTGAGTCAAGCCAAGCAGTACATGTGTATGAAAAGAGTCTCAATAGTTACAGAGGCAACCAGCTTTCATTGCTCTCCCCTTTAAGACAAAAACCAGATGTTAGTGGGGTTTTTGTCCACTGTAAAAGTGCACTGTGTGTACGACTGATTTAATGAGACACAAAAGACAGAAGTGCTAATAAACAGATGTTGTTGCTGTTGATGCACGGGGCAGCCATCTTGAATTTTGAGGTCGGGGTTGGTGAGGTCCCGCTGACTTTCCGAGTTGGAAATCCGACTCCAGGTGGCGTTCCAGTTCCCAGTTCATATGGACCACACCATTAAACCTGCATTCTTTCTATTGGCTTGAGGCGATAACTGCACTGGTTGCACAAAGAAGTCAGACTGTATTGAAGTCTTTGAGAAAATGACCCTTTCCTCTTCTCTAACTCCACCCTCTTGTCCAAATAGGGTCACTTCTGGCTCAAAATAACCAAGATGGCGACAACCAAACTGCCAAACGTGAGGCTTCAAATCAAACCAATGGGTGATGTCACCATGGCTACATCCACTTCTTTTATACAGTCGATGAGGGGAAAAAAAGGTGGAAAATGCACATTTCCTGTTTTGCCACCCCCTGCTGCCTTTAGATTCAGCGTTCAGAGCCCTCACCAGTCAGTTGGAGGGGGTTTGATGGCTTGACGCACGAACGGCTCAAAGTTTTCCCCGTCACTAACCTCCTGTCATCCAACAAACTACAGAGGAAAAAATATCATCCCGGCGTTCGGCACATGAAAGGCAGCACTCCGGTGTTCTACTTTGACTCTGAAAGCTCACGTTTCTGCACACTGTGAAGCTGGTATTTCGGGTGCACAAGCAGCCAACGGTTTTCTATCCAAGGTGTTCCCTTTGGCGATGGATTTAATGCAGACAATGTAAGAAGTGTCAGAAGTGTGTCTTGACAGTCATAAATGGTGACAACACTTCCAGTGGTTTGGCAGCAGCACTTTATTTAGTCAAACCAGATTCTGAAGAAGGAAATGCAAATCATTAATTTCACTTTTGGATGATGACATGACGGCAGGCTGAGCTGATGAAAGAGATTTTGATGCATGATGACACACTGAGCCTCTGCAGCTGTGATGGAACAGGGCAGTGTATTGATATTTATAGGCTGTCATCTATTATTGTAAGAAGTTAAGATAAATTGGTGTCTAAATCAATAATAAAATGCAAAAAAAACTGATTTCTTTCTCAAAAATTTCTAAAATAAATAGACAGGTCCACTTTATATCAGTTGTGTGAGTGTAAAAGTTCATTCTTGATGAAAAAGGTCTTACTGCCTTCTTCTTTTAGACACTGCTACTAGACAAACTATATTTAAACTCAAGGTCCACTAACTAGATTGTTTTTTCAGAACTACATCTATCAGTCTTACTTTAATAAGCAGACCTAAATGGAGTGATGTATAGTACACTGATTATTGGAACGCTTGAAAAATCATGCAGGAATTTAATGTTCTATTTAAAAAAAAATAAATAAATAAAAATATATATATGATGATAACGGTGTATTTGTGAATATTACATCTCAACTTGTATTTTGAAATTCCGTCAACTTAAAATTTTAAGGCAGGCCAGATGGAAACTAGCTTTTCCCAAAGCTTTCAACAGCATCTATGCATGTTGAACTACTATTTCCGAGCCCAATATGAGCCTTCACGCTCAATATTTAAGTCTTTTCACACAGAATTAATTTGCATCTGTCAGTCATTATTATTCTAATATTATAACTTATGTCAAGCTGAGAAGATTCGGTGTGGTCGTGTGGCCTCTGATTGTGTTGACTCACACTGTCAGTTGGCATATCGTAGCTCGTTCTATTAAGAATTCTGTGCTATTTCATAAATGTTTTGTATTTTCCTTTTCTGTCAGATTTCTTAGCCCCAAATGACAGGGTTCTCTCAGAGTGCTTTGCAAGCTGCACAGCGTATGACAACCTGTATCCTTACACCCTAATTATCATAATAATGAGGCTTTCATCATAAGAAGCGATTCCTTCGTTGGATTCGTCTGACATTTGTGTCTGTCAGGAGTTGTTCGGCTGGGTCAACCCCTGTCACGGTGTGTGCTCTTCACTCTATTTTCATGTTTTTACAGCAGCATTTGGCATTCAGTGTCCTAACCGTCACCTTGCTTAAGTGTCATCTTCCAGCCTGTAAAGATTACTATCAGAGAAAGGTTTAACAGTGATCCCTTAAAGGACCTCTGCAGACACCTCTAGGCCTCATCATATCTCTCGTTTAATGTGCTTGAAAAAAACAATATCGCAACAGCAGCCAGCGGTCGTATACTGCAGCATACAGACCCTATTGCACACTGTTAAAGGTGTAGTCTTATTTCAGTGCATCAGTTAGGTTTCTCTCAGTATTCTGTCTGATGTCATGACATCCACGTCTTTTCCAGATGTTCCCCCTTGCAGTTGAGCTGCCATTTTCTCTTGGTGACTCAGAGAAATAAGGTTAAATAAAATGCAAAAATTAACATGTGTTAGGGACTTTAAGTCAGGATAACATTAGCAATTATATGAGTAATTTTTAGCAAACTGAAATAACACACTAAGGTTACTGTAGAGACTAAATTTCCTGAAACTATTAGAGCCGTATTTTACTTGTGAGTAAAGCAAAGAATTGAGTTGTAAATTGGAAACTTTTAAGTTGGCCTGCCTTAAATCTCTAGACCCCTGAGCGCCTGTTTATTTCTTTTTTTTCAATTTGATTTAAAATCATCCCCAGTGTGTTAAAATATGGGGAAAAAAGTCCTGAGCTTTGTGATGTAGATACTTTAAGTTGCCATCAATAACCGTGACATAGAGTCGGTAGGGAGAACTGACCTGGTCACGACTTTTTCCACATATAAATTGAGCAATATTTCTTCATGTACATGATGAAACACACAGCCTACTGCCACATTTCTCATGTTTGTTCTCCTAACATAGTTTTGTGAGGTAATTCAGTGACTTTCATTTTTCTTTATTTGCTAAAAATACTACCTACAACACCATCACCGAAACCAACAAGGATATTGTGAGGGTTTTTTTTGTTTGAGCTCATCACATAATCACCATAAGTGAACAGCAGGACCTGCTCGACTCTACTTGCCGAGACCGAGGCTGTTTACCAGGGGTGAGGGCGACGAAGAGTCAGTAGGGAGAACTCACCGGCTCGTGACTTTTCCACGTATACATTTAGAAATATTTCTCATATAAACGGCCAAAAACACGACACAATGCCATGTTACTGTTGTTTATTCTTATAACGTAGTCGTGTGGGGTAAAGTGTAGGACATTTGCCTTTTATTTTGATAGCCCAGCGTTATCCAGCGAAGGATCTGCTGTTGTCAGACTCTGAATGTTGACCCAGAAAGGTCAAGTTTTAGCCTCAAGTTTCAGGCAGACTGAGATTCATTCCATCGCGGTTATTTACGGCAGTTTTAGTGCTACTTGTTGTTTTTTCTGTTTTTCTTTAGAAATATGTTGAATCAAATTTAGTCTAAAAAGCTACAAATGCTACTTATTTGGTATATTTGTCAATTTCTTCTTGGTTTTGTGATAGAGGTTGAGTAGGACAATTCTCATTTAAGTGAGTATTCTTAGAGAACTGCAGCAACACTTGAAATTCTGCTGAGGTCTAGGGGATTAAATTTAGGTTGCAATCAGATTATTAAGTACATCTGACTTAAAGCAGATGTGTTCATCTGACTTGCTATATTGATTTGAAAAAATGTAATTCATTTGTGTGTTACCAATTCTCTTTTTTCAGTTGAGTCTACATAAAGCACCGACTTACAACGCTGTTAGTCCCACTCAATAACCCCTTCATAGTCTCACACACATCCACAAACACGCACGGTTTCTCAGGCAGGGTCTTGAGGGGCCAGCGGTTGTGATGATGAAGTATGGATTTCTGCTCTGGCGGGTCAAACTGAGCATGGCTGGGCTTTATGTGGGGGTGGACGGAGAGCTCTCCACGCACCACTGTTGTTTGTCAAAGACGGGGCCGTCGGTGCAGTAGCGGCATCGCAAGCTTTTCCTTCCCTCACCCGTTCCCCTCTCTCGTTTCTCTCCCCCTCCTCTCGCTGTTTGGAGGGTGCTCCCCTTTTCTAAATAAGGCAGTTTCTCCCGCCGTGACCTCAGCCCCCCCCTCCCTCCCCCTCCGCTCTCACACGCCGCCACTGTGTCGTGCTCTTGTCAGACAGCCAAGCCGAGTTTACCACCGGGCCAAAATAGAAGTTGTCTGTCCTTGAGGATGTCTCTCTTTCCCTTTCTCTCCATGCCCTGCTTTCCCTCTTTTTTTTTTTTTTTTTCCTTCCCCCTCTTGGTCACCTCAGTGTCACCTTACACTCGTGTCCCGTCATGCAGACCTCAGGAGACCCACCTAGCGGGGAAAGAAAATGGTGCTGACCTGTGCTCGACCCAGCGTGTGTGTTTATTGAGGCTACACTGCTGGAGGAGCATACAGTTGCTGCATTATTTATGTGGGGGGGGCTGCCAGTTGGAAATGAAGCACAAGTCATGGTTGGGTCAAAGATGAATATGCAGATATTTCTTTGTGTGTTTGGTTGGTGTTGGAAACCAGATGGTTTGGGTTTGTGTAACACTGGACAAAACACTTAAAGAAAAGAAAGTTGAAAGATTGAGTGTATGTTAAATACAGTTTTGCTGATTTGCAGGTCAAAAAATGTTTGGACATCAAGGTCAAAAATGGGCATAATTTAGCTGAAATTTACACTTTACTGGGTACTTTACATGCAGGAATGTTTCACAGTATTTATAGGTTACAAACCAGTATACAGACATCATACACATACCAGTGAAATCAATGAACATCGAAGAAACTGTTACTACAAGAAAAAAGATGATCTACTAAGGACAAATGTGCATATAAAAGTGCAGGTACTGCCTGATAGAATCCAAATTTTTCTGCACCTGTGTTGTTACTGTGGCTGAAACAATTCCTCGAAACCTTCCTTGAGTAAGTCGATTACTAAAAGTCACTGATGCGTGTGGTTTCCATCAAAGCTTTGTTTAATCCATAAAACTATATACAGCACACTGTGTTTCGAATGGATGACTAAAAAATTGCAAAATGGAGGAAGAGAGAGAAAATAGTGAGAGGCTAAAATGAAAAATTGTCCAAAGTTTGGGATCATTTCAAACTGAAATAAAGCAAAAAAAAAAAATTGATACAGTTAGCGTCTCTTGTAAAACTGGAGTAGCCTTCCACAATAACAAATGTCAAAAAGCATCGGCCTACAGATTAGCCCACGTAGCATTTAACATAAATCAATATGATTGCTAATTGGGATGAAGACTAGTGAAGAATTATGCTACTTATGGCTGTAGATGCACCCCAAACCCCGTTTGTGCACCCCAAACAGCCAATGTACCAACTTTACTGTTAGCTGTAAGATAGCTAGCAAGATATGCAAAGGCTGAGTGCACCTGCATATGTTTTGTGTTCTTTCTGTGACTCTTCTCCAGTCTCACTCATTTTTCCTACATTCATAAATCCCTGAGAGAAACACAATTGTTTTTTTTTTTTCTCTCAATCTGAAACAGTTTCAGCTCTCACGGATCTCTTTTTTTGTTAGTTTGGCTAAAAATCTTGCATATTTTGGCATCTATTTCTCTTTCCATTGCTTTTATCTGCAGTTTGCTTTGTGTTTTAACATGTTATGACAGTAAGTCCTATCAGAAAGGTTTGTATAGACACTGATATTCTCTTCTGTCTATTCATATTGATATTTTGATATAGGCTATGCTATGTAATGAAAACCTTTAGACATACAAACAAAGCCTACAGATTGCAAACAAATTGTTTTGCATAAAACTGTCTCAGGACATGCATACAATATTTCTGAGCATCCTAACTTCTGAAAATACTAATGCAGCACACAGCTAACACATCTTTGACGCTAAAATGTCTTTTGACCTGAAAATACTGACTGGATGTGATGACAACCTTGGTAACACTATCTGTCCTCGTGCTGCAAATCTAAACCTTCAAGTGGGTTTCAGCAAACACTGAGAATAATTTTCAAATGCCGCTCAAGTCCAATCTGATTATGCTGTTAAGTGAATTTATAGACCAAACAAGAAAAGAAAAGACAGTGGGGGAGAGGGCAACCGCTGAGAAGGTCATTTCCCTTTGTGCTGCGTTTTTAAATGTGAACCGTTGTTGGCTTGAAGGTCATCTCTGTGCACTTTTGACACACTTGTGTTTTATTGCCTCCTGTGAGCCTGCAGCGAATCCTTAAACGACTCTGAAAAAGTGCCTTAAAATAGCAGACGATGGCTGCACCTTTTCCCATAGCACAAAAATGAAGATTCACTGTTTTTAACTCGTCGAATCCCGCTGTGTTAAGAACAATAAAGCCTTTTTTTTTTTTTTTTTTCTAGAAAGCACTAGCATATGGCGTCAGTGCTGGACAGGGGGAGGGTTTGTTAGAGGGATTCTTGTCATTTCAGCAGCATTAAGTCGTTCATAACAAGCGCTCGAGTGTGTGCTAGAGAAGGAGGGGTGAATAGAAAAAAGAGAAAAAGAAACATCAATGGTGACCAAGGTAAAAGCTACAGACAGCAGACTGAAGGAGGAGGCTGGGGGCGTCAGTGCTTATGATTCATTTTAAACAACAGCAAAAGCCTCTCAGCCTTTTGAAAAATGACAATGACGCAGTCATCGCATTACTTTTCTTTGTGGCAGAGAGATACCAACGTCAATTGAGAGTCTGTCACTCGTAGTGCGAGGGAGGTGAGATGTGGGAGAGGAAGAGAGAGGGCGACCAGCCAACTGCTTGTCTGTGGATGGCCGGTCGGTCTGATGGACGGATGGACGGATGGAGAGAGCGAGAGAGAGGGGAAGAGGAAAGACACTTTCATCAGGATTATCCTGCAGCAGAGAATCTCATCTGGGAAAGTGGCCCAGTGCTTACTGAACGCACACATACACACAAACACACACACACACACACACACACACACACACACACACACACACACACACACACACACACACACACACACATACACACTGCCTCAGGAGGCTGCAAAAACTGGAAAAGCTGTGCTTCACCTCAGTTTGCCCAGGAAAGCCCCTCTTTTAGGCTTCGTGCTACACTGTGGTCCCTGCAGAAAGCCTCTGCCGCTGGATCTTAATATATACAATTCTGTGAATTCGTGTGTCTGCGTGTGTGTGGTCCATCCGTCTGTTCTCCTTGTTGAATCTCCGTGGAGTTCCACCCACTTGATTACACTTTTATTCGCCGTGCGTCCCCCAAACTCCTGCCCACCAGCCAGCAGGCTGCAGCCAGGAGGAAAGCCTTGATGGCAGCGAGGTGCTTTGTATTCAAGTGCTGTTTTTTACACATGGAGACGTCAGGCCAGATGCAGAAAACTCTGTGATGGTTCGACATGAACACAATACGCGCAATGGACGAAGAAAGGACTGTGATTCACCCATTCCTCAGACAACCAATCCGCTAATTGATTCTTTATTTGGCAAAAATGCCAAACAGTTTTTTTCTTTCTTTTTTGGCCTCATTTGTTCAGGAGAGATTCAATGTTCTCTTTTTCAGGTACAGCCTGATCACGTTCACAGTTACACTCATTTGCTGTGCAGTAAACCACAGTCTCATCTGATAATGAAGGAGGGGCAAGCGCTGTTTTTCAATTTTATCCTGTGGGTCTGGGGGATTGAACTGGCAGCCTACCAGTAACAAACTCACTTCTTTAGTCTTTAGGCCATCACTGTCCCCAAATGTGAGGTTTTACTTTGTATTATATTTGGGGGAGGTGGGACAGTGTACAGTAGCGTATTGGTTCTCAACCTTTTTGAGACACAAACCCCCCCATCCCCCCAGATTAAGAGCTGCTGCAGTAACCAGAGAAGTATATTAGGACAGTCCCAGAGGAAAATTTTGTTTCTCACAATCATCTTTTTTTTCCAGATCTTTTTCTGAGCTCATAGTTGTCTCAGTGGTTTCTCCTCAGCGACCGTATGAAGCAACAAGACATAAATTTGACCACTATGACAAATTTAAGGACTCATTTAAGACCACAAAGTTTCCTTTTATATCTCACTGTTACATCAAGAGCTGATTATTAAAGACGTTTAAAATGAGCGCAGTGAGACAAAAAAAATAGAACATTTTAAGATCTTCAATTGGGCACAAATTAGTCTCGGGCTGAGACGAGACAAGGGCTCATTCTCAAGAGCCGGATTTCACAAGTATGAGAAAACGGTCAAAGTTTCATACTGGTCTTAAGTTGAGCTCATTTTGTGTCGAGGAGGCACAGGCTAGACAAAGACGAAATCTTATTTCCTTTCCTCTGGGGTGTCTTAGCCACTACGACGCCCCATCATAGACTGTAAATCAGACTTGGAGCTTGTCAGCAGCTAATCTATCATGTTACTGGACCGAGCAGCCTAGAAGTTTTTGTGCACATTTATGATTGTGTGCTCAAGGATCTTACATGGTTGCAGTGATTCAGAATTTTTGAATAACCTGTATAAAACCTATGCTGACTCCTCCTCCTGGTGGTGATCTACACTCTGCTGCTACACTGAGTGACCCCTCTAATTGTGCCAGATTTTTAAATCCATATGTAGTCATACTGTTCTCATAACATCCCCGAATCAGCCACAAAGGAATGCAGGCACACCCAACTGTGTGTGCGTATGAATACCTCCCATCACTATCCTTTCTACCTGTCAGTGAAAAGGATAGCAAAGAGGAAGCGATGTCCTCACATGACCATTATGCACAGCTGACGCTGTATTTATAGCACCAGCAGTGTCATTACCTTACAATCACACATGCTGCTGTAAATGATCTCAGCCGTCATAAAGGTAATCAGCAGAGATCGTTTCTCTCAGCTGGGTCTCTGTGTATCTGTACGCAGCCAGTGATCTGACACAAAGCCTTTTTCGATACAATCTGATTCTGCTGCAGTCAGGGTTTTCACTTGCTAATAAAAGTGTGACAAAAATAAATCACTTTTCTTAATTTTTAATTGCAAACACTGAATCAGACATGCTTTCAAAAAATCTCTTTCCTGCCAAAACAGACTAGTCCCTAAGGAGGCTGAACGTTTTAATGAAATGTTGCTGACTGACTGTTGTTTACCTCAGTTCTTGTGTCAAAGTCATCCTTCTGAATTTAGTATTTCCAGTAACGCCGTACAGATTCATTTTAACGTAAATTAAACGGCACGTGACAGTTGGAAGAACGCTAGAGTTACTCGCCGTTTGTCGCCTGCTACTTTTGGGCTTGTTCCTAAAGTCTCCACTATCTCCACTAATAAGTTATTTACAGCATGGTAGTTGGGCCTGTTGCAGTGTCTGTCCACAACCCCGTTCCCTCCGTCCCTCCTCCGTTCGGCAGTTAGACATTTCAAATAAAAATCCAGCTTTTGATAGAGCGTCTTACGCTACTTCATTAACAACGCCAGGGACTAACTTGGCGAAATACAGAAGAAAATTCAACAAAGATTGGGAGCGAATTAAAAAAACTGGATTCAACTTCAAGTGGGGGCGATTCAAAGGCAGCGTGCAGATTCCTTAAGTGTGAAATATGTGCACATCATGCCAGCACTGATAAACATAAAAGAAACACAGCACCATTCTCATCAATGAGGCGTACGGCCAACAAGATATCTTTGTTTTGGCTTCAGTGATAGAATTAATTGGCTAGCATTATGTGCAACTTCTTTACTTTCACTTTCATTCATTCATTTTTTCCTTTTTTTTTTGGCCAGTTGGTTCTGCTCAACTTCTTTAGAGTTTTTTTTGAGAGAGAGAGAAGGAGATATTTTTAACTATTGTTTTTTCCAAATTTCATGCAGAATTTCAGTCAGGTTTGTGTATTTAATTTCGTACTCGTGTGTATCTGTTAATCTTTGCAGTACAGATGAAACAAGATTAAGATGACCAATCAAAATGTTTGATTTGAACATTGAAATGCAGGGGTGTCATAACAGACATGGAGAACGTACTGTGCTGTTGCTAACTAACTAATGAACCTTAGCTCTGTGCCGCCAAAAGTTGAAGATTGACTGGTGGGCGGATGTTGGTTCAAGCCTATGCAAGCACACATCATCTTATTTTACAGGATGAAAAGATGAATGGATTTTGATATAAGAATACAAAGATTTTTTGGGAATATATTGTTGATTAAATGGACAACAAGACCTAGGATGTGATCTGAAAGTGTTAAAAAAATTGCCTTTTTTCATTTCTTCTCAACGTTAAGGAGCAGGGATACGCAATTAATCAGAAATATTATCAAAAGTGTGATGCGTTTGTTTGGTAAAGACCCCGATGAGTGACTCATCATGATTTTTTCGGCAAAAAAGAGAATTGTGATGCAAAAAAGATCATTCCAATCGATCATGAAGCATATTAATTGCAATATCTTTCAAAATTAGGGCCGCAAGTAACAACTATTTTCATTCTCGATTAATGTGCTCATTATTTTCACGATTAATTGATTAATTCTTGTTTATAATATGTCCAGAAATGCTCATCATGCCTTTTAAATTGCTTGTTTTGTCCAACTTACAATCCAAAACCCTTCAGACTCTTCATTTACTTTCCTAAATGACAAAGAAAAGCAATAAATCCTCACATTTAAGAAACTGGAACCAGCAGATGTTTGACGTTTTCACTTGGCTGAAATTGATGATCAGTTATCAACTTTAGCCGACACGACTACAGCAGGATTTGTTTCTTACCATGTCGCGCGGCCCTACTCATGAGTTTATCATTAGATTAACGCTCGGAACCAGTGAGACGAGCTCATCATGTAGGCAGACTCGAGCTGAGACCCACTGTTGTTGTGATTCACACTCTTCCCCACACGTTAATGCTCTTATTTCGAGTGACCTATAGCTGTAGGATAGTGGGTTAATCTGAAATTCTTTCATCGGCGGTCGTACAAGCAGCCAGCAGCAGTAAAGATTAAAACCCACTGAGCCTGTGGTTTTCCTGGAGTCGAGTATGAGTCGTCAAGGGCGACACGACGCTCTGACGGCACGATGAGTCAGTTGACATTGAGCCGCCTTTAAAAATCTGTTTTGCGTTTTTTTTTTTTTTTTGTAAAGGTTGAGTTTCAGTGCCACATTCAGCTGCCTCCACTTAGAAACGCCGAGACTGTGCAGAGAGACTTTGTTAACACATTAACACTTCTCCTGTGGCATGCTGGGAAGGGGTTGAGTGTTGTCTGTTACGGTCGAACTGGAGGACTGGTATCGATTCAGACATTATTCATACTTGTTCTGTTATAGATTTTTAATTTGTAGCATTAGTAATGTTATTAAATGTTTTATGTCTTCTTCAGTGGCTGATTTCTATCACATGGTCCATAATTACGGTTAAATGCACTGCGAGTGTTAAACCCTGCGGTGGCTGAAAGATTATGATGCTTTTTTTTCAAACTATTTGTTCTTCCTATTAAAATGAAACATCTCTTAAAGGTGCAGAATTTCATTTAGTGCTTGATCCATAAAGATTTTGCCCAAAACCACGAATTGATTTTGTGATATTTTAGTGCTCGTATTATTTCACATTATCACCTGAGCTTGTGAAAGTGTTACATTTTGGTCCCCTCCTCCCATTTGTTGTAATCACCTGAGGCTTGGATTTGATTTAGTGTATAAGCCAAGAGCGTGTGTGTGTGTGTGTGTGTGTGTGTGTGTGTGTGTGTGTGTGTGTGTGTGTGAGAGAAAGAGAGAGAGAGATTGAGAGAGAGAGGAGGGAGTGAATGAATGATGCATTTTAATGAGGATGGTGGGATGTGGGAATATTCATCATATCACACCTCTCTGTCTCCTCATGGCATCATCCCGTTTCCAACATACTTTCATATCATTAGTTGTTGGTGTGTCTGCTTGTGTGAGAGAGTGCGTTACACTGCCGAGGTGTGTGTTAAACGAATAGCGTTATGGTGGTTTAACATAACGTCCTGCTCCTGATGGGATTAGACCCGCTGCAGTGAAGCAACTTGTCTGTGACTTTTGACCTCAGCTGAAACATGTGCGTCTGAATCTCAGAGTGATAACAACATCTCAACATCACATCAATAAAAATATTTATTTAATTATTATTTATTTTATTTTATAAGAGTATTGCAACAAACTGCTGCATCATTTTTGTTATATTTGTATATTTTAAAATGGACCCTGACCGATACTGACCAGCTGATATCATCAGCCCAGTGTTGACCTGTCACAGCTACATCAATCTGTATTGGTATCGATGTATATATCATCCGATATCTGCCAATATGAAAACTTTTTTTGACAGAAAGTAATGCAGATTATTTTTATTCATTAACTTTATTGGGAGCATGTTTTGTGCGGTTGGAGCAGTCACCTGATTATCTGTCAGTAACCTAATCCTAAGTATCACAATATTAATGTAATGTAACTTGATCACTTTTAGTTTGAATGACCTCAAAACCAAAAAGTGAATTTTTCTATGATCATTGATACATTTATTGTTTCTCCAGATATTCCTACCTTTGTTATGCACAAATTCAGACATTAAGGCATCTGTTTTTACCCACGTGCCATCCCGGTCACCAGCATTACCGCCTGCAGTCCCAAAACTGTGTTTCAGTAGTAGCAGCACTAATAGTTGATGTGTCAGCTGTAATTGCTTTGTTAGCGGTCGATCCTTCCTGTAAATGTTCCTTTAAATTAGATGTTGAGTTCTTCAGTTGTTTCACAGCTGAAGGCTGAACTGTCACTGCACCGTGTACTATGTTCTATGTTGTTCCTCTTTCTGATCCAGTGACAAGACAGTTTTGAAATTTCCACCAAGTGATGCTTTTTTTTTTTTTTTTTCATCAGGGGCCCTGAGAATGACTTGACTTGAACATTAGCTGGTTTCACTCAGACCACAGACCACAGTGTTGTGAGACTCATGAAGTGTTGTAATGTGCGCGCACTGGCAGCATATCGTCCTTTATTTTAAAATGTATTTTACAATTGTAAGCCTGTCAAATAATCCCCATTCTTTCTAAACGTATTTGTAATCAGTTTATAATGGATTTCAGTTACCCTTTTTGGTTTATTATTGAACTGCCTCTATTACATATTTTTGTCAACATCATTGGACCAAAAAAATCAAGTATCAGTCAGGCTGTAATTCAAACAATCTTCAGACAGGTCATGCCAATTTTTTGCATGTTTTGGTCACGACTGGCGAGCTTTATTTTCTTAAAGAAGGAAAGCAGAATCCTTTTTTTTTAAATACTGCAATAAATATCATATTAGACTTTTATCTGGATATTATTGTACCTTGGGTTCTTAGTGTTGTTACATCCCTACAAAGTGATATACAAAAAGACAAATTGCTAAATCTCACTGCGTAAAAATGAAAGTTAAAATACTCTCAAATTTGGGTCAGCATTGCCTCTTTGTTGTTTACTTGACAAGACTCCACTTATTACTACTGTTTTTATTTATTTATTTATTTTTCTTAGAGCTTTAAGCCACATTTAATTGTTTTCTCACTGGAAGACAGTAACTCTGTGTTTGTTCTAAGATAGTTTGTTTCTTGCATTTCAGAGAAACCTGAAAATGGTTAAATGTGAAATTGATTCTTTGCATGCTTATGTTCTTAGGAAAAGAAATTAAGTTGAAAGAAGATAAATATGATACAGTGTTCTGGGATCAATATCACAATATACTTGAATTTGTTTGGGATCTGGAACTTTATACCTAATAGACATAAATCCTCTTAGTAACATGATATATTTCCTCCAAATGTACTTACATTTTCTAACGCTCTGTGACTCATGTGGTAATGAAACCTACGACTCTCTCTGCCATTAAACTCCCTCGCAAGTTCATGAATGCTTCTTACATTCTGGTTTTCTTAAGAAATGCAAAAAAAAAGAGGAGACTCAGGAAATTCAGATTCAGTAAAATGTGCAGAACTCCTGTTGCGTTCTTTGGCATAAGATTTATTGACTTAAAATTAAGGCGTACAGCTCGATTTTATCATATCCAAACATATCCAAGGAATTTGGACAAATTTGGACCCGATTCTGTAGTCGGTTAACCTGTGATTTCACTAAGTAAATAAGTCTGTCAGTGAAATGAGGTCTATATAAGAGCAGCAAACCTTCCTGCCCTCCCTGCCTCACAGTGAAATACTGAACTCAGTGTTTCTGCTTGGCGTTTCACTCCACTGATGCTTTATTGTTCTCTAAAGGTTCTTGTAAAGGTTGTGTAAGCAGACACCTCTCCCATTGGCCCTGTATCTCTGGCGTAGATACCTGGTAGACAATGGAGAGGTGAATAGGTGTGACTGAGCCACGGGTATTATCTGGAAGAGGACAGATTGTAAGGAAAGGTCATGTGAGAGATCAGGTGTGTTTGGGAATTTGTGCGTTTCTGTAGGATCTGGGTCACACACTACGTACACGAGCCAGCTCACATTGAACAGATGTGTGAGATAACAGGTCAGAGTTACACACCTTCATTATGCATTTTCTGTAACCTAAGATACTCTTTCAGACTATAAACAATGTGTGCAGGTCATATTGTATGAGCTTTAACAAAGACTTTGATGTGGGTGACTATTGTTTGTCCGTCTTACTTCACCGACAAGTATTTAAGGCGCCAATCAAATTGCTAGATTATGTCACATGGGACATGTCATTTGATTCTTTTTTGTGGATATTAAAATGTGTCACTGGGTCATTTCATGAATACGTGAAAAATAAAATACATGGAACAGTCAAAAAGTAAGCATACCTGTATGATTTTTATTTTACAGTATATTTTCCAAAGGCTGCATGGAGGGAACCTGAAGAAATTACATAAGAAGAGCTTCACTTAAATGGGTAGTACAACCGAGTACTAATAGATCAATCTGCACCAAATTTTGGTAGCTGCAAGAACATCTGGTGGAGAGAGTAACCCGCCATTTCCAACAGGTGCGGCTGCGTTGCGTTATGGCCGTGCCGCAGCACCAGAGTAATCCACGGCACGAGAGGGAGGGAGAATCTGGTTAATTTTCAAAATAATAGACCCTGTGCAGACTCATAAAGACAGACAGAAAAGAAACTATTTAATCATGTATCTTGCTTATCTATGGTAGAAGCACAAAGAGCAAGGAAAGAGGACGAACTCAACAAAGTCTGAGCAAGTGAACATAATCAAGAAAACTGCTGAAACGCTTCTAAAACGCTGTTGGTGGGGCCTGCAGCCAGGCGAAGGACGAATCATAACTGCGGCGCAGACATGCCGTGCTCGGTGGAATCGACCGGTAATAGAGAGAACAGAGAAAAAGAGAGAGAGAGCACGAGACTGATGTTACTCCTGCATCTTGCTAATATCTCCCTCCTGAGAAGCAATGGAGTGGAAGCATAAAGTAAATGGAAGTAATCAGTGAAGTATTTTTCAAGTACATGGCCTTCAAATAAATGTAGTATTTATTTTCCATTTTTTACACTGCATTCTCACAATCTAACCCTGATTAGACAATTCTTCCCCCCCCCCCCCCCCGGTACAATTGTGCATGAATGCTGCACTTTAATCTAGATTACCACACACTGCATTGAAAGGCAGTAATAAACACAATAATGCCAAGAAATCTAAGTGGGTGCGAGCAAATCCATTTGAGTGGGCTGCCAAAATATAGTCAGTATATTAAAAAAAAAAGCTGCCTACTCTGACAATTGACAAGTACTTATTATATCCTACAGCTCAATCTTGAAATAAGTATGTTGGCTTTTTGGGTTTCAACCTTTTGTAAACTCCTGTTTCCTTGTGATTATCAGTCAAGTGTTGAGTGGTGTGTTGACTTAACCTTTTCGTCATGAAAGCCTTCTTTATGAAAAGCCTGGCTCTACTTGTCACCTTACAGCACATCCAACATGTAACATTATACTAGAAAATAATGTAGCCATATATCATGTTGTCACAGGGGATTACAGCTATAACGCTGCAGCTCGACATGTTTTCATATCTATATATTGCATTTTTAATAAATGAAATTGTGTATTTATGTATTGTTATCCATCACTGATGAGCTTTAAGGAGCATTAGGTTGCCCTGCGTGAGTTTTATGTGATGAAAGCATGTCGCGCTGCACTGGCGTTGCATGATAAAAGTCTGCAGTTATTATAATTCACAGGCTGACATGCCATCCCGACGTCACATTTACTCGTGATGGTATTACATCAACGTGATGACAATTCAAAGATGGATTTATTGGGGATTATGTGAGTGTTGACGTGTGTGTGTGTGTGTGTGTGTGTGTGTGTGTGTGTGTGTGCGTGTGTGTGCGCGTGTGTGTGCGCGTGTGTGTGCGTGTGTGTGTGCGTGTGTGTGTGCGTGCGTGTGTGCGTGCGTGTGTGCGTGTGTGCGTGTGTGTGCGTGTGTGTGCGTGTGTGTGTGTGTGTGTGCGTGTGTGTGTGTTAGACTCTTAGACACCGACACACATGCCCCACTCCCCATCAGGAGCTGTGATACAGCACTATTCCAGAGACAGGAGGTGGCTCCAGAGTTGAATGGGCTTCATTGTGTTCCAACAGGACTATCTTGGAGACAGAGTGGCTAGCCAACACACACACACACACACAAACACACGGACACGCACGGACACACACACAGACACATATACAATATTCTGTGCCCGGGCCTATGCTTGACCCCACAATGCTCTCTCTCATTTCTCTCCTCTCTCTCTCTCACACACACACACATAATGAGAAGCACTGTACTGGAATCAACAGCAGTCTTGTTCTCTAATAAGCGCTGCATATTAACACACATTCATTTGAGCTCTTCTCCAAAACTCCACATACATCTGACTCATTTAAACATACGATGGACTCCGGTCGTTATATCTTTTGTTGCAGCCGTATTGGGAAATTCTGGCATATAGACAACGCTTCTACAGTTTCCATATGAGTATCTTATATCGTCCGCACCATTTCCAGAGCAAATTCTTAATCATGTGAGAAAAGAAGCCCACAAATAACCCCTATGAACAGATATCCACATTAGAGGAGTCAATTTCACTATTCCTCATGGGACTGGGATGGGACAGGAAAAAAATGTCAGTGAATCATAATAATAAGTCAGTTTTTTTTCTATCTAAATACATGTTTGGGCAGATGTTTGACGGGAATGGGATGGGACGGGATTCTTCCAGGATCAACACAGGACAGGAAATTTTTTTACTCTGTCATGGGATTGGGATGGGAGTATTTTTGTGGGCGTGGGACGAGACAAGAGTGACAATGCACTCCTATGTCACCCTGTAAGTCACATGTGAATTTGGAATCTGGAGGCAAGGCACAATAGTACGGTGCTGGAAGTGTTTTGGTTGCTATTTGTAGTCTGAGTAGTATTGACCAATTATGTCTAAGCAGGCTTTGGTTGCACGCAGCTAAGCAGTCCGTGTGAAAAGCAAAATGGGTGGAGCCCTTGGCCAAAAAGGCAACAATTTTGCCTTTTATTAGCTTTTAAAATGTATCCACATTCATATGGAGATATCTAAGAGAGTAGCCAAGATCAACTCCAACGCTATTCTCGTAACATGGATTCTCGGATTTCAAGTTGCTAATTGGACTGTGAACAATGGCCAGTGCACAGAAGAGGAAGTCTTGGCCCAGATGTCATTTATCCAGATGTCCACTGGCTATATTGGAAGCCCCGAAACATCAGCTGTTGCCCCCAGAGGCTAAATTGTCCTCAGACAATAGCCATTTGGTTCTGAGATTGGCCCACACGCCTCTTGCCATGCTGGCTTCATCCCTTGCCATCATTGTTCCAGGGTTTGCAGTTCCTCTTCCCTTGGCTGTCTGAAACTTTACAGCTTCAGTTCCGTCCTGGAATAGTCTCCTCAGCTCTAGAGAGGATCTTCTTAGTTTCTGATTGATGCGGATGTGGTCTATCTTGGTCTCTGTTGTGGTCAGGTAACATAAATATGGCATTGTGCAGTCTCTTTTGAAACACTCCTGCCAATGACAAGGCGATTAAGGGCACTGAAGGTACTGAACTGCTTTCTGTTCTCGTTCATAGCTCCCAGACCTTGCTTTCCCATCACATGTTTCTTGCTGATGTTGTCAGAACCAGCCTTGGCACTGAAATTTTATGTCAAGATGTCTCTCAGTGTTTAAGGTTTTCATAGAAACTGTCCTTCACCTTTTGCTTTGCCTCGCTTGTTGGTGCATAGCAGTGAATGACTGCTACCTTTTGGTATTTTATGTAGCATCATGATTCTGTCGCTGACTCCTGACTGCTTTCCCATTCCATCAGAGACCTAGCTGCCTTTTTTTTTGGAGAGCATACTCCTACTTTATGGGGGCCATCCTAATGGATGTGGCCAGAATACAGTACAGTTTCCATGCTTGCAAGTTGTTTTCCCTGCTAGTGTTCACCTTGTTTCATTAAGCCCTTGGACTGGCAGTGTGTAGTTTTCCATCTCCACTGCTATCTGTGTGACTTTCCCAATCTTGTACATTGTTCTAACATCCCAGTTCTTATACTGGGGGGAACTTGGGTGTGAAAAAGGGCATTAGACCTCAGGCCCTGGCATTGTCGTATTTAGCAGGGGATTGGCCCACCCAGCTTCACCAGAGCCTCGTTAGTCAGTGTGTTCCGCGGTTGTTCCGTAACAGGCCCTCATGGCAACTGTAGTCGTCATAAATACATTGTCCTTATACGGAGTTGAGAGTCACACATTTGAGGAATTGAAACCTGTCTGACAACGACTGATAAAAGACTTCACTTTTATTAAGCTGAATATCTGCATTTTGCTAGGCAGCCCAATAGACCCAAAGCACAGGACATCTATCGTGGAGGGGCTAGTCCAAAAATAATCTAATTTTAATTCAAGGATTATGTTGTCAATATGTAAGAAGAGAACAGCAGTATGCAGAGTTATATAAGAAGCACCTTAAACGGATGTGTTAATAGGCTATGAGAAATGGTGTGATCCTCCTGAAGGGGAGTCGGGGCAAAAAGCTTGCTTGATTTTCACCTCTGTAACTTGGAATTTGCTTGAGACGTCAAGGTTAAGACTTAAGACATGCTTGTGACTTGCATATTGATGACTTACTCCCACCTGTGCTGCTGAGTCCAACTAGGGTTTGGGCTTTGGGAGACTCAGCTTTAGGCCTACTAGCTATAAAATGGCTTTGCACACGTGAGCCAACAGAAACAGACAATTATTGATGTGATGCAAGGTTGCAACTTCAATTTGGTTGATGTGTAGGTGTGCAGGTTGTCATAGTATAGCATACTCTTATGCTATAACGATGTTGGTCAGTCGTTTGGTTGGTCCTTCAAGTCTCAAGCAAGTTCCAAGTTACAGTGGTTCGGATCAAGCAAGTCAAGTCGAGTCCCTGCTATAAATCAAATTAGTCAAGTCAGTGCTCAGGTCAAGCAAGTCAAAAGTTGTTGTGGCAATCAATAACAAACCTCACAAATGATCAACAATGGAGAGTGGAGCTCTGAAATAATATAGATTCTAATACAGCCCTAAAGTGAAAACAGAAGTACGACACACATCTTAAACGATGGTTTAGCCTCCTGACCTTGCTCCCCTTCAGGATGGATACGCCCTTTCTCCTTGGCCTAGTTTTACTCAAGCAAGTCCTCAAAGTTGGGTCTTAAATGTGACTTAAAGTCCCCCACCTCCGCTGCCTTTAGCTCAAAGTTTTGCACATATGTTGTTATTGAATGGTTAATCAGTAGTCATACATCTTCTTGTTTTTGCTGGTTAGCTTGGTCTTATCTCTTCTGTTTTATCAGCTGTGTTTGGAATTAACCTGCAGTCATGGGCTACTGTTATGTTTATGTATTTAGTAGCCTACATGTCATAGTCATTTGGTACAGGGTGTTTGGTTTGGTATCCTATGAACAAAAATTACTGCCAGCACAGCCATTTTTGCATATGTAGAATATAGCGTCAGCTCTACCTGCAAGTCTTTGGCAGTGTGATAGTTGAGGATTGTAGCCACGGTGTAGCCTAGCTTGTATCATAGCGAATGCATACAAGACGGCAGCACTTTAAACACCCTTCTATGTCATTGAAATCTTGTGTTTGGGAGTATCATGGTTTCTTCTTTTTGCAGTTGACCATGTTCAAGCTAAAGGATGACTGACATTTTGTCTCCAGAAAGAGCTACGTAAGACTTGCTGACTTCAGTTAAAACAGACTGAGGTGAATTCTTGGAACAGATTTAGATAGCAAGCAAAAGCAAAAACGAAAGCCATGGGACCGTTGGTCCCCGCATATCTGCAACCACACAAGAGTTTAGCACGCTATAATGTTCTTTGCATACAGATGGTTTTAAGATTTATTTACCACATGCAAATGTTTGACAGCCTTAATTGTGTTTCTTTATTTTTGAAAAATTTGTGTAATTAAAAGGAAAGGAATATTGTAAAGCCGTGACCCCAAAACTGAGCTCTGAATTTAGACTGTTACAACCTTATTGCTAACATAAAGATCAGTTTATTATGTTAAATTCAACAGAGCGAAGCTGATCTTAGTTCTCAGATTTAACAACAAGTGAAAACATAAAGCTGACGTTTAATGATCATGAGCAGGAGCGACAGGCGTATCGAGCTTTTCAGAGGTGCTCTGATGGCAAAAGAGGAAGTAGAGATGTGATAAAAATCACACTGAGAGCTGGGACGTGCACACACATGCACACACTCTTTTGGCTGTCTCTCGTGTACACACATGCTGTTAGATCTGTCTTCTCTCTCACACGCACATATGCTCTGACACTTCTATATCTGTGTCGCACAAAAACACAAGCTCCTCTCTTTGCTCTCGTTCTGCTCTCACACTGTACGGCACAATCAGTGGGTAGGTGACACACAGCAAAACCCGACTTGAATATAGATCAGCCAGCAGGCGGTAAAGGCCTGCAGACAGGTAGACGTGTTCATGCAGACTATAGAAACACAAATAAATGACACATAATCATCCTGCGCACAGTGGGGTTTATGTGGGAGATGCAGCCATTGAACATCACAGAAACCAGGCAACAGAAAAATATATTGCATGATAAGTTTTAACTATTTTTAATAAAGTGCTCTCGTCCTTCTTCCTTGCAACACTTCTGCCCAACTTTTCCTCAGAAGACATTTCTTCAAATCCTTGTTTAATAACCATCACCCAAATGTCAGACTGAGCATGCAGAATCAAAGCAAGATGCTTCTGTGTATATCAGGGATGAGAAAAAAAAGCAATTCTTTTAAGTATCGTGATTAATGCATAATCCATAATGCATTTGCACTGAATTCACAAACATGATAATGGAAATTAGCATTGCAATCCAAACAGATCCATTTTACTTCACGTGCTGAACATAAAACTATTTGCGGGCATATATTTCCTCTGCTCCGTGGAAACAAACTAATAACTTCTGACTTCACATTGCTAATTCAATCTGCTACTCTGGTTTCAACACTCCACACTAACCATCTACAGCAACCTCAAAAATATGTTTTAAAAGTAAAATACAGCCAGTTGCTCTATTAACTGTGGCCTAAAATCTTGTTTTATTCATTATTTTCATTACTTATGGTGCCAGCTGGAAAAGCAAAAGCAGTTTAATTAAAGGAGCAATATGTGGCAATTGTTGAGTTGGAGCCATATATCATATATTAATAGGCTGAATCCCAATTTAATATACAGTCGAGTTGGAGCGAGTTGTTTGCCCTCATCCCCCCCAGATGTGAGGAAGCTTAGGCAGGCTGCAGGAACACCGCAGGAGTGCAAGACGAGTCCAACTTTGTAAACTGACACTAACATGTGACGACGAGTCCTACATTGTAAGTCCATCAGCTGTTTCTAACTGTCAGGCATCTGTCAGTGAAACGCTAAGCCTGTTATTCTGAAAACAAAAGCTCACTGCTCTGAAAATACACAGTGGAGTTGAGTGACTGTTTTACTGCATTAACATATTGTTCAGTATAGCCGTTATAAACATCTACTCCTTTTACACGATAGCTAATGATTTCTTAATAAACAGATAAACAGACACTTACTCAGTTGGTGAACATTCAGCTTTAATATGAGCTGTAATTAATGTGAAATGGAAAAACACTCCAGGCCAGGTTAGCCATTTCAGCATGTTTAATTAATTTCTGATGGCTTATCATGGTCATTTTATGATAAATTATAGAAAATTAATTACAGAGAGAATCACAGTGTTTATCGAATTGGCACCCAAGTATCAAAATAATATGGAACTGGGACATAAGCTTTAGTCCCAGCCTCAAATAACCTTTGGATAATGCACAAAATGGAGCTGCAAGAAAGACGGGTAGATCATCTGAGCTTGCCCAATTTTAATGCGGCTGTCAGGTTGTAGACACTGGTGGGTTAGCGACTCATGCAAAATTTGAAATTCTTTTGTCATTTTCATTTAAAAAATTGTTTTACAACTCCCAACTGTGGATTCACACGATTAAAGAGATTCAGCCTTGCTCCAGTTTCTTTTTTTTTTTTTTTGTTGGCCAGCAAAACTTCACTCCGAAAATCTAAAGCGAAATACTTCCCAGTACTACACACACAGTGCAGTATGATTGATGGGAAATAACTGGGAATTGTATTTCAAAAACACCACAGCAAGATGTCGCCCTAAAAGAATATCACAGGCAAGCTGTTTAAACTTTGAACGCCTACCTCTTGTTTGGGGCCACTAACACGCACAAGTTTGTCGTGATGTTTTAATTTTTATGCAGTTTTACACATGAAAGCGTCCCAGTGTGACCACAAGCATCAGCTGGTCGACACAGAGACGCTTATGCTGTTAAGTGCCTTGCTCAGGGGCAACTTGATTGTGGCTACAAAAGGGGATAAACTATTTTCCCCCCTTCCTAAGTTGGCAAGGTGGTTATCATCACAAGGTCACTTGTCAGATGTGTAGTTTATTGTCTTATTATAACACACACACACACACACAGTTTCCTCCATCCGCTCTTATGTTCTCATTTCATGTCACCCCCTGCCTTCCTCTACCTATTTTTGTCTCCTCCTCCTCCTCCTCCTCGTCCTCCTCCTCCTCCTCTCAGACTGACTCTGGGACTGTGTCACGCTGCCTCTCTGCAGGTCTCCTGCCATTACTGCTGATCTGCCATCACTGTGTTTTTCATCGCAGTGTTGGATTTTGATGGAAGGCTGTTGAAAGAAAGTTCTATTATTATACAAGTGAGAAAATCAGGTTCTGTCAAGATTTTAGATGACAGTGGGCAATAAACATGTAATGTGCTTTTATTGTGTTGTGTGTCAAAATGGCAAAATCTGAAGTTGTTTTTTTTTTTACTTAATTTAAATGGAAGAAAGGTTAAAGCATGTAAATATATTTCTGGATGGTAATGCAAATGTCCTCCCTTATTTTTCCCTCAGTGCCACAGTGAAACCAAGAGAAATGTCAAACCTCTATCATCAAATTATCTTAAAATGTACAGAATATATTCCCACATCCCACATGAGGGTTCTTATTAGGGCTGCAACTATTTTTCATCAACGATTAATCGCTTTCTCTGTAAATGGTAAAAAAAAAACAAAAAAATGTTCCCGAAGCCTATAGGTGACGTCCTCAAATTGTTTTGTCCACAACCAAAAGATACTCAGTTTACTGTCAAAAAAGATGCTGAAAATTCTGATGCTGAAATTACTAATCGATTGATCAACTAATGATTGCTGCTCTAGAATCCTGGAGCTTTCCCTCTATCTAACCGCAACCTTAAGCTTTAACAAACGCTTAACATTTCTGTTATATTAAGAGGACTGTAAAGAAAAGCACAGGCACCAGTGTGTCATTCATTGCATCGATCACTGTCATATTGTGGGGTGTAATGAACATTGCAGCCTCAACAAGCCTCAAGTGGTGCTACAGACTTTTAGCCTTGTTTTCCCAGCAAGAACAACAAATGCACTTAATTGCAGTTGTTGTTTCTGTCATTTCACTAAAAGCAGCATTTCTGTCATTGCTTCTGTTACAAAAAACAACTTGAGAGCTTGCTAGAAAAAATATGGATTTGTGTTCCATGTGTTCTATCTGTCAAATTATCACTGTGTGAATTATTATAAACATATTTCATAGTCATAATCAAAATCTTATTTGCCATGCCCATCTTTCTATTTGCCTTCTGGCCAAAACATCATTCATCATGTCATAAGGTTTGCTCACAAAAAAAAGAAAAGACCTGATGAGCAGACTAACAGCCCAGCTGACAAAAGCTCGACATCTGAGGAACGCCTGGCCAGGGAAAATGTGCAAGCATGTTGCAGCATAAAATATGATCTGCACCCTAAATGTCTTCTCTTCCCTCCTCTTTTTAGCATCACTTGAAACAAAAGCACCCTACATACTGCATAGGCCAAAAATCCTGTCAACTTTTCAAAGACACGCTAAGGCTGTTTGGGGGTCCTTAGCAGTTTAGGAACCTCTGTTCTATACAAAAGTTTAGGGTTTATGGTTAGCCTGAAATGAACCACATCAGCTAACATAATTTTTTTTTAAAAGTTGAACTTTATTGTCCTAAATAAAGCAGCCTCCAGGGGAGAAGACACACCGAGTCCTGCAGCCGTGCATTTAGAGTATGGCTGATGTTTAGGCCATTAAATTTATCACAGGATCGGTGCATCGGGATCTGTGTGGCTTACCACCTCTGCTAAACAATTTTCAGGGGAAAGAAAATCTTGTTAACAATCCCTAAAGAAGATTTACATAAAATTAAGCGTTTCAATTTATTTGTTCTCTCTCAAAAAGCACAGGCCGCCAGTGTCTTTGATGCTGTTGTTTTGGTAGAAGGATTTAGAGACGTGTTTTTAGTAGCTTTGGCTTGAAATGAGCTGCATGGTGATACAGACGGGCTGTATGAATGAATGAATGAACAATGCTTGGTTTCAATTCACTTTCGAGAAGCAAGACTTGGTGTGAAGCAGGAAATGCATGTGTTTGTTTGTTCATGCTGATGGGTGTGCACATTTGAGTGTCCATATTTCGCTCCTAAAGACTCATTGACAAGGCGAGCGGTTAGAGAAAAGCCCCCCCCTCCCTCCCCCGACTGTTCTGTGCCCCTCACTGTTTCGGGGACATAATGCAGCATTTTCTCAGAAAATAGAGGGGCTGTTTGTGCGTCTAAATGATCCAATTTATCTGTTTGAGCATACAGCTCCGTTTGTGTTCAAATCGCACCACAGCTTAACCAGAGGGGCCGCGTCACCATCGTCAGCTTAATTCTGGAATTTGTTTTTCTGTTGTGGGTTCAGGCTTTCTTTGTCCTTAATGGGAAACTTAATTTACGGCAAGTCAGAGAATACAATGCACACTGGCACAAGAACTTACACATGAATGGGACACATTAGAATTAACAATGGTGTGAGGATGACCTCCTCACCTGTTTCAGAGTGAGAGTCTCAGTTAGCTGGAAACTCATCAGGTTAAGAATAACCTCACGTCGCCCCACTGAATCACATCCTGTCTCCTACATCGTCCCCCTCTGCTCGCACTAATTACTCTCATTAAAAAAGTCTACCCTCTTCCTCTCTCCTTACTTCTAAGTCCTCCTCTCCGCCATGATCCTTTTCTAAGGCCAGAAGAATTTTGTTTTCCTTTTCTGTCGCTGAAGAGCAAGATCCTTTCCTGTCTGCTTTTTCTTTTCCTTTTTTTTTGGTTTTGTTTTTTTGCAGCTGGTTGATTGAAATAGAGGTGATCCAGGAAATTAAGCTTATTCTCCTCCTGGTGCCAAAAAATGTAAAATGTAAGCAATGCAAAGAGCAGGAAATTGAATGAGTGGTGAAGTGGTGGGGCTGCTGGAGCATTTTAGTGGTGAAACTTTATAGCGAGGTTGGTGTCTGTCAGGAGAGTCTCTGTGGGTTAGAGGCGCCACTCACAGCCCTTCTTGTTTTTTTACTCTTTGTCAGAGGTTTCAGTCCCTGACTAAGAGCAGAGCAACGACAGAAGGTATTTCCTTTTTTCTGGCTAATTACTTGGTAGGACTGGGCAATGTGGCTTATAGATAATATCTTGATTTTTTGGCTGTTTTGCGATATGCAGTATCAATGTAAGCTACACATTTTCTTTATACTAACATACCGTAAATTTTCAAACAATTCAAAGATATGATGATTTTATAGAATATGACACATTGCTGTTGATGAACGTTCTAGGGCTGGGCGATATGGACTGAATCAAATAACACTATCTTTGACCAAATACCTCTATCGATATTGTGACTACTGGTGCTTTCAGAAAATATTAACATGATGAGACTTTTGGTAAACAGTCATCAGTAATGTTGGTTGTTAAATGCAAATTATAGAATCTAATATATCTAGTCTCATATCACAGTATTGATATGCTCAGCTGTACTAGTTAGCTAACAATTGATGTAGATTAGCTAGCTAGTTAGCCAACATTTTGCTAACACTAGCTATCAGATGTAACTGGGTAGCTAATGATTGATGCAGATTAGCTAGCTAGTTAGCTTATGTTTTGCTAACATCATCTGTCTTTAGATGTGAGTATTTATGTTGGTTTTACTGGTCCCCCAGCAACATATTTTAGCATATTCAAACTTTGTATTTTTTTTTCTCTACAGCTTAGCACATATCTAATGTTGGAATTTCTGAGTTCCCATTTGGAAATTTCAGCCGAAACGCTCCCTGAAGTCGAATGTCCGACTCAGGAAGTCTAAGTGAAAGCTGTACTAATATGCAGTTTATTATCACTTTTTGTCTCGTTAAATCGGTCATACACATAGAACTTTCCAACTTCTGGACGTGTTTTTTCCGACTAGTACACAAACATGAGAGGAAAGTGGTGCGACTTAGGAAAGGACAGTTGTTGGTCAGATTTATGCATGCATTTCCTCCTTTCTCACAACCTTTCCGTTGATCTTTTGACACCTTCCCAATGTTTGGAGCTGCTGGGTCAGGGCCCAGTTTTCCAGGAAGTTTTTATTTTAGTTTTTCTGGCTTCATGCTCTGTTTTTATTTTATACTGAAGATGCTGAAAGTAGCCTCTCTTTGTGAGGAAAAACCTCCAGGCATATAAAGTAGCTTTGAAACAGATGGGATACAGATGGCAAAGGAAAAAAGAGAGAAATATATCTCAATATTAAAATGTCTAAGAATAGTTCTAGACTCAGAAGCAGGTGTTTGATTCGTAGAGAACAGGTAGCTCAAGCTAATGGTTGGCTTCTCTGTATAAAAAACCAACAGAATTCAAATCCAGGAGCACATTCACCTAAAACATCGATTTTTAAGTTTTAATCAGAATTCACTTCATTGCCCAGGACAACAAATGTGCTGAAAATTGTTTTGGCGGCGTCGGTGCAGAGACACTTTACCCACGGCATTGATTTAGACCGTGCAATATGATTTTTAAATGTCTGCACTGAGAGGAAAGGTTGAAAAATCCCCTCTCTGCAGCGCGCATTGACACCTGAATTATGAATTGCATCTAACTGAACTTTACTGTTCACTCTGTCCAAAACTGCATGTCACTGTGGTTGAACAGAAACCCCTGCCCCCAAAAAAGTTAAGTTTTTTTCATTTTTAGACAGATTTCAGTGTGTGAGCTGATGATTTCACCCAATATCCAGCACTGTTTCTTAAAGTTTTCTGTTTTGATAGCAAAATATTAAAACTACCCCTAGATATCTTTTATTTACAGGATGGAATAAGGGTTTGAAGCAGTTTTTCAAGCATCTTTAAAGTATCTTTTGAAATCTACCAACACTAACGTAATTGCTTCAGGGTTATCAGCATTTAAATAGCAGGTTTACTATCTGAACCTGATCTGTTGTGGAGTAAATAACAGATTTACATTACTTTTAAATGAATTATACACTGTAAAAGCACCAGAGCTTTTGCAGAAATTCTCAGTTCTCTGAAAACAATACGAATCTTCGTGGTCCGGTCCCAGCTGCACACCCATATGCAAAACAGCACTCGGAGGTAGGGCAACGCATGCAAATCTACCACTGCATTTTAGTCATCTCATCCTGCCATCACGAGAAGGAAGGCTCAACCTCGCTAATAGGCCCTCTGTAATTGTGGTGTGTGTGTGTGTGTGTGTGTTCGGCTGATTGAAAGCTGAAGAGTCAAGATGAGGAGGAGCAGACAGATGTTGCAGAATTGCTAGGAACTCAATTGGATCATGTTGCAGAAAGGGGATTTATGCAGTGTTGTGTAAGTATGCCTGAACCTATGGGCGCATATATAAGGTTATGAGTTTTCTATAGTCTAAAGAAGCCGGGCTGTGTCTGTATTTGTGTATATTTTTGCTGCTTGTTTGTCTTTGTGTATGCTGTATGTCCCTGTGCCTGTGCCTGTGTGTGTGTGTGTGTGTGTGTGTGTCTTTCTGTCATGCTGTAACATCTAATAGCAGGGGTGAGGTGCTAGCTGAGTGTCGCACTCGCCCACCGCTCGCATCATTAACAAGGTTGTCTTCCAGGGTTTAATGAGCTGCCAGTCCTGCCTCTCCCTCCTCTCACATTCCCCTCCAGAAACAGCCGGAGCGTCCTGATGGGACAGGTGCTCATTTTCTAATTTTTCGATTTTTGCTTAGAGGGGAGAAAAAAAAAAGTCTTATTTGTCTAGGTGCCAGTCAGGTTAATGCCCATGTGACTAGGTGCACGTTCCAGGCGAGGCCTTTATTTACCTCAACAAAAAGATGGCAGGTATTCATTACAGATGGGTCATTATTTGTACTAGCAGGTCTGCAGAGGAATGTGGTGCTTAAAATGAATTCAGTTCAGTGGCAGCCTGAAGTGTGTAGATTTATAGAAAACTTGATTTTCTTTAGGTAACTTATAATGGATAGTGATGCCAAGAATGATTTAACACAGAGCTCTTGGTTGAATTATCCATGACCACTCTTTTTTTTGATTTTGTTCAAAGTCTGTTGAACAGTGCAGGACGGCTCTTGAGTTGAGGTGTTTCCTGTTTTTTTTTTTTTCACATTTTTTGCGGCAGTTACATTTTGGTACATTTCAGAGGCCAGCATCTGTGTTGAGACCCAGTTGCATCAAAAAAGTGTCAACATTAACGAACTTCATCCATGCGTCTTGTGACAAACGTGGTTCAAGAACCTTGGTGACGTAGTGACTATTTGCAGGGATAGTTGGTGAACCACTGAGGCTCACAAGCTACATGTTAGCTAGCTGGCAACATGCTAGTGCTAGTCCCAATAGCTCCAAGAGCCTCTTTTTTTCTGTACTGGGATGTTTGTTGGCTTTAAGTTGAGCTTATAAGCTTATGGTTATGACATGGGAAGTTTGAATGTGGTTTGATGGGTGTTTAAGTGGTTAAGTTGTGAGAACAGTGTTGCTTAGCAGTGGCAACATGGATGCCAAAACTGTCAGCATCACAAGGTCAGTGTGGCTGTAGCATAATGCAGGAAATGCAAAGGCATGAGGAAGAGATGAGGCTGTCAGGAAAACCAACAAACCAACCAACTCACCATCCACTGAAAAATGAACTTAACTTTAGCAGTAAAATTTCACCATTTTAAAAGATGTTGTAACTGGGCCTTTATATAAGTAAAGGTATATGTTGCTGAGAAACCTTCTAAAGTTCAGGCAAAGGCTATTTGTAACTCTCCTATTAATGCTATAACTTGGATCAAAAAGTAAAATAGTTAATGTTATTGTTTTCAAAAGTGACTTCCTATGTGAACATAATGGTGAGAAAAGTTCAAATTAGATCAAACATTTTAGTCTTATTGAAGGTTATCAATAGTCAACAGAAAATTAGAAAATTAGGCCTGAATATCTTTTGGTTTGTACGCTTCTTCTTCCCTAACAATTTATCAGTTATTTGGCATGATTAATTCAATTAAATAACCATAATAAAAATAAGAATAGTTCTGGAGACGATTAATACGCAGTTCAGTAACTGCTGACTGAAGTTTTTACAGTCACGTGCATCCTCTCTCTCTCTTTGCATTTGCATGCAAAGTTGGGGGACGTCCCGTTGTGACCCGGGCTGTTTGGATAGATATTCGCTGTGGTTCTGCACCATTAGCGGATGAAACGACCAACTAACGATGAAGCATTTTCATGCTGGGCTGGAGCTGTATCAGCAGCATTTGCCTGTGGTGTCGCTTTCACAAGTGGCACATGCAAAGTTAAAGTTTGGTGGTGCAGGTGAATATAAACAAACAGTTGGAGCACATCTGTATATTCCCCCGAGCCACATATAGGTCACTGCATGATTTTAAAACCCCTGTAGTTTGCCTATATTAGCAGGGTTTCATTTTCAAGCGGCTGTTTTCACTGAGAAGCGTCGACTCTCTGAGCGAGGTTGTGCACATTAGTGAATTTAACTGCTGTGTAATGTGACTGTAATGAAAACCTGCATATTTACATGTCACAGTGTTGAAACAGTGTTGAAACAAATAACACGAAATTCAATATTACAAACAATCGCGTACAATGTCCTTAGTTGGCAGATCTAATTTGTGGGTGTCTATTTGTCTTTCCCCAATACTAACATTTACATTTCCCCTGAGAGGACATTAATAGGGGATGCTTTTGCAGCTACTTTCTGTGCTGCAGTTTGGGGGAGAAGCTTTAGAGAAGACATTTAAGTGTCTGTGGTTTCATCCAAAGATGCATCATGTTTGTTTGGATGAACACCCCTCCACCCCCCACCTCTCTGCTCTTCCAATCACTCCATTAAAGCAGAAAATGCAATGGGAATGAAGTCATTATTTACATTTTTCAAATGTTCCATTTGCCTCCAATCAACCAAAGTGCAGGAGAAGCCTCAAGTGGCTCATCAAACCGCTGTGACCCATCTGCTGGAGTTTAATTTTGGAGAATCAACAAAAAAAAAAACTTGCAGCAGAGATGATATATCGCTCTGTGTATTTTTTTTTTTTTTTTTTTTTTTTTTTATCAAGAAAGGGGCTCTGTGAAATGTGCCATAATGAGGAAAAGTCAAATATGCAAAAAAAGAAATCTGAAAAGGCCTTGCAGGTAATGCAGATGGGATAACAGTTTCATTCACCACATTCTGCCAGTAGTGGATCAAGCTTGATGCAAACCCTCTGGGGAGGAGGTCAGGTGAGAGTCTTGATCATGCAAAGCGTGTGACTTTGACATTAACAGTGACTGTTTAGGGCGAGGGTCATAAACAGTGTTTTCAGTTTCTTTTAACCATGAAGTTGAGTAGTATTTGGAACTACCCCAGTGTCTCCAGACTAATTTGCAATACAAACTAGCCTGGAACCTCTCGGTTCATTTTCATTTTCCAAGCATGCAGCTGGATGGAACTACAACCACTCAGAGCGACAGAACGTGCAGTGTGGCGTTTTGTGGTCCATTTCCAAGCGGGGCACAAAATGGCAGCAGACTGGTTGCTATCTTTGTCATATTACAGCTAAACAGTACAATAAGATACATTTCTGAAAACATTTCAGGTAAAAAATAGGCAAAGTAGTTACAGAATCTTGATCCACATTTGATCTGCTCTGCCTAGCTCCACAGTTCGGCACAACTGGACAGACATCAAGGATCAAGGATTTTTATTGTCATTTTCACTGTGCATTTACATACACAAGAGAACAAAATTTTGTTTCTCGATCAGTGACTGCAGTGCAATGATAAAATAGTAAATATAATAAAGTATAGCATCATAATAGACAATAAATAAGAATAAAATCAGATAAAAACAGTCCATGCAACCAATCAGAGCAACCAAACGCTCCTCTTTTAATAATCGTATGAAAGCTGGAATTGGTCGATACACTTATCTTCCAATGCAATACTTTGATGATACACTATTGTGATTCTTCAAGTATTAAGAGAACTGATTTTTTTTCTCCCACCTAGAAACTGCTCCATATTAAATCAACATTTGTAAATGGACCAATCAAATCCAAGGCTGGTGGAATAAATGGACATTGCTACTAAATGTACTAAATGTGTCTCAAAATCTTGTTGTTCCAAGATCACAAATAGCACTTAAAATCCAGCATTAGAGTCAACATGGATGGAAAGTCCTTGAAATGCTCAGAAAAAAAACAACTTTTAAGATCAACAATCCCTTGTCAACTGGGCAAACTCAGTCTATTCATGAAAATAATGTGATAGAATTATAAACTCTAGAGGAGCTACTAATGGAACTTTGTTTGTTGTTTTTTTCTCATGCAATTTTATTATTTTGGTTTGAAGAAATATCCAAATCACAGAATCCTGCTGTTTGATAAAGGAAAAATATGTGACAAACAGCATCATAATGAAGTTTTGTAGTGCTGCAGAGATGCCCTGGCCTGAAAATCATGTCCTCCAGATAGAAAAAACACAAACAAACAAATGTTACATCATCATGATTTTAATTATTTTTTCAGTAAAAATGAAAATTGTAATCCAAAAATGATCATATCCCAGTTTTAGTCAGAACAACCACAATATGATTTTTTTTTTTTACCATCTCATGCAGCCCTGTCTTGGCATGAGGACCTGTAAGTCCTCCACACAGCAAAACTGCTGCTGTAAGTCGGGGCTAGTTAAGAAGAGCACAACAAATTTATTTCGGATCGTCATGGCACTTTTTATAGACTGCTGTGTAAACTCATACCATGAATAGCAGATGCCCCGAGGCTCCACGGCTGCTTGTTTACCCACGGGCTGAACTCAGCTGCTGATGCACAGCTTGGATTTACATTTGACAGAAACCAGTTTGTCTGACCAGAATTTGTCTGCTGTTGATGACTAAACTAGTCTGTGTTAAGTTTTTTTTTCCCTCTTATAAATATTCAGGTACTTCCAGGTTCATTTCGAGGTCTTGTAAAATTAGAGTAAAAGTGGAAAGGTAACAAATGGATCTCTGCAGGGACTGATTTATAACTCTGTAGCTACTTGCTCATTTGACACAGCAAACCGATCTGTTGCACGGTGTCAAGTTCATTACTGAACTATGTGAATATAATTTAGTTCCCTCATTTAATCATTAGTCTGTGTCACTGTGTTAATACAAACAATGCAGTAGTGGTAATCATACCTTCGAGCTACTCCAAACTGCCTAAATGAATCCCTATCATGCTTTACTGCCTGAAACCATTTGTAGTTTCTTATCATGTTGTCCTCTGGTGATTTCTCATAATAATAATAATAATGAATAATGCGTCATGTTGATGTGTTATAATGCTTTGCAAGGAGCTCTTGCAGTTGCCCATGCAGAAAGGGAGCACCTTGTGCAATCTGAATTAGTGAGAGCTTTAATGTCAGCAAACTTTCTGACTTTCTCTCTTTTTTTTTTTTTAGGCCCAAGATGACAAGGGGAAAAAAGTAGTCAAATCTTATTTTCTGTTTTTAAAAGCCCAGAGCAGAGAGGAAGACGGAGACAGAGAGACAGGAGTAAGGAATGACAATGAGGTGTCAGCGAGGGGAAGGTTGCAAATGTTGACAATAGATGTTATGTGAGTGTACGTGCGCACCTGAGCGTGCACGTCTGTGTGAAGATTAGCATGAGCGCTAGCAGAGAGAGGAAGCGCAGCAAACAGCCCAGGGTTATTTACCCAGCTCTCGCAGGGATCGGACATGCTAGCATGTCGCCTCTTCTCTCTAACACGCTTCCTGCTGACAAGTAGCTCAGGGTGCCTGACATTTTCCTTTTTGCACCCCCACCCCCTCCACCACCACCACCCTGTTCTCTCTTTCCTCTACATTCTCGACCTTTCCAGTAGGGCCCCGAGTGCAGGTGAGGCCTGCGCTGTCGAAAGGGAAAGAAGGGTCAGTGGAGATAAGGGCACTTGAGATGCTAGTCGGTCAGCTGGGCTGCCAAACGTTTAAGGTGGACACTAGTGGCAGAGAGACATGAGCTGAATGTGGAGCTACGGTGATTGTTGTCATGCTTGAGCAGCCACTGACAAATCATCCAAACACAAACACAAGTGATTCACACATATTGTACACTATTTGGTTATTACAAGCTCTGTTCACCCAGCTGTGGCACACCTATTGCAGTCTCTAGTCTCTGGTGTTTGGCCACAATTTGTTTTGATTTCATTTGCACAGGCTTTGAGATATTTGTTTGAGATTACTGCCTCCATTCAAATACAATGGAAACAGAAAGAGGTGGTGAACAGTAGTACAACATTTGTGGTGCTCGCGTAACACCAACACGGGCTGTGAACCGTCAGGATTTTGTTCCTAGAGAGCTTTTTCATCTTTTAAAGCTGCACCAATTAACACTTTTGCATTAGCAATGGATCAAAACACTGTATAGTGCGAAAGGGGTGGCTTGTATTTAGCCGCTAAAGAGGCGGATTTTTCCCTCGAGAATTGGTAGAGACCAAAATAGAGCAAAAAGAATGAATTTGGAACTCAACAGTTTGCCATAAAGAACATGACTTTAGGTAAATGCTAATGTTTCAAATAAGAGTTAGCTGGATGTTCAAATTAGCAATGCTGTGACAACTTTTTTTGCAACATGTTGTGTTAAGTGCAGCTTTAAATGTAATCTTTAAAGGTGCAGAAGCCCGTTCTGGAGAAAGATAGTTGATTGTTGAGTTTCAAATACTGATGTTTTGGCAGTGAGACTTAATTAATTATTGTATTGACTTGTGATTGGCCAAAAGGTCCCATTACAGGCTAGATTTTCTAAAGCCTTAAAAGGGAGCCAAGAGGAGGAGCAGAAGTTTCATTTTATCTCAGGCTACTTAAATTACATTATGCTTTAAGGTTATTATGGAATGTTTGCCAAAATAAATTCCCTACCCTCGCTTTAATTCAAATTTCTATTGCGTTGACGTAGCAGCAGACATCTTAAAGATGGACGTCTCAAAACATGGTCAAAAAGAACCCAAAAGGACAGTATTTGCATGTGTAGATACGACTAGATACCGCAGCAAGAGAGAAAATCCTTTTTTTTATGTGACTTGGGCGAACCTTTGACATGAGGGATGGCGGAGGGTCGGGAATAGAGGAAATCTCCCTGATACTCTAATTGAAGCATTTCCAGACTGCAGTCTCTGAGCTGGCAGCTGAAAACCTTTAAAAAGTGTATCAGTCAAGTCTGTCTCTTCCACTCTCCTTCAGTGGTCTTATTGCTCTAATGTCACTATCTCAGACTGAAGGAGCTCCGGCTCTGACAGTGACTGGTGCCGACGCGGCAGACTGCAGCCACCGTGACCTCTCTGTCGGCCGAGAGAATAATAGACTTTCTCTGGTCGTTTCTGAGATGTGTAGCTCTCTGCCTGCCTGCAGTGCGCCATGTTTTATATTTTTTATCTCCATCTTTCTGTGCCTTAACACATTTTTTATATACGCTCAATAAAAAATAATACTTTTGCTTTTGCTCCCGTTTTTCATGAGTTAAAGTAAAAGATCGACTATTTCTGTGAACACAAAAGGTGTATTTCACTCAAAATATGTTCACTAATTTGTTAAAATCCATCTTAGTGAGTGCTTAGTAATAAAGGTGCTAACTAGAACCACAAAGGGTTCTTCACCTTGCCCCCCATACAAGAAACCCTTTTGGTTCCTGGTAGAATATTTTTGTAAAGGTTTCACTTCGAACCCTTTCAGAGAGGTCTACCTAGAACCCGGCATAAAGGGGTACACCTTCTATACAACAATTTGTGACAGCTTTCACCCAGAACCTCCTATGATGGGTTCTACAGAGAACCCTTCTATCATGTAATGGTTCCTCCCAGAACCCACCAAGGGGATTCTACCAATAACCCTTTTATATTTTGTTATCTATGCTGTTGCCTGTCTTGACCAGGACGCTCTTGAAAAAGAGACCTTCTGAGAGGGTACTACTGAGAACCCTTTTATATTATGACACAAAAGGACGCTTGACGAAAGAGTTGTTGAAATCTTTAAAGAACTTTTCTTCCAAAAAGAGTTCTTAATGTCAGTATTACAAACAAACCCTATCTTCAAAAAAGTCTTCTTCAGAGGCAAATGGTTCTAGGTAGAACCTCAGCCCCTTTGGAACTCTTATTTCTAAGAGTGCAACCCCACCCAAGCACTCCTCATCCTTAACCAATCCAGCAAAGGCAATGAATATCAGCCAATCATAGGCAGAGGAGGGCAGTTCATGACTTTGCCTTCCTGAGAAAACAATTTATTTGTAGCTCAATGTAGTTCAGTGCTTAATAAATATATTCTTTCAAGAACAAACTGCACATTTTAGAGTTGTCTTATATTCCGTGCAGCCTGAGGAACCACACCTGTCAGGTGGATGGATTATCTTGGCCAAAAAGCGCTCATAAACAGATTTTAAGAAATTTGTGAACAAAATGTGTAAGAAATGAACCTTTAGTGAGAGCAGACTTTCTTTACTTCAGCTCGTGAAAAATGGACACGTTCATAGCTTTGTTGAGCCCCTGTCATCTCGTCTTGCTTTACATATTTTTGCGCCTTTTGCTCATTTATCATCCTGTTTTTTTTCAGTACAGAATCAGTTTAAGCAAAGCAGTGCACAAAATGTACAGTTTTATCTCTGTGCTTGGAGAAAAGCAGCCCATTTAAAGCACTGACAGCGTATTCAACTGATTATTTAGTCTAAAAGAGCTTGTACTATTCAGTTACAGTAATTATCCGCCTCCCTCTATCACACCCCCTCTCTCTGCAGCATTTTGGGTTATTATATAACAGCGCTGAGGTCAAGGACAGCAGCATTCATTTTTTTTCCTCAGTGCACTTTTGCAATTAACAAGCTCTTCACGCAGAGTAGCCCCATCCGGCAGTGACTGTAAAACACTGAACCGGTCATTTAGAGCTCGGCACAGCTCTTCACCAGGACCGGCTGTTCTCCACCAGGTGAGATTGAGTGAAACCTGCGAAGCCCAGATTTGACTAAATGGAAGTACGTCACTGGCTTTTTTTTTTTTTTTTTTTTTGAATGTGAAGCTTCTATGGCAACACTGCGGGAAGCAGATCTGAAACATCATCATAAGCACCACTTGAATTGCACCAGCGCCGTGGGAAATGTTGCAAGATCTTTTTCAGTGTTTCACAAACTCTTCTGTGCTCTTGGACGTAAAAATCCTTTTGTCACACACAGGATTACTGGGTGCTGTGGATTTATGTTCTTATAGTTATCATATCTGTATATAACTTATAACAGAATCTATTTTTTCTTTATGTCTCATGCAGACCATCTAATCTGACATTTGCGTATTAATTACCAGAGGTGCACGGATCCAGTCTCCTAAATGTGAATATTTTCTGGTTTCTTTACTCTTTTATGTCAGTAAACTTAACATTTTTGTGTTTTCGGGCAAAACAAGACATTTGAGGATGTCACCTTAGGCTTTGGGAAACACTGGTTAACATTTTATAGACCAAACAAATAATTGATTAATTGGGAAAATAATCAACAGATTAATCAAACAATGAAAGCCAGACAGCTGCTTATGTGTTAGAGGGCTGCAACTGTGTCAATAATAAAATATCCCCAAACTAAGGAGGACATGTTGAGGACTGTTGCTGCCTCACTCTTTCTCACACTTTCTGCTCCGTTTAAAACTCTTAGAGACACAAAAAAGGGTGGGAAAAGGGGATATTGGACAACTTTATATCTTTGTATAACCATTTAATTACATTTGTGGAAAGGTATGTGGATCAGTGAAGTCACTCCAATACATTAATTACGTCAGCACCCAATATTGATGTTAGATTGGATTGGTCCCAACTCTTTTGAATGAATATAAAGTCATGAAACTGAGTGCTTTGCTATTTTTCCCCTGATAACGGCCCGCTCAAAGGAGCGTTAAGTGACCGAGCTTCAACCACAGGTGTTTTCCCCATGCACATTCGTTTTCTGTCTCCACTGTTTCAGTCACGAGGCAGCCTGAGGAACACCGAGCTTCGCTGCTGCATCTCATCTTGTTGGCTCGTTTTTGGCAGTTTGTCATAAGCTTTGAGGACGCTACATTGTTCATTGAGAGAAAATTCCTCTTTTTTTTCTCTAGTCATTATTTCTGTTCCTCAGTGAGGAAGAGAGAGGAGGCTGGCCTGTGTGGGCACTGCAGCGGCACGTGTCCACTCGCTGTCCGAGACAAGAGACATGGAGTACAGTGCAGAAAAAGGATTACTGAAAGGATTTCAACTATTCACTATCGATATTGATCAGTATATCGATATTGTTGACAATGCTACTGTATATTTCCACATGTTGTCATGTATGAAAACACACAAATTGAACCCTGTATGCAAACTACTTTATTATAAGCAAATTATTTAAACAGCATTTGTATAGGAATGATTCTGTCAAGGGTCACAAACCGTGCATTTTCTGTAATTATCTATTAATAATTAATGAGATACAAAACGCAAATCTTCATCTCATTTTATGTTTTATTTAAACAATTTTAGTGGCACATTAGTGGTGTGAAACCATTTATGAAGCACAAACGAACAAAATATTAAAACGATAAGGCTTTTCTAGATTAACCCAACCATGAGACGATGTATAAGCTCTGGACGAATGTTACTCAAAACATTATTGGTTAATGCATTTTTAATTAGTTTAATTCTTAACAGGGACTAATTGATAAATGATTAATCATTAACATCCTTAATTCTGTCCGAAGCTTTTTGCAGGGTTTGTACGCATGCTGGAAATCCTTGAAAATCTTTGAGTTTTAAGGTTGCGTTTTCAAGGTTTGAAAAGTATTTAACATCACTCTCTGATTGATATTAATCTGGTTTAGCCAAGTTGTAGAGGTCTTACAAAAAAGTGTCACATTTTGACACATGAAACTTTCTTGTGCTTTCCTTTAATTGAGCCCCGTTACGTATAATGCTACCAGGAAACACAAATTTGATTGTTTACAGCACAAAAACATCTGATTTCATGTAATAAAGTAGTAAAATAAACTTTTCCAGGATCTTGGTGGTAAATTACATATTTATAAATGTGCATATATTGAAAAAGATTGACTTTGGAAAAGGTGCAGGAACCTTGTTTTAGATGCACATAAGCAGTTGATTACTGTAAATGATCTATATAAGCGGTTTCCACCACCTACACATCTTGGACATACTGATTAAAAGCACTCAGGAAGTTTATTTGACTCAAAATAGGCCAGCGGTCAGCGCGCATCCAGGAACCTGGCAAATCTTTTTAGATCCACTGTTGATTCTCCAAAATTAAGAACAGAGCAGACGCCTCGTAGTGTTTCGTGTTGCTGTTGGAAGAAAAACAAATTTATGTTCCCAAGCAGATGTCTTTAAAACGACACATCCTTTTTTTATTCTCAGGCGGGTCAGTCAGAGGTTAGAGGAGAATGTGAAGCCACAGGGGAGTCGTGGATCATGGAAAAGGGAGTGAAGCTCGGTTTTAAGAAGTTATATTTCCTGGCATTTTTATTCTGGGGATGTATAACTTTATTTGCGGACTTGCTTTCCATTTGCTCTGCCCCCCCCCCCCCCTTCTGTTCCGTTGCTAAAATTAACTTTCAAAATGTCAAGTCTGAACGTGAGAGAGGTTGTGGTGTGGAGGCTTACTGTGTTGTGGTGATAACAGCAACACACACAAAGAGTCCGTTTCAACAGACATGTATTCACTTGAATATAAAGGCACATGCACTATTCTCTTTTCAAACACACACACACTTGCTACTTCAGAAATACACACAGCCAGAGCCAGCAACTCTGAATTCCCAGCGTGCACGGCGCCTCCTGAACTGTGCCTGAAACAGATAAAGTGAGCCGTGGAGTGCAGAGACAGGCCTTGTGATCGCACTTGGCACCGGACTCGTCACAAGTCTGGACAACACCGCGGCCGCAGAAATCTGCCAAACCCGATCGGACACCGTCGCTCTCACACGTGCAACAGCAACTGCTGATCAATCTGTCACACGGCTTGAAAAGTCTTGCTCAGACGGGAAAAGAGCCGTGAGCAGCATGAGGGGCGGGAAACAGAGGAAGTTTTTGTGACTGTGTGTGTGTATGTGTGCATGTGTTTGTGTGTGTCACTAATGCAGGTCTGAACGTGCTTTTCGGGGTTGTGTGAGGAGAGAGGTTCGTGGTTGTGGTATGAGTCAACAAATGGGTCTTGGAGTCAGCTGGCACAGTGCAGCCTGTACAGTATGAATGCAGCCTTACAGCTGAAACTAACCGCTCGTATTTCAGTAATGTGTGTCGCATACGTGAGTCGACAACTTAATAGGAACATCGCAAGAAAATAGGCCTTAACTTTAAAGTAATTAATCACAATTACAAAGGCACTTTAATTGGAAACTTATTAAGATTATGTAGATGAACGCTAATTGGCAGCATGTGTCAACCTTTTGAAGAGGGTCCTTTAATAAATACTTTTATATGAGTTTTCAAAGCTGCAACAACTAAAAAGCTTTCAAAGAAATCAGCAGCTAAATTACAGGTGCCGTGCAGAGCCAAAAAGGGAAAATAAGTTGAAAATCATTAGAAAACGTGGCTGAAAGGAAAAAAAATTAGACACTAACAGGACTGTTTCTTAACACTGCAAACTTATTGAAACTGAGTTTAAGCTCTCCGGCAGTTAGGGCCCGACTGATACTGGATTTTGGGGGGGCCGATAATGATACTTAAAAAATCAGATATCAGTCAATATCACAGTCACAGGATCAAATTAACGCTAAACAATTTTGACAAAAATTGCAATTTTTTTATCGATATTGCAATAGCAGTATGATTTGCTATGTTAGAGGGAATGATAATTTTTATGTCATTATGCTTAATATGATGTGTAGGCCAGGACATGAAGACAGTATGACAATATTTAGTTTAAAATGGTACTTTGAAACGTACTTTGCCTTTAACAAATGCTGCAATTTGAAAATTGCACTGAACCATATTCAGTCTTGGATCAAGTATACATAAAATGCTGCCTATAAAACTAAAAGATAATAATCTGCATTATTGTTTAAACATAAAAAGTTTTAATACTGGCACATATCTGACCACATATACCACCATAGGCCGATACAGCAGTGATGGGCCAATATCGGTTGACATACACATCTGTCTGGCTCCAGTGGAAAAGGTTTACAGATACAGCATGTAGAAAGAACCTGAAGAAAAATGTGTAAAAAGACGGACAGATTCTCCCCTTTTCGACACACTGATAGATCTGCAGCGGTTTGTTCAGCAATCTTATGACCAGTCTTCACTCCATTCATTGCAAGTCCGACTCATCCGAGTTATGCCACTTATCAGATGTTTTCCAGCTCACAGTACAGAGGAGACGTCTTTTCTTTAACACACCATGAACTGCAGCTCCATCTTTACGCTTTATTTTCAGACTTGCTTACAATAAATCATAGCAGCATAACTCGTTCCCTGATTTCATCCTTCCGTCTGTTGCTGAGTTTTGTTTCTTTGCATTTTATTGGTACAGATCAGTATCTGTTGTCTAAGCAGTTTTCACCTTTGACCTCTAAGGTTGCCGGTGCTGTTGCTGATTGTAATAATTGAGATTACAAGCCAAATATGACACTGTCCAAACAAACCAGAATTTTCCTTGGCAGAACACAGGATTTTCTAATCCACCACTGCCTCAATTGGTTCATTTGTATTGTTGCACGACTGCTTCCAGCTTCCTACGTCGGTACTGTTGCTGCTTCTCCAAACTGGGGGCATCTTGACCACCATCTACTATGGATAAATACTGCACACAACTTTATGCAAATAATCTGAATTAGCCCTTTATGCCTTTTCCTCTGTCGCAGATATCCCAGATTGTGATGCAGACAGAGCTGGAGCTAAAAGCTAAAATGCACATGCAGTATGTACATATTTGCATGTAAACAAACACACTGACTCCTGCCAGCCAAGTCAAGCAACACATATTGAAAACTTCACACCTTTCACTTCCGTCAGCAAACTCGGTTTCCCTCGGTTGACACCCAGCTGCACTTCTTGTTTCCTCTTTAATAGAACTGAAACACTTCAGTGTTTATCTGCCACTGAGACCCGGCCATCTGCAAATTACTAATTAAACAAAATAAGCCTTCAGAGAAGACAGAGAAGTAAAATATGGTATGGTGGTGATGCAGTGAAATACATGCTAGTCCAGACTCAGTTTGCAAATATTCAGCTTTTCTTTTTTTTTTTTTTTTTTTTTTTTAAGAGACTACCTTTGATGTTGTCAGGATTTCTTGGTGACTGTAAATGAGAGATCCTTCTGTTTTGTGTTCATAAGACATTCTGGCTTTATTTCTACACACCCAGAGGTGATGTGTTATGGCATATATTCTAAAATGGAGCCTTAAGCTTTAAGATAATTCAAATCTGTGACTCTTTCATTACCGTTTATATCCTCTGGTGCTAAACACTCGGTACGTTCGGCCTCTCTGTCAATGAACGTTGAGGTGTTTGTTCCATAATGGCTGTTGTTGGTGCCCATGCTGCTTCTGTTTATTTCAAATAAGCCTTAGACAAAGAAGAAAATCTACCAAACTCCAAAACTTTGCATGAAGTCAAAATTAGTTTTTTATTACACACATGTTGTGATATGTCACTTATTCACCAATATCTGTCCCAGTAGTTTTGTGGATATTTGTGGGTGTTTGGTGGTATTTCAGAGTTTGGATTTTCCTGGAAAATGATTAAAAACAGCTGATGATTCATCCAGCACTCAGGGACCTTACTGAATTTGCATCCAATAAAATGCTTTCTCGCTTAAAATTCACTGGAACAAGGAGAGGACATTCATTCACTGGAACTGTGTGGAGTGTTTCAGGGGGATCACTGTGCAAAAGCACAATTTTATAACTTTTTTTCACTGATTTGGGTTAAACTTGATCGTATTTTACAGAGAGAAGACTTATGATGTTTTGTGAAGGATGTATTCTTCTTGCTAAAGTAGCTAACCGTGACTGTTAGCTGCCTTTAGCGGGCAACAGAAGCAGGCTCGGCAGCCTCCCAACAAATGCACCCTTCGTGACTGACGGGGAAGATGGTGCCGAGGTTCTTTACAGAGTTTCCTGATAGCTTAACTTGTTGCTAAAATAAGTAAGCTTGCTGCTAACTGATGTTAGCTAGGTTAGCCATGAGTCAGCCAAGCCAAACCTGCCAAGAAAAAAAAAAACACCTCAGCAGTGTATCCTGTTCCCTGGCATCAAACTGGCCTCTGCTGGTCTCCGAGGCTGTTTTGGTCCACATTCACTGGGAGCTCTCAGTCCAGGAAGAGACAGCTTATATCACCACTGTCCTTCAACCCTGGACAGCCTTAGCTGCATAAAGGGGGGTTAACAGACATTCAGCACTATTCGCTATTATGAACAATCAACGTCTGCAATAAATTAATCCCCAGCTGCCTGTTTTTACAGGAAACATAAGCAGTATGCACTCAACTAGACGTTTCATGGAAAAAGCTAGTGGAGCAGAAATCTGTAAATATGTTTACTGTAATAAATCAGAAAATTATCACTTTATACCTTCAGAGATTAAGGAAACATGCTACGTTGAAATACAACAATGCCACACTGTCCACTTTTTGAAATTTCTGCTCTGGCTTGTAACTTATGTTTTTGTTTGCCCGTTTTCACTTTAATTAGAATTCACATTAATGCTGAATGGTCGCCAAGTCAGTGTCTGTTTATGAGTTGTAAGAAATCATTAAGAATCTTGTAGAAGGAGTTGACGTCTATAACGGGAAAATTGAGCAATTTGTTAATGGCATCTGGCTGGCAGAAGGCAGGCGGTCACCGAACTTAAACTCCAGAGTGTGTATTTTCAGAAAAGTGGGATTTCGTTTTCAGGATAGCGGGTTTACAAACATTTGACGGTTATGAAAAAGTTATAGAAAAAAAGTTACGGTGTAGGGCTTGTCCTCACTTGTTGGACGTTGTGCTCGTCTTGCACCCCTGCAGTGTTCCTGCAGCAGGCCTGAGCCTGATTCAACCCATTTAATATACTGTCTATAGCTCCAATTCACTATTTGGACTGCTGTACTAAATTTTCGATGTGCAGTTGTTTCATACTTCTCCTTTAAGAAAAGGAGTTTCCAAATAGAAAGTTACAAAAAATGTTGCAGATTGTTACCTTCTCTGTTGCACCATTTATCTCACTTTTCTCACACTCCTTGTCTTTCTTTTTTTTTAAGAAAGCACAGATCCAGTGAACTTTTTGTCTGGAGCGGTCATCTGAGGCAAAGGAAGGGACTAGCGGTGTGTGCCAAGTGCTTTCAGGCTTTCCTCTGGTCGTCTTTTCAGTAAGTGAAGAGCAGATGACAGCAGAGGCAGGAAGCGCAGGGCTGATAGCAGTTTTACACCGGCTCTCTCAGCTTTTTCAAGATCACACGGCTGACAGGAATCACCCGATTCTTTCATCTTGCTTTGTGGGCATCCGTTTCTCTCTCTTTCTACTTTCACTTTCCAAATGTGCCTCTCTGCCTCCTCCACCCTTCCCCTCACCACCCTCCGTCTTTTTTATTCTCTGTCGCTCACTGTGTTTACATGAACTCTAATAATTTGATTAGAGCCAGTAGGGTAATATTGCAACTGTCAGATAAACCCCTTTAGAGTTATCTTACTCGCATTAAGGTTGTAATCGCAGAAGCAGAACTCGATTAACCCAGCTGGATTACTCAAATTCCTCTTGGCACCAATACAGCTTAGTGATTTTTCTTCTCTGAAAAAAGAAAAAATAACATCGCTCGGAGCCGTGTCAAAGAAGTGGCAGATTTTTTGGTGGGTGACAGCAAAACAGCTTTAATGTTAGAACTTAACACGGTAAGTAAGCAGGAGCTTCTGCTGAGGTTCTATTTCATGAACAAGAAAGAACAGCACAATATCATTCATTCATTCAACCTTAATTTATACTCAAAAGAACATTAATTGGTGACCCTCATTTACAATGACATCGCAAACACAGAAAAGGAAAAAAAACGTGCTAATAGAAAAAAGACAGTACCACAGTAAGCTGATGAAACACTAAAACTTTCTGTATAGGGAAGATAATTTGATAAGGTAATTAAATAATTATGTTATGTAGATAATTTGATAGATAGATGAAAATGATTAAAATGCTGTAAAACAATTTCATGTAGAGGATGGGAGGTTTAAGATCAACTTTCCAAAATGTTCAAAAGGTATAAGAGCATTATGTTTAAGGGGCTGCTGACTCCAGGAGTCATGATGCACAGAGACCACCACCCAACCTTTCGTATAATATACAGGGATGTCTGATAATACAAGGGAAGGGAAAAAAAAAAAAGGGAAAAAGGGAAATACTAGTCTTGTGCATCAATACAAATATTTGGTAAGGAGAATGTACAATGAGGTCATAATGGTCAATGGCAGGGGGGATTCAGGACCCTGATGAAAAGCAGGACCATCAATAATTTGACACAGGATAAAAAAGATTTTAAAAATGACTTTATTGCCTTTGTTAAGTCCTCCAGAATCTATCATCAGAGCTGCATCCACAGCAGTGATTTGTTATTCATAGCAGCGGCCTCTTATTCAGAAATAACCGACCGTAAAATGCTGCGGTAGCTGCTTTCAGAATCTGAATTTGATTTTGAAGGTGATGCCTTCAAATGTCTTTCTTTTTGTTGTTGTTGCTGTTGTTTTCTCGGCCCAATGCCACTAAATCCTCACATCTGAACAACTAAAATGATCACATTTAACATATTTAGCTTAAAAAATGACTTTCAGCTGTACTTAGGGGCTATTTTGCTTCATGCTCAACTCCACCCACTGCATTATTTAGAAAAATGCAAAAAGGAAAGTGGGACACGGGCTGAGAGGAGGTGGTATTTAAAACGGTAAATGGCGTGTTGAGTCATTTTTCAACCTATGAAATGCTGATTTTTATGCATTTGGTAAGAAATGTTAATATTAACACCGGCGATAATGTGTCTCATGACGGCACAGTTTACAGTTCAAAGAACACGTTTAAATGTGCAGTGCCTCTTTAATGAAAAATTTATGAGACCTTTATAATACAGGCCTACATACATCACACACTACTTGGTTATATTTACTCTAGATCTGTATCACAGGCAGGTATCACACCTTCATTTATATGTTTGTGTCGTATTTCTCTCGTCTTAACTAGAGCTGTCATGATACAGGGATTTTAAACTTTGATACAATCCTACTATAAAAATACAATACATATTTCGCTACCACTGCAAGGAGAAAAAATTAAAGATTTATGTTTTTATTTATTTATTTTTTTTTATTAATCTGCACACAATGCTGGTACAGAAGAAGTTGCTGAACTCTGGCTGTTTGGTTTTGCTGCACGCTTCAGTACATTCAGTACTGCAATTAACGGATACGGTATCGTTTTAATCAGGTGGTATCGAAAAAGTATTGAAGTATCACTACATTTGACAACCTTAGTCTCTACTTAAATGCTTTAGTTGTGTCTGTCAGGTTGCTGTGAATCCTGATGTTTCCTTAATCAAACTATCATCTTCTATCTGTGAATCTGCAGGAGTGAAGTTGTTTATGTGCATTTGAACGCATCAAATGTTTCATCTCTCCCTGTTGAACTTGCTGTTGTACATCCTCTCCCTTTCCAGCTCTCCTCCACACTGTGATCTCGTCTACAGTCTTGATCACACACACACACACACACACACACACACACACACAGCTTCTGGCTCTTTCTTTATTTGGAGCTTCCACTGCATCCCTCCCCCACATCTCTCTCTTTCTCAACTTCTATTTCTCTCTCTCCCTCCTTCCTACCCTCACTCACGACCACAGCCACATCCTCCTGTTGCACCAACCCTCTGCTTTCCTCACACTCGAGCTTCCCCTTTAAGACTGCCCTGTCGTACCCCCTTTTTCTCCCTCAAGCCATTTCTTTTTTTTTTTGATTTTGGCTCCCTACGTTCCTCTCTCTAATCACTGTCTCTTCACTCACCCGCTCCGCTCTCTCTGATCACGCTCTCTCCTCGAGTGCCTCAATCGACCTGTAATTAAAAACAGTTGCCGAGGCCGAACGAGCTGCGTTCAGGTGTAACCCCTGACTCCCGTCCTCCTCTTGTTTCTCGGTGTGGAGCCGAGTTTCTGCTGCTGCAGAGCACATTACATTAGCAGCAGCAAAATGCATGCTTACTTTGTCGCGTGAGAGAAGACTTAAACTGAGGGAGAATTCGATATATGGTTCACTGTGAAAATAAACCTTTTTTTAAACATTAAGTTGGCTTCCAGGCTGCCTTAAATTTTAAGTAAGCTGAATTTGAGAAGACCAGTTTAGCTAATTTTGCTATGTTTCAAAACAAATAAACTCTTCTCGTCAAATAAATAGGGCCTTACCGATACTGGATTGTTGAGTAAAAAATTCCTATATCAATATATTGTCCAATATTCCTTACAGAGAATAAAATATACAGAATGTGTACAGGAACACACAATTTTTGCAACGTTCACTCAAATGTGGTATCAAACACTTGTGATAAATGTGTGAAATGGATGCAGGATATTTTTACACTTAAACAATCAACTTTAATGTCTAAAATGGACTTAATTAAATGAGTTACTTCAACTTTCTGCATCGCTTTCATTAAACTCATCATTTCAAGTTAAAAGTCTTCAGGTCAAAATAACTATTGACCGATAAAGCTGAGTTATCCTACAGCAAAATCTGTTGTCACCTAACGCCACGTTTTGAGCAACAAATGTAGCATTAGTCTAGGCTAGTGTTTATACAGCAGTGGGAGTCACAAGCTTGCCCACAATGCATCCTGGTACATGTAGGCACTGCTGCACAGCTGTGAGATGGAAAACTCAGCGTTTTGGTCAACATGGCTTCATTTGACTACATTTACTATCAGCGCTGACATCCACATGGAAAAAGTGCTGAAATTTCCCTTTAGCTTGAATTAGTAAAACTTAACTTTACATAAAAATGCAATAAAATGACAAAACAGTTGAGTCCATTAAATGCCTGCATCATCTTTTACAATGCTGTCGATGTCATGACTGTGGGTTGCTTTAAACTGGCGTGGCCACTTCTCAGCCTTCAGTATTGTGTTATGCATAACACAGCAACAATACTGGACACAAAGACGCCATTCTCTGGGTCCATCAGGCCAGATTCTGTTCGTTCAGCAATTACTGGCTGGACGGTAGACTAATGCAAAGTCCATAAGGCTTAACCAGAGCCAAAATGGAACCTTTCTAATAGCTTCCATCTTCCTGTTTCCGTAATAACAATGGTAGCCACACAGACAATAGAAGTGTGTCAGCAAATCCTGCAGCCCACTGTTTTTTGGGTGTTGACCTACTTAAACTAATCCCAGGCTTGTGTGTGTTTGCCTGCATGTTGTTAAATCAGGCACAATTTACAAGTAAGCTGTGTTGATTGCAGTGTCAATGACAGCAGCGGACTGGTGTCTTGACCTTGCCGATTGAGCAGCTCGTTAGCCGGAACGCCTGATTTCATGAAACGTGACGCAGACTGCTTTCAACTCAAAAAGAATACGGCGGATTGAAGGGGGCAACAAAAACAGATGAAAGGATGCCACGAGTACAAGCAGGTGCGCTTTGCACAAAGGCTGGCTCACGCTGGCATTCGTGTTCACATGGGTAAACAAATGCACGCGGAGAATCGGTGGTAAAAACTCTCTGGTGTCCACTGCCATCTCATTTTCTCCACCACGGATGCACACAGCGAGGCCTGTATGTTCAACACTGGGAAATATAAGGGTTCCAAAAGTGTTCGTCCTGAAGGACTAAGGCACTCGGAACCATTTGCCTCTGAAGAACTCTTTTTTTGATGAAAGGGTTTGTCAAGGGTCCTTTGTAAGATTAGGGGACCCTTTTTGGAAGAACGACAGATCTCTTTAATCAAGGCATCTTTGTACCACAATATAAAAGGTTACTCGGTAGAACCCCCTGGGTGGGTTCCAAATAAAAACCCTTAGTATATAAAAAGGTTCTTGGCAGAACCTTCTGAGTGGGTTCTAGATTAAACCCTTGGAATATAAAAGGATTTGCGGTAGAACTACCTGAGCGGGTTCTTGTTAGCACCCTTAGAAGATGGAAAGATTCTATATAGAATCCCTAGAGAGGAGGGTTCTGAGTGGAACCATTGCTCCAGAAGGGGTTCTCCTTAAGAGGAACCCATATGAGGACTCAGAGTGAAATCCTTCAACAGATGGTTTTGGGTACAGCCCCTTGTCTTGGGTTCTAGTTAGAGCCCTCTAAGGGCCCTTTTCCATCAAATAAGCTCTAGTTCTTGGACCTGTTCCATTCCAGATCTTTGGAACCTTGGAGCTATGTAGCAAACCACCACTTATTTCCACCAGTTTTAAGTGGAACCATTGTAACTGAGGATGTCACCAACAGATGGCGCTGCACAGTGCACAACAACCAGCAGAATATGACACGCCCACTTTGGTTCCACAGGAAAACCTGGTATTTTTTTGTTTCTAGCTGGGAACCAGTATTGCAGTTCATTTTTAGGTGGAAATGCTCAGAATGATTTAGAATTGGGTTCTTGAACTGGATCAGAGCTGTGAAAAGGGTCCTGAAAGGCTTCCAAGTGGAACAGTTATAAACATTTTTACTATGGCAAAGCTGAAGAACCCTTTATGGTTCTAGTTAGCACCTTTAATTCTATGAGTGTGGCGCTCACACCTGTATAGATCCATCACAGGGGCCACTGTCCCACTTCTTACTCTCTCTTATACTCACATACACAAGCAAAACTAATGACGTCAATACTTCTGGCACAAATTGTAGCGGTAGTCCTCGCAGCAAACAATCCTCAGTTCAGCTGGCCTCTGAGAGGAAGAGAAGGAGGACAGGAAGGTGGAGGAGAAAACGAGAGAGAATTGGTGTTTTCATCCTGTCTCGAAAATAATGACACACCTGGGGAAAGCGTTGCAACACGGAGAGCATGTTTGTTTACTGTCGAGATGATCCGCACAGCCCTGTCATTACCGCTCATGTTACACAAACGCTAGCGTGAGTCAGCTAAGTCGGCCGCACAATCACAATGCAGAGTGGCAACGAGCTAACGGTAGCCGGGGTGTAGCAGTTGGCCTTTTAGCTCCTAATCGAGTAGAAGTGGGTGGGCGTGGCAAAGAGATCAGGATGGATGCTGCGGATGACTGAAGGAGTGAATCACTGCAGCGAAGATTGCTTTTTAAGAGAGCTGTGTTCATTAGCAGAGCTGCGCGGTGATGTACGACGGTGCAGGGGATTGTAGGAAACTGGGAAGATGGACGTTAAAGGCTTTGAGTGGAGGCGAGTTTTCCCGTAGGCCACAGATGTATAATTGGCTCACCTTTTTAATTTGGTGTTCAGTCAACAGGACTGGAGACTGTGGCAGCTGAACCGTCATTAGGGGGCTGCAGGGAGCTTTTTCATACCCCACTCTTGGAACTAAAAGTCCTAACTGGAACCATAAGGAGTTCTTCAACTTTTCCCCATAGGAGAAACCTTTTTTAGATCTTTGTAGAATCTTTTATAATAGTTCTACTTGGGACTCTTTTAGAGAGTTCTATCCAGAACTCAACATAAAGGCTCACACTTAAAAACCATCTGTGAAAGGTTTCAGCCAGAACCCCCTATCAGACATTCTAAAGGAGAACCCCTCTGTGGTGTAATGGTTCCACCCAAAACCCTCTCTGGGAGTTCTGTCCAGAAATATTCCACCGTCTAAGAGTGATAACATGACACCATCCAGTGCGTTCAACCAAGAACTGTTAAATGCTCCATTAATGCTCAGGATTATATGGAGAACCTTTTTATACTCCAAGGGTTCTATCTAGAACCCACCCAGGGGGTTCTACTGTGAACTTTTTTATACTATGGTAAAAAGAACCCTTCACCAAATAGTTATTTAAAGATTTCAACAATCCTCTTCTTCCTCTTCCTTCCAAAAATGGTTCTAAATGCAACCTCTAGTCTTAAAAAGAAAGACAAAGCCTTTCTTTAAAAGGGGTTCTTCAGTAGCAAATGAGTCTGGGCCATTCAAGAAGAACGCTTTTGGAACCCTTCATTCTATCTAGAGAATTTTATGGAGATTGAAGGAGGGAAACTAATGTTGAATACATACCTACATATGCGTGGTGCAGCTTACAATAATGCTCAGGGTTGTTCAGTGAGACTCAGACTTCGTTGCTGTTTTATCTTCACAAGGTCTTTTGCTGACGCTCTTTATCCCGGAAAAATAACATTCCAGGGCTCGGCTTTTCAATCACGGCCGCCTTCATCAAAAATGTAACACATCTTATATAAGACATCCAACGTTAGCTGACAAGGCTGCACAAGTGAATAACTGCATGGGAAGAGCTGTACAATGTTACTCTCCATTTCAAATTCATAACAGAGAAACTGAGCCTTTTTTTTAAACTTTAGAAATGATGGAGAAGTCTCATTGAAGTCATTCAAGTTTTTGAAACCTTTGATCGTGAATTGGTAGTTTGAGAAAGTAATTTTCACACAAGGTCCAGCTTTCAACTGCATCTCACAGTCCTCACAAGCAGATAGTGTTCTGTCTAAGCTGAAAAGCAGGAGGTTGTTGATGTTAAGTTAAGGTTATTGAAGTCATAAAAATTGTGGCTGTGTAGGTTTGTGTAAATCTATAGGTATGAACAAAATAAGTTATATTTCCTGGCTGTTTTAGTCCTCTGTGACAGTAAAGTAAATATCTTTTCATTGTGGGTAAATCAAGAGATTTGAGGAGGTCATCTTGGGCTTTGAGAAACATGTTTTGACATTTTTCTGACATTTTATGGACCAAACAACCAAATAATTAATGAAGAAAATATTCAACAGACTTTGTTCAGACTTTGTACATTTCTGAGCACCTCCAGGACTTCTCACTTGTGTTGACTTAGGGTGTACACTAAGTACACTAAGTTATCATTAAGCACAGTACCACAAAACAAACACTAACACAAAAAGGAGAAAGGAGGACACAGAATGTTAAACTGACATTTGGTTCGCTGACTTTATAAAGACTCAGCTGGAAAAAAAAAACTGACGCTTTTCAATTATTTTCCACTAGGATGAGAGAGGAATTGACCCGAACTGACAGCATGCTGACATCAGACGCACGCCCTTCTACAAACCAATCAATTGCAAGAATAGGGAGACGCAGCTCATGAATGTGATCTGATGACGACAAGATGTAGGTATGTAATGTATAGTTTTTTTAGTTCACTCGCACCCTAAAGAAAAGCACGCTTAAAGCTGAACAATGCACCAAATCCTGCATGGACCCACATACTGAAACATCACCTGGACAACACAGCATCAACACTGCCTGAAGTGCAATTAGTAGCACAGTTACAGAACTACCATTACTGTTGTTAAAATAGCAGGGATAATAATAAATCATATAATTGACAGCTTTGAGAAGACCGCATGACGCTTCAGTGAGCATCAGTGAAATTATAGCTGTCTACGGGAACATGTGACATTTAAATTGAAGCGACTGAGGGGAAGACGGGAGGACAGTGTGCCGTTACGTTCAGAGCCTCCTTTTCTAGAACGAGACACTGCAGAGACAGAGGGGGACAAAAAAAAAAGACAAAACTAATAACAGAGGAAATGGTACAGTGTTGCTGAGGCAGGATCAGGAACCGAACATGTCTTCACTGCCTCTGTAAAGTGCTGGTGTCAGAGCATAAGAGAAAGTTGGAATGAAAGGAAGGAAGGAAGTGAAGAAAGGGAACGGCTGAATAAGCCCCGATAGAGGAAAAGAGAGGGAGTTCAGCTGAGCGAGGCTTTATTGTCCCTGAGGTACAATGACTGTGCAGCTTTTACAGTTACAAACTAAAATTATACAAGTACATAAAAACCAAAACACAGAGCATTACAACTCCTGCAGCAGAGTCTACTTCAGGTACTATTAAAACTGCTTGACATTCTTCTACCAATAGTGCTGTTGCTGCTGTTACTATTATTAGCAATTTGCTGTTGATGAGAACATATTTAATAGTTATTATATTTGTGTTGTAGTAATGTTGTAGTAGTGAGTAGGGATTTTTTCTTGTGAAAGGAGCAGTCTACCTATTTTGCATGTCAAAGTCAATTAACTACTCGTTGTAGTCAACCTGTGAAAACTGCTGTTTTGCATTTTTTGTTGCATAGATTTGTATTTGTTTTGCTGTTGTATCTTCTAGGGTAGGGCTGTAATTAAGGCTCCAATGATTATATTCAGTTTCATTGATTATTCTATTATTTTCTCCATGAACTGATTAGTTGTTTGGTCTGTAAAATGTCAGAAAATGGTGAAAAGTGTTGATCAGCCGTCTTCAAACATCTTGTTTTGCCCACTGCTCCTAATTCTAGAAACAAGACGTGTTGAATGCAGAGAATCTCACTGTACGTTGTACTCTGTATAATTGTACATGTTCACAATAGAAGATTATGCTTACCTTTAACTTTATTATGGCTTCTGCAGCTTTGGAGATAAACCTCAGGTTTTGGGTTGGGTACCATTTATATTTGAACATGGAATTTGAGTGATAACAGAGTTTAAAAAGTTTTAAACAACTCATCAAATTAGCTAATTAATTGCCTGAAGATATCAATGAAGTTGTCGTTAACTCGCTTAAAGTTTCATCATCTGCGTCTCGCTGGCTGCAGGCGTGCTAACATTAGCCGCAGCTCATTTTCATGCTATCACTCTAACATTTGGTGCACTCTTAATCTTTTTGGCCATTTTTCTTTGTGGTGTGTAAAATGCTGTAAATAGATAATAAAATATTCAGAATAACTAATGATGTAGACACTGAGGTGTTTTGGTTATTATATGATGATAAGGTATGGAGAAAAGGTACCTTTGGTTACTCACTTCTGGGTATCGGTGCCATACCAGTTAAAATGTAAACAGTACCTTAGCCTAAGTATACTCTCATGCCAGTACGCTCTCAGGTGCCAAAATTGGGCGCAGAATGATTTAACATTAAACGGTGCTCAGTAATACTGATATAATTCAATTACTACGCTTAAAAGTACCAAGTTCGGTACCCAAACATACTCAGGTTGGACCTGAGACTATAATTTCTAATAAAAACATGTATTATAAACTAGGGGCAAAGAGCTTGAAAGATGTGAGCATTTTCAGGCAGCAAGAGTCTTAAAAACAGATGCTATGGAATTGCATTATGGGAGTAAGGATCCTTGGTTTTTGGAGCTTGACTGTATTCTAGGGACTAAAAGCTTTAATATCTCTGCCTCTGTTTTGGCTTTTATTCCATCTGAGCCCCCCACATTTATGTATATATGTTGCTTATGTCTGTTATCTATGTATAAAATGTGCATTATTTGCTTTTGGTAAAATCCAATCAATGTTTTGTGTGATAGAGGGATGAATGGAGGAAAAGATCCTGGTTGGGCAAGAATCGAAGCTTAGTCATCATGGCAAGGCAAGTGGAGCTTAATTATATAACAGATTTTCATACACAAACACTTTACATAACACATGAGAAATGCAGCAAACTGTAAGATAGTTAAACACAAATGAAGGTATAGACATTTTGAAAGATTTGAAAAAGAAAAACTGAAGGTGCTTCACAATATAAGCTCAATGATGGTGGATAAGGATGATTGCTGTAGGCTTAGTCGAGCACAATGGAGAACATGTAACTACATGTCTAACCTGCAGTACATCTTATATCTCCCCTCTGAGAACATTTCTGTATGTTCAGAACATCTTCATTCAGTGAGATTCGCTGGGTTGCTGCTCACAGCTGCTCGGGCCTCTGGAGAGGTAGCGGTAGATGGGGATGGATAGATGGGGAGAGACGGTGAAATGTACCGTGGAACACTTGTCTCCACCTTCAGTACAGAGAGCGAATGAGGGGGGGGACGAGAGAAAGACCTCACGGACCGCTACAGAGCTGAATTATAGATGAGGTCGGAGGAATGGAGGCACTCCACCGGCTTTTCCCATCCTCCCACCTCAATCCACACACACACACACACACATACACACACACACACACACACACACACACACACACACACACACACACACACACACACACACACACACACTAAATCAAACCCGCTACACCCAAACAATATTCTTCACACGCACCGAGTCTCTCAGAAGCAGCACACATTCACGCTGCAGCTCCAGCCCTCCACTTCCAAATATTCATGTACACCTAAACCCTGGTTCTATCTTAGCTTACACACAGTCTCACACATGCACACACACATGCACACACACACACACTTTGTGAGGCCCTCACCGTGCCTGCATTATTGAAACCCACTTAGCACGCTGGCTTTCTCTTGACATCTGACTCACAGAACCGGTGACCCATAAGCCCAGAGAAGAAGAGCTGAATTTCCTGATTCTGCTGCAAAAGAGACGAGAGAAGAATATACTCTGATATTCTAGTGTTAGAGCAGGACAAGACAGGAAGAGCTGGTCTCTCTGTGGTGCTTCGGTTAGAAAGAAAAGAGCGGAGGAACTGCTTTTCATGTTCAGGAATAAGAGCTAGTATTCAAATCTATTATTTGTGTTTTAAGGCCTTACAAACAACACAATGCCAAATTACTTGACTTTTTACATTTGACATTTATGCTCACTTTTGTTTGTTGAATCAAGACGAGGTCAAACGCAGCTTGTAGGATTTAGTGGCGCCTAGTGCCTCGCTTCAACCTACGAGAACCTACAGTAGCTGCAAAACTTGGCTCCTCGTAGTGCAAAATGATGGCCTCCATGGATGAGGACCTCTGTAGATATAAACAGTTCAATCTAAAGCATCCTACAGACTGTGAGACTTAAGTAAACTTATGAACTGACCCAAAAATAATCAGAGGATTTTGTTAAAAAATAAGCACACACAATAAAAGTTACCCCAAGCAGGGCTGAAAGAAATATTACGTTGATTTTAGAAACTTTAAATTTGAATTGTTTGTCCCATCACCAATGGTTTAAAACAAAATTTGAACAGTTGTTGAGAAAAGAAACCGCATAAAATGTGTGACATGTACTTAAACCATGCGTACGTGCATTTTAAGCACAAATCTGCAAACAAATTTAGACCCACTTTAGATGCATACGGACAAATGATGACAGCCCAGCCCACACACTTTTTAAATAAATGCACAGCATCTCAAAACCACATTAATTAAAAAAAGACTTGAGGCTAAGAGAAGTCTTGGAAATGTTAGTCATGTTTTCAGGAGTCTGTCATAAATGTCATGATTTTGTTTTTATGATATTTATTGATAATAATAATAAAATGTGGTAGATAATAATAATCTAGCACAGTAAATTCATAAAATGCAACACAAAGTGCTTATTATTGTTATTACTGGGTGGAAATCCTTGCTGGATGAGATCACTTTCACCTTCATTTCTTATCACACTGATGGATATTTTAGAATAAGTGTACTGAATCTCTTATCTTAGGCTGACAGATCAGGTGCTTCCTTGTTTTTCTTCTAGGCTGTTCGTCTGGGGCATCCCAAACATGCACAGTGTGTACCCTGCTTAAGGTAACAAAAACACAGTTCCTATTATACAGTAATGAAAACTTCTGAATATTGTATTACACTCTACAAATCTTGCACACTGGACCTTTTAAAAGGCACAAATCAAGCATATAGCCAGTCAGCTAAGTGGATTTAGGGAACGACACTAATGCACTGGTATTATGAGCATTAAAGTAGGAAGTGATAAAAACCTTTTTTGGCATATGTGCTAAGTGAATATTGGCATGAATAGGCTGCCATATTTGAATACCTTATTCTGTATAAGAACACCCATGGGAACAGCTTCATAATGAAAAATGCTAAAATGCATACTAAAGTCAGTTTATGGTTGTGATATTCATGGATGCTGTTATCCAACAAATCAATCACAGCAGAGAGAAAAAAAAGGTGCTAACAGGCATCTAGTTAGTGTGGTGGCCAAAGCCTTTTTAGGCATGTGATGCACTCAGGCCCAGAAACAGTGCGTGGCATTTATCCAAAAGCATCACATATATTCAAAAACAGCTTAACACAACTAGAACCAACAGGTCCGGCATGACTCAAAAGCCACAAATCAAGCATGGCAATCAGCCAGACAGATCCAGGAAAAGACTCTAATGAACGTGCATTACGGGCACAGAACCCAAACAGTCTTTTTTGTCAGCATACAGGATACACCGAGCGAACAGCTATTGTACCACACAGGAGCTAAAAGAATAACTTTATATCATTGCTAGCTCTCTGTGAGGTTACTCTGAAATACCCAGAAGCTACCCAGACCAGCAGTTTGATTAGCGTCTGTCATTGTGCACATGAATCATAACCTGTTGGCAGTTTTTCAACATGCATTTTTTTTTTTGGTGGGACTATTACAGTGCACTGTTTAACGTCCGCGTGCAAAGTTCCTCTTTTAGTGAAATTTAGCTTAACTTGAGGGACAAAACAGTAACAGAGCACCAGTGATGTCTCTCCTTAGAGCCAGCAAGTGTACAAGACAGAGTGAAGAGTACTTTTGGTTTATTAATGTAAATATGCATTGTAAAAAAAATCAAGCAAGAAGCTGGTTGAATCAACTAATCTTTTCTCATTAAAATAAACATAAATATACAGTTTTTATTCAGTCAAATTATTTAAACTTAAACTGAAATTAAATTTCAAGTATTTATTTTGAAATGCTTCAGAACTTAAAAACAGGAGTTCTTCTAACTTGAGGTCTTTTATTTTGAAATGATGAGTTGAATGACTGTGCTGTACACAGTCCAATCAACTCATCAAACTGAGTTTCTACAGAAAAATGATCAGCATGTTAGCAGACTTCCCAGCAGTTATCGGTTTAACTTAATATCTTAACCCATCAGTGACTATATTTTGTGTGTTAAGGAAAAACCCCACAGTATTTTTTTTCTGTTAGAGGAGGAAAACACAAAATTTGCTGTGGAAACTCTCAAGACATGTTGCTACACGTGACAAAATCAACATGTTTGATTTCACATATTTATCATGCTTTAATTCTCTCAAAAATTCTCAAAAAGTTCACAATCATTCATTCGATAGGCTTAATATCAAATTTACACTGGATCTAAGTTGTTTTAAATTCACTGGTAACATTTTATAAGCATTTTATATAAGTCTTTATACTGTAGTTTTTGAGATATGGGCATTTCTTTATCCTACATTTATACTATATTCAGTTGTTGCTCTCATGAGGCTACTCATCTTATAATTCTCATTGCAAAAGCCCTAGTGCAAGTTCCCATGTTCCCCTGCTTACAAAAAAAGCCTCATAATTTGACCAATTTTAAACATTTCAATGGATTTGTACTTAGCTCAGCTAGGACCTGAAGTGCTGTAAAAGAAATGATAAGATTAAACCATGGACATTAATGGGTCAAGCTTATTGAAAATCCTTTCTTTAGTACAACTGAATTAATATTGAATCATTTCAAAATTACCTCAACCTGTCTTTTCAGATTCAATCAGCTTAAGATATGAAGGCAGCTAACTTTTAAAATAAATACTTGACAGACAAGACTTGACAGGAAACTTCAGACGAGTTTCCTGAACTAATGAGCAACGTATAAAGTACGCTTATGTGTCACGTTTAGGGGAGGAAAGGGGGGAAACGTGACTGAGGAAATGCAGTAAATCTACTCAGAGTGCGAGTGGTGAAGTGACGAATAATTTGCTCCAAATCATTCCAGTGACCCATGCTTGTTTGCTAATGGAGGAAACCACCTATAAGACAGCTGGGCATTAAGAGCAGAACAAGAGTGGGAAGCTGCAGTCAGCGGTGCATGATGAGAGATTTACTCTTAACACTCTGGCAGTGGAAGGCTCGGGCCAATAAAACTTAATGGCTGAAGCATTTTCCTGTGAAACTCATCCATCTTGGGATGGCCTGACGCTCAAGATTTAATGTAAGGAAAGTAACTTTTTTCTTCCATTTTCAGTTCAATTTCATGCCGGTGCTTGTTTATCAGATTGGGAAATTACACTTTAAATAGATTTTGTAACAAAACAACGTCTGTATGAAAGGGATTTTTGGTTTTAGCCTGTGTGAAATTAAATACTTATGGCTGCAGCTGATGATTATCTTGTTTATGGATGAAACAATTATTTCTCTAATTAACTGATTAGTCTTCTTGCAAAGTCAAAAATAAAGACAAATGCCCCCAAATGTATTATTTTGACTGAGTAAGAGTCAAGAGGACTAAAGCATGTTTACCTCTCAGAAATGATCTGGGTGCAGGACTGAGAAATGCTGCATTACTGATATTAGATGAATACATACTGAGATGCTTCCATAATGGCTACCATTATATGCATGTATGCATTATCTGCTCAGCAGCAGAGTTTTCCATTTATTATACCTAATCGGTTTTTCCTGAGATCAGCTGGAGGAGATGGACATTAAATTGTGTTAAACTGTGGGCTCATCTGCCCGACACCTGACACCTTATATACCGTCCGTTTTTGATTACAGAGCGTGCTATTCTGTTTCTGACCTTCAACATGCAAAGGGGTATGACATTACAGGCTGTGGGTGTGAATGTATACTCCCCCTTTTGTGTCCACATCAATGCACGTATCATCCCACAAGCTCCCACCTGACGCTGATACTCTTCTGTTGTCTTTGTTAACAAAAAAACCCACTAAGACAATGGGTTTTTATGCCCCCGCGTCAGTGACAGCTGTTGCTAGAGGCAACGGGTTGCCCGTTCATCTCAGGGACGCTTGGAGAGAATTCCTTAAAATTTGGGATAAATTACCTAGATTAAAGTCGGTGCAACCTCATGTCTGTCCCGTTCTTGTGAACTTGATATCTCAGGAAGGCTTTGAGGGAATTTCCTCAAACTTAAGGCACAAATTTCCACTTGGACTCCACGATGATTAGATTCTGGAGGCCAAAATTAGAGGTCACAGTCAGCTCACGAGACATGTTTTTGGCCGTAACTCAAGCAATTATGAGGTCAAAGGTCACGCTGGAAGTTATTGACTCAATATTGTGATAACTTCCATTGCACCAAAAAGTCTTTACTACATATAAACCTTTCTTGGTCCAACTTAAAGATTACGGGTGTTGGCTGGAGACGAGCTGCAGAGTAGTAGTTCTCCTAACCAAGCTAAAATCATCTTTGTCTCAGCTGGCTCAGAATTGAAGTTTTATCATGAACCAGCTGCTACTGCCAATGTCGAGAAAAATGAAGACAACTATGATTAAACTGGATACAGCAAAATAAACTCACAAAATGTCAAAGGGAATACTGTCACACACATTTCCAGAAAAATACAACTGATCATCTTCTGAATTCAAGTGCCTCTCTTTTACTAAACTAAGCTGAGCTTTAATTGCCTCGTTAACTTTGTAAAACACACTTAAACTCTCACTTGTCCTCCTGGCTCAGCGCACCGTAGGCCGGCCAACAGTATTGTCTAAAGCCGGAGCAGCGCATGTCGCTCTGCAGACTATAACATGAGCAAAATGCCTCCACCTAAGCTCTGCATACATAAAAACATCATTGTGTTTACCAACAGAAAAGCGGCCTATATATGTGACTGGACAGGCATAGGTTGGCAGATATAACCCTGCCCTTCTGCATTTTAAAATTAGTTGATGTCTCACTGTCTCTCACAAACAAAAGGTGGTCTGGTAAAGTTGGTGTCTCATTTTAAGTTAGAGTCGTCTGGTTGAACACAGTGCAATTATGGGTTTGTTTCTTTTGTTTCTGGGCCCCAACTAAGGGCACTTTGATTGGGCCGTGTGATGGTCTGGTTGGATGTCGGCCTCACTAAATGCTGCACCCAAGGTGCTTTGTTTTGTTTCGATATCCCCCCTGGGTGCTTGTTAGGTGAGGTCAACAGACTGGTCAGAGGCTGTGGGTGGTGCTGAATAAGCCGAGAGGCGCTTTGTAGTTCAGATGAGACGATACCAAAGGCTTTCCCATGTGGAAAGATGTTTGTGAGTTTTCTTTGTGCTGAAAAAGAAGAAAAAGGGGATTTAGTCGAGACGGCTTCGCTTCTCATGGAGCATCGTCACACACACACACACACATGCACCCACAAAAACACACTCGCAGAGCACAGCTTTACTGCCTTGAGTTCTTATAAAACAAAGGCCTTTAAGCACTTTGGAGAACCAGTGCATCGTTTGTCATTCCACCTATGAAAGAGTTTAGCTGACGTGGCAAAATTTTTAAAGCCACCGACCGCCAAGTGTGAGATTGTGTGTGCTGAAGTGTGTCTGCCTCTGTGTGTGTGTAAACGCTTGTGTATCTGCACTTACTGTTGTTGTGCACTTTTGCTGTAGTCGGGTCCAGCACTGAATATTGAATCAGTCCCATCCGCTGCCTTCTGACGGTTATATTTATGTAATGGGGTGCGGATCGTGTGTGATTCCACCTGCCATGTGTCCACTGGTGTAGGTTTAGCGGCTCCTCACCCAGCAGGTAAATGCTGCCGGGAGCTAAATTGGCCAGTTCACAAGAGAAATGCCTGAGGTAACGGTGAACATGTCCTCAGCTTGAACATGTGACTCATTGAAATGTTACTACAAATGAATATAATACACTTCATAATGCTAAACTGGTTATATAATATGAAACACAGCACTTGGCAGCCTGGCTAGCTAGCTGGTGTGCTAATTACTTTTTTTAGCGTGCTTTATCTGAGCCAACCGTGGTGAGCCAACTGTATGACTGTTCCTGTCCAGACAATAGATGACAGCACAGAAATAGACACAGGCCTCTCCTTTCACTCATCATTCCTCCACACAACACAACACAGCACAGAGTACAAGGGTTGCTCATTAACTGGCTGGTTTCTGTGGCGTCTGGCTGAGCTCAGTTACAGTAACTTACATCTATAACGCCGCCATCTAAAAATATGGGGGGGTTTTTTCGTTCTTTTTAAGGGATTGTTTGGATTGGTTGATGTGGTCTTTTTTGAGGAACATACCGGTCAGTCGGTGTATTTGCCACACCCCCAGTTTGGAAAAACAGAGAGGGGCCGCAGCACGTAAGCAGAACAATAAACTGCTGTGCGCAGGGTCAGCAATAAAAGGTATTTTAGCCACTTGAAAAAGATCCACCCTAAAAAGATCTATCAGTTTAAGTTGACGCTATATTTACAATATTTTCACCGCTTTCCTTTGGCGTCGGACAGCCTTTTTCCGATGGGAAACTGCTGTTACGTAAGCCAAATATTGCTCTCTCCAAACCAACCAAACTCCACAGGAGAAATCAGTCATTTTACCTTGCAGAACACATGAGTTGCTGCCTCGATCTGATAGCTTATTCGTGTTATCCTGTGACTTTGGTGTTTTAAAACGATGGTTCAGATTAACCAATATCACACAACAAGACAAACAAACTAACAGATCGAGGCAGCAGTAGGGCAGTAATTCCTGTGTTCTGGAAGTTAAAATGACTGATTTCACCTATGAAGTCTGGTTGGTTAAACTGATAAAGATGTTTTTTTTTAAGATGTTCCTTTTTAAGTGGCTAAAATAAATTTTGCTCCTGATTCTGTTCATTACAGTTCATAGCTTAGCTTCCATGCTGGTACTCCTCTCTGCTTCTCCTATCTGGGGGCATACGGACTAACATCTGTGTTAACACACCAACAATAAATACCTCATACAGCTCCACAACAAATAGGGCCTGTGTGGTTCTAAATTATATTCACCCAGTTTTTATACTGATCATGGTAATTTACAGTAAATGAGATCCTTATTTGACATTGACAGCTCATCAAACATGCTCTCAGCTGCAGAGGGATGAGAAAAATGGGTAGGAGATGCAAATAAGATGCTAATTAGGTTTGGATTTATACTGTAACCGTACACAGTGTTTGCCCTACAAATCTTTTTTGTTTGCATGGTTTGGTTTTGTTTTTTCTCAATTTTTTGCCTTTTTTTTTCTAATCAGAATGGTGCATGCATATTTTGTTTGTTCATTTAAAGAATATAAGATAAGACTGATATTTTTTTATAAAATATAAAAATAGAATACATGTATATAATAGATTAAAGAAAATCAAAAAAACAGCCATACATGCACTATATTACACTTTTCACTTGTACAGATATATGAATAATTGTACACAATAATTGCACATATGTTGTAATACACACATGGTGTGTAGCAATATACTGAGAGAAAATTATAAAGAAAATATAGAAATATTGCCTTTTAAAATGGATAATTGCACAGGCAAAAATAAGAAATGAAAGCCATACATAGAGCAGTTTAGCCCTCATTAAGCAATGGCACTCCCTCCCAATCCCACTGTAGCCATGACAACAGACAGACCCCCTCCCCTTCCCTCTTTTGTTTGCCATCCCCAAATTCAAGGACTAATCAAGTTCAATGTGAAACTGGTTCAACAGGTCAACAGTGGCAGCACAGACACACACACACAGACAGACACACAGACACACACAGAGACAGACACACAGACAGATGAAATTAGGAGCAGTTAAATGGGTGAACTTCGGGCATGTACTCTCTCCCTCTCCTTCTCCCTCTCCCTCTCTCTCTCTGTGGTTGTTTATCACTCTAATGCCTCTGCATCTCCAAACCAAATGTTTGGTCTGCATTCATCAACCAGTGGTCTGGGCTTTTCTAAACTCTCTTGGGGTGCATGTGCAGTCCCAAAAACTTTCCAAAAGAAAAAAAAAAAAAAAATGCCACCAAGGCAGATTTAGGGGGTGGGGAAAGATAGAAAGCAAGTGAGAGAAGGGAGTTTTTGTTTTGGAGCAGGGGTGTAATTTGAAATCTACAAGTAAGACCACAGTGATAAGATAAACAGCGAGCTATCTGCAGACTCTCCGCCTCCTCTGATATCAGACTGTCCTCAAATAAAAGCTTTCAGTTGTATAAACACAGGAACTCGAGCCGGCCCGAAATCAAAACACACAAAAAGTAGTTTTCTGAAAAATTTCCTCTTCCCTCAATTCAATGCATTCCAGACCCTGAACACATGCCCAGTTTTGATTGGCTGGCTTATGAAGCGTAGAGACGGGTGCTGGGTGTTGCCCTCGTCGTTGGTTGGCAAGATTTTAAACAGCTTTTTGTCCTGAAGTGTTTTTTTTTTTGTTTTTTTTTTTTTACTGCAGAGAGGAATTAAAGATTAAAATGAAGATAGAAAAGGGGAGAGGCGTTAAGATATGGAGGCCATGGGGGCATTTTGGTGTCTGTGTGAATTTTTGTCCCTTTTTATCAGCATGTTTAGATGTGTTAGCATAGAGTGATAATACTGCAGTAGCTGTCAAAACCACAATTTAACTTCTACTCTAATCTGTACTGTCTAATATAACACAATACAACAATCAAATTAAGCAAAATATATATAGAGAAATTAATTCAACATACAGAGTGTGTTGTGGTTGAGTTGAAACAAATCGGTGATTGATAGAAAATTACTGATCCATTTTTCATTCATTCAACCTTTATTTTACCTTGGAATTAAATTGAGATGATCTCATTTACAGTATAGCTGAGTAAAACAACAAACAAACAGCTTCTGGACACAAAGAAACATAAAAAAGAAACAAAAGAGGCAATAAAAAGTAAAAAACAAGTCAAATTAGTAAAATAATAAAACCTGAAGAATCAATAAGCAATTATAATTCAGTGATCCTCAGAATTACTTCACAGGGGCTGCCAAATCAAAGGAGTTTCTTTGTTTGTTTGTTAGTTTTTATCGTTTTTAAAAATTTAAATTAAAGGGACAGTTCACCCCAAAATCTAAAATACACATTTTTGGAGATATTGGTAGTACAGTTTTCTACCCTCTCTATGATATAATGGGACTAATTTGGCTTTTGTTGCTCATCAAACCTTGTTTTGAGCAGTTTCGTGGCAGGACCCTGCCTGTGTGTATTATCGTTGGACTTAGTGTTATTGTGTGACTTCGGTAAATCTGAACTCGCCTTTTAAAACGCCAAACGAATCAAGGCACCAACAAACGGATCGAAGCAGCGGTAGGCCAGCAACTCTCCCCCGTTCTGCGAGGTAAAATCGCTGAATTTGCCTGTGGAGTTTGGTTGATTCGGGAATGGCGACGTGTGGCTTGTGTAACGGCAAGCTATTGCTACTATTTGCTTATGTTTATTTACCGTGCTGCTAATTTTACAACTTAATATGTTTAATATTAACAGGGGAGGCCAGCTGTGTCCATGAATGTCCTTCTATGGACAACCAGTGGAAATGAAATTAACTACATCACAATATGAGAGGGTTAAAACGCTGTAATTGTGTGATCACTCTGCTGATGACGGATCCAAGTCATCACTGCTGCACTTGCTTTTTTTCAGTATAATGTCATGATATCTTTAATTTCTGGTATAATAGCAGTGCACAGTAGATGTGAGCACATATCTAATGAGACTGACAAACAAACATCATCCCTGCAAGATCTAATCTGAAGCGTTTCATTAACTCGGCATTTGGAGAACATTTCTGCTACCCCTTTGTCTTTCTGCCATTTTCTCCTCTGCTTACAAAACTTTTAAGTCTATTAAAAGTCCTCCTCCTGACTCGTGACACTGTTTCACCTTAGGAGCTCTCTTACAGCTAATTTATCAGCATCTACTCTTAATTCCAAGGGGAAATTCTCAGAAAATATCATAATTCAAATAATTTTCTTAGAATTTAATACAGGAGCAGCTCTTTATGAGGTTCACAGCTTCTCTGCTGCTCTTCTTAGTCTAGTCCTTGAGTTGGGTGTTTGATATTTTATGGACCAAACAATGATTCAGCCAGCTAACAAAGGATGATAAAAACAAGGAAACATAATGCAAATTTGAAAGTTAATCTCTTTAACAGCTCTGTGTCGACACTCACTGTTATTTGACTTTTAAAACTCCACCCTGTGCATTATCTGACAGGCAGCATCGCAGAGGAGCGGGAGGTTGCAACACGTAGAGTGGCAACGCCTGGTGACATGACAACATTGGAATTATGTCTACAATCATGTCTGGGCTTAGAGCTACCTGGGCATCCCTGAATATGCAGAAAACGCCCACTCGATGCCAGCAGTTACTCTGTTTGTAAGTGCTTTTGTGAATGGAATTGGTGATGGGTTGTGTGGATTGGTAGTTTGGTAGATTCTGTGGTAAATTTTCTCCCTTTTGCCCTTTCTGTGATGTCTCTATTTTTAAATTCAAAATGTTTTCAGTTGTAAATGAAATTTATCTTAACTCCTTTAAACCATTGATCCAATTATTTCCCAGTTTGGCGCATAACTGTCCTGAACTCCTGAGTGTGTTGCATGCAATTTCTCTGCTTTTATACAGTTAACATCACAGTCATTCAAGCCGGTACAAAGGTTGTTTTATAGCCATATGCTTTTCAAACATATATTCCCACAAGCTGTCTCGTTCAGCTAGAGTTTTTGCCCACTCCAACTCTCACTCTGCTCTTCAATGCTCGCTTTTTTAAAATTCCTTAAAATGTTTATGTTTTAGAGATCTTTTCAGGGACCACAAAAGAGAGAAAATTCTACTGACTCTGCTCACTAAAAATAATTAATTTGAGAATTCAATTTTAGGCCGTGGTGGAGAGAAAAATAAATAGTCAGAGGACTGCCAATTCTGCCTTTTGATTCTTGAAATTAGAAGGTCATTTTGGTCGATTTAATATTGAAATTGTGACGCCCCTCTCTTGCAAACAGAGTGGTGTCGCTCTTCTCATTTAACTCTCAGCGAGTAACCTACACACATTTTTTTTAAACCTTTGGGTTTCTCTACTTACCTGTCACAATTCTGCTCAGTGTTCCTAATATTTGATTTTGCTATCTGGGGAAAAAAAATTAAGCCCTGGCTGGCATGAAAACACCATTTATCATTCCCACATGAAACAGACTGATTCAGCTTTAATTCCATATATGCCCTCCAGGAGTTTGAGAACCACTGACCTAAATCTTTGTTTCGCGATGGCAGCCAATTGGAGGTGTTAAACTGTCGTGGCTTCGCGCCATTTGCTTTTAAAAAATACATATGTTTTTGTGTACTAATTTATGACTCCTCACCAAGTCATCCCCGAAATCTGACTTGCAGCATATGTGGATTTTTGCTGCAGAAGAAAGAAAAAACCCCTTTTGTTTCTCCTCTCTGTCACCGTTTCTTCCAATTTCTCTGTGTATTGATGGAGAAAGAGAGATGAGTCTTTTTATTCACCCCTCGTTTCCGCCTGTCTTTTATGGCGGGCTGTGTGGGAGACAGAGAAGAGTGGAGTGAAGGAGAGAGCGAATGTGAGGGGGAATTGAAGATGACAGATAATAGTGGGGAATTGAAAGACTTGCAGAGCGGATGTGGCAGTGGAAGATGAGGTGGCGCGGTGCTTCAGTAATAACACCAAACAACACCACCAGCTTCCACCTCATCTCCTCTTTTCTTTTCACTACTTTTTTTTCTTTTCTCCCTTCTGCTCCCATCACCTCCACTCGCTTATCCTCTCTTCCCCTCCATGTACGATATTGTTCATGTCGGCCGAGGAATTATGTATGCGTCGTTTATATTTTGAAAAAGCAGCACAGCATCTCGGTGAGAGGATGGAGGAGTAGCAAACAAAAAAACATCTCTATCTGTAGATGGTTGCATATTTATGCCAGAGCTGCAGTATTAGGGCTTGTTGAGCGTGGGACAGATTTCCTTCCCACAACATGATCTGAAAAGAGCATCAGCATCTCATTTTAGACTGCTTACATTTTCTTTTTTTTTTTTTTTTAATCCTACAGACTCTTCAAATATTTGAAAATAAAAACAACATTCGGGGAAAAAGTGGATTTTTGGAGATGACTGGTGCAGGGTTGATGAGGTGATAGATTTCAACTTACTTACCAAACCTTTCATGTCAAACTCCAAGCAGTTATGATTATACTTTTATTATGTCTACATTTAATATGATTTGACATTACCTTTTTTCCTGTGTGTGTGTGTTAGTTATCAGGATCTCTCTACAACTTGTGTCAGTGCCGAGAATGGAATGATTAGTGTGTTTTCATTAGTGTGTAATCACCTGAAAATAAGAATCATTGTGTTTTCGTTACCTTAGAAGGAGCCGTTCATATCTACGGAGGGCGCAGGTCCTCTTAGATGGAAGAGCGTCCTATAGGTCAGGGTTAGGCGAGGGTTACCTAACCTTAACTGTATAGGTTGACTATTCCCTCATGCTGAATCATACCTTCTTTGATGCAGAGATGAGCTTGTGATTGTTAAAGGAAATGTAGAAATTAGCAGAGACCTGTGTGAATTTGATGTACATGACTTGCGACTTGGCTTCAGACTCGAATAAAATTTTCAAATGCAAAGTTAATAATTTGATTTGACCTTCACTTGCGGTTTTATTTGAGACTTCTTGGCCAAGATTTACTTGTGACTTGTGACTTTGTCCAACCTCAGATAATTCATTTTCAAAATGTAGGACTTATGCTGCTGAATTTCCCACTTGAAGCTTCTGATCTTAAAGCGCTCTAGGAGCATGATGCCAAAAGTAAACAACAAAATACTTGTCTGACCCTGACCAGTTGAGTTTCTTTAGCCCCTTTTACTCTGGACAAAAAACCCCCACTAACACCCGCTTACATCTGGCTTTTTTCATCGGTGGGAAAAGGTACAATCAGCATTCACTCCCAGGTCAAATGACTCTGCAGCAGACGCTGATATTTATCGTCTCCCACTCCAATTGGCAGTAATGCAAACACAACACCCAGGTGAACGTGCTTTTCACCCCTTTTTTGGCAGAGACAGTGAAAGCTTATCACCTCTTTTGCTCCTTTTTCATTCACATGTGCTGCTTGACTCGGTTTGACTCGGCGCTGCAGCCCAGCACAGTTTGCAGCCACTTGAAGATGTGTGTTTAATGAAGAAGCGCTCGTATTTAGAACCATATGCATTCTTCAGAATAGAAGTATGTTTTAAAATATATTTTGTAATCTACACGCTTTTATTATGAAGCTACAATATTAGGAAATATTCTAGGCAACTCCTCTGCAGCAGTGACACAGGAGAGAAATTAAACTTAAGTCAATTTACATGAAGGTTCTACTATATGATAATATGTATTATTTAAGGATAATCAGGGTTGATGGATTTGCCCTGAGTGCACCAGTGGCAACTTTGAGTGGCGTTACATTGTACTTTTTCTAGTAGGAGGTTGGAAATGTTCAGTTCCAAGTTGTCTGGAACGCGGCGTTAGATGAGGCTGCAGACTGATGTGATTACACTCACAGCTAAGATCTTAATGTATTTGTGTTAAGCTGTTAACACAAACCTTTTTGAGCCTGTGGTTTAGTTTCACAATGTTCTGCCAATGCAGCACATGAATGTAAAATGTTTCACCCCCACAGAGCGCTCTCACTCTCACTCTCCCTCCCCTCTTCTCATCTCTGCCCTGACATTCGCTCCCACTCATGCCTCATTCATTCCTCTCCTCCCTCCACTGGACCACATCTCTCCATACCAGCACCTCCCATCCTCTCCTCTCCTCCTCTTCCCTCTTTGTCCTCCCCCATCCTCAGCTGGACCTCACTCCTCCCCTGCCCTTCTTCTCACTCCTCTTCCCTCTCCTCTTCTTCGTTTCGTATCCAGTAGTCGAGACCCTTCGGGGGGGTGGGGGGTGGGAGGGGTTGTGCTGAACAAGCTACTTCGGATTCATGCGATGCATAACTGGGAGGTCACTGGCAGAGTTGGCTCTTTTTTCCCCCTTACCTCAGTGTTTTGTTTTTCATCTCCCCCTGCACATTGTAGGCTTAATGTGTTCAGATGTCCAACATTTTTTGAAGATGGATTAGAGTGCAATAATAAATCTTGCTGCGTAAGCATCGAGTGTCCCCGTTCTTTTGACCGTACTGCCTGTGCCTGGCTAAAAAGGAAATCCCACTCCGAAGCCAAGACAGACACTCACATTCAGATGCTTTGAGTCCACTTTTATGCTCTATTAAAGTGTCTTTTTTTATTGTAAGAGAGATAAAATGTAGGTGAAATGGATCAGGCAGATGTGTACAAACAGGACTAGATAAGGATTATCTGTAATTGGTCTGTGTCATCCCTTTATAAGGAGTAAATTTTCTTCTCATCTGTCTCTTCATCTCCAATCTCATCCACATTTAGCTAGTCGTCCATTGGAGACTAAAAGTCTGTATAAATAATGATGCAATGACAGTTTTTCTCTTTTTTGACTTCACTCTTCTTCTGTCCTTAATTGTCCTTAATAAAAAGCTAGGCTATGGAAAATAAATCAAATCATTTAATCAGCATGATTATCAGCATAAATTATACGCAGCTCACTGGACAGAGTCGGGCCATCGCACTGCCACAAACCAGCCTTTGATTATCAGTGTGGCTTGTTATTGCCTGTTATTTATAACCATGTCAGATGAAGTAATCCTGCACTTTTACAGGTTTGAATGTGAACCTAATTTGGCAGATTTGGCCATTTGGGAGAACCTTTTATGACTGTACCCTGAGTTTCAGCTGCAGACAGCGAGCTCACTACCTTAACTTCACCAAGTGCATTCACAAAACTCATAAAATGTCAAGATGGGAAATATTCTTACACCTAATTTCCATATGAGACAGAAAATACAACCCTACAAACCTCTGAATCCAAATTTCTCTGTTGGATTGTTCAAAAATAAGCCCGACTGTGAAAGACTCTGCCAGACAACGATAGCTGATGTGTTAAGTAGAAACACAACATTAACATATTATCACTCTTTAAAGTTGACATGGCAAACAGACAGTTGCAAACTTACCAGAGGATACAGAACAAAATAATAATTAAAAAAAATAGAGCATTGTTTCTATCTATGTGATGAAAGCTAAGCTCAATATTCATTCTCCTTTTAGCTCTTTTTTGGTCTCCACCATCCACTGAGGGAGTGTGCCATTTGATGCTGGGCAGGTAGCATACTGTGGATTTATCACCTGCATCTGGAAATTACGCTGATGAGAGCATAAAGGACGAGTGAAAGAATATACTGTAAAAGCAAAACAATGAGATGAAATGGCGACTGTGACATGACAAACAGTTTATCAAACACAAATTTAGCATTTATGTGATGAAGTTAACTCTCAGTTTAGCTCTGTTTTGGTGTCTACCAAATACTCAGGGAGATGTTTGGCTCTTTAACTCCTGCAGCAAATGCTCTGCTGTGTTCACCAGGAAGGAAGCACAGTGGGTTTGTTGCATTTGACCGGAAATTACTATGATAAGGGTGGCGAGATAAGAGTGAAACAAAATAGTGAAGTTGCAGGCTGTAAAAACAAAACAATGAAATGAAATGGTGAATGTGGCGTGACAAACTTGTTAGCAAACAGTTGCTTACTTAAACGTCCAGCAGAGACAGAAGACAATTAGCATCTATTTTGAGTCATGTTTCTTTTCATCTGATGAAGCGTCAGTCCAGTATTCACTTTCCTTTTATCTCCGTTTTGGTCTCCACCAGCTATTGAGGGAAATATTATATTATGTTATTAATACGATAAGATGACAGACAGTAAAAAGTAATGTTAGACCTATACTAACAGTATAGCTGAGGGGAACTGTAATCTGAACATTGTTAATATATAAACCATACTTGTTTTACTATTTGAAATGTCTAAGTTTTTCTCCAGCTTTATTGACATGAAAATCCAGATCGTTTCAGATCATTCACAATCAAATCAAGCTAACTCTGTTATGTTTGCAAAAAAAACAAAAAAAAACAAGCATGATCTCCAGGGTCCTTTGCATCTAAAAATCAATTAAAAACTTTATAGTCACAAACTTTTTTCTTTTTTTTTAACACATTTTTTATGTCTGCCCAGGTACTTTCCTGTAATTACACGAGAAAGCAACAGACTGAGTGGAAAATCAGTGAATATTGTTGCACCCGTATTAGCCTGGAGGGTAAAAAACAGGTTCATGGCTCCGTACACTTGAGGCTAACACTTTACATCTCTTATTTAGACTGTTGCTCTTACCAAAGCCAAGAGATGGTGATTGATTTTTTTTTTTTGTGTCCTTTTTAACAACCCCTGAGGCCATTGTTTTTAAGTTAATTATGGTTCACCCGCAGAGGTGTAGATAGGAATAAAGAGATTATTCCAAAATGGAAATTGTTTTCTGATGTTATTAGCCGGACTCAAGTTCTTCATTTCCTCTCGTTCCAGGATGAAAATGCGGCGGCACAGGGTGTTCTTGCTGTGCACAGTGGGCCTGTGTGTCATCTCCTTCCTCCACTACTACAAGGCCCTCCACTACGTCTCCCTGCTGCGTGAGCTCTCCGCGCCGTACCCCAACATCAAGTCCTTCATCATGGTCACCGGTTTCTTCTGGAGGGAGAAGGGCGTGGCCACCACCCCGCTCAGCCCAGCCTCCCCCGAAGAGGCCCCTCCCCTACCGGTTCTCCGTCAGCCGGACAGCAAAGCTAGAGCTGTGGCGGGTGCTGTGGGGGGAGGTGGAGGAGGAGGAGGAGGGGGTGGTGGCGGAGGAGGAGGAGGAGGAGGAGTCGGCGTCGGAGTAGGAGTAGGAGTAGGAGGAGGAGGAGGAGGAGGAATGAGCCTGGGGATTGGGGGAGTCATGGTTGGAGGTGCTGGGATTGTTGGCAGCGCAGGACTGGAGATGAGGTTGAGGGAGGAGCCGGCGCCCCCTCACCCTTGGGAGAAACCAGAGGAGAATCAGCGGGGAGATACACCGAACGAGGTGAGATTAGTCAACCTTTACTACATCGTTATTTATATTAAAAAAGAGCAATACAGCAACACTGCAATGAATACTACTATTTTTTCATTGTGACTGCTGTCTTTAGTTATTATGTTGACTAATATTGTATAATGTTAAAGCTGTGTGTTGTGGTGCTGTTGCAAAATATCTATTTATTTTTTTTTATATTACAAAGATTACAAAGCTTCAAGCCCAAATTGGTCTTTCTGTCAGGCCCTGAGGATTCAGTCAGCACCTGATGCTCCTGTACTGTTGAACAAAGACTCCTTTGAAAAACCAGTTTGGACTCAAAACATTGTAAATTTTGTTTTTCCCGGTGTAATAAAGAAAGCAATTTTGCGTGTAGTATTCTGCAGTGTTGGGAGTTTCTCCTTGGAAGGCAGAAATCACAATTATCTGGTGGTTTTCAGCATCTGGACAAGAAACATGTTTGTTTTGTGCACGGATTGGTTGTATAATTCTTTGCATATACAATGGAAAATATTCATCCATAACAGGTGCATCATTTTTTCTGATTAGGCAGGCATTATGTTTTCAGGTCATCCCATGCTTGTGAGCATGATATCTCAAGAACTACTTGTGGGAATGTCTTCAAACTGACCACTTGAAGTCAAAGATGAACTGATTAGACTTTGGTGGTCAAAGGTCAAGGTCATTGTTCATATGCTAGTTATGACAAAATTACACACAAATATCTAATCAGATAAAATGATGAGATTTTACATCCAAAAGGTCAAAGGTCAACTTCACTGTGACATCCTAATGATCAGGTCTCCCAGTCCTCTGTCCTCCTCTGTAAAAATAGTCTCTAAATGAGGACAGCGCGTTTCTCACCAAAAATTATTCACTGGAATCACACACATATAGTAGGAACTTCTTTTCTGCCCAGAAATACACGTAATACCTTTAATTAAATTCCCATCAACGTTACAGGTCAATAGAGTGCTTAGTTTCATATAAATTCCTTCAGTATCTTCACAACATACATCACATGAGTCTGGACAGGCATGGATGTTAACTGCACTTGTCGTTATGGGAACAATGTGGGAACAACTGGTTGCATCTGGCGGATGTGGTGGCATTGCAGGAGGTGCTTCACCACCTTGAGATTGACAAAATATTACCATTCAACACATCAAACGATAGTGTCAATATTGTATTAATAATATACATTTCACAATGTTAGTTCTTGCAACCAGACTGATTTGTTGTTTTGAACTGCAAAGCACGGAGGGTTTCTATTTGTCACTCACTGATTAAACTTAAGCTGGAATGAAGGGGTATCCATCTCACTGGTTTTGTTCAAACTGCAGGCAAATCATATCTTAAAGAGCGAACTGTTATTTGAAAGTGGTCAAATCAGATTTGTGTGTCCAGACATCACCAATCTGCATGTGTTGCTGTGGTAACGACATAGGTCTCAGTAACTATGTACGCTGGTGATGTGACTTTCCAACACAGACACACAGTAATGGAGAGTAATGGAAATGGACAGATACTGAACAGAAGAAGCCTGCCTCCAAAGTTCCAGCAGACAATTTATTTTAGCGTCTATCCGTGGACCGTTATTCTCTGTGTTGTCCTCTGTTATGCTCTGCTGGTAGCAGCATTCATTCTGCTCAGACGCTGGATGTATTTCTGGATTTGACTTTATGTTGTTGTGTGTCACTTTGCGAGTGGTGCAGAAGTCACTTTGAAATCCAGTCTGAGTGGCCAGAACATCCAGACTGAGACAAATCTGCAGAAATTCAATTGGAATCACATTTCAAACCACCTCCAAATGTAGCTTGGATCCGATGTGCAAAAATCATAATTAATGTAGTTTTTTTTTGCTGTCCAGTAGGGATATAAATGATTAATCAGTAATCGATGTATCAGCATTAAGAATTTAACCAATAATTAATTCAGTAAGTTAGAAACGTTACTAATTGCACCTCATTTAACATTGTCTTAGAGCCATTTGTTGAATAAGGAAACTTAAAAGTGAAATGTTTTGTATCCTATAAATGAAAGGATAATGATAAAGAAAAATGCACAGAATTTGCAGCCCTATTTTCCAGACTTCCTAAAATAAATCTGGACATGATCTTGATATGCCGAAAAAGCAGATTGGGGCTGGAAGTGTGAACAAGGCCTATCAAGTCTGTAAAGGCTTTTTAAAAAAAACAAAACAATATAGCAGGACTGGATAACAAGTAGCTTATTTCATTTACTGAATCCAGAATTTAAGAAAAAAAATACATGTGCAATTCTTTTTGTAGACTTGCATAGAAATAATTAGAAAAACGATTAATATTATGATAATATGATCAGATGAAATCTTATGCAGTGTGGAGATTGTTTTTATCTCCACGAAGCTCAAGAATCTGGGTTGGAGCAGTGCCATGCAACAGATATTATGATTTAGAGGAGGCCTGTGTAAGTTCTGCATAAACATGGAGGAACAGAAAACACCCTAAACACCATTCATGTGCATATCAAGGATCATTTTCCCTCTGTTTCAAGAATCCATTTGCTGCACCTGAAACCTCTGAAATATGAAGACTATCTCTCAGAGTTAGATAAATGATCACTGTATGTATGAAGTTTTTTTTTTTTTAGTTATTTCATTGTGCACATGCTGAGTTTTTATATTGATATCCACATGCAAACAATATTGTCCCCAGGATGTACAGAATAACGCCACTCTCTCGGGTCTTTGTGATCATCAGGTCTAAGCTTGCCTCTCACTGTTACTCATCTGCCACCCGCAGGAAGAAAATGATCCTTCAGAAATATGTTACTTCATAAACTGTGTGATTTTTATTTAAGGAATCTTTATTTGCTGGGGGAAAAAACAACTTCAAATTGAAACAAAGTGGGTGAAAACAACAACAACAGACGTAGTTTCACAAGTGTACATTTTAGAATGACAGGAGAAATTTTAACAAGAAATAGAGAGTAATAAATGGCGTGAGGCAAGATATGCTCAGAGCCCTCTTGAGGTAATCCTCATGTAATATTGCCTCACGCATTATTGAAAGCATTTCTTCTTTCATCTTGTCCTGTCATAAGTCTGTTCTATCACTGTATGTTTCCATCACACTGCTCCCTTTTTGTTTTATCACTTTGCAAATAATTTCCGACATTCAGCAAGTTCCCATGTCCGCGCTCATGGAGCCTTTGAGATGGAGAAGACTGCTCTGAAATCACTCATCAGAGGCCGTATTGTGATGAAACGTCTCCAATCAACACAAAAACTGAGTGAATGCTTTCATGCTAAAGTTATAATGATAAGGTATCATTATTCTGCTGTGATTGCAGCAGCTGCATTTTTTGATGTGTGTTTCCAAACATTAACTGGAGACTGTTTGCCCTCATTTCATTCCCTCACATTTGATCTTGTTTGATGATACTCACATGATTACCTAGTAACCTGTTTACACAATGGATGCATTAAGGAGACCTGGATACAGTAATGGAGGCTGGCTCTGTTCATCCCTTTGAGAGCTGCTCAGTGGGGCATGAAGACTTCTGCCAGCCTCCTAACTTCCAGTTCCTCCCTCCTCTTACTTGAATGAGGATAAAATAATTTAATTGTGCAGCTCTTCTAGACTTTCCAAATGTTAGCGGGCTGAATGGATCAAAGTATAGTGAGTGTATAGTGATAGTGAGATGAGCATTTCCCTGCAGTTGTGATGCCCAAGAAAATGTATCCTACATTTTACCGATTACAATATAAGCTTACAGGGGGGAAAAAGTATTTTTGTGCTGCTGTGCATCACTTGAGTTATAATTACATAGTTTGGCCAATGTGCCAGATTGGCATCAAAGCCTGGCACACTTCGTGAGGGTTTGGTTTGCACAATAAGGCAGACAAGGGCAGGAATTACATGACGGTCATGGTCACTGTGCCCCCTTAATTTGGTCTTTTTCCGCTCAAAAAACTACCTGCCCTGCAGCTGCAGTGGCCTTGATGCCCCGCCTGCATTGCCTCAGGCGATTTCGCAGTTTAATCTTTTTTCCTCTTTCCTGTCAAGACTGCTTTTAGAGACCAGTATCCTTTGTTTTGGTTCTACAAACTATGCACATATAATGTGTTAGATCTTGAGCCTGGTATGAACAGGAGACAGAGCACTCAGGACGAGCACGGGAAAGGCAGTGTGCCAATAAAGTCGTAGGTGTTGATATGATATAACTTTCTTTGACCATGAAGTCTGATGTGGCTCTACAATTCTGTGATTTACACTGCAGACTGAAGACTCTGTTAACACTGGCAAACAGCTGGATCCATGTTACATCTGCTCATCCTTTTTTATTAATTGTTTTTTTTTTTTTTTTTTTTTATGCACTGCCGTCCATTCACTGTCTCTGTCAATGGAAGCCCATAGATCCTAGGAGTCATTCTCAAAATTATGACTTATTATCTCAAAACCGTGAGACACTTTATCAATATTAAACAATTACTTCAATTTTGAGGTTTCTCATTATTTTGAGATATTAATTCATTATATATTGCACACTATTTAGAATGATGTCATTATATAGACTGATTATGACTGACTTTCGGTGTCCCCATACTTGACATTAACAAATTAGGGGAAAAAATACTATAAATAAAATTATCCTAAAAGCTTGAGTAAAATGCATTAATTCTTAAAATCAGCATTTTATTTGATGGCCTTGCTGCCCTGGCAATTGGCCTTTGTGCCCTCAAAAGTTTGACAACACCAAAGGTTGAGTGGCCTTGCCCCTGAAATGATGAGATTTCAGGCCTGATGAAGACAAATGTACTTCCTGCAGTTTTAAAGAGACAGTAAAACTAACAATCTTACCTGTTTCTCAAAGGTCCAGTGTCCAATGATCCTAGTGAGAGTGATCATTTTAATCCAAATCCTTCCCCTATCTTAACCAAGTGTTTTTTTTTTTTGTCCCTAAGCTGACCCAGATCTTAAAGAAAGCAGTGTCACATTATAAAACACAATTAGTTTGTACAATTTGCACAATGGAAAAACAAAACTGAATCTCAGCTCAGTCAAACTAAGCAGAGTTGATCAGAAATGATTCAATATTCTGTTACTGCATTGCCTCTTTCTTGCCTAAAATGTCGAAAACAGACACAGGGAAGATGTGCATGAACAAATGCACATGTGCACAGGCTGCCGTCCTGGCTTAACAGAGAAGACTGAATAACATACCAAATAGTTATTTGCTGACATCTAATGAGGCTGAGTGTTAGATTTAACACCTTCAAGTGCTCTTCTGTTGTTTTGTTGAAAGTGGCTCTGGTGTTTTAATGATGTGATTTGGTGAAGAGCTCCATCCTGTAATGGCTCCGTAAACTTGAATTCACTTGTCAGAATGGACAAATTTGGTATAAACCAGATAAACAGATAAATGAGTACAGTCCCCAGCCTTTGTCTGTTTATTACAAAAATACCCACTAAACTAGAGTTTTGTCTTTGCTTTTCATCAATTTTCCATCTCCTTCCAAGGTGCCGAGAGCACGTCTCACAGTTTCATATCAAGGTGTACAAAACAAAACAGCATCATAAAAACTTTTATTGAATGAAATGTTTTATGAACCATTGGAAATCATCACGAAACGCAGTTTAAACGTGTCAACTGATATGTAGGTGTTATTTGAAATAGTGGACATTTGTACAAAGGACTACCTCCATTAAAAATGCACTGGGTGTTAGTATGACTATGAATTCTACTCTATTTAGATTTCAAAATTTGTATAGCTCAACAGCCCAAATTTCTGTCTTAGTGCACAGTTAATCAATGACAATGAAATGTGTGGGCTGCAGCTATTTATTTTAGATTGAGGTTGCTTTAATCTCCTTTTTTCTACTGTGGTTTTCTTTCCAGGAAAGAGCTGAAGACCTTTTGAAGCCACGGATCCCCAGCCACCCAGCAGAGCCTGCTGGGCCCGACCTCCCAGAGGTCCCGTTGGTAGCAAAAGAGCACCTGGTGGTGCGCCAGGAAAAATCGCCTGACCCCTTAGAATCTATGGGAGACCTGCACACCCGCACTCACCAGCTTCAAGACGACAAAACCTCGTACTTTGTCCGAACCAAAGCTGGAGCCCTTTGCTTCAGGCAGGGAACGGAGGTGGCTACCCCAAAGGAGTACTCTGGGAAAACAGGGGGGTCTGTGGCCAATGGTGCAGGGGAAGGTGCTCGAGCAGGGGCTGCTGGGCAACGGAAACCTCTGCAGGTCCAGCAGCAGCCGTCCACAGCTCCAAAAGCCAAGGCCAGGGCAAGGGGCAACGGGAAGCGGCTGGTCAAGTGTGTGTGTCGGCCGGGGTGGCATGGACCTTACTGTGGGGTTCCCACCATGGTGTACCACTCCAATCTGCCCACCAAGGAGCGGCTGACGCCCAGAGAGACCCCGCGGAGGGTCATCAACGCCATCAACGTTAACCACGAATTTGACCTGCTGCATGTGCGCTTTCGTGAGCTCGCCCAAGCCGTTGATCTGTTCCTCATATGTGAATCCAACTTTACTGCCTATGGAGAGAAACGGCCTCTGAAGTAAGAAACCATTTTTTATACTTTTTATTAAAAGAATTTCAAAAATCAGCCCAGACCAGGGCTACTCAACCTCAACAGCAAGTGGGCCAACTGGGAAAATCACAGGCTGTAAGTGAGCCTCACAGAATATTTTGTCAATTAATGGCTCCAAATAACACTTACAGTATATATACAGTATATAAAAGCCTCAGGAAAACTAACAGAAAACTAACCAGAACTTGACTTGTTGTGCCTCTCAAATAATACAAAAGATAAAAGAAGGAAATAGAAGAAAATGGGCAAGGAGATATTTGAAACTACTGCTTTGAAACGACTGCTGTGTGTGTGGAGATTATATAAACCACGCCCTTAAGGTGAGGATGTGTTTAAGCAACATGTGTAATCCTCATCCAAGCTGCTGTGTGGCCATCAGTAGATGACTGGTGCCTGACAGCATAGCATTGTAAAATGGCATGCATGCTCGGCAAACTTCAAACTGGATTAAAGAGGTAAAAGAGACATGATGACACAGTACAGTCACGAGAATCCTATATATAAAACTCTGGTCATGTCAGCAAGTCTCAGTTTGGATAAATTGATTTATTTGAGCCCCTATTTATAGTCTGTTTTCATTCATCAGTATAAATTTAAAAGTTGCACAAAACCCCAGGTTTTTATCAAGTTGTGACACTGCTGGTGCGTTGAATAGTTACTGTTTACAGTTTACGGTCTTTGTGTACAGCCAGCCTTCATGCTTCTTGAGTATCAGTGTGCTGAATAAAAATTATAGTGAAGTTCCTTTGGCAACAACATGAAATGCCTCAGGAGCAATTTTACAGCAGATTATGACAAGAGCGACATGATTGACTCTGCATGCAGCCTTGGAGGGAGAGATTGGTGTGTTCAATCATAGAATGTGACACCGCATGAAAGCGGCTACATTCAGTGAACAATCTCTTTTGCTATGCATTTCAACAGGTTAATTGAGTTGTTCCTCCAGTCGGTTCGGTGTATGGACAGTGGGTTTTCTCACTGAAAGGCATCATTTGTCAAACAAGGACCTTTGCTACCGGTTGTTTTTTGTCTGTGCTGCAACACTTTGCCAATCATAATGTACTGTCCACAGTTTAGATGTATTTTTCTTATGGTTTCAGGCAGCGTTGGTTTCCACTCTGTTCTGTACAGTATGAAAATCTATAAGCAGGTAGTGCAGGTAATGCAGTTTACAGGTACCATGTGGAGCTTAAGAAATACAGTTACATTTACTGTGTGTTACATCAAAATGCATTGTGTGCATGCTTGATAGGTGTGGGCAATACCAAGGTATTATGCTCTATTCAGAGGGTATGGTTTTCAATACTGTTGAATACTGAGCTGAGAAACATGGTGTCTGGGGTATAAAGTTACAGGATTAACAAAGAAATATGCCTCTGCCCTGGGAGTATTTTGGACTTAGTGCCAGTGACAAATGTGAACCATCAAACACTGAAGATCAGCGAAGCGTAGTGAGTGTGTAACAGTTGAGCGAGCATGAGAAAGGTCGAGTGACAGGCTGATTAATGTCTGTAGTGGCAGAGAGTGATGGTGAACGTGCGTTGAGCGGAGGAAAAGGGTGAGCGGTGAAGTTGTCGGTCTGGCAGTGAATGTACAGTGTAGGTTTGAGTTTGTCAGTAAATAAAAGCTGCGGCTTCACAAGACCATCTGTGGAAATAGTGTCACTATCAGCTCTGCCTCGTTGAGGGAGTGCTATCTGCAGTGGAGTACAGTCGAGCTGAGTCATGCAAGTTTGACACGATTATTGTCAGAAAATGTCAGGAAGGTATGAAAAAATAGAGACCTCCCAAGCTGAATTCTTAAAGTTCAAGAAGTAAGTTTATTTCCATTTTCTGAAGACTGTTCAAAACTTTTTTTTTAAGTTTTGAAACACTCATGTCTTAAAGTCTTCTTTACCCCTTTTTGCTGGTCCAATGGTACATTTTTTTTTTACAATCTCAGACTGATGCTCAGCACAAATGTGGATCCCCATGCATGTGCTAGCAAAGCATGAGATGCAAACAAAATGGGGACACACACTTGAAAATATTGCTCATTAGTGCCAAAAACTCCACAAGGTACCTTTTTAAAACATTTTTAATATTTGGCACCATGTTACTAAGGAATAGTGATCTAAGCTTGATTAAAATATGTTTAATGTACACTGTGATGGAATACGTTACATTTGAGCATGTTTTGAGACAAACAAATATATGTATTCCATAAGGACAGAATGGAAATCAATGGTTACCTAAAATGGTAGGAAAATAAATCCAAAGACCTAAACACGACAATATTGTAAAAGCTGTGATGTGATGTGTCACTATAGAACAACACACAAATTCATGGCACTGTTACGTTTCTTTGGATTAAAAATATACACTAAATGACATTTGTGATGTCTGTAATTTCCCCAGTTTCCTGCGGCTCCTCCTCAACGGTACGTATGACTACGTGCGTCACAAGATCCTGTACGTGTTCCTCGACCACTTCCCGGAGGGCGGTCGACAAGACGGCTGGATCGCCGATGACTACTTGCGTACCTTTCTGACGCACAATGGCATGTCCAGGGTGGTGGGCGCAAGATCAGACGATGTCTTCGTCATCAATGACGCTGATGAAATTCCAGCACATGAGGGCCTCCTTTTCCTCAAGCTGTTTGATGGATGGACAGAGCCCTTCGCCATCCACATGCGCAAGGTAAGAGCAAGATGTCATCTTGGTGTGTGATTGGTCAGACAGTTTTCACCTAGAAGATTGTGGCATGGGTGTGTCATGCATGTAATTGATCTATGCAGCTTTCTTCACTTGTTTGTCTCTGCTTATTTTAAAGGTTTTAGCATGGGTGTCGACTCATGTCGCATCACTTGGACTGGAGTCAGACTCAAGTCACAAATTTGTTGACGTATGACTCAACAAAATCAAAAAAGGCTCAACTTGAACTTAAACACCGACATTGTGGCTTCACTTGGACTTTAGCCTGTTGACTTGGAAAAAAGTCTTAGAAAGTTGGAAAAAATGGCACCAAAGATAATTTTGTTCACGTACAAAAACATGGCGGTCAGTAGAAAAGGAATTACAGTAGGGCTGCAACTTTTATAGATGAATCTTTTAGTCATTTTCTCGATTAATAGTTGTGAAATGTTAGAAAATGGTGAAAAATATTGATCAGTGTTTCCCAAAGCCCAAAGTGTTATCCTCAAATGTCTTGTTTTGTCCACAACCCAAATTCATATTACTGTCATAGAGGCGTCAAGAAACCAGAAATTATCCACATTTGAGAAGCTGAAATCAGAGAATTTGGACATTTCTCTTAAATAAAGGACTGTTTATTAAAATAGTTGATGGTTCATTTAATAGTTGACAACTAGTTAACATTAACTGGCTAATTGCAGATCTAAAATTACAGTATGCAAAGCATACAGGTTGAAAATTACAGTCAGAGATGCAACATCTTCCAAGTTCATTCAGCATTTGACATTGCAAACAGAACAGTGCATTGAGGCTCCGTTATTAAAATTGCATTACATTGGGTGAGAAGCACATTATGACCTGTTTGGGACTTGAAAATAATAGGATTTGAATTGAGACTTTATCGGGGACCTGACTGTCTTGACTTCAGACTTGAATGCAAAGACTTGAGACTTTTTTTTTGCAAACCAATGACTTGGTCCCACCTTTGGGTTTTGGAAAGAACAAATGCAACAAATAAGCCATATTTCATGCTATCTGTTTATAATTCTAGTTTCTTCTCTTGTCTCCCCACATCCAGTCACTGTATGGGTTTTTCTGGAAGCAGTTTGGCTCTCTAGAGGTGGTGTCAGGCTGCACGGTGGGGATGCTCCGCGACGTCTACGATGGCGACGGCATCAAGCTCCGCCGTCGAGAATACTACACCATGCCAGGCTTCCGTAAGTACGAGAACGATACGGGCCACATCCTGGTGCAGTGGTCGGTGGGCAGCCCCTTCCACTTTGCTGGGTGGCACTGCTCCTGGTGCTTCACGCCCGAGGGGATCTACTTCAAGCTGGTGTCGGCGCAGAACGGAGACTTCCCGCGGTGGGGCGACTATGAGGACAAGCGTGACCTCAACTACATCCGTGATCTGATCAGGACCGGGGGCTGGTTCGATGGCTCCCTGCAGGAATATCCACCTGTGGACCCCAAAGAGCACATGTACGCCCCCAAGTACATGCTGGAGCACTATGACAGGTACCGCTACCTCCTGGAGAACCCTTACAGCAAAGTGTCCAGACTGAGCGAGGGCTAGGAGTCCAGCTAAGAAAAGATAAGTAAAATAACTAGTAGGGCCTGAGTGAGGCCACAGCACTGAGTTTTGGGGGGCGCAACGGTACTGATGAACTACATCTTTCATTGGAGCGATACTACATGTATCTCCACCAGGCAGCACTGATGTTGCAGGGATTTAAAATCTCTTAAAAATCATTATTTTGGGGTCAAAAAAGGGAACACTGAATCACATCCATCATGGATTTACGGAGCGCTCATTGAGAGGATACAACCACTGGATAAACAAAAATCATAGATTTCCTCATTTCTTCATTTTTGGGGGAGGAGCCAAGCTATCTCTCTTTTTGTCACCCTGCCCCTGTCCTCCTTTTCTTCACCCGAGCCGATATGCCTGCTGAGAGCAAGGGGCCGCTTCGAAGTAAAGAGAGGGATGTTTTACCTCTGCGTGAAACCCGTGGAGACGAGAAACTTGGAAATGAATGATCTTTTTTTGTTGTTTCTGTCTGTGTTTACTAAAGTTTACGGACTGATGTTCCCGCCTCACTATCCACCTTCAGATGTCTTCCTGTCATATTTGGTGACCTCCTTCCAGAAACAGACACACCTACAGATATTATGTTATTGTTGGGTCTCGGTAGAAAATTATGAATCCTATTTAAAACCCGCTGGAGTACCCACTGCCAAATGAAAAGGAATGACTCGATGGAGATGTTTCAGCTCATTTCATGTAGTCACACTCACCTACATGCACCTTAGACCCGTATGTGTGTTCGTACAAAAAAAAAGTGTGTCTGCTCTGTCTTTGTGTCATATAGTGAGGTTTTGGGCTGTGAAGAGGGGACAGGATCAGTAAGGAAACAAGAAAGAATCATCCAGGGGGGAATGGGGAAGAAAGACAGCGAGATGGGAAAACAGAGTGAGACAGAAGGCAGGAAATAAGGGAGAATAATGAGGGAGGAAGAGAGTGATGATGAAAAGGAAAGGAAAGAAAAGGAGGCTGTTTCGACGTTCCTTTTCCCAGAGCGTCTGCTGATGCTCGAGTGTTGCAGGGATGAGTGTGCAGGATATGTGTGTGTGTGTGTGTGTCCCTCAGCGCTCACAGACAGCTCTGAATAAATCATGCTCTGTCGATGGCATCCGAGACGGATGAAACTCGCTGTCATTGTTTGTCCGATGAGAACAATCGAGACCAGTTGGGGGAAAAGCTCGCCCTTCAGTTTTGTCTACCCAGCAGCTGAGATGACTTTGTTTCCTTGGAAACTAAAGTATGTGGAAAAGGAGACGGGATGGGTGTTGTAAAAATGAGTGGGTGGGTTCACTTCAGGCGAGGAGCTGCAGTGATCAGACGAGGTCAACGCCGACTGTAGGTCCCCCCTCGGTTAAATATTCCTCTTTCTCTGCAGCTGTCAGTCACCCACTCTCTGAAAATGACTCTTCTGTGCTTTTTCTGTCTGCCGCCTGTCCTCTTTCTTTGCTGCTAAGTAGGCCTGTGACGATAACCTTGTTATCACAATACCACAGTCATGTGATGTCTGCTGCTGGGGTACTGCCATCGCTGCAAATTTTATTTTGAAGGGTCAGTCTCATGTTGTTCCATTGCGCAATGTATTTGAAATCAGAGCTATACACGCAAACATTCAGGAACACAGCCTCTGATTGGTCAACACTCAGCCCAAGGCATCATGGGACTACCATAGATGTAATACTGTATATGAACATATGAATATGGCATTGCCACCCAGCCTTGCTTCCAGTTTTTCCAGTGGCCACTTGTGGTACTGCAGCGAAAAATTCCCAAAAAGGTCTGTAACACTGTTGACAAGACACCTCAAATGTAACTCTTTCCTGAGTGAATTTTATATCCATGGAGGTTTTATTATTTGTAAAACTTCCTAGAGCTGAGAAGAACTTAAAAACTTGTGACATCATCACAATGTAAAGTGGGCGGGGCCAGTAGGGAAAAAAACATTACTAAGCATATTTATGCTATGGGCAGCAACGTCACTATCAGCTGACCGCTTGCTCTCCCTCACTGGCACGCTGCACACATGTTACTCACTGTCTTATTCCTTTAAGGAACAATGCTATGCTTACAACAGTATTCTTCAGCAGAGAGCTAAAGAACATAAATTCTCAGGCAGGTGCAGTAAATCGCCATCCTGCGGGAATACGCTGCTTTTTCACCATGGCCACAAAAAATTCACTGTCACAGTCTCACTGCTGAGTGAAACTGGTTTCCTCTTAATCCTCATCAACAAAGTGTATTTTTTTCTCTCTTCAGTTCAGTAATATTCTCTTTCTCTACATGTTCCCTTCTGTCAAAAACCTTAAAATCCCCAACTCTCCCTCTAACTTTCCATCACCCAACCCCCCCCCCCCACACACACACACACGCACACTGGCTCGTCACACTCCATTTTGGGTGTGTATCTGTTTCCCCTTAATCCTCACAAGAATGCCCCGTTTCAGTAATCAAGGTATATTTATCTTCTCTATGTGCCTCATTTCTCTCCCCCTGTCTCTACAGGACAGGACAGGGCAGCTGTTACCATGGCGATGCCTTCCCTGTGCCCACAGATCACTATTATCTGAACATTTAGGCATGAGCGCTCATGCCTCCTGCCTTCTCCCCAGCCGTAGACGGCTGTCCGTGTGGCTACATGCCTAAATCCCCACCCGACATCGTTTGGCAGAAGTCGGATGATGTTGTGGACAGTTTGGGGAGTGTGTTTTTCCCCGTGGGTGTGTGTCATGTGGGCTGAGGTCGGCGGGGAGGGGAGGGGCCGGCTTACGTTATTGTATGAGAAAGGGAATCATAGCAGCAATGTTAAGGACCAGTCGAGGAAAGAATTAAGCCAAACATGCAGACAAACATGCAAACATGCAGCAGTCGAGCACCAATCAAAAACAGTAAACTCATTGATGTTTCTCTTAATTTTAGATTGACTGCATCCACCATCTGCTCCTTCAACGCCTGTCTGGGCTTTACAGATACTGTTTACCTCGGCTTCAGGCTAGATGCTCTTTCATTGTGAACAGCTCCTCAAGAGGAATGAAAAGTTTTGGGGAGTAAACTTGATATGTTGCTGAGGGGTGAGGGAAGGACTGAGAATAATTTTAAAAGCTGACGGCTCGATGTTGTAGCTTTATTTTCATTTGGAGGCGAGAGACAGACACAACGTCTCAGTCAGAATGCCTGGAATGCTGTTCTTTTCCACCTGTTTCACCTCTCTAAAAGCGTCCTTGAGTTAGACGTTATGCTACAACCTCCTCACTTATCATTAGTCACTTTGTAGTCTAGGCGTTTTACCCAGAAGTGTGGGTCACACATTGCAACATAAACAAACTCAATGTGTTCTGAATGAGAGAGAAAAAGGTCTTAAGGAATCATATGAAGGGAACGTTTTGAAAATCGCCTCAACATGATCATACCGACAATTCCTTTTTAGCACAGGCATTCTGTGAGAAAAAAGGGATCATCAATAGTTACTCCTCAAAAAAGAAATCAATAATTTACCACAAAATATTGGTTTAAAATGTTTTTAGAGTTCATCCATAGCAATAGGCTTTTTTTCAATGCAGTGTAAATGGCACTAGTCCATATAAACATTAAAACTGATTAACACATTTAAAACAAAATGATATAAATATCACCAAAAATAGCACTTTTATATCATTTCCAAAATATTTGTGACTGCCAAATTGGCAGTAATCAATATAAATGTAAATTTATTTAAATTCAAACATACATTTGTGAACCACTCATGCATCTAAGGGTTAAGAATTTACTTTCGCACATTCACTGTACTGCATGAACTCCATGTCTCATGTTAAACAGTTTCTTGTTCATTGTGAACAGCACTGAACCCTTTGTGTGGACATCAGACATTTTTTTAAGCATGGGTGGCAATGGGAAACAGCCATTTCATTATTTTTCAATACTTTCCCCCACTAGGATTCCTTAAGACTTTTAATGTGTTATAAATGACACATTTGTGAGACTAGAACAGTTTCTGTTGCAGTTTGTGTGGGGTCATGTTGCCTGTACTATTGGACGGCATTGTCAGGGAATACCCTAAACCGTATAGTGAAAGCCTCAGGTTGAAACTGGTGCGAGTGTTTCCGTCTCCACGCTGGCTCCTCATGGCTGTGAGCTCATGGTGGGAAAAGCAGATTAGCCAACAGGCCGCCGACAGTTGCGTTGGGTCTGTGCTGCTGCCTCGATGGCAGCGCGGTCTGCAGCGGCAGCTGTTAGGGGGTTGGTGTCGGTGTTGAGAGCCAAACTCCCATCCAACCCCAGAGGGGCTGCAGAGAAACGAGCTTTAAATAGGACCTGACATTAGACGACGGAGGAGACGATGACAGTGCTGGATGTGACGCTTTTTGTTCCTAAATTAGATTTTCTGCCTTTTGAAAAGGTAATGATTAGTAATGATTGATGGGACAAAAAGAAACAGATGATGAAATTTAAAGGGATGGCAGCGTGAGTGCTTGGTTAACATTTTGACAGGGTGGATTTTTTATTATTTAGAGGTGTTAAATCATTGAATTCAGGCAGTTGTCTGAACTGTGGTTGCTGGTTTTGTGGCATGTGTCCAAGACATCGAATTAAAAGAAAATATTTTTATCACATCCACTATATACTGAATTAATGTTAAAAAGAAACACTTTATGAGGTTTTCTAACAAAATAACATTAATAGCTGTTTTCTGGTGTGAGCAGTTAACATGAAACTGACCAAAATATCTAATAGTACAAAAACTGCACCACTTTACAAGACTACCCTTATAAATGGTTTATAATTAGATTGTATACTGTTTATAAATCCTGAAAGGGGCAACATTGACCTGTTATCTGTACTGTGACGCCCCACATTTTCAATCTCTGACTTTGCATTTAACCAACATCAGCATATCTTAATAGTGAAAAAGTTTCATTTGGCAAATTAACATATCAAATTACCAGATCCATACACTAAGGCTTTGGATACTTTTTTTTAACTTTTTCTCCCTTTTGCCTGTTATAAATGGTATTAGCTCCTTAGTAAGACTAATTAGTAGGGAGCAGTAACTGCATCTTGCTAAATAGTGAGCTCACATTGATGTATGAAAACTTTTATACCATGATCTTGAATACTCAATTCTGACCGACTGCAGGGTGTTCATTCATTCCTGATAATGGACACCCACCAAGCAGTTCCACTGAAAATGTTTGTTCAAATGAATGCGCTGGAATAAGTAACCATAGCAACAGCGATGCAGTCAAAGCCTTCGTTTAGCCTACAGCATGTTGCAATGCCCGGAGAATTAAGTGTCTCATCTGCTGATCACCACAGGATGGTGACTGTGACGCACAGGCTGCAGGCGAACTTACTGATACTTTGCATCACATAAGCGATCAGCTTGCGACTTCAGGCTGCAGCTAGACTTGCATAGCCACACCTGTCTCCAAAGTTCATTTCAGAGATGGCTGTGGACAGCAGGAAACATAACTGATCGTTTGTAAGAGAAAATCCTGATATTGTTTTAGGGACGATGACATGGCTGAAAAGCTTAGTCCTGTGATTAAACACACTGTCAAATTATATTTACTGTTTGTCAACCATAGGCAATGTTATTGACTCTGAGTCTTGCTACTGTAACGTTAGCTTTCGGGCTAATAGCCAAGCTAAAGACAGAAATATCCCCCATTGCCAAATTATAATATCAGTCCTATTCACTGGCATAATGAACAATGTTTCTATCGCAGAAAAACCTAATGGGTTGGTAATGGTTATTCCAGGTATTAGACAAACTCTCAGACGTTACCAGGGAAATTTTGATTGGAAAATGCATGAAAATATAAAGTACTGGTCTAAAACCGTTCATGCCTCCACATCATCCATTAAGTCCGGATAATGGATACCTCATCAGTATTAATCGATCATTGATTGAGCATTATCATCCCTACCTTTTATAAATCATTTATAAGGGTAGTCTTATCGTAAAGTGGTACCCAAAATACAAAAAACCTCACCTCCTTTCCTCTGACTTCAAGGCCTTAACCATGTGCAGACTCACTCTGTCTGTCTGTCTGCTGAAAAATATGTTCATCCTCTCATTTACACGCTGCCATATGCACAAAAAAAACCAAACAAAAAAACAAAAAACAAGTGTGTGTTTCATAAGTAACCATCATCTTGTGACCACGGGGGTCTCTGTTCAATCCCATCTGAGGTTGGGGTGTGTGTTTAAGCTCTGCCAAGAGGCATTTAACCAGAGTTCACTCCCAACTCTCAGCCTGCTGCAATCAGCCTGCACATCTGGTGAACGCTGTGTGTGTGTAAGTGTGTGTGTGTGTGTGTGTGTGTGTGTGTGTGTGTGTATGTATGCTATGCACTTTTCACATCATTTCTGTGTGCGTGCACGCACGACAGACAGAGTGACTCATGCCAGATAAGGGTGTCTGGCCTGCTGAAAGACAGGCCAGGGTTACTTCACTCGGCCTGTTGCCTCGTTATCGCCATGGCAACGATCCTCTTGATGAATTCCTGAGATCCCTAACAGCCTGAGGTCATCAGCCAAGATAGTGGACCAATAGGAAAAGAGGTGAGGGAGAGCAGAGGGAGGATGATGGGAGAAATCGCAGAACTGTTTTCTACTTCATTCTACTTACACAACCTGACCTGAGCATAAAAATGCAAAACCTCTCGGCGCTCAGTCGCTTTCAGTAAATGTCACAGCACTGCAGAGCTCAGAATAGTGATACAGGCATGCGGTGTACACCGTTAACCAGCACGTACCTCTGTTCGTTATTATTTTTCATTGATTTGACTGACTCATGGCAACAAGTGTATATTTTGCAAGAGGAGCAGAAAACAGATTTTTCTTTTTTTTTTTTTTTTTTCAAATTGTGAGCCAGGAATAAAACATGAATGGGTAATATTTTATTTGGCCTGAGCAAAGGCAGGAAAACAAGAAAAAAGGGAGAGTCCCGTTTCAAACAGAGCCAAGGCTTGATGAATGGAGACTCAAATCCAAAAAGAGACATTTCGGAAATAATCCTTCCGCCGCTGTTCCCAGTGACAGTCTTATTGGATGAAGCGTGGTTATGACACGCAGAGAGGAGGGAGGTAATAAGCTTGACCGAACGGCTTTGATTTTTCACTTTGATGGGGAAAAAGTCATCGCGGCGATGAAATGAAAACCGTCCAAATGAAAGGAGCAGCTCATCATCCCCGTTAAAGAAAATCTATAAACTGGTGACAGTTAAAGTGAAAATGAGGCTGTGATGTTGAAGCGGGGTGCTCGCCGCCTCACTGGCCTCATAATGGATTTAAAGTGTTTGATATCCAAAGAGGAGGGACTGGGTCGTGCTCAAGGACACTTTGGCAGATTGTGGCCTCTCAGCAGACGTTACAGCACTTAAAGGGATAGTACGGATTGTTTGATGTGGGTTTGTCTGAGGTACTTGTTGATTATCAATTACCTACAGTAGTTGAAGAAAGGGGCACGCGCATGGAAGCTATTTTAGCCACTTCAAAAAGGTCTTGAAAAAAAAAAAATCAGTTTAAGTGTACGCTATATTTAGAATATTATAATAATTTTACCTTGCTGTCAGACACCTTCTTCAGATGGAAAACCACCATAATACAAGCCAAATATAACTCTCTTCAAACCAACCAAACTCCATAGGTGAAACCTGTAATTTTACCATGAAGAACACAGTTGTTGCTGGAGCACCGCTGCAGCGGTAGAGTAGCAACTCCTGTGTTCTGTGAGGTAAAATTACTGATTTTGCCTATTGAGTTTGGTTGGTTTGGAGAGAACAATATTTGGCTTGTATAACAGTGTTTTTTTTTTTTTTTTTAGGTTCATGCTGGTGCCCCTCTCTGCTTCTCCAAACTGGGGACTTGTTGCCCGGCATCTACTATAGCTAATACGACTGTTAAGTACCTTGTACAACCCCACTTCAAATACTCCAAACTACCCCTTTAAACAAACCTGTGACATTTACATTACTGGACAATCTGGCTAATCGCAGCACTGGCCTAGTGCCTGCTGTCAAGCAATAACGTATGGGACAGGAAATAGCTGCGGCCTGTAACAACAACAACAACGTTCCAAGGATGTTATAGCTTATTTACAGAATTTTTAAACATTTTTACAGGAGTCAAACATTTTACCAAAGATACAAGCTCTGATTTTAATTTGATCAGGTTTTCTCGTCTCTCTGCTGACAAATCATCTGCAATAAACCTGACTGCTTGCCTCAGGTGATTGAAACAGAGGGAGTAAATTAACAGTAAAACGCATAACTGTAAACGAGATGGAGCAATTCCGCTGCAGACGTGTTTGGAGTCACGTTTCTAAGAAACAGCTTGGTGCCATCTACTGTATTTCCTTTCAGTCATTGATACTAGCGACGGGAAACAAACATGCACCCATTTAGGAGGTTAATGTTTGGCTCAGGAGTGGTCTAAACTGAGGATGTAAGTGCTGTCAGGAAGCGCTTGCTAAAGAAATATTTACAGAGTTCTCTGTGCAAGTTGTCTGCAGCAGTATACTTCAGTACATCACTGTCAGTACGTATTCAACTGCTGCAGCCAGGCAGTTTTTTCTAGACGTTTCCTTAATGCAATATATCTTATTTAAAATGATCAATTTATTGAGTTGTTCAGGTTTATTCCTGCACATGATTTATGTACTTAAAGCCTTAAAAGGGCACTGTATTGATTTAGTATTGCGCTTTTATGAAATATAGGGACTTGTGAGACAAATATTAGAATCAGAATGATCAAAACTGCTGCAGCAGAGGCCAAGATATCCTTCAGAAAGATCTTGATCTCACATTCCCTACAATAAAAACTCAATAGCAGCTTTTTTGCTACACCTTCCCTGCCTGCTAAATGTTCACATCTGTCGAACTACATGCCAGTTTATAACACTGCCTCCAAACCCAAGCTGAGATGACAATAAGAACGGGAGATTTAATTTTCTAACAGGCCACCATCAGTCCACCAAACGATGATTGACAACATATTCTCGTGGGTGTGTCCCGTATATTCACTACAGCCAATAAATAGGCAAAATAATCTCAGAAATTGTCAAGTCAGGAATTATGCTGCATTTGAGACCGTGCCGGATGTGGGAATTTCCCTGCTGAAATTTCCAACTTCTGACCTCAAAACATTCCAGATGCACATTGCCAAAAGTAAACAAAAAACATGTCCAGCCCTGACAAATCAGTGAGTTTCATTGGCAAATATATTCACTATTGTACCCTCAGTACAATGACACAGAGGAGGAAGATTTATATTTATTTTATGACACACTGGCAACATATTTTGACATCAGTTTACATCAAGAACAGATTTTACTGTATAACAGAATGTATAATTTTACAATTTAATGGGTGCTGCCATTCCTCGTGAAGTTCACAAATGGGAACTCTGACTTTTAGTGGCGTGTCATTGTACTTTTTCTAGTAGGAGGCTGGAAATTTTTGAGTTCCTGGAACACGGCATAATTCTTACACCTATTTCCTTATTAAATGGAAAAATACGACCGCACACCTCCTCAATCCAAGTTACTCTATTTTTTACCAAACTAAAATGAGTTTAACAGCTTTATTAACTCATCGTAAAACACAATTTGATTTAATAACAACAGCAGAAAAACAAAATAAAACTTGCCAAAACCATCTTGATTAGTCTTTCCACTGTTCTTACGACCACAGACTCTGGTTTGGTTGAAATAAACCCTAAATTCACAGAGTTAGGTATGAAAATATTCTGGCTCTACCGGCTGTTTCCCTCCCACTCGTTCTTCGGCTCAGTGGGTGTGCACTGTGAGTCTTTTCCTGAGCAGCAACTCTAGGCTTGTTCTTTGGAGGCAGGCCATTAAATTGGCAAACTAAAGAGACAAAAAAAATCACCCAAAAAGATTTCCCGTCCATCGCCATGACATCATCAGAGTTATTTTCTCAAACTCGATGAAGCTCCTCCAGAGGCACAGACAACATTATACAAAAGTTTTCTCAGGCTGACTGCGACTTGTCAACTGACATGCATGCTTAAAATTGGTGAAGTGCCCCTTTAATATATCCCAAGAGTAGACAGCTTTAAGATATCGTCACAAAAATCAGAAATGTCTGTCTTAAATGATCACTACGCAGCCTTCAGAACACCCATTGTCAGCCCAACCCTTGTTTCAGCACACACACACACACACACACACTAACCATCAACACATGTTTTGTAGTATTCAGCACGTGTGTGTGTGTGTGTGTGTGTGTATCCCTGCACAGATGTGTGTCTCCGGGGCTGCGTTGCCCTACCACCACCACCACCACCACCCCAATCACCCTCCCATCTGTTGTTGTGCTTGCGGAGCGGCTGGCTGCCTTTCTATAGGGCTTTACATGCCTTCACGGCTCTGGCCCCCCGCCAGCCCTGTGGCTTCCACCGATTGATCTTTTCCAAGAAACATTAGCGGCAGGCAGGCCGGAAATCAAGGAGGAGGGTGTGGGGGTGCAGAGAAAAGAGGGTCATTTTACTGGAGTCGCTTTTTGACTTCTTGTTGAAATCTTTTCTTTCTTTCTCTTTCCTTCTGTGGCTCCTACACGGGTCTGGAATTTGTGGAGACCTTTAGGAAAGTACAAAAAAAGTGCCAAGTGGATTGTCTTGGTATAGAAAAGAACTTTTTCCCCTAGTTTTGACTCCTTGTCTTATATATTCAGACGTTTATACCTGTGAAGAACAGTATTCATTGATGTAGCATTGCAGCTGAATCACGCTTCAAATTAGATCAAGAAATTAAAGGGACAGTTCACCCCTGAAATCAAAAATGGCTATTTTCCCTCTTACCTGTAGTGCTATTTATCCATCTAGATTGTTTTGGTGTGAGTTGCAGAGTTTTGGAGATATCAGCCATAGAGTTTTCTGCCTTCTCTTGAATACAATGGACTTAGATGGCACTCGGATTGTGGTGATCAAAGTGCCAGACCTTGTTGTGAGCAGTTTCATGGAGGAACTACTTCCTTTTTGGTAGAAAGAAAGTAGCTCTGGTCAATTCTTATACAGAAAGAAAATAGTTCTGGTAGATTCTTCTAGATAACATTTGGCTTGTGGTACCCAGTGTGCATACAAAGTGGCTCTTTCCAGAATTTATGACCTGGTTACTCAAGATAATTCACAGACCTTGTTGTGAGCAGTTTCATGTAGGAACTACTTTCTTTCTATGGCAGAATCTAACGGAGTCAGACAGAAAGTAGCTCCAGACAGACTTTCTTTCTTTCTACCAGAAAGAAAGTATTACCAGCGAAAAGGGAGACCTCTCTACGACCAGTATCTCCAAAACTCGGCAACCCACGCTAAAACAATCCAGATGGATAAATAGCACCACAGGTAAGATGAAAAATATGTGTTTTTGATTTGCCATCTTGGCTGTAAACATGTTGTTGTTCTCTCTGCGCAAGTGACGGAAAGCATTCGCATTCCACAAGCTGTGCGATCACATTAACTCCGACAGCTGCAACGATGTGTCACCACTGATTGGAAAGTACTTGGAGTTACTAACCACAAACATTGCAGAAAGCAAGTGCAACTCTTTAACCTCCTTTTGTGAGCTTAGTTGGACTTGAGGGCTGAATTTGTTAGCATTAGACTGAAATGTACAAATAGTATTACCGGGGTCAGTTCACCCAATTTGTGAAACCCTTTAGTGCCACCCCTAAACAATAGAGGTCAATAGAATTTCATTTATGGTCCTACAGTGTTGAAAATCTACTCTCTTTCCAGTTTTCCTCGGAAATTCTCTCTACCAAAGAACTAGCCCCTGTGAAAACTCCTGAGTGTATTCTGTGAAGTAACAGAGACTGTTCCTGGAAAGAGATGTTGACATTGCAAAAACCACAAAAGAGATTCTTTTCACTTCCATTGTATGGAGTGGAGGCAATTATCCCAAAAAACTGGCCAAACCAAACCAAAACTATCTTCATGGCTAGATACCACTAGAGGTAAGTGAGAACATTTGGGTGAACTAACCACTAAAGACATAAAAAGAAATATTGGTGAAAGAATAGAAAGCCTCGCAGTGTTGGATTCCTCCACTGAGAACTAAATCCTTTTGTTCATGGGTCTCTTTTAATGAGCAAATCAATTGGGTGCGGTCCAGTTCTGTTCAGTGAAGCAGCCAAGTCGCGTAAAAGTTGCATGGAATATAATTTGCCCTATCACACATTGAAGTGGGCTCCAATTCAGCGAAGAAACAGATCAAATTAAGCAGCAGTTTAGACGCAGCGTTGAATATGAAACAGCGTAATAATGATGACTGGGAGACTCGTCCTCAGTAAACATGTCACGTTTTGTCAGATGAATGTGTCTGGTGTTTATAACAGCAAAACAGGAGGTGTGTGTGTGTGTGTGTGTGTGTGTGTGTGTGTGTGTGTGTGTGTGTGTGTGTGTGTGTGTGTGTGTGTCAGGATGCATAACAAATCTGAGTGTGTTCCAGGACAGATTGTTGGCTTTGGGGTGCAGGACGAGACCGGTCCAGGAGTCCATATGTTGTGACACCGCAGATCAAAAAGATGAAAGTCAGCATGGCGCTGCAGAGACAGATGGACACAGTGACACATACGTGCATGAAGACTCGAGCAGGCCGACACCTGGCTGCAGATCAAATGCCATCAGAAACTGGAGGGAAGGGATGAGTGTTGATGTGCGTCTCTTTTTGTGCGCGAGAAGCTGCACTGTACGGCCAAATGTATGTGGACAGCACTGTCAACATACTTGTGTGTAGTTTGGGTTTAGTGTCGATTCTCATGGTTAAGGCGAGCTCTGTTTAGCCTGGGAACCAGACGAATCTGCAGGCTCATTTTTCATTTGCCTTGGCAGATGCGTCCTGCCAGTCTCCTGTTTAGACAGATTTCCACTCATCCTGGCTCTTGTCAGGCCAATCACAACCGTTTCGTTAATATGGGGTTGGTTTGATACGATCACTGACAGACCATCGTCACCTGCCCAGATTTTTGAGAAAGCGCACGTCAGATGTTTTGAGCGCAGCGTACCAGGCTCACCGAACTCAGATCAAACTGTCACACAGTGCTGATCAAATATGAATCAACATTCTCTTACTGTAATGCCTATTTCTCACATCATGTTTTCAGAAACACACTTTAGTGTACTGTTAATTGCAATCTAAGAAGGTTTGTCACCAGGCCACCATTTTTTCCTGCTTGAAAACAGACTCTGATTGGTTGTAAGTCTATCCAGTTGCGTCCAGAAACATTCTGGTCAACACCTGTTGATACCTTGGAAAGCAAAAATGAACTGTGATATTCCAGGCTAATTTGCATTTGCGATGTATTAATACCACAGTATTAAAAGCCTTGCAGTGCAGTGCGCTTACACAACAGGGTGTTCAATGCGCCTCAGTTTCTGTCAAATATGTTTTGCTGTGTTTTGTCAGGGCCAAATGTGGCTCAGATTCTGAACCAGTTGTTTCTAAATCCTGATTGGTGCACGGATGTCAGTGACATGACTTTTTTTTTTTTTAATTGAATCCCGCCCACTTCAAACCAGCGAAAGAGCACAGAAAACGCAGAAATCTCATACGTGAAATAACCAAAACCGGTCACATTTTGGCAGAAAATAGTGCAGGATCTCATCACTCATAACAAGAGGTTGATTGCGAACACATGTCTTCAAGGCCTTTAAGGCTGCAGCATATAGTTATATTTTAGACCGCTTCGAACTTTGTGGTAACAGTTTTGGAAGGGCCGTTTCCTTTTTCAACATGACAATGCCCTTGTGGCCAAAATAAGGTCCATAAAGAGATGGTTTTCATAGTTTGGTGTGGAAGAACTTGACTGGGCCCCGACCTCACCCCCATCCGACACCTCTGGGATGAATTAATTAATGTTCTTCGGGCTGAACGTGAGACAGCCAGGTTCCAAAATCTTGTGGAAAGACTTCCCAGAAGAGCGGAGTCTGTTAGCAGCAGATTAATGCCCGTGGTTTTGGAAAGACGTGCACTCACATATGGGTGTAATTTTCAGGTGTCCACATACTCTTGACCATGTAGTCCTTTTTGTGTGTGTGTGTGTGTGCGATCTACTTTGTAACTCAAGCCTACCTGCAACGCTCGGAAACTTGCTGTCCCCTAGCGGCCCGACCTGAACCGAGACAGAGTGTGTTTGTGCGTGTGTGTGTTTGTGACTGGGTCACAAATGAAGTGAAGGGAAGCGTGCGGGAAAGCGAGGGTGAGCCTCCAGAGGGGGTTTTAATTCCCCGCAATCAGAAACTGAGACGGAGATGGAAAGAGGGAGCGACTGATCCTTACAATCACATACTTTACGCATTTACAGTCACTGCCTTTTTTTTTCTTCCCTTTTTTGGTTTTGTTTTGCACTTATTCTTTTGTGTGAAGTCAATCAATGTGTCTTCCCTTCCGTTCTGAAAGTTTTAATACTCTTTTTGGTGGAAGTCTGAGAAACAGAGCAGGAAGGGTGATGATTTTTTTTGGCCCTCTGTTTTTCTATTTAACTTTGTTTTTGTACTTTTTTTGTAACTTCATCCACTTGGCAGCTTGATATTTAATGTCTTTTTAAGGCGGTGTGTGTGTGTGAGAGAGAGAATGAATGTGTGTGTATGTGTGTGAGCTCATAAGCACTGTCTCAGCCTACTGCTAGACCCATCCGGGTACTGTTGCTCCTACGTCATGCCCCTACCCCTTTTTGGGTGAAAACGACCACTCTGACTTGACTGGGGGTCGATACAAATTCCAAGGTCTGTGCCAGTATAAACTCACACATTAAGAAAACCCTACAGCTGTTTCTTTAGTTATGAACGAACCTTACATATACAGCTACTTTACTGAATCTTCAGGTGACGCATTTCTGTATCTGCCACCTTTTATATTGTTAAGACACTTTATTTTGCTGTTTTGGTACTGTTGAACCAAACTCCATTTAAAAAGCGGGTGTTTTTTTGTAGGGCCATATTTTCCCACAGTGAAAACTTTACTTACACCATCAGTACAACTCTTTTCTGAATCACTTTGTTCTATAGACACGTTCGGCACATGTCATTTACTCCGTAATAATAATACGTGCTTTTACAGTGCTTGTTTTCACCCAAACAGGTGTGTGGCTGTGGGACGTATGGCTGCTCTCATCCATAGACTTCCACTCAACCTCACAGCTCTTTTACCTCCTTTTACCTCCTTTGATGCTGTAAATGGGACTTCATACTGTAGCGGCCATCTTATTTTCTTATTTTTCCTTGTGACCTTAACAGCATGACATAACCACTTGATTAATGAGTTACTCATTTGAATAATTTATTGGTTGGTTTTGAGGATTTTTATCCATTAACTAATTTTTTTACCATCACGCATGGCATCGCATGTGTAGATAATCCAGAACACACACATGCGTACGTACATGCAAACAAAGACACACACACACACACACACACACACACACACACACACACACACACACACACACACACACACACACACACACACACACACAGTACAGCCTCTGTTTTTGACTGTGGTCTGATTGTGGCTGTGTCCTCTGCTGGTCAAACAGTCAGACTACTGTAGCCGCTCTGTTTGTGCCCTCACTGTTATGTGATCGCCATGAAGGCTCGCCATTGTGTGACCAAAAAACCATTTTTGTCATCGCTCAGCCACTCAGAACCGGTTTGGGCCAGAGTCCCGACCTGAGAGCAACCCAGCGTACAGGGAGAAAAAAAAAACTGCCATTATTGCCCTGATCTTTTGTTTAATGTTCTGTGTCTGTCTGACAGCAAACTGGTGCTGGTTTGATGCTTTTTATGTTCTGTTTTTTTTTCCTCTTTTATCACTGATATCCTCTGTTTTTTTCCTCCAAATAGACAAAGATGTCAAAAAAAAAGAAAAAAGAAAGAGGTGATTTATCTCTTCTGGAAAAAGCTTTTTTTGAGTTGCATGCTGAAATGCAGATAATACTTCTGCCTGTAAAACTATGAATTGCACCTTATTGGAGGGATGTGGTTTTGTTTTTGTTTTTTTTTTGTTTTTTTTTTGAGTACATAAATATATATATGGGGGATGTATCTGTTTATTTGTTTATTTTTTAATGTTGATAAAAGATGTAACTGTTAGCTAGTCAGGCTATGTAATGTATCTTAAACAGGGTTGATTTTGTTTATTAATGCCAGGTTTCATCAGAACTGATTCAGTCACTGTTGTTTGTTGTGGGACGGCTTCATTAAGCAGCATCACAGGATAAAGACGGGGACTGTTGAACATGCAGAAAGTACAACAGATTTCCTTTTTTTTTTTTTTTTTTTGTTAAATTCAATTTTCAATGTCAATCTGTGTTTCCCCAAAGCTCAAGGCAATGTCTTCAAATGTCAGATAAACTACTGTAATAGAGGAGCAAAGAAGCCAGAAAATATTTACATTCAACAAGCTGAAATTAGATAATTTTTACTTTTTTCCTCAAAATTGTCAAAAAGTTGATGATGCATTTAGTTGCCAATAAATCGATTAATTGTTGCAGCTCTATAACTTTTCATTATGGAACTTTTGAGGTCTAGGTTTTGGGTCATAAATTTGTCCAAAAAATTAGATACCTGCTACTGGGGATGTTAATCATTGCTGCAAATAATTTAATTGATTAAAATTGTTTTATCTGGCTGAGGCATTTGCTTAAGGTAACTTAAAATGAGAAATGGGGGTGGGGGGGGGACATGCATTTTGCATCCTTTTAATTATTAATGTTAATCAATTTTAGCATTTTCAACTATCTGTTGAGAAAAATGCACAAAATTTGCAACCCTGCCTGTTACCTTAAACCTTACAGAGTAGTAATCCAAGAAGTTTCACAGAAAAACCACAAAAAACATGTTTTGCTATGGACTTGGAGACGAAACATGTTTATTTCTGTGGTCCAGAATTAACAATTAAGACAAGCGTCCCTGTCTGGTTGATCCTTGCTGCTTAGTGAAGCCTTGTCCACAGATACACAAACGCACACACACACACACTCACACTGGCCTGTTCTCAGTGACCACTAGGAGGCGTCCTGCTTTATCCTCTCACATATCACACAAACACTCCTCTGCCTTCCGTCCATCTTGTCCTTGAAATGACTGACAACAAAAAAGCACCATGTTGCTTATACACACATTTTCACACAGACACACACACATCAACAATACGGCCTTGGCAGATGACTGGCACCAGGCATGGTGCTGCCACCCGGTCCCATGTCCCCGGGGCAGAGTGCTGTCTGCAGCCAATTAACCAACAGGGCCGCTTGCCAGGTCCATATCCATCTAATCCTCTCCACCCTCCCGCTACGTTGCCAGATTTGGCTCTCCGCTCTTTACACAGCCTTTTGTTGTGTTAAAAAAAATAAAATAAGGTTTACAATGTGCGAGGGATAATGAAAGTGGGTTAGATGACTCCGTTTGGGTGTGTTTTTATTGGACGGGATCCTGGTGAAAGCAAGCGGGTTGCAGCACTTTGTTCGATGATATGAATGAGATTGGAGAGTTTAGTAGAAGGTGGCAACGCCTGCGATTCTGGTCCCTCTTTGTCCACCAGTGCAAACACTTAACAAACTGAAAGGGCCCTACCTGAGCGGTTTACAGAAACGTTCTTATGAAGCCAACAAGACACAAAGCAGTCGGCCCTGTTCGAATGTTTGTTTGCAGAAGCTGTCAGGAGGGGACAAATCAAGGAAATCTTTTTTTATTTTTGACACAATGGCTACATATGAGCGCACCCTATTACATATTGTGATGTGTACAATAACACAACCTGACTCCCCTGCCTCCCTCTGTCCCCATGCACTGATAATGATTGTATATGGTCATATAGTTTTATTTTTTATATCATTGTTGGGGCATCGGTTTGTTTCTTGGGTCATTTTATTACTTTGTGCTTTTATTTTAAAATGGTTTGATCGGCCTCTGTAATCAGTGTGGGAGTGTGTTTGCGCGAGAGACTGTGTGTGTGTGTGTGTGAACTGTAGCTTACCGAATGTGTGTGTGAGGACGAGAAAAAGATTTGGGTGTTTGTTGTTTTGTGGCTCGGTGTTCAGCTCCCAATGCACATCAGCCCCTTTGCCTGTGTTCATCATTGTGCCAGTGTGTTCAGGTGTTCCCTTGCCTCTACATCCATTCATCCAAATGAAAAGCGAGAGAAAGAACGGGAGATGAAGAAGAGGAGGAGGAGGAGGCAGAGGGCCTTTTTCCTTCAGGGGGAAGAAAAAAACACAAATGAGAAAAGATACTTTTGAAAAAAGGATATTTTTCTCGTCTGCGGGGTCACAAAGAAGAGTGTAAATTTCTAAGTTAATTGAAAATGAATAAAAAGACTCATTTGTTCTCTATATGAATGGCTGTATGTTAACCATGAACATAAAG